>NW_027271005.1:1418496-2127745 GCF_040938485.1 Diadema antillarum | reverse complement strand
TCATGGATTTGAAATTTGTGCGCATGTGATGTTTGCGCATGCGCTGGCCGTAATATTCAGTGTATGTAGCTCTCCCAAGGTCCTCTTGGGACGTGTCACTTCGCGAAAACTTTTGGCCTACAGTGGAGTAGAGGACGAACTGACGGAACTTCCTGGAAATGGCAATTATCTTCGGTAAGTAATCGATTTCAAAACGGTCCCTTCTTGCGTATAAAAGATTTTTTTTTTAATAAAACTAGGCACTAAAAACATATAGATTCGTCAAATAAACTTTGAATTCCTCTTAAAATGGTATGCTCTGTACTATTTCATAAGTGTTTTCTTGGTATCTCGCCAAATGTTAAAAGCCCAATTCCCATCTCAACCAACACTGTACTATCCCTTTAGGACTTGCGTGTTGGGCTAACAACGTCGGTACGGAGGTGAACGAGAGTTTCTGGAAGATAACGTGAATATTTCAATCTTTATGAAAATATAGTTAGTGGCAAAAGGTTCAAGTATCAGGTGTCGGAATTAAGACTAGGTTTGAAGCGAGACAACCCAATGGAATCTAGACAATTCCAAGAGAATTTGTTTTATTCCTCGCAATCTGATACCGGAAGGGGACCTTGCTATAGTAAAAACAATTCGTGTGCAATGCCAGGTTATAGGCTCGTAAATCCTGTTTGTCAAATTCACGGCTAAATTAATACATTTTAATGCATCGATATTCAATTTACCTCAATATAGTATCAAAGCCACCCTAATCATTTTAATTTGTTAAAACGCTGGTAAGCGGATTACGATGGTGTTTATTTTGAATGGAAATCTGCTTTGATAGGTGAAACATGTCTGATTTTTAACCTCAATTGAATTTTCTTTAATAAAAGTGAAATGAAAAATATTTGTAACACGTTTTGCTTCTTTGCATGGGCCTCCGCGCCGGAATGCTATTTGAGAAGCCAGTTGACGGCTTCAACTTGACCTCCAAAGCTCTGCAGGTTGTAATGCGGCTTTATCCAGGGAGGATTAGCCGATATTGAATTTGCGGGATAACATTAAGCGTGCGGCACGCAGGCTGCAAAATTGACAAAAAACCAGCATTTGCGAGGATTAGAAGGTAGGAAATTTGAATTCTTCCTTGATCTGTTATTCGGTTTGTTTTTGTTTTGAAATCAGATAGATTCTTGAGAGACTGTCGGCAGGGTTTGGAGGACGACTTTCTCCTTTTAAGACAGTGCCCTGAATATTGTTAGTCCCCGTTAACAGTGGAATGCTAGGCCGAGCCCGCCCTTAATTGGCATTGCGGTACTCTGTCCCGCAATTCTGTGCGTTTACAGTGGAGGGCTCGGCCGGGCTTTTGATTCAAACTTGTAATATTCTACCGTAGTGGCAGTCTACGTGTGTAAGCCCGCTCACACAGCGCTTTACGGCTTAATAAAGGCCAAAACACGTCAAAAAGTGGTCTCCCGTGAAGCAGACGATGTTGTTCGCGTTGATGTCGAGTTTAAGACGAGCTACGGTCGATTTATAGACGTGGCAGGACGCGGGGAAAAATCGGAACGGCGTCGGAAGCTTTAAAAAATTTTGAACTGCTCAAAATTTTATTCCGAGGACAACCAGGGGCGGCACACGTGGTAGAGACGTGAAACACACGTGAAACACACGTGATAATCCGTGTTCCGGCAGTGACTAAAACTTGGGAGACACGGTAAGACGCGAAAGTTTAGCGGTCTGTCACGGGCAGAGCACGGTCATCTGACGCGTGTTACGCGTTGGTATCACGGGAAATAGCGTGTGTTTAGCGGCTTATCACTGACAAATGGATTTTTCCGCGTACATACACTTGGCTGGACGTGGTTAGCCGTGCTTAGGCAATGCTTCAGCAGTGGAACAGCCGCCAACGGCCATACCCCGTACAAAGCACGGCCAAACCAAAATTGACCAAAAAATTACCGCTTACGACCACGTCCACCAGATTTTCATAACTTTCTGTACGTGTACGTGATGGAGTGCTGTGTGACCGGGGCTTAAAACAAACGGTTATTTGGGAGCGTGCCGCGGTCACAGTGCAGAACGTTTGCAATGAACAAAGGGCTTCGGATTGTTATACACAGCGAATTTTCGAACATTACGCTTTAAAGCTGCTCATTCCTTATTGGTTATCTGTTTTCTACAAGAAGTACGGAAGAATATAAACGAGGGCGAACGAAACGATATGGTACGGTTAAAATGATTTGATGGTAACTTAAATTTAAACACAGCTTTGAAAATATTACCTCTCCTCGTACCGTAATACTAATGATGATGTTTCTGTAGCATGCGACCGAAGAAATTTTGCTAAACGCGGGATTACGACGGCATATCCTATGACGTCACGATCATTGCACTTTTGGGGTCGTAATTTGGTAACGCATTTAGCCCAATTTGCGTTTACAGTGAGAAAAGGCCAGGCCGAGCCTGGAAGTTCGTGTATCAATGAGAACACTCCCAGAGGTTCATAATATAACGGGATTAAAAGGGGAAAAATAGCATTTGTAGACAACTTTATTGACCTTTGACATTTGAACTCGATAGATCTCACCCAAAAAGTAGTGTAATCAGATCATCTTCTCATCATGGTGCACCTTTGAGCCACGTATAATACAAAATCCAAAGAGGGGTGCTCCAGATTATGTGCTAACGAGGTTTCCATTCTGATCATAAATATGATGTGCATTGTTTGTTTCCAAAACATGCTAAATCCATGTCAATTCAAATTCATGAAATTCTTCCGTCGAGATGCTTTCATTGCAACTGATTGACAAATTGTCCTGCATCGACGTAAATAAGCACTAAGTTGATCAGTGTTTTAGTAGTAGCCATGATACAAAATCATGGGCGTACATACTCGAGCGGGATTCGAACCCACGACCTCCTGATCACCGGACAGGCGTCATCTCCACTAGGCCACCGAGCTTTCGCCCGACAGCAAGTGTTGGTTCTAATCGTTATAGCATGCAGCGTGTACTGCGTAATTATTCAAATTCATGAAATTCTTCCGTCGAGATGCTTTCATTGCAACTGATTGACAAATTGCCCTGCATCGACGTAGATTACGTCGATGCAGGGCAATTTGTCAATCAGTTGCAAATCCATGTTTCCAAAATCAGCTAAACCACTTATTTCGAAAATTCAAATCAATGTCATAGAAAAACCCTCTTTTTCTTCGTTTTGTCTACAGTGAAAACAGTTTTTTTTTTCGGGGGGGGGGGGGGAACAAGCTCAATTGTCCATCTTATTAGAATATTACTATAATTCGAGAAGAAGGATATTGGGCGATAGTAACGTGTAGGAAATATCCTGCAGTATCCTATATAAATTGACCCATATCAGGTTTTCATAATTCATAGGTTTTACAATTATGTGTTTGTGTGTGTGTTTTTTTTCTTCTTACAAATTGAATGGGTATTGTTTTTGTTATTGCTTGTAGGCTTTTATTTCCCACATTTGTGTTCGTGTTTCCAGATATATAACGCGTTGAAAATGTTTTTGCTCCTTTTCCAACACCGAATCCCAGGTTATTTCAACATCCGAGATGCAGCTTTTCAAACGACTTCCAGTCAAAATGGTCATATATTATCTACTCGCATTTCAGAAAGGTGAGTATTTTAGATGTTGCTTAGATTAAGAAAGAAAAAAAGAAAAAAAAAATGAAGCAAAATCTTAATTCCATTGCAATTCTATTCATGGAAATTGTTACACTTTCAACTTCAGAAAAAAAGTAAAATGCATAAAAGCAGAAAAAGAGGCAGCTCTCCCGCCTTCTCTCTCCATCCCTTATCTCTCTTACACTTCCTCTGCTTTGTGGACTTTGGTGGTGTGTTTTGTTTTGTTTTTTTGTTTTTTGTGTGTTTTTTTAAATAAGGAAGATTTTCATGCCAATTAATGAATTCATGACACCAGTGAAGACCTTGATTTAACTTTGTTGTGAGTTCTTATAATTGCGCTATATTTCCCATGCTGAACAACAACCGGAGGAAAACCGTGTTATAAAAATCACAATACAATTAGAATGGTCGATTCTAAACGTACAGTCTGCAAAAAAGTATGGTAATTCCGGTGACGTCACTCTCTTGTCCTTGGCCTTTAAACGCGTTACTGTGCACTCATTCCTCTGCTTTGTGGACTTTGGTGTTTTTTTGTGTTTTTTTTTTTAATAAGGAAGATTTTCATGCCAATTAATCAATTCGTGACACCAGTGAAGACCTTGTTTTAACTTTGTTGTGAGTTCTTATAATAATTGCACTATGTTTCCCATGCTGAACAACAACCGGAGGAAAAGCGTCTTATAAAAATCTTAATACAATTAGAATGGTCAATTCTAAACGTACAGTCTGCAAGAATGTATGGTAATTCCGGTGACGTCATTCTCTCGTGCTTGGCCTTTTGACGCGTTACTGTGCACTCATTCTTTCCATATGGTGTAGGTTGCTTCGCAGAAACTGGAGAAGCCATGTGCCAAAATGCGGCATTAGCCTTTAAAAATCTTTGTCCCGAGATTTTCTCAGAGAAGACGGGGAATTTCGTCCAGTTAACTCCAAAATACGTTCCACTTGACCATCCTCAATATGACATCATGGTTCCCGAAGCAGCGAGAGGAAAAACCAATCTATACTGTGCCCATCCGGGTAAGTAGTACGTTGATTGTCTACTCATATACATTATTTCAATTGTATTATGGTGGTGCGTTGAAAGATTACCGGCTTGATGTATTTTATATAGTAATAATGAAAAATACACAGTAATAATTCAATAATGAATTCAATGCTTTACCTGCTTTCCTGTAACCCATACCCTACTTGTCTTTGGCAAAGTTGGTGATAAATCAGTTTGCCACGGTTGTTCGTTTTCTGGATTTGCTTTCCCTTCCAAAGAAAGTATATCTAAAACATAACATGGAATGAAAGTTCCAAAACAGAATATGTTGATAAAATCGGCTATACGGGGATTTTTTTTTTCTATCGTTATCTCCGACCCTGTACGGGTATCGTGATAACTAATTGATTAATCTTGCTATATTCGATGGATCTCGCTGCCATTGAATCGTTGCTTAATGAAAGCCATGCTGCATACTATTGAGCGTACAGATATTGGCAAATAAACAATTAATCCCAGGTCCTTGCAACTGATTGACAAATTGCCCTACATCGACAAAAATTGTTAATCAGTTGCAATGAAAACATCTCGACGGAAGAATTTCATGAATTTGAATAATCCAAAGTCTGTTAGGTTTGTTTGTTTGTTTGTTTGCTTTTATTTCTGCATTCAATCAGATGCAATTTGAATACAAACTTCAAAAAGTACAAAGACAAAAAGAATAACAAGCGCAGTGAAATAAATCGATAACAGTACATGAATAGATACACATAGGTGATTGCATTGAGCAATGCAGATACACAGAAATATAAAATAAGATATACAGTATTTTTCAGTAAACTACAGAGATCATTGAATGCAGGAGACCACCATCACAGTCTATTAGACGAATGTGAGTGGCAAAAGCCCTGACAAATACATTGTATGAGAAAAGGTCATATCAGATAATGGAAGGGAGGGGGTGACTGGTATCTGATTAATATTATGTTATTACAATGGAATGCACACTTTGTACAGGAAGGCAACTAGTTTCATGACATTACTGAAGTAATAATGATAATAATAATAATAATAATGAATAACACCTATATAGCGCTTAATACTTAATTCTAATCACATTTACCACAATAATTTAAAATCGCAAGACCTAGTATTGTATAATTTTTTGATATGCTTAGTTGTTTCAAAGCTTCAATGTGATCAAATCGAGCCTTTTTTCGAATGGTTCACTTTGAAGTATGAGCTGGAGTGTATCAATGACAAGAACTATTCTGAATGATTGGTTCATTGTCCATTAAATCAGGGCTTCTTATGTTCAACTTTGTGTGTTAAAATCAGTTATTTCAAGGAAAGAAGAATTCAAAAGCAATAAGATAATAGCATGTACTATCTGTGTATTTTTTTTTCTGTTTATTATTCCCGTTCTGTAGTTCATCCCTTTTCTCTCTCCCCCTCTTGATCCAATATCATTCTTTATTTCTATTACAGTTCATCTTCTCTCTCCCTCTCTTTCCTCTCTTTTCTTTCACTTCAGTCCTTTTCTGTTCTCTCATCTTTCACTCTTTTCTATTTTCCTCTTATATTCTATGCTCTCTTATTCGCTTCGCTATTCACTTTCTTCTTTCTCTTCCTCGTATTCTTTAGCCCAAAGTTTTCAAACGAAGTTAAGCCGATGAGTGCAATAAACTATTTTATTGTGCTTTATTATTTCCTTTCAGTTTGGTATTTCTCGTAAACATTAGACCCTAAATTTTGTAAGGTGATAGATCGATAAATGGACTGTCAGAAAACACCTAAAACAAAAATGGACTTTTTCACCCCAACACGGATATTTTAGCTGTATACGTGAAAAGTCCCATTGCGACTTATTGGTCG
This sequence comes from Diadema antillarum, assembly GCF_040938485.1. Lineage (NCBI taxonomy): Eukaryota > Metazoa > Echinodermata > Echinoidea > Diadematoida > Diadematidae > Diadema > Diadema antillarum. Next base: position 2,121,253 of record NW_027271005.1, on the reverse strand, counting down.
TTTTGTGGTGGTGGGTTACATATTATAACAACAAGAATAAAAATTACGATTGGGTAAGAAGATTTTTTAGTTTTCAGCAATGATTTAGACTTATCAACTTTTTAAGTATTTCATGTGTAAAGATGGAAATTGTTCTGAAGAGATGAAGATATAGAAGAAAAAGCCCTGTCATCATAACGGGTAAGGTGTGGCGACCATGTGCTAGGTGCAGAGTGGAAGAAGAACGGAGAGAACGGTTGAAGAGGAGAATCGGACAGAAATCAAGTCTTTGAGATTAGAGGGGCAAGGTTATAATATATCTTGTAAACAAAGAGGAGGATTTTGAAGGTGATACGTTGATGTATTGGGATTCAGTGGAGGGATAAGAGAACTGGCGTAATGTGGTCAGATTGTTGTTGTTGTTGTTGTTTTTTTTTGTAAGGGTCACAGACAGTTGTATTTTGGATTCTTTGTTGTCATGTAATATTAATAATTCTTGTGGTATGTAATAACAGAATATTGCAAACAGTACTTCTTTATAGTGCTAGCTTCATGTAGAAATATATGTTTACTCCTAACACTCTTCTGAAAATTTTTGACAGATGCTTGTAGAAGCTATAAGAAAATAAAAACCCGGACAATCACATCACATCGTAAATATTACAAAAGGCTACATATTATCACTTTTCTAGCATAATGAAAGAGTACTAGACAGAAAGCGGGAAAATAGCATTACCCTTGACATAATATTAGGGAAGTAACAAGCCGAGGGAATGCATACTCTTCATACAAAACAATATTGTTTTGTGGAACATGATATATATATATTTCTTTTTCTTCATGTAATTTCCCAGGAAGTCGTGGTCTCTATAATCTTCTCATCCGGCCATGGCTGCACCGAAACCTCAAAATCTCATGTGTATCTTTTGAACGAATTGTCTGATTTCCTCAAACTTTCACTCATGTGTTGTATTATATTATTGCTGCATTCATCAAATTCACACATTTATCATATGTAAGTTTCGATCCCTTTTTATTTTCCAGAACGGTTCAATTTGTGCATTTATGTAAGCGTTTAAAAAAGGATGGTCTTGTTAGAATACTAGTAAAAGAAAACAAAAACGGACAAAAAGAGTTTGTTACAAAGCAACAAAGTTACAAAGTTACTTTGTGCTGGTGTGTAGACGACCAAAATGTTTGCTTGCTGACTGAACGCTAAAAGCTATGTCGCTCCCAACGTAAAAAAACACTTCAACACATTCACAATGATGCTATTCATCACGCCAATTAGATTGCGTTCCTAATCCCTGCCGTAATGGAGGAACCTGCTCAGAAACGCTGGAAGCATTCACCTGCAAGTGCCCAAGATCATCTGCCGGACACCGATGTGAAGTTGGTATGTGTTCCCATAACTCCTGATGTCATGGTAACAACTCACACACTAACGTCTGTTTTACGACGATTTATGACAATGGAACGTTTGATATATACACACACAAAGGTTGCACTGTCTTCGTATTTTCCCAACGCAGAAGAAAATACATCTAGCCGAAAAAAAAAATGATGCATTTATTCCAAAATTCATATGTAAGCACGTTCAAATCCTAAGAGTGGCAAAACAAAAATGAAGAGTTTGTTTGCAAAAACCAATAAGTCCATTTTTGAAGATTTTGAAGTATCCGGTCTCTGTCAAAAAGTACAAAATAATACCTTTTAAATGATATATTGGTCATTACATATAAAGGTACATTGTTGAAGTTATGGTCAAAAGAATCAAACATGTTCTTATTATTCTCTTTATTTTCCTTGACCTTTAATCGCAAATATCTCCATTTGGCAAATATGGACTTATCGGCTTTTGCGAACAAATCTTTCAAATGGTGCCAATGTTCATCACCTACAATATTGCCATACTTAACATTACTTGCATTTTGATACCAGAAGTTTTTCAAGAGATTTTGTGTTATTGTTTTTTTTTTTGTATTGTTCTTAGTAGCCGATCGGTTTCTATGACACGTTTAAAGTTAATATTGATTAACAATAAATATGTAAATATATATCTGTTTTTGTTTTCCTTTCCCATGGATTAGTCTGCGTTTCTTCTTGGGTTTCTCTTTGTCCTGTATGTGAATTATCCAGATATCATCTGCCCTGGCGATGTATCGTCTCCAGATTCCTGCTATCTCCACCGCCAGGAACAGCAGCCGTGGGAGGTGGCCCGTGATACATGCGACGACCTGGGAGGGTATCTGGCCGCCATAGAAACTCAAACCGAGCTATCAAACATTACACGGGAAGTCCTCGAGCCGCACTACGTAAATACGTCCATCCCGTGGATTTGGATTGGCCTGAAGGACAGATCGACTGATAGAGTGTACACGTGGGAGCGTGTTGGTGGTACCTTACCCGAGTCAAGTAGCATGTGGGACAGCAATGAGCCCAATTACAACGGTCAAGGTGGTCCAAATTGTGGGAAATTCAATGGGTTTAAGCTCAGGGATGACCAATGCAGCAAGGAATTTAGCTACATCTGCGAATTCGGGCTTTGACTTGACAGGGCCCTACAGGTTTTAACATCAGTTGTACATGCTGGAAATTTTAAATCAACTAAATCTGTATCCATTATACTTCCTCTTCCGTCTTTTTTTTTTCTTCTTGTCAGATGTTGTATTTCCCCTATATAACTTCATGTACATTTTGCCTGGCAGTAGGAACACAGTGCCTGTAAACAGCCATGTCAATACGCGGATGCATTACTGAAGTATCTAAATGTTATGTAGGACGTTGATCTATCTATGTATAATCTTGTATGATGTCTACTCGTGGAAACATTGCCTTTCAACTCTTTATGTGCCACGTTCGCACGCCCGTCAAAGTTGACGGCGTGGCAACTCCGCATATTCTGCTCAAACGCACAAACCCGCCCAAGCTGATTAATAGATTGCCAAATGCCGCTTTATAATGAAACCATTTTTCGTGGTTCCATTCCTGTCACAAGTAGCTTGCATTTTATGTGGTGATTGAATATCAAGCGGTGTTCCTTACTCGATATTCGAGAAAATTCTAACTTTCTATCACTGTTTTGTGTGCAAAAGTAAAGGCCGGCCGTGTCACACCTTTCCGGGCAAGCCTTGCGTGCGACTTGCGAAGAACAATTTTTACTACCCGGAGGTCCCCGCAGATGACTCGCACATGACAGTACCTAGCACGTATCTCCCCCGTAGTCGCACGGAGGTGCGCACGCAAATGTTTTTACCCGCAACCGTGTTCAGGCCCTGTCACACCTTTCCGGGCAAGCTATGTGGGCTTGTTGCGCGTAGGAATTTTCAAGCATAGGCTTACCGGACAATTTCTGAGGGCGAACAAGGATTTGGGCAAGTCAGTGCATGTGTCTTACATGCTGGACGCGTTCTACTTAGATTCTACTTGCGGGTATACTGTGTGAACTGTGTGCCAGGCAAGTGGGAGCTGACAACTATTTAAAGTGAAGTAACTCCTCTGAAGGAATGGCAGAAGTCCCGCAGAATGTCATCTTGGTTGCATACGGGAACTGCGAGTTGCCTGCTAAGGGCCTCCTGCTGGCGTTCTGTGTGGACCTCTCCGGGCATCCCCGCGACTCACCCGGAAAAAAAGGTTTGGTCATGCTCAAAACTTGGCTGCCGTTAAATCGGTCCTGCGTGCGCACCTCCGCGCAACTACAGGCGAGATACGCCCTAGGTACTGTCAGGTGCGGACCGAGTGGTAGCAGATTTGTTTCACCGCAAGTCAAGCCGCAAAACTTAGCCCAGATACGGTATGACGAGGCCTTGAGCATGTTCAAAATTTGTTCCGAGTGAGTCGTTGGGGTTCGCTTGCAGTGGTACATGCAGAACAACAGTAGGAGACCCTTACCGGCAGCACCTCGAAGATAACTCGAACGCAGGTACTTCTCAGTACCCGTAAGTCGCTCGTAACAGAAAACGGGTCGGTTTCAAAGCTCTCACGCGGGTCACATGGAATACATGCAAGTAGAAAGTAAGTAGCACGTGTTTAACAGGTAAGAAACAAGTGCGAAATTCGCAAACATTCTTGTCCGCCCGCAGAAATATGATTATACAAATTACAACACTATGGGATTCGTGGGAGGGCCTTGGAGTGGTTTAGAAGTTACCTTACTGGAAGAACTCAATTTGTTAGTTTGAATGGCCATGTGTCCAGCTCACAGCCTATAACTTGTGGGGTACCGCAAGGATCCCTTTTAGGTCCTTTATTGTTTATTCTTTATATGAATGACTTTCGCAGTTCGTCCTCTCTGCTCTATTTTCTACTTTTTGCCGATTACACCAGTATTTTTTATTCAAATCGAAACACTCATGTTTTACTGAATACCATAAATGCTGAATTAAAATCAGTATCTAAGTGGATTCAGGCTAATAAATTGTCATTGAATTTGACCAGGACAAAATTTATGGTTTTTAGCTATATAATCAATATTTTACCGGGTAAGTTGGTTGTAAACGACGTAGAATTGAACCAGGTGGAATATATAAAATTCCTTGGTCTTTATATTGATTGCAAGTTGACATGGAAAGTTCATGTTTGATTCTTTGCGTAAATTACTATCAAAAAATGTAGGTGTTATGTATAAGTTAAAACAGTTTTTTTTTCCTAAACATGTTCTGCATTCATTGTATTCTACTCTATTTTTGCTTTATATAGGTTATGGAATCCTGGCATGGAGAAACTGCTGTACAACTAGACTTAATTCTTTATTATTGATACAGAAAAGAGCTATACGGATAATTAACTTCGCCACATTTTTCGAACACACTAATGTCTTATTCTTTTCCAGTAGAACACTTAAGATCCAGGATTTATATCATTTTAATATCGGGTTATTTATGTATCAATTAAACTCAGGTGGTCTCCCTGATGTGTTTTCTTCAATGTTTGTCAAAAATACTGAAGTTCATTCTTACCCTACTAGACAAAAAGATTCTTTTCATCTTTCTCCTGTACGAACCGTATCTACTTTAAAAACAATAACCACTACAGGACCTAAATTTTGGAATGAGTTGGATAGAGAAATAATCCAATCTCAGTCTCTTTATTCATTTAATCATAAATTTAAACTAGTTTTTCTGAATTCATATCTATAGCTATTCTTCAATCCTCATCGACATTCTCTGTTCGTACTTCACATTACTGACATTATCGATTATGTAACATGTGCCTCGCTCGTGATTTCTGCATTATCTCCTGAACTTTCTTTGTACACATTTGGTATCTCTGCTATTGTACACTGCATCTGACTTGTACCTTGCTCGGGTGATCACGCAACTCTCAAGAAGTCTGTGGACATTGTTTTCTTTGTTTTTTTCTTTTTCTTTTTACTTTTTGGCGTTTATATTTCTCCAATACACAAATTGTCATTCTTTTAATTACATAACCAAGTAAGAAATAATCTCACATCCGCATCTGGGAATCTACACCTTACAAGCAATGCTTCTATGTAGATTCCTCATATTTCACATGTTTCATTGTCTTATAAGCTGTACTTGACAATTCATCCAGGCTTTTGTATTGTGATGTTTATGTTTTATGTATTTGTTGAAATGTGGAATATGGAACAATAAAAAAAAAAAAAAAAAAATCTCCTGCGTGCTGGAAAATCCCCCCTCGCAACAAGCCTGCCCGGAAAAGTGTGACACGGCATTAATGCCTCTACAATAATGCGCATTACTGGTCATTTGAGAGAAAAATCGTACATTTGTCATTCAATTTCCATCAAATAAGAGCTTGGTATTTTCTCTACAGCCTTGCTCATTACATGTCGAGGGTAACAAAACTCTGTCAAAGTTGCATAGATAGGAAAAAACAATGTGTTTTTTCCCCAAAGCAGGACTATTTGCTGCCTTAGAATGATGTGGTACACAGGGGGTTTACACCTTGGCACATAAAGAGATAAGATTGTGATGTATGTAAGATTGCGATGTATATCAGTGGTGTTTACTCTTATATTGCGTATTGTATGCTAATGTACACTGTACCATTACTATAATGGCAATGTAGTGTCTCAATATCAATGGCATTTGATCTGGTAAGACTGGTTACGGGAGGTTTATAACCCCCCCCCCCCCTCTCTCTCTCTCTCTCTCTCCCTGTCTCTCTGTCTAATCTTACCCCAATTTACAGAGCATTATATTGGCCAGCTTGGGTTATTGTACATTGATGTTATGTGTACTCTGATCCAAACATTCATGGTTTTGTGTCATTCATGATAACCGTTGGGTATAGAGGTTGATATGTGACGCAAGCATTACAGCTATTAATTAATGTATTGCCACATAATAATTATGTATGTGTGATAATGATTTATGAAAATACCAAAAAAATATACCAAAATAAATGTCAGATATGATATTCTTTTTCTTTCTCTCCTTATCTATTATCTTTTATCCTTTTTCCATTTCTTTCTTCTGGCCCCTTTCTCGTTGTTGGTTGTTTTTCTCCTTCAAAAATATTGAAAGATATCACACAAATATTGGAAATTATCACACATTGAATTTGAATTTCAATTCAACAAGCAAGGTCAGATGATCACGGTCGTGCAGTGCATTATATGGCACTGTATCGTGAAACGGAGAGATCCCGGGTTCAAATCCTCACCGAGTAGATGTTTAAATCACAATTTACCTCTCCAAATGTGTACTTGTCTAAATGCTTATCTTATACCTTTTGTACAGTAATGAGGGAAAGGAAAATTTGTTATATGCCAGTCGCGTTTACACTTCTTATAAGTAAAGGAAACAACGAGTGACTGATGAGAAGTAATACATAGAAAGAAACAATCATAAAATTGAGTAAGAAAAGCCTCCACCCCTCCCCCTAAAACCCATTCATGAACCGTTCTAATACCCTCAACTCCTCATCTAAATCTACATTTGTACAACGCAAATAATAATAGTAGTAGTGACAATAGTAATACTACTACTACTACTACCACTAACAATAATAATAATAACAATAGTATTAATAATGATAATAATGATAATAACAATAACAATAATATTATTAATAATAATCATCATGATAATAATAATATTAATAATAATGATAATAATGTAGCAATCAAAAATAACGATTGATTTATGGGCTAGCATAAGCTGCATATTACCGTAATGCTTACGCTAAATGACGACTGCCTTGGTTGGGGAAGAATATTTTGCCTTACAACATCTATTGCGGGATTTTTTCTTGTACATTTAATATTTCATGTATTCTTATTATGTTGAACTAAAAAAATATCTCTTACAAAAGATCCATGGCTGGCGACTTGTTGGTTTTGTGATACAGCGTCATATGTTTTTTAAACATTGGTTGCTATGTTGCGATTCGTAAAATGGTTTTTGATTGGATAAGGGCTGAAATGAATCGAATGAATTGTTATTGACTGCAGCTTAATCAAGACTTAACCAAACTATGAAGATACGCATTGAATTATATCCCTTTGTTTGTGATATTTGATATAATTATATATATATATATATATATATATATATATATATATATATATGTATATATGTCTTGTCTCCCCTTGATCGTGATAGCGTCGAAAGGAAATTTCTGAAGGCGGTTTTCTCGAAACACACTTTTCGCAAACCGCTTCGCATTCATTGCGCTTACAGAATCATCGGTATCTCCGCAACCGAGTACTTTTATGAGTCGAGTTATATACGAAATTCAAGCTAGCGAGTAAAACGATAACGTCCTGTCATTTTCTGAAAATCGACCTCCCTCGACTTTCGGATCTTGTAGCAGGTCACATATATCTTTTTGGTAAGTAATGGGCTCCCAAAAAGAGGTGACTGAAGGGGCCAATGATTGTCTTGTAAGTTAATGATGAGAACTATGATTTATGATGAGGAAAATTAATGATGCAAAGAAAAAGATTGTCTGCGTACTTTTAACATAAACACTAAACAAAAAATAAGTTCCCCCTAAAACAAACCTGTGTAATTTATGAATCAGGAACCTTTGAGGAAATCTGAATACAGGATCATGTAGCTGTAGTTCTCGGCTACCTTTCATGTGAAATTCAGTGGATATCACTGGGTCACGCTTGAATGAGCACATTAAAAACAAAGAAAAATAACAATTGGAATTGTGCAGTGAGAATTGCGATAATTTTGCGCACTGAAATTAATTGTTTTAATGCTTTTTGTATTTTGTTTAATACCACTGTGCATACAGTGATCACCTGACATTTTAGTCACGCTTCAATGAGCATGTGGGGCTGGAAAACCCTTTTTTACCCTATATGACAAAAAATATTCATTGTTTTTTATGTTTTAGTTGAACTGTTGGGAAATTACTCTGATTTCAGTGAAAAAAAAAGTAACATTTCGATAAAAATGACATTGTGACATGCTTCAGTTAGCACATAAGATGAGCAAAGTGTGCAGGTCAAAACCATTTTCGTGGCTGAAATTCCCATAAGATTTACATTTGGTTGGTTTTGAAGACGTGTTCAGCGGTGTTCGTGGAAAGAGCCTAAAAAGTGAGTGCAGATGCTCCCCAATCTGTGTTTCATTGTCATGACGATCGCATAATAGTCAACCAACATTTTCAACAACTATCATCACCATGACAATCATCAACACACCATGAACAACAAAGGCCACTACATGTTTCTCACCACAATCAATATCTGTCTCCAGACTCTCCATACATATGTGCAGCACGGGAGGATATTGATGTTGAACAAAATTGAAATTTGGTACCATGTCAATGATTAATTGCATTTATTTTCCCTTTGAGTTAAGGCATGACTTCATGACTTTACAAAGATCAAGAACTTAATGCCAAAATTAGTAATCAATAGCGAGAACAAAGGCCCGAAGATTTAATTTGCATAATTTCTCATCTCTGCTCCAACAAGGGGATTTCATCAAACTAAAGGCAGACCAATTTCCCCACGAATACTTTAATATCTAATCAAAGGTAGCCATGAATTATAAGGAGGGTTTCCGCCACCATGTACCCTTTGACGTGTAAAATTTTGAAGGAATGCCAAGGATCACTGAGACATTTATATCGGTCTTAAACGCAATAATGAAATGTTTTTCAGTTAATGTTAAATGCAGAAGATCAATGCAACACCTGCTGGATGGTTTTAATAAGATAAATCATTGTTTCATAATGTGGTCATTCAACCGTAAAATAAACCACATTGCATGCAAAAGCCATTGCTAGCTTTCAAAAGCATAAATTCCTCCTCTTCACATGAACTTACCATGGGGATTATGGCCAAACTGCCAATTTCTCATTATGTAGGTTTAAAAAAGGGGTTTCAGCCTCACGTGCTTATTGAAGCGTGACTGAAATGTCAGGTGTCACTGATATGCGTTTGGGTATTAGCACAATATAAAAAAGCATCATACAGTTGATTTCAGTGCACAAAATTATCGCAATTCTGACTGCACAATTTAAATTGTTATTTTTCTTTGTTTTTAATGTGCTCATTTAACCGTAAAATTACGTGACTTGTGTGTAAAAACTGTTCAACACCCGGATTCAATCTCAATTGATATAAATTACCATGAGAAATATGTCAAATCGGCCATTTTGGTAATTTTCACCCCGTGTTCACTCAACCGTGAAATTTTGTGCACAAGTCTCATGGTACGATGAGAAGCACATAAATTATACGTTGCATGCCTTTTTATCCTGGAAAACTGAAATTTGTTCCGATATCACCAAATAAAAGTTGCAAAATTGGGCTTGTGAACTTCAAAAAGTGACCATTTTGACTTTAAGTCATGCTCACTCAAGCGTGACCAAGTAATATCCACTGAATTTCACATAAAAGGTAGAACTACAGCTACATGATCCTGTATTCAGATTTCCTCAAAGGTTACTGATTCACAAAATATTGATGTTTGTTTTAGGGGGAACTTACTTTTTGTTTAGTGTTTAGATTGCAGTGTACCGATGACATAAACCACTTACCTAGAAGGGTTTGCTTGCAAAAACCGATATGTCCATTTTTGAAGATTTTGAAGTACGATCTGTGTAATAAGGTACAAAATAATACCTTTTAAATGATATATTGGTCACTACATATACAGGTATATTTTTTTAATTATGGTCAAAAGACGCAAAAAATTTCTTATTATTCTCTTTATTTTTCTTGACCTTTAATCGCAAATATCTCACTTTGGCAAATATGGACTTATCGGTTTTTGCAAACAAACTCTTCATATTTTACTATTTCAAAGTAATAAAAATAATTATCATAATTGAATTGAGATCATCTAGCACAAGTTATCTATTTTGTCCATGTGTTTGGTGTTGTTTTTTCTTTTATCATTAATATGTCTTCAAAATATTGCTTTAATGACTTGCCCCGGCAAGAAAACCATGGGTGACGTTTTTAAAGGAGTTCGAATATAAAAGAAACAATGTTTTAGAAGCAAAAATGTCCGTCTTTATTGAATGTCCTTTTGCATCTTTTGATAACAAATTAGTTAAGTAACCGATGTGAAGCTTACTTAACAACTTATCGTGTAGATCTTTTGGTAAAAACCTAGAAATCTACTTGAAGATACATGTTTCAGCGGTGTGATAAAAAACACCGTTTTATATCAGGGGAAAAGATAGTGTTAGTCAATAACGTGTACTTCGTTATTCGAAATGATATCTCAAATAAAATTTGTTTTATCATAACCACTCTCCTAGTAAATTTGTTCCAAATTCACCATTCCATGCAATAATTTTAGGTCAGTATATGAAAAAAAAAATCAACATTTCGATAATTGATTAACAAAAAAAAAGAGATAAATTTTTATGATCATTAATGCATGAAAATAAAAAAGAGCTGACCAATGATGTGCCCTCTACATCGCCAGGATAATTCAAAAGAAATATTTCCTCTATGAGAGGTAGTCTGAGAATCATTTCAAGACCTTCCCCCGATCTCATCCTTAAAAAGAATAATTATGGTATTGAAGACTATGGATAAGTCATGATGTATTTCCAATATGTGCAAATGATTATCCTTTGAAAACATTGCCAAATGACATCCGAAGTGTTATGCTTTTTTCACAAAGTCAAATTGAGAGAAAATGAAAATACTACAAAGGCGTCCAAAAAGAAAACTTCGCGTACACCAATGTCTTCAAGATTTTTTGTTTGTTTGTTTTAGAAACAGAAGGGAGACATGGCATACACAAATTGACACTCAGATATAGATGGGCATTTCTCTTTCCAACACTTGGGCAAAATGTTTTTTTATTTGTGAGACAACACCTTAACTTCCTACTTATTACTTACCTATCCTACACCCGAAGTCATTTTCATTCTAAGTAAATGAAGTGATAATGGGTTCGATGTCTTATGTGTTTCATGTGGGGTCCACAAGAGGTAAAACTGATTTGCATATGCATAAACATGCTCGATTCTTGCTTAATTATTGTTTGCATTTTTACATTGATTGACAAGCAAAAGTTTGATAACCAAATCATGCTCAGTGCTAGAAATCTTAGTAAAGACCATTGCCATGTTACCATTGTCCTAAAAATTCAGATCAATGTCTATTATAATTGGGGTGAGATGTTAGCAATAGATAGTATAGGTTTTTCCTGGCCAATTTCGCATTTTTGTCAGTCCATTTGATAGAAGGTTCATTCAATTGAGCAAAAAACCGTCGTTATCGCACAGTCTGTCTTTCAAAATTGCAATTTGTGCATTCAATGTAGCATTTCGATCAATGAAATTTACACATGTGGCTTTCGAATATTCGTTAAAAAGAGTATTCAAGTTGGCTGGACAGATACTCTACATTCATTCAAATTCGCCACCACTCGCCGAAAACGGTATTTGAGTCATTCAATTTCGCGAATGGGCAGTCAAATTTTAAACACTTTCATTCAAACTAACGTCATGTTATTTTCTTTTTGAAAAGGTGAGAACATTTAAACGTGTGCATTTGTATATGACTTGTTGTTTCATCTACACATTGTTAAGCAGTAAAAGCATCATTTTTTGACCCGATATCACTCGAGTTTGTTGTTCTGTGACACCCCTTTTCTTTCATACATATAGGCGCACATGTACCAATAATACAGAATCTGAAGATTCATCTTCTTACTAAGAGTCATGGCAGCACTTGGTAGATACAGACATGTATCTCAAGAACACAGAGAACGAATTATAGGAACAATTTTGATGATCATAACCTTGACTTCCTAGAACTGGCCGACACACTCGGAATAAAGCGCTCAACGGCCAGATAAGTTGTGGCCACATGCACTATCTTCGGACTGGGAGACTCAATAAGCACATTAAAAAAAAAGAGAAGAAACTGTTGCCAAAATCTCTAAAATGAATACGAAAATATGAAGTGTAATGATTATACAAAACAATAACTATGTTGAACCAAAAAAAAAAAGAAAGAACCAAAGCATAAACATGTGTGCTAAATTGACTGCAAAAGATATTAAATTGGATGCCCCAAAATGAATTCGAATGAACGAGCGCAGCATATACGTGATCACGTGACCATATCATTCTAAATTGAATGAACGAATAACAAAATGGTGCTTGTTTTACGAATTTAAGTTGAAAATAGTGTCAATAAGAATGAGGTTACAGGTAATTTCAATGCTACAAAATGAACTTGGATGAAAAGATCATAAAATTGAAATACCGAACATGTCATCTACGCTAAATTTTGCTAAATTGAATGAAGCAATAAGGATTTCGACTGACAAAGGTGCGAAATTGGCCCGGAAAACCTATCAAAGACAACATTAAAAGTAGTGACTTGTGTTTGTGGTAACATTTTTAGATTATGGAAAAAAAATAATCGTCGATTCTTGTTTCATTATTACATATATTGATTAGTGGCATATAGGTACACAGATTAGGCCCAAAGCTAGTAAAATCATAGTGAAGAATATTGCTACACCTCCAATGTCCTCACCAATCAGATACGACTTTATCGTTCCGGGTCTGAGAATTTAAAGGATTGTGAGTATTCTATGTGACCCGGCATCACAAAACCAACAAAATGTCGCAAGACATGGATTTTTAGTTAAGGGCAGATTCTGAAAGAGCAGACTCTAAGCTGTAAAATAATGTATAACTCAATGCAAGTGGACTCCTCTAACCTACCTAAATAATGGAAAGAAAGCACACACTCTGGAAAAGTGTGGACTGAGAAAAGAGGCACTGAAGTACAGGGTCTATTCAAGTGCTTAATCTCTACCAAGCCGTGCTAGCTGTGCGATGCAAGAGTTAAAACACAGGATATACACCACCGGAGCATCAATAATGAAGGGATTATGAAAAAGTCAAGATTGACTCAGTTGACCCATTTCACCTTTTTTTGAGTTATAATGTAAAATCAGTGGGTACGACTTTTTGTTCGTTTTGTGATGCACGGTCACATATTATACATAAAATCAAAGTAGAGACCTGAGTCTGTGACAAAAGTTGCAAAACATAAAAAAGCCCCAAAATAGTTTTTTTTTTTAATTACATTTATTGAATTGTAGAATTCTGATAGCAACATAATATGCCAACAATTTCATTAATAAAGATCATTCCCACACACATTTGACCGCTACATTCAGAAGTATCTCTATCATACCGGGATAAGAAGTCTTGAAAAAATAATTACTAGTATCATCTTTACATCTCTAATAGTTGGAAGAGCTATGACGAAAGATAAATAATAGATTACTAAAGAACGTGGCATGTAATTAATATATACAGTATATACCATATATACCGGGTGTCCCAAAAAAAGCGGAACGGTGGATTTTTAGTACTTTGCGTTCTAAAAGTGATACATTTTCTGACATTATTAGAAAGAGCATCTTCCGCAGAAGACCATGATACCAAAATCATTAAATTTGGTTCAGCACTTTTTATTCTACGCCAATTTTTGTAAATGCAGTCATTTTCAATTTTTTGCGACTTATGAGATAATAATTTGGGTGCGACACGCGTTCCATACGGTGAATTGTGTAAGCTCGTTGATCCATGTCAACAAAAGATAACGCTTTCATATTGGGAGCGCGCGCACACACACACAAACACACAGACACACACACACGGGTTTCCCAATGTGAAAGCTGTATCTTTTGTTGACACGGATCACCGAGCTTACACAATATTCACCGTATGGATCGCGTAGTGCACTTTAATTATTATCTCATAAGTCGCAAACATCCGGCGAAATTTAGCAATGACTGCATTTTCAGAAATTGGCGTAGAATAAAAAGTACTGAACCAAATTTGATGATTTTGGTATCATAGTCTTCTGCGGAAGATGCTCTTTCTAATGATGTCAAAAGATATACAACTTTTAGACAGCAAGATACTGAAAATCCACCGTTCCTCTTTTTTTGGGACACCCGGGATATATATATATATATATATATAAATTATATAAATTCAAGAAAACATCACATCATGATGTTTTAGGTGTATGATCCACTACGCACCGAGTGTTATTATCGTTTATTTAGATAGATAAAATGACTTCAGCAAAAAAGGCAGTGCCCATCAAAGATATGTGACCCGCTACAACAAAAAGGTCCTAAAGTCGCCCACGGTCGAAGCCGTGAAAATCGAGTTTGAAATCACAGCATTAAAATTGGTCAAAACTTACGATTTTCTGATTTTGATATATTATTGGAGTCTAACATGTCTTCTATCATCTGTCGAAATTTTGAAGCAAAATGATCAAAGGAATGATAAAAAAATAGCGTTTTTCTGAGCCATGTTTTTTTGGCGTTTCAACGAAGCAGAAACTGGTTCGAAAATTTGGATTGAGCGCCACAGAAAGGTTCCGCCCCTAACAATGACCAGAGTGATCTCATTGGTCAGTTTGCCGCTTGCTGCTAACCGAAGCGTGAAGCTGGCACACTGCCCAGTCGACTGGTGCGTGCGGGCGGAGTGCGCTATGCTCAGCCGCTTCTCACATCCTGGTCACTGATTGGTTGGTGAGGAGACCGCCGACGCTGATGTGCTTGAATGAACTCTTCGGGGGTTGCTAGGGTTTACCTTCTATTGTCCAGAGGTGAAAACTAACTTGCGTGTCCCTTGATCGCGATTGCGTCGAAAGGAAGACTTTTAGGGTGCTTTTCTCGAAACATTGATTTTCCAGACGTCTCGACATGCTCTCTTTTAAGCATCGATATCTCCGCAGCCGATTATTTTTATAAAATGTGTTATATATCAATTTAAAGCGGAAAGATTGGGGGATTATATCACGCAATTTTCAAATAATCGACCTCGCCCGACTTTAGGATCATTTTGTTGTAGCGGGTCACATATTCACATTAAAACGTGATGCAAGTGCTTTGTCCTGGTGCGATCCTTGGGCCTGTAATGTAGTCCTTAATATATCATCCACATAGACATAAATTTACGAAAGCTTGGGCGAAAACAAGCCCTTTGAACGAAAATATTAGAGAAAACAACATAAAAAAGTGTCGGCCTATATCACCGTTTATTACTGCTTGCTCTTTTAGGTTTCAACCAAGCCAAGCATATTGACTGAACTTCCTTTTGCACTGCTACAATGTGATTTTCCGTCCTGCCATAATGGCGGATAGATATTTCTCTGATCATCTGCGAAGGTCAAGAATGAACGATGGGCGTAGCTGTACACACGAAATCACATAATAATAGCGGCAGGGCGTCTACATTATGGTTACATGAGCCGTGACATTATCCCAACGAACCTCTTCGCTGTAGGCAGTAAACAACGTTACAAAGACGAATTGCACGATCTATTCGGAGAGCATTTCCATTATCAAGCGACAAAGAGACGAATTCAGGAATCCAGGTAAGATACTTGGCTCTTTGCTTGGGGGGGGGGGGGGGAGGCGGTATTCGTATTTTTTATGTTAGAAATTATAAGCAGTTTTATATAGATTCTGTGCCTCTGTTTATCGTTTCATATTGCTAGTGGGATGTAACATGAACAATTTGAATACTGTACAATGTATGTCCTTCATATTATCTATGTTTCAATCCCCAGGTTTTAGTAAGTTTTGTAAGTTTACAGTAGCTTTCTCATTTAATGTAATTAATTCATCTTATCATTACAATCATGATTATATTCATCATTATGTCATCACATCATACACTCTAGAGCATTTGGTTTGTAAACGCTGATGCGATTAGATCTGTATTAGATTTCATTGTAGTCTTTCCTGGATTGAGGAGCATTATTTGGTAAAATAAATATCAAGAATAACAGAGAGGTGGTCTGTATTCGTTTTATACTTAAAGTTTGCTGCCTCCACGTGTCTTCATAGGTGTTGCCACTGAAACACCAAATGTAGCATTAAAGACTCTTGGAGAATTGAGGAATGAACGGGTTAAAACACTCTAATATCTGAAAGGAATAAAATGTGTTACCTCCAAGTTGAGTGTCGCGAACTGAATGTGAACAAATACGATCTTTTCCAAAATGTGTTTTCTTTTTTCTTTTCTCTTTTTGGTGAAATGGGCATCTACCTTCGTGGGAAAATTAGTGAATGAAAGGGAATCCGTTTACAAGTAGCCTCAGTAAATCGGAGTAAATTCCGCCCAGTGATATGTTTCGATCGTAGGCCTTATTGTTTGCAACAGCAAAAAGGACGGGATATTACTTGCACGTTGCCCCATAATGGTCAGAGAGAACGAACTCAAGGCATTTTTTTTTTCTTAAAAAACAAACCAACAAAAGTGTTTTAGGGGGAATGAAATCTAAGTGCTCTCTCTACCAGGCCAAGATTTGTATTTATTTCTTTATTTCTGTATTTCTGTATCTTTCTTTCTTTCTTTCTTTCTTTCTTTCTTTCTTTATTTCTTTATTTATTTATTCATTAATTTTTACATAGTTTGAGGAAAAAATGGATAGAAAAGACGTACGCACCAACCGGGAACCGTGAAAAAAAAATGGGAAAGTAGGCGGGAAATCATCCTTGTCATATGCCAACTGAAATGGTGTGGTTGATGAACATTGCAAATAGTAAGGACTTGTTTTAAGGCATATGGGAATGACCATCATACAAATCTTTCACTATATAATTAAAATGGTTTTTTGGGGTTTTTTTTTTTGAGAAACAGTGCAGGGCGAGGGTATTTAACAATGCTGAGCCATGCACGAGGCGCATCGGAATGCATGTTGCACAACGTTGTGAATATCAGAGAGTGAGAGAGCTGTATGTCCACTAATGTCACTTATTCCTGTACATTATTTGTTTTATAACAATTCTAAGAACTTTACTCCAGTGACCTTCATGGGTAGCAGTCAGATGCATGCATAACTTCCTCAAGAGCTACAATATCAGAAGAAATATTCTTAACACACTGATGCGAGAAGCTTCCAAACCGTATGCAATAGGCCCTATCAAAACAAGTGATTATAGCGTAGTTATAACTGATTGAGTGCGCACACTACCCAAATATACGGATATGACTTTTGCGGTCTGGAGCTTGTCATGCCAATATTTAGCAGTAGGGACCTTTTCGCTACACAACGGGAAGACAGAGAATACGGAGAAGCAATGACAGTCCCCGTACTCGGACCCCCGTCTCCATATCTGAGCAGTTTCGCTTTCCTGTGTGGACGGAGGAGTATAGCAATAAGATCGCTGATTGGCTGGCTGGCTGGCTGGCTCAATCCTTCTCAGCAGCGGGACCGGACGCTATTTTGGCAGAGAGCCGTTCTCGTTTTCCCCAGGACGGGACGTTTCTCGGATTTGATCCTGCGCAGAAGCAAATTTTACGCACGTCACGTTCAAACCCTGCCATGCTGTGCTTGCAAAAACTCACTCTTAGCGATAGTTAGTATCGATACCGACCATAAATACGCGGTTATCAATGAGTTTCTTCCGCCTGCAAGGCCGTCAATGTTAGGCGAAATGAGTAACGGGTCACGTAATTGCTCTCCGGCAATATTTTCGTTCTTTTCGTTTTATTAGGATCCATAATCAACACTTTATTAGAATGAGTAGTTATCACATGACATTGACGTTGCATCAGCGGATATGAATTGAACGTATAATGGCAATGAATTCCGTCACGAAAAGGCCGTCCCCTAGGCATAGCGAATTCATGCTCCGATGGGAGGCAAACATAGCCTTCAGATACATTTTTTTCCACACGTTCATCACCCTAATAGCATCGCAGTAGTACATAAGGTATACAAAAAAAAAACAACAAAACAAACAAAACAAACGGCACAAGCATGGGCAGGGTACAGTTCACACTTTACAGTATTTAGAGGGAGCAGTACAGCGGAAGTGTAATTTTTAATCTAATAAGGGTAATCCGAATCACAAACTGTCTTCTAGGTAGTCCCCAGAGGAAAAAGTCAATATTTGCCGTTTTAAAATTTTTTTGAAATATCACGTATCTTAACCAAAAATTCCATAACTTATTTTGAAATGAATTTTCCAGTTGAAGGTATATTTGTACTTAGGGTTTTACACTAATTATTCATTTCAAATAGGGTAATTTGGACACAATTGTTTTCTAAACAGAGACGAAAGCAATTGGTGTTGTTAGAATAAACAGTGCGTTCACACGCGACACACAATAAGGTACAAAGTAAATAGATGAAAGGATAGATCTTTTAGAATGACTTTATTCACTGACACTTCATCGTAGACGTCAGCATTTAAAAACATGGTTTTGGACTGATTAAAAACAACAACTTCACCAGCACACTGAACAACGTTTTCGCGTTCATCTAACATTAACGCCATTTGTAATATTTGTGAAAGCTGAGCTAAAAAACAAAAAACAAAAAAAAACAGCAACACCCCCCCCCCACACACACACACACAAAGAAAAAATAAGTGTGCAAATAGACATCTATGTTTTTGTTTTTGTTTTTTTAATTTTTGATTCTTCTTCAGATGTTTTTACTGAGGTTCATAGCGGTCACTTCTCTGGCCTGCAGCAGAGCAGGTAAGAAAAAAAAAGTGAGCAGTTATAGACACGTAATTTCACGACCATGCCGAGTGCATAAACAAAATCAAAGTGTTTCCTAATAGGCACTAGATTTGCACGATTACGATATCTGTATACATAATTGCGATTGTATGGCCTATCGATTTCGAAGTCCATTTTATGGCAGGAAAATAATGTATTTCAAGAAGCTTTGTTAAGAAGCTATTATTCGTGAATCCTTGGGTATAGACGTTGATATGTAATACATGTATATCTATATGTTTTTAATGTATTACCATGTACAATATTTATGTATGTATGACGATGACTGATGAAATTGCTGCAAATTGATAGAATGTAGAGCGATAGCATGAGAAAAACAAAGAGAACAAAGATTATAAAATGATAAATCAAATATAATGCCCCCCCCCTCTCTCTCTCTCTCTCTCTCTCTCTCTCTCTCTATATATATATATATGTATATATATATTCTCTATCTATCTTTCATACCATAGTCATTTCTTTCGTCTGACTTTTTTCTAGTAGTTGGTTGTTTTTTTCTACTTCAGAAATATTGAAAATTATCGCACAAATATTGGAAATTATCACACATTACATTTGCTTTTCAATTTGAATTCAAGACTCGAGGTCAGATGACCACGATTGTGCAGTGCACTCAAGGCCCAGTACCCTGAAAAGGAGAGATCCAGAGTTCAAATTCTCACAGAGTAGATGTTTAACTCACAATTTACCTCTCTATACAGTGTGTTCCTAAAAAAAGGTAACACAAGTTCAAAGGTCAGGTATTTGAAAAATGAAAAGTTTGAAATCATTATGGTTAGTTGGGATAAGAGAGCAACTCTCTGGCTTTCATTTGACACCGAGCGTGTAAAAGTACTACCATCGGTCACTGAAGTAGATGCTTCTGAAGGTAATAGGTACAATATCCATTTTTTCCAAGTTTTAAAAAATCAGAACCCGGAATAACGCTTTAAGAAATAATCAAATCGTAGTTTGTTTCTTTTCTGTTTGAAATCTTATAAATGTGTGATATCAGGGCATTCCCCCCGTTTCTTGACAATCAAACAATGTCAGTCATTCCGAAGAATGCGGGGTTATGCATACCTGACATTGCAACAGGGCAATATCCCCGTTACATGACAATCAAGCAGTTTTAATCATTCAGAAGAGTGGAAGATTATGCATGTAAATGAACATTGAAGCAGGGCAATTACCCTGAAAATGTAGCAATCAATTCCAGTCATCTCTTATTTCGTTCATTGAGAAGAGTGGATGGAAGGATGCGGTTACTGGAGATAGCAGTTAGACACTGGGTATGTCACATTACATTCACTCACTAAAAGCTAGCAGAGGGGAAAGCAGAAGGAAAGCATTTCATTGAAACTTGCTATGAAAGAAATAATGCAAAAAAAAAAAAAAAGGTTTTGTACCCGACAAACCAAAAACTTGGAAAAAGTAGGTTTTGTACCCTTCTCCTTCGATGGACCCTACCTCAGTGACCCGTGACAATGTTGACGGAAATAAGGTGTCAAATGAAAGCTGATGAGTTACTTTGTACTTTAATAAACAAATCACAAGAATAAATCAAGTATTCTTTATATGGCTGACCTTTGAACTCGTGTTACCTTTTTTAGGAACACACTGTAATGTGTACCTTTCTGACTTTATATCTTTACACAGTAATGACGGAAAACAAAATGTGATATAAATGACAGTCGGGTTTACGCTTATCAAATGCAACGGAAACGACAAGTGCCTGAAAGAAACAGGCATGAAAGATAATAAGAAAAAATTCGACCCTTCCACCTCAGACGCATTCATGAAACGTTTCAATACCCCATTACTTTATCTAAATCTGCAAATAATAATAATAATAATAATAATGATGATAATAATAATAATAATAATAATAATAATAATAATAATGATAATAAAGTTAGTATATCGCATGGATGCCGACACTGATTTCCACTGACTCATAATAATGATCAACGGGTAGTTCCCGTTGCAATGCACGGCCTGATGCCTCAACAAACCTTTTCCGCGCCCAATCAACAGATAAAATACCGCGCATTCAGTCCTCATTTACTGAAAAAAAAAAACATCAACTAATCGGGTTTACGTACTCCTTACTTGACTGTGCTTTTCGTTTGTGATTCAAGTAAACAGGAAACAACAACTAACAACTGATACTGCATGACTGACATTTTTTTTAAAATCATCATCAAAAAATCTGCATGGACGTCATCCGTTGAAGTCCAAGGTTTCGTAATAGAGGGGAAAATAGTATATGATCTTTATTCATGCAATTGAACATGATTCCGCACTCAGTTTAAGACGGGGCTCACAGGTTTCGCCTCGTTGAATAGGTCGAGCGCCTTTATCTTCCACCTAGTGTGAAATCTCTGACTATCGCACTCGTGACCATTCATTATTTTGAATATCGTTCATGGTTTCCTAATTACTAGATAATTATAGGCCTATTAAACAGTAGTGTTTCTGGCAGCTGAAGCAATAACAAAAATCTTTGACAAGGAAAAGGTAATAGAAAATAAATGAGAAAGGAATCGAATGTAGTCTTCTATATCATCAAATTTGCATTCATTTTTCTACATTTTCATATGCAATATGGGGAAAATTCATCACAGTTTTGGCATATAACGGAATCCCATGGAAGCTTACATTTACTGAATCAGGTAATTGCCATCTACTTTACAAAAGAAATGAAAACTTTACAATGATGAAACTTTACATTTCAAAACATCTCTGAGCATGTTATAACGGGTTTTTTTCGGTTGTTGTTTTGTTTTTCTTACAACTTTCGGAATTTATTAAATGCATGACACACGATACTTGAGTACAACTGCTTGGTTCAAAAACGCATGTGAAAAATGCTTATATGTGACCATGCATCACAAAACAAACAAAAAGTTGCACCCCTTGATTTTACGTAAGGACTCAAAAACAGGTGAAATCGGTCAACTCAGTCAATCTTGGGTTTTTCATATTTTTTGAAAGAGCTATCTTTCGTCTACATTATTCTTTAGTTTGGGATCATATCATGAATGGGAGAGTGTGTTTTCTGCAGTTTTTCTACGACCTCTTTTGGGGGAGAGTAGAATGATCAGGTAAGTATTAGAGGTCCCTGTTCGTTTCTTGAAATCCTTTGTACACTCTTCAATTTTAAGTATAATAACTTTTGAAAAAGTAACGCTACTGCTTGAAAGTTAGCATTAATCATGGACAGAATGTGTTCATAGAAAATGCTAAATTTCCGCTTAATCTGATAATCCCTTCGTTGTTGTTGCTCCCGTTGGATGATATCCTGTGTTTTATCCCTTTCATTGCACAGCTAGCGCGGCTTATTAGTGAACGATTAATCGCTTGAATAGACCATGTATTTGAGAGCCTCTTTTCTCAGTTCACACTTTCCAGAGTGTGTGATTTCTTTCCAGTATTTAGGTAGTTAGGGGAGTCCATTTGAATTGAGTATTACATCATTTCAAAGCTTAGAGTCTGCTCTTTCAGAATCTGTCCTTAACTAAAAATCCATGCTTGACGACTTTTTTTGTTGGTTTTGCGATGCAGGGTTACATATTATATGTAAGAATTATATGTAAGAAATATGTATTCATAAGAATGAAAAGGGACCTCTAAAGACATGCCTGATCACACTACTCTACAGAAAAAAAAAGTTGTAGAAAAACTCCTGAAAACACACTTTCCCATTCACTTTATGACCCCAAACTTAAGAATAATGTAGAAGAAGTATAGCTCTTTCAGATTATATGAGAAACTCAAGATTGACTTGGTTGACCCGTTTCATCTATTTTGAGTCCTCACGTAAAATCAAGGGGTGTGACTTTTTGTTGGTTTTGTGATGCACGGTCACATATACTGTATACACATCTCAGAAATTTTCGTCTGAGCGAGTGTATCCTGTCTGTTAGTCTTGTGGTTATATAAATCAATTTCACTACAGCAATAGATCAATTGAGTATAAGAACGACCCAAGTCCATGGAAGACCATTTCGAGTAAACTAAAAAAAAACTTCATATCTTTTTTGTTTGTCCAATAACATTCTATTTAACTGTGATGGGAAGGCAACATTGTATATACAAATTAGAACATATATCATTATGACAATCAACATTAACATTAATTGTGGAGACGCCATTTTGTGTGATGGACTTGGGTCGTTCTTTGATTCATATACATGATATTCTGCTATAGAGATGAGAGAAGGACGAGAGAGGGCGCTATAATATGAATGTAAGAATGACCCAAGTCCTTCATTCTTACATTTATATAAGATTTAACTCATTTATTTCAGGCACTTCCGGGGGTAATTAGGATTTATCATTTATACACAAGATGAGTCCATGCATAAGCTACAATTTCCCATGTCAAACTGAATTTGGCCAAAAATTGGACTTGGGTCGTTCTTATATTCATATACTCAATTAGGTTCCACCTTGTATCAAGGCCGCCCTAATCATTTAAATGTGTTTTATGGGATAATAAGCTGCATGTTATTGGAGTGCTTACATTACATGCATATTTGGTGTTTATAACGACATTTCTTTTTTGCGGTTTTTTATGCAATAAATATTTCTTACATTCTTATATGTTGAATTAAGAATATGTCCTTTGCTAAAAATCCTTAACTGGCGACTTGTTGGTTTTGTGATGCAGGGGCATATATTTTGAAACGTAGCTTGCTATGTTGCAATTCGTAAAATGATTTTTTTTTATTGATAAGGATTGGAATTAATCTAATGAATTGTTATGGACTGCAGCTTTAAATACTTATGACTAAACTATGAAGACAAGCATTAAATTATGATCGTTGTCTTGTGATGTTCCATGTAATAATGTAATGATATATATATACACACACTTGGTGATTCTATCCTTCTATGAAGAGTGCTCGATATCCTGAAAGGAAGAGCTTTAGACAGAAGTATTGGAACAAGTCCACTCGGTTGACAATCATCCGTATTTATTGCTACTCGGAGTTTCATGCGACCTCCATGAGGCGCAATCGTCAGGCAATAACTTCGGATGAACCTGCTGTCAACCGAGTGAACTTGTTCCAATTCTTCTAAACACACACACACACACACACACACACACACACACACACACACATATATATATATATATATATATATATATATATATATATCATGTCACTGCACATCTTGCCATTGTATCCTCGAGTTTCACAAGGTATGATAACAGAAAAGGTATAGGTCAAGTAATTCCAGCAATCATAATTTGATACAGTAATGCTGTTATTATTCTTTTTAATGATCATGAATAATATATACGTGAATGTGCACCACAAAAGTAACAAAAGGTCACACGCCATGAATTCATGTGAGGACTCAAAAAAGTTGAAACTGGTATACCTAATGAATTTTGATGATAAATTTGAGTGTAGGCATGAGTTTATACATTATATAATCACATATTGCACAGATGCTATCCGTGTCTACTTATTAAATGATCCTGCATTGTGTGTGTGTGTGTGTTTTTTTTTAATAGCAGAAAAAAAAAACGCTTGGGATGATTTTGCCTTCAATGGAAAGGAAATTGGAAATAAAGGATTAGTGGGGATATGTGACCCACTACAACAAAAGCATCTTACAGTCGCTGACGGCTGAGCAGAGAAAATCGAGTTTTAAGACAGATCATCAAAATCGGTCGAAACGGTAGGATTTAGGTTTTTGGCACAATTCTTTGTATCGTTTATCATCTGCCGAAATTACGAAACTAAATGATCAAAGGCAATAATTTAGCGTTTTTCTGGGTCATGATTTTTTGACTTCCAACGGAACAGAATATAGCGCCGCAGTTACACTCCTCCTTAGCAACGAGAGAGTGATCTTATTGGCCGGTGCATGGCATCCTGGTTACTAATTGGTCGTGCGTAGACCGCTGGCGCTAAGCTTGAATGAACAGGACTGACGTTGCTAGGAGCATACCTTCTGTTGTCAAGCGGTGAAAACTGTCTAGTCTCCCTTTGATCATGATAGCGTCCGATTCGGCAGGAGAACCTTGAAGGCCGTTTTCTTAAAACACTGATTTATTAAATCACTTGACATGCACTTAGCTAATACAATGATCGATATCTCCGCAACCGAGTTCATTTATGTTGTATACAAAATTAAAGCGGGAGAGTAGTGAAATAATGTCATGTCATTTGCTGAATAATGAAAAATTAGTAGCAGTATAGTAGTATAAATAAACAACTATTGTTTAAATAAATTTTGTTTATTTATAGTATACTGCTACTATTGATCCACTATTTAAACTGCCAATGTATGCCATGATATTGCTGCTCTGTGGTAGTGAATGCCATGTTGCTGTTAAATTCCCTTCTTGTGGCTCTTTTATTTTGCCTTGGTTTTGCCTTATTTTGTTGAATTGTTTGTAAATTGGTTGCTACTTTGCTTTTTTTTCTACGTCCCAAACCCTTGAAAAAGACCGATAACTCGGTCGAAATCTCGGAAGAATTAAAGGCTAAGTGAACATACTGCGACGTCTGCTAGCAGTCATTCCTCCGACGCGTCACACCTACACATAGAAATAATGCAGCACTTTTGAAACAATTATATATATATATATATATATGAAGAGTTTGTTCGCAAAAACCGATAAGTCCATTTTTGAAGATTTTGAAGTACGGTCTCTGTCATAAAGTACAAAATAATACATTTTAAATGATATATTGGTCACTACATTATAAAGGTACATCTTTAAAATTATGGTCAAAAGAAGCAAAAATTTTCTTAGTATTCTCTTTATTTTTCTTGACCTTTAATCGCAAATATCTCCACTTGGCAAATATGGACTTATCGGTTTTTGCGAACAAACTCTTCATATATATATGTATATGTGTTTGTGTGTGTGTGTGTGTGTGTGTGTGTTGTGTGTGTGTGTGTATTGTTATAGTGGGAAATAAAAAAGTGGTCTAAAAGAAACCAAATTCTTTTAAATATGGTTATCTATAAATCTCAATAGTACAGGGTCATGACGTATGCTCAACAGTAGATTACAGAAACTCTCTCTCTCTCTCTCTCTCTCTCTCTCTCTCTCTATATATATATATATATATATATATATAAATATATATATATATATATATATATATATATATATATATATATATATATATATATATATATATACAAAAGGTTTTTCAGTAATCTACTGTTGAGCATTCGTCATAGGAATATTGAGAAAACCATCACAGCATGATGTTTTGGGTGTGTGATCAACTATGCAGCGAATGTTATTATGATTTAACCAGGTAAAATCAAAAGTGAAAGCGCTTTGTCCACGTACGCCATGATTATGGTGACTGCATCGTAAAAATAGAATTGCATACTGCCGGAGTTTTGGATACAGCCACTTTTCCTTGCCAAGTCTTTTCATTTTTTTTATCGGTGTTCTTCCTGTATGCAGTAGATCCCCCAGTCCTTTTAACGAGGCTTACGTATATCACTTAGCCTTTACTTTCGGATACATTCAGAGACCTACACCGAACCTTGGGCCTGTAATGTAGTCTTCATTATAAAAAAGATATTAGCATAGAGATGTAAGTATGAAAGCTTGGACGAAAGCAAGTCCTATCCGTAGAACGCAAATAATAGAGGAAACAACACTAAAACGGAAATATCAGCCTATCACCGTGCATTACCATACACTCTTGAAGGTTTTAACCAAACAGACCATAATTAACTGAACTTCTTTTTGCACTGCAATAATGCGATTTTCCGTCCTGCCCTGGTGGCGGATAAATATCAATCTGATCATCTGTGAAGGTCAAAAAGGAATGATGGGCGTAGCTGTACACACGACATCACATAATGAAAGCGGCGGGGCGTCTGTTTCATGGTTTCATGAGACGGGACATAATTATCCTGACGACCCTCTTCGCTGTTGGCAACTAAGACGTTAAAAAAGACGATTGCACGTTCCATTCGAAAAACACTTTCATTATCAAGCGACGAAGAGACGATTTCAGGAATCTAGGTTAGATATTTGGCTCTATTTTGGGAGGAAGGGGGAGTATAATCCTATTTTTGATGTTAGAAAATATAAGCAGCTGTATATAGATTCTGTGCCTCTGTTTGGGTAATTGTTTATTCTTGCTAGTGAGATGTAAAATGTCGAACAATTTGAATACGATATGTCTTTCATTTTTTTTTTTTAAGTTTCCTTCCCCAGGTTTTAGAAAGTTTTGTGATTTTACAGGGGCTTCCTAATTTATTGTAATTGATCCATATTATCAGTGTATCTATCCTTATTATTATCATAATGCCATTACATTAGCCATTGTAGAGACGAGCATTTGGTTTGTAAACTCTAATGCTATTGGATTTTAATGGGATTTCATTGTAGTGTTTCCTGGATAGAGGACCATTCTTCGTTGAAACAAAAGGTGGTCTTTGCTGGTTATCTATTTTAAAGTTCCCTGCATCAAAGTGTCTTCAAAGGACTGGTTTTACCACTGAGAAACCAAATGTAGCATTACAGGCTTTCGGACAATTAAAAGAAGAACGGGATAAAAACACCCAAATGTCTGAAATGAATAAAATGTGTTACTCTGAGTTATGTGCCGCAAACTAAATTTATGTGAACAATTAAAATCTTGAAAGAAATATATCATTCAGATGGGTGAAAGGTTCAGGTGTGAGTTTCTCCAATTTCTCTCCCTCTAAGATCGCTACTTCTGATCTGAAAATCAAGAAACATATCGGAATAAAATGAAACAGTGGGACTCGAACGTGTCATCCACTGCTTTCCGGGCAGCGGCACTACCATCAGGCTGGCCCTGGTTGCCGGCAGCAAAACGATGAACATGATCCGAATATTTCAATGATGTTGTTTTTTTTTTTTTCCCGACATGTCTGTTAGTTTACAGATCAGCAGTAGCGATCTTAACAAATTTAACTTCTAAAGGGAAAGAAATTAAAGAAACCTGAAATAAAATCTTTTCCCAAAACTTATCCTTCTTTTTTTTTTCCTGAAATGGTACTAAGTATTAATTAATGGGAAAAATCAGTTTACAAGTAGCTAGAGTGAATCAGTGTTAATTCCCCACAGTGATATGTTACAAAAGCAATGGTTTACAACAGCACAAATGGTTGGATGCAAGTTTGTTTTTGTTTCTATTGGACGTAAAAAAAAAACCCAGGTAAACAAACATCATTTACAATATTTACAACAGGTACACATTATGTCAATACCAACAAGGTCAAAATATCACGTGGTAAGTATATAAAGTATCATTATACAGAAATTCTACTGTCAATATCTTGTAGGAATTGGCTGTTACTTATCAAACCATCAAATATTGCAATATATCATCTCATGGGGGGATGCAAGTTTTGTTTGACGGTGCCCCATAACGTTCGGAATGAACGAACTCAAGGAAAATTATTAGGTATATTGAAAAATATTGTTTCAGGGGGAATCATACCTAAGTGCATAATCAGTGCAAAGCCAAACATTTTTAGAACATATGTGACCCTGCACCTCAAAAGAAACAAAACGTCGCCAGACATAAATTTTTAGTTAAGACCATATTCTGAAAGAGCATACTTCAAGCTTTAAAATGATGTATAACTCCAATCAAATGGACTCTTCTAACCTATCTAAATATTGGAAAGAAAGCACAATCTCAGGAAAAGTGTGAACTGAGAAAAGAGGCTCTGAAGCACAGTGGCTATTCAAGCGCTTAATCTTTACCAAACCGTGCTGGCTGTGCGATGAATGGGGCAAAAAACAGGATGTAAACCACCAGAGTAACAACAATTAAACTGAAATTAAGCATGCCTCATTGAAACATTATGTCCATAATTAATGCCAACTTTCAAAGCAGTAGCACTATCCTTTCAAAAGTTATTAGAGTTGAAAGTGAAGAGTGTGTTTTTTTCAGAAATGAAAAAGGGAATCTAAAGACACACCTAATCACACTATTCTACCAAAAATGTTCGAGATAAACTGCTAAAAAAGACACTTTCCTGCCCGTTTTATGATACCAAATTTTAGCATAATGTAAAAGAAGACCCGCTCTTTCAGAAAATATGAAAAAGTCAAGTTCGGCTAGGTTGACCCATTTCACTTATTTTCAGTCCTCACGCAAAATCAGTGTGTACGACTTTATGTTCGTTTTGAGGTGCACGGTCACATATTATGATGAGGAAATGGATAGAAATGACTAATTTTCAATGGAAGTGGAAGATAAGGAAAATAAAGCGAAATTGACTTCTACCATCGAGAAGTACACGGGTAGTACTTATTTTTCAGCTACAGTCCATGGAACGACAAATTTGGGAGGTCGGCGCGAACTCACCCTTGTCATGATATTGTATATCATGCCAACTGAAATTGTGTGGTTAATGTGCAATGCAAAAAGGACTTGCTTTAACCCTTTCTCTACGGTAACCATGTGGCCTGCGTATAAAGTCTATTGGCTAGTTCAGAATTCAGTATTGAACGGTTTAAGGCACATGGGATTGACCATCTTCTGAATCTTGCACAAGTTAGAGTTCGTGTTTAGAGAAGCAGTGCAGGCGAGGGTATTTTACAATGCTGAGCCATGCACGTCTGAGGCGCATCAATGTTGCACAACACTGTGAATATCAGAGAGTGAGCTGTATGTCCACTAACGTTACTTAATTCTGTGCATTATGTGTTTTATAAAATCAAGCAAGGCATTGTCACGTATTTAATATACTCTGAGTGGTCGTTAGTATCGATACCAGTCATAAATACGCGGCTATCGGTGAAAATCTTCGGGTCACGGGGCATGTTAGGTGAAATTAATGAGAAACGGGTCATATGATTGCGCGCCGGCAATATTTGTGTTCTTTGTTATTACGATCTGTAACCATCACTTTAGATGAGTAACCTTTCATGTAATCACATGACGTTAACGTTGTATCGACGGATATGAAGTGAACAGATTTAAAAAATCGATTGTGGCAATGAATTACACTTCCGTCGTGGAAAGGCCGTCCCCTACGCATAAACGGGTGGTTGCGGATTCATGCTCCAAAGGTAGGCCTTCATAACCTTCAGATACTTGTTTTACCCATAGTCCCCCATGTTAATCAACCTAATGGCATTACAGTAATACCTAAGGTATACATTAAAAAGAAATAGCAAAAGCATAGGCAGTGTACAAGTTTCACTTCATAGTATTTACATGGAACAGTATAGCGGAAATGCAATTAATCTAATAAGAGCAATCCGAATCACGAACTGTCTTCTAGGTATAGTCCCGTGATTGAAAAGTCAATATCGAGGCTTATAAAATGTTTTGAAATATCACTAACCTTTTATAACCAAAAAATCCATAACTAATATTGAAATCAATTTGGCAATTGAAAAAAAAAATAATAGTTCTACTTAAGGTTCTACTTTATTTTATGCGTGTCAAATGGGGTACTTTAAACACAATTGTTTCCTAACAGAGACGAAAAAAAAAAAACCACATCGTTCTTTTAGAATACAGTGGTAACATCTACGCGACACACAAGATAGTGCAAAATACAACGGAGCAACGACAGGTCTTTCAGAATGTCTTTATTCAGTGACACTTCTTCGTAAACGTCAGCATTTGAAAAAAAAAATGTAAAATCTTTTTTGGGCTGATCAAAAAGAACAACTTCACCAGAGCACTGAACAATGCTTCTACGTTCATCTAACACTAACATCATTTTTCCATATTTGTGGGCGCCGAGCTCAAAAAAAAAAAAAAAACAACCAAAACCACACACACACACACACAAAAAAAAAACAGAACAAAACAAAGAAACTAACAAAAAGTAAAACAGGAAATAGACATTTCACTTTCTGATTTCTGATCCTTCTTCAGATGTTTTTACTGAGGGTCATGGCCGCGTTCACCTCGCTGGCCTGCATCACAGGAGGTAAGAAAAGAAAGTGAGCATTCATTAACAAGTTATTTCCCGAGCATGTCGAGCATAACAAAGTCACAATATTTCCTTGTCGGCATTAGATTACAGTCATTTGCTTGATTACCATGTATACACGCGTGGTCGTACTTGTATGGAATATCGATTTAAAAGCCTAGTTAATGACAGGACAATTATCTTGAGAAACTTCGTTATTATCTAAATAAACGTCATTGTCATTACTGTTAAATCTAATAAAACAGTACCAATACCATCGATATTGTCAATCAATGCCAACGTTGAACAAAGTACGTGCCGCTGCATCTCCTTTATCATCTGTTAATTTAGCATGTACTTATAAAACCAGGTTTAATGAGAAATATTTTTATTGCTACTCTTCTTTATTTGTATTTTTTTTTTTGCATTACAAAAGAAAAAAAATCAGTGGTAGCAGTAGAAGAAATATGATCATCATTACAAGATAAAAGACGGATACAAAATGAAATCATATCCCAAGTCATTTTTTGGCAACGCTTTTCATTGTTGATTTTGCTCCCATCCGTTTTCATTTGAAAGGAAAATCATTGTCCTGCCGACAGTTTGAGCTTTCCAACCTTTGTGCTTTCATCCCCGCCGAACAACCCTTGGGAGGATTTCAGTTGACGCCGAAGTACATCACCGGTGACTCTCTCGCTCTGTTCACATGCAGTTACAATCAGAAAAACGTGACCGTTCATCTTCACTGCACCTACCCAGGTTAGTAACCTTGGGGAAGGCATTATGCCAAGAATGTCAATTTCATTAACCACACTTTGTTTGATGAAACAATAACAGTTAAAACATATCAATTGTGTATGTGTGTGCCTATGTTTGTGTATTTTCGTAGACTATTATGATATGCTCTAAGGCTTTTTTATGTTTGTTTGTTTGTTTGTTTGTTTTTTGGTTGTGCTTTAACAGCTTCCTCCGGATTTGTACACTCTAAAAATGGGCAAAAAAATGCCCAACTTTTAACCAACACTGGGCAACATACTGTCCACACAATTATTGGTTAAAATCTGCCCAACTGAGGTTGGGTAATGGGTTTGCTGTCGTGGGCAAATTAAATTGCCCATCAGCTGTTGACTAATCAGACTTTACCCAACTTTGCAATTTCCCAGCCGTTGGTTATATTCTGAGTTTGGTAATCATTTGCCCTACCAATTTTACCCAATTAGATATTGCCCAACTTCCATTTGTCCAGGTCGAAAAACCAGTTAGCAACTGTTAGGTAGTTAGGTACTGGTACCGGTTGATTCCAGTTGAAGCAACTGGTTTCAATATGGAAATTGGAATGTGTGACTAGAATCAACTGGTATATATCAACTGGTATCAACTGGAATCAACTGGGATCCAGTTGATAAAATTAATTTTGTGTTGAATTATTTGATGTATGGGTGTTTACCAGAACATGTGTATGTATGTGAAGACATTGTTCATATCTAACCTATCATAATCCTACAGCTATTCGTAAAGCCTATACCTACTAGTACATCTAGGATTAGCCTACATCCTAGACCTAGCTAGTACCAAAGGAATTTTCATTCACATATATAGGGCCATTTAGTTGTAATGCATTAAGACATGGTTACCATCTAGATTACACTTTTATTACAAAAATATGAAAATACCTCATCAAAGGTACAAGTTGAAATTGTGAATATCACGGCAATAATCTTCAGTAAATGTCCAATATATTTCAGACATTTCAGAGTTTATTGAAATCATAAAAAGCATTACATTTAACAATATCTTATCTTTTTCACGAAGAGAATTTGAATAGGTTATGAATATTCATGAGTAAAAAAACACACACACACACACACACACACACACGCACACAGTAGAAACCAATAGAAACCAACTGGTATATCAACTGGTATCAAAATTTCAATGTTTTACTTACTGGGTTTTAATCTGGAATGAAGTGGTAGGCAAGTCCAGTCAGGTATATGGGTTTCAAATTGTGTCATCTAACTATTTGCACACAAACCGACACACACACACACAAACACACACAAAACACAAACTAGCAATATTGTAGGAGTATATCCTGTAGTTTGCTCCCACAGAGAGATACTCCCAATGTTGATTTTTTAACCCTTCCGGTGTTGACGGAATAAAGAGAAACGTAAGAGAATTATGTCAAAATACGTCCACAATGTAGCTTTTGCTTATATATATATATATATATATATATATATATAGTATATATAGACAATATCGTGTCTGTGTGTGTGTGTGTGCGTGTGTTGCCCCCCCCCCCCCATTCCTATAACGGAGAACACCCTACAGTAATTCTTGATACCCCCTACAAAATCGTAAGGTTCGGCCATCCTCCCGTACGTAGGCCTACCACACACACGCACACACACACACACACCGTCACATGGTATACATACACACATACACGCGTACACGCACATACTTTTTTACTTGTCCATGAAAATTTACCAACTTAGAAAGGAACGTAACAAAATTACCCAAGTACTGGTAAGAAATACAAATAATGTTGGTAAATCATATAAGGCGAATTTCTACTCAAGTGTCAGTTGCCCAACAAAAATTACCCAACCCACAAAGGGAATGCGTCACTTACACAACAGCGGGGCGAAAAGTACCCAACTCTCCATTACCAATCCTGTTGGTAAATATTCGCCCAATGTTAAGTAAGAATTATTGTCCAATGTTGGTTTAATCACCTAAAAGCTCAATTGGGCAATAATTGCCCAGAATGATGATTTTTTTTTTAACCAACCAACAAAAACCCAACTAGATTTACCCAATATGTTAAGAGTGTACTTCAAGATCTAAACAATATAATTATTTCTAAAGATATCTACCAGAAATTCAGATGCAGTACCACTTTGCTGAAACTTCTCATTTTCCTCCTCTTTCATCTCTTGTTACTACTGCTACTGCTGCTACTCCTTCTATGTATGACGCAGACGACAACGACGACTACTACTTCTACTACCTCTACTCTAATACTGATATTATTATTATTATTATTATTACCACTCCGACTACTACACTACTATCACTACTGATACTACGACTATGTTACTACTCCTTCTAATACTACCCCTACGACAATTTACTTTTATTACTACTAATACTACCACTACTACTACAACTACTACTACCACTACCCAGTTCTTCTACAACAATAGCAAAATTATTACTAATACTATTCAATATCCCATACTACTACTACTGCAGTTTACTCTCGCAGTAACAAATAGTTGAAGTTCTGCGTGTCTTCATTATGACTGCACTTCAATCCCTAATGAAGTAACATTTCGATATAACAACCCAACCAATAGATAACGTTTCAGCAAGTTTTCTAAACTTTTTTTTTTAGGTTCCGTACATCCTCTTATAAAATGGACGTTTTTAAAACGTACATAAAATATTAAAGTTGGGACTTAGCATTTACCGCAAAGCACAGGTTTTTTTGAAAACGTTTTAAAAACGTCAATTGATGTTACAAAACGTTTTTATCATGTCTGCTTCGTCTTCGTCCTTTATAAACGTCCATCACAAAACGTTTGTATTAGGTCTGCTACATCGACTTCGTCTTTAACTCTTTATGTGCCATGGTGGAAACCCCATGTGTGCCACGTTATTCTGAGACACGAAGGTAGTCAAGATTTGAGAAAGAATTCTGTTTTTCCACTTTGTATAACTTCTACAAATTTCTGTTAAGATGGGCATAATAGTAGGCAAAGTTAAAGAAGAATGCTAAGATTTGTTTCGATTTAAATTGTATGACGACTCTATTTTCAATTTTTATTTTGAATGACCAGTTGATACATTACTGTAAAGGCATGACTTTTGCACATTAAACCGTGACAGAAACTTAGAATGTACGAGCAAATCTAGTTGGGAACATCGCTTGATAGCCGATCACCACATAAAATGCAAACCGTATATGAGAGGAACAAAAGCACGAGAAACGCTTTCATTGTGCCGCGGGATTAGCAGTAATTAGCGGTTTATCGATCGGTCTTCGCGGCTTTGTTTGTTGCGCAAAATATGCGAAGTTGGCACGCCGTCGACTGAGTCGGAGGTGCGAACGTGGCACATAAAGAGTTAAAGGACAAGTTCACCTTCATAAACATAAGGATTGAGAGAATGTAGCAATATTAGTAGAACACATCATTGAAAGTTTGAGGAAAATCGGACAATCCGTTCAAAAGTTATGAATTTTTGAAGTTTTTGTGCAGTAACCGCTGGATGAGAAGACTACTGCAGTGTGTGAAAAACTTAGATGTCACATGCGTACAACAATATAAGGAAAATATAAAGAGAATTTCACAAAATTTCATCTTATGAAAAAAGTACACATTCCCCCGACTCGTTACCGACAAATGTTATGGGTAATATTATTCCCCCTGCCTTTAGAAAGAGGAAAGTCAAGTGCTCTTTTATTATGCGAAAAAAGTGGAAATATGTTGAATTTTCTTTATATTTTCTTTATACTGTTGTACGCATATGACTCACAAGCTGTAGTAGTCTCCTCATCCAGCGGTTCCAAAACAGAAATTTTAAAAATTCATAACTTTTGCATCGATTGTCCAATTTTCCTCAAACTTTCACTGATGTGTTCTACTAATATTGTTGCATTCTCTCAATCCTTATGTTTATGAAGGTGAACTTGTCCTTTAATGAACGTTTTATTTGGTTCACTACGTGTTCGTCATTGGTTTCTTTATCATGAATACTCATACCTACCTATGCATATTCACATGAGAAAATATAAGATTTGTGTGTGATCTAATTTTAGTAACCATGTCTTTATACATTACAACATTTTGCTGGTATATAAAAGAACGTGATACAGATTTATCAATAGGGAGTAGGATGCAATTTACGTATACAATGTAGGTTGTGGGAGATTAGGAAGAGATTAGGATAAGATTATATAGGATTAGGATTAGGGCACATTAATCCCAGATTGTGCCTGTATAATCTCGTAACTATAGTTTTTCAAATACCCAATAGAAATTAAACATTAGACGTTCTTAAAGGTGTTCTGGACGTTCTAAGACGGATATGAAAGGTTCTCTAAACGTTCTGGAACGGATCATAAGCCTTTTAAGACGTTCTTCAAACGTTTTTTGAACGTTCTAGACAGTTTTTAAAGGTTTTCTGGACGTCCGCAGAACGTCCACAGAACGTTTTGAATATTCTTAAAAGGTTTTACTGACGTTTCTAACGTTCAAAAGGTTTTCTGCAGGTCCTTCCAATTCCGAAGGTTTTTATTGGTTTTTGGTACGAGGACATTCCTCTGTGTTACAGAGACACAAATATTAATCGTCACCCGAGAATAACATAGTAATACGTAACAAGATGCCTGTGGTGCCTTGTAATCTAGAGTGAGGCCCGAAAAGTTGATGCGAAATGAACACGTTGACGTTACAAGATCCCAGTCTTGTTCACGGGATTGATATGCAATAAATTATCATTGATATACAAAACTCTCATGCTGCTTCTTTCATTATCTCTCTTTCTCTCTATGATTATGTTATATTATATATATATATATATATATATATATATATATATGAAGAGTTTGTTTGCAAAAACCGATAAGTCCATTTTTTAAGATTTTGAAGTACGGTCTCTGTCATAAAGTACAAAATAATACCTTTTAAATGATATATTGGTCACTGCATATAATGGTACATTTTTTGAAGTTATGGTCAAAAGCAGCAACAATTTTCTTATTATTCTCTTTATTTTTCTTGACCTTTAATCGCAAATATCTCCATTTGAAAAATATGGACTTATCGGTTTTTGCAAACAAACTCTTCATAATATATGAAGAGTTTATTCGCCGAAAAACCGATAAGTCCATTTTTGAAGATTTTGAAATACGGTCTCTGTCATAAAATACAAAATAATACCTTCTGAATGATACATTGGTCACTACATATAAAGGTACATTTTTGAAGTTATGGTCAAAAAAGTAAAAATTTCTTATTATTCTTTTTATTTTTCTTGACCTTTAATCGCAAATATCTCCATTTGGCAAATATGGACATGGATTTTGCGAACAAACTCTTCATATCTATATATAGTATGTGTATATACATATATTAAGATATATAATTATATATATATCGTATTTTTGTTTTGTGAATTGATGCCATGTACCGAATTTGCTAATAATCATGTTGCATATGTATAAGCTTGTGATTTTATTTACTCTCAGGTTGGAAAAAAATAACCAATATGTATCTAATTCGGTGGAAATTGTAAATGTGAATTGAATTTATCAATATTTAAAAATAAAATTATGCATGTTAATCATCCGTTTTGTCATGATGTATTTCTGCCTTGGCATTGAGCAAAATAATAACAATAATAATTGGAGTATCAAGATGAAATAAGGTATGCATGCATGGGCGTTCTCAAAATTTATAGATAGCATGACAGTGTGTAATATTACTCCACATTTATGATTCATAGCTAAAACGGGATGATACGTTTGCAGCTACTGAACAAAATGTTAAGAGCGTATACATAGTACCCTTGTCCAAACAAGAATTATGCTATGAAACTAAAAAGAGTAAACAAAATAATTAATACCCATCACTTGGAATTGTCCTTTAAGTAGTGGTTCTAGAACGTAGTCTTAACCGAAGCAATGTGTTCTGATGCGTTCGGTTCAATACATCGTATCTCATATTTAACCTAAAATAATAGACTGTCTACCAGAACCTTGTCTGAATGGAGGTAGCTGCTCGGAAACTCTGGAAAATTATACCTGCAAGTGCCCGAGGTCATTTGCTGGAAAACGATGTGAAGTGGGTATGTGCCTGTAAAAAGATATATGTAAAAGATATGAGGACTCTAAAAAATGAATTCATGATACATTTTAACTAGTATAAAGTGTAATGAATACAGAGAAACGCAACAGCTTACAGATCACGTATGATAATGCATCCGAATTCCGAAGAGAACCAGTGATATTCTGTATGTTTGTAGTACTGTTGTTTAAATGTTTCTTTCAATATCTAGCGTATTAAGTTATTAAGTATACTTTCCGTCTGACCGAATTGAAATAAGGGGGAACTTAGATTAATTGTCAGAATCCTGTAGTGGAACAATTTAAAATTAGTTATACTGGGTATAGAGTTTCAAAATTTATATTGAATGGATATGGAATCAGCATAATTTCAAAATTGACAAGAATTCACAATAAACAAGGATAATGACTTAGCAGCTTCGCCATGCAGAATAATAGTCGGGGATTACGGAAGCATAACAAAAGAACAAAGTAGGCATAAGTCATACACAGGTGGCCTTCTTACGCAAGCTGTATTGTAATGGATTGCATTTCTGCTTTTCTGAAATAATATGCAAGCCTCCTACTCATATTGCATGCACACTTACGGTGAGCTCCCCCCCCCCCCCCCCGCTCATGCATTCTTATAGTAGTGAAACTGCTATACATGGTTCAGTGTAATTTGTTTAGGGTTTTCACAGTATCGGTTTCCCTGCTCGAGGACCACATTATAATCACACAACATGGGGCGTATAAAATCACTTGCTTTATGTAAATCATCCATTTCGTCCTGAAATCACCGCTTGAACGTATTATTCTACATGGTAGGCGTGATTATATCGGTCTGTGTTTATGAGTGTTGTAGCCCATACTTCCTTCATTTGACCTTCCTGCTGGTCGCCCAGGTCTCGTCTGCCCTGGCTCTCCGTCCTCTACAGACTCCTGCTATTTCTTCAGCAACCAGGACAGTCAGTCATGGGAGGTGGCGCGGGATAGATGCGACGAACTTGGAGGTTATCTGGTCGCCATAGAAACGCCAAGTGAGCTATCCCGCATCCGAGAAGATGTTCTCATCTCCCACTACGGAGTTACGACATTCCAAACTATGTGGACAGGTCTGAATGACAGATCGTCCGAAGGAGTCTACACGTGGGAGCGAGCCGGCGGCACCTTACCCGTCTCAAGTAGCATATGGATGAACGGACAGCCATGGGCACCTTCTGGACAGGACCAAGATTGTGGGGGATTCACTGGATATGCAGTGGTAGATAGTGTGTGCAACGAACACAAACAATATCTTTGTGAATTCAGCGAATGATTCGACAATGTCGTAGTTAAGATGGCACAGAAACGAAGGCGTCCAGCCGTCTGTGGGTGGTCACCGTTTGCTTGTTTGATTTTTTGTTGCTACATGATTATTGTTACCATATCCACTTATCCTTGTCATTGAAATTCAAGTTAAAGTTTTCTTCTTTTTTCATTCAACTTACAGTAAAACAAGCATTTCATACAATGAAATAAACAAGATTGATATCAAGGCTTAACTAAATAATTATATCAGCTCTAATTAAGATGAGAAGAAGGACACACACACACACACACACGCGCGCACGCACACATTATCTAAAACGGTACACATGGTATCCTTTATCCTAAGATATTATAATATCCTACATAAAAAAAAAATCATCTTTGTTCTTTTGGTTAGTCGTCTTAGTACTTACGATGTTGAAATGAATGACCAAATATTATTGTAGTTTTGATTACGAAGTAACGAAGGTTTTAAGTTTAACTCGTAATAATTGAAAAAAAGAAGAAGATAATTCTAACATTGAAAAAAAATGCTATCGAAAAGAAAAGGCAATGAGTTTTAGTCGGTCGGAACGAAGAATGCATAACTATGTGGATTTGCCTTTGATGTTCCTTATATTCCGAAGGTTTGGTAATCCAAAAGTGATGACATGTGAGGTTAGTTATTCCGAGGGTTTGTTTGTTTGTTTGTTTGTTTGCTTTTTACTTCGAAGCACAGGAATTCTCTGTACTCGTTAATCCGAAAATGAAAAAAAAAATGTTATTTTACGCATTAAGAGCTTTTCCGTAGATTCGTTATTTCGAATATTTCTTAATTTAGAAATAGAAATAGGGTTCGTTCCGAAAGTTTGCTAATCCGAAAATGAAATAAGGCTCCTTATAAACAAAAGAAGAAAAAAAAGCATAATAAAATGAGGCTTGTTAATCCGAAAATGCAAAAGGGTTTGATAAGACGAAAATATCTGTGGCGATTTTCCCCATTTAAGTAACTTCTTATGTCGCATAAGGATATTATCACTTTGTGTTATGCGCTACATAAAATGCACTGTCAATTACTATTATTAATTATTACTATTATCATTATCATAACAATATTTGTATGTACCTTATGCATGATTTATCCTGCTGATGATGTGGAAGACGGGAAGAATTCCATGCGGAAGAGGAAAATTCGTATTTTCTTGTCAATAACAGTAACAGATTACAAAGGTATTGTATTCTCGTTCATCAATGAGTAGGTACATCACGTGCATATTAGCATGTCTGTGAGCGTATGGCTGTGTGGCTATTCATCTTTTATTATTATTATTATTATTATTATCATTATTATTATTATTATTAATACTATTATCATAAGTATTGTTATTATCATTATCATTATCATCATTATTATTATCATTAGTATTGTTATCATTATTATTATTATTATTAGTAGTAGTAGTAGTAGTAGTATGATAACATCGTCGTATTGTGTCACTTCATGACGTTTAGATAATCTTTTTTTGGGGAGGGGGGGAGGGGGGAGGGGGAGGAACATGATTTCATTTTTCTAACCATCGGTAATCGGGGGGAAAATACGCACACCGCAGGGCGCGCTCATTGGTAATGGTCAACCTCGGTCGAGGTTCTCACAGCTGATGTATGTAGGCCCTGCGTACAGGTCATAAAATCAGTCATAAAGCCGTACACAATTCGTTACGGGCATTCTTGAATACAAATTCCAACTCAGTGAATTCGCAATTTTGTACCCGTAATTACTGGTTCGGAGTTACTTGAAAAGTTGATTAAGATATTATTTTAACAGAAGTTCTCTCACAATTCTTTCAGCAATCAAGACGCGACTATCCGCAATTATTACTGCATACTGAATGATATAAACGATACGACTCTCCCTAGACTTTAAAAAAAAAAAATGTATGGCAGATAGCCAAGGATTGCTGGACAACGTAAAGAGGCATAATTTAAAGGACAAGTCCACCTTCATATACATGTGGATTGAGTGAATGCAACAATATCAGTAGAACACATCAGTGAAAGTTTGGGGAAAATCGGACAATCCGTTCAAAAGTTATGAATTTTTAAAGTATTTGCGTATTCACTGCTGGATGAGAAGACTACTACAGTGTATGATGTCATATGCGTACAACCATATAAAGAAAATAAAAAGAGAATTTCACAAAACTTTACTTTTTGAATAAAGTGCACATTTCTTCGACTTGT
This sequence comes from Diadema antillarum, assembly GCF_040938485.1. Classification (NCBI taxonomy): domain Eukaryota; kingdom Metazoa; phylum Echinodermata; class Echinoidea; order Diadematoida; family Diadematidae; genus Diadema; species Diadema antillarum. The sequence goes on along the minus strand of NW_027271005.1, from coordinate 2,080,008 downwards.
TACTGACATAATATGTTAAGGGTAATATTATTACCTTTTCCTTCTGAAAGAGAGAAGTCAAGTGTTGTTTTGTTATGCGAGAAGAGTGAAAATATAATGAATTTTCTTTATTCTTTCTTTATATCGTTGTACTCATGTGACATCACAAGCTATAGTAGTCTTCTCATCCAGCCTTGAATGAGCAGAAACTTCAAAAATTCAATTTTTAACGGATTGTCCGATTTTCCTCAAACTCTCAATGATGTGCTCTACTAATATTGCTGCATTCACTCAACCCACATATCTATGAAGGTGAACGTGTCCTTTAAGCTAAATGTCAAGTTAACTGTATAATGCCAGCTTTTTCATTGAATACCTCTAACTTTGTCGTTCAGTGAAAAAGAAATAATAAAAGTGGTAAACAAAGATCAAATGAAATGAATACATGGGGAGGATAGTATTTCAAGGCAGATGTAAAGAGGACATGGACATAATTTGTAAACCAATACACGCCGTCACTTTTAGTAGAGTATAGTTGAACCGTGTTACGAATAAAAATGTTACTATAGCGTTCGATTTAATGATTACTTGTCTTTGATTCAATGAATGTAAGCTCAGTGAAAACAAAGTAATCAAAATTGCTGGTCCCAAGTGAGAATCTGAGATGATGATAAAAATTCCAAAGTAACCAGATATGGAATCATGATAAAGTATCAAAGGATGGTGATCATGCAAAATACTTACAGACATAATTATTGATATGCATTATTTTCACTGCAGTGCTCCTAGTGTTCTTTCTCATTGCCCAACTATGTACTGCATCCCCAAATATAATGTTTGCTAGATTTAAGTGAATGTAGGAAACATTGAACTAGGAGGGGACGGCATACGTAGACTTTAAACTAGTATTACACTTAGTGTCCTGTACCTGAGAATATTTCATGCATAGTTTAAAAAAATACACGGAAGAGTAAAGTAACAGAGAGTGAGAGAGAGAGAGAGAGAGAGAGAAAGAAAGAAAGAGAAGACAAAGAGAGAAAAGAGCAAGATTGTGCGCGGGTGAGTGTGTGTGTGTGTGTGTGTGTGTCAGATTTATTCTTTTTTTTTCAGAGAGATATCAAGAATAGTCAAAGGTATAACATCATCATCAAAAGACACAGAACTGTGTTAAACTGTTAAACTTTTATTTTTGATTGTTAAACTTACTTTCGAAAAGGGGTTTAAAAAGTGATGTTAATTGTTTTATTTATTTATTTTTTTTGCTCTACGCCTTTCCTGTTTGAGTAATAATGCGTTCAGTTCTTTCACCTGATAGATTTTCATTTATAGAGGTTCCTTCAAAGGGAAATAGTTTGATCTGATTATCCATCAATCATAGTATGTCGTTCTGTGTCAGAGACTTTGAAATAAAGTGTAGGCCTACAAAAGTGTAGGGGAGAGCGGGGTGAGTTGGGACGCGGGTCAAGTGGGACACGTTCTCTGAATCAAAAACTGTTCAACCAATCAGCGATTGGCTTATATCTACAATAAGCCCCTAGCAACCATACATCACACTAAGAAAGCCATGCAGCTCGGCAAATTCTAAGTATGTATAAATTGCTATTGAAAATTTTCCCCAAAATATGACATTTTTTTGAAATCAGGCTAATTAACCTGTTGTCTTTGTATTCATGATTTCAAGGACACAATTGAAGCTGGTGGTGAGCCTTATTGATATGCAACTAATATAACTTGTTTTTGACAAATGCCTGCGTGGTTACTGAGCAGTCGTACATATTCATGTATATGCCATGTGAGGGACAGTTGGGACAACGTGTCCCATTTGTCCCTAATAATAGCATTACATGTAAAACAGTTCAGATTTTCAAACATGTTGTTCAAACTTGTTTTGTTAAAATAAAGATCATTTTAAAGCATGTTTGACTGTTTTCATTACCAATGTTTCATTACGCCTTCCAACTTTGGCATTTCCGACATTTCTATAGGATGTCACACTTTACAAACACCGTCCCATTTCTCCCTTGCCGTTGTCCCACTTGACCCACGGGTGGGTCAACTTCTCCCCCAAAATAAGGTTTTTTCTTTTTATTAACTGCAGAAAATTGAAAACAGTGCCACCCCCAGTTTATAGCTCTTTATGTTACCTACCATATGAACCTTCATGCAAGCCCGAAAGGAAGTGTAATCATCTCTTCTATAAAAAGATATAAGAAGAAAATCGGCGAACTTGAAATAATGTCCCACTTCTCCCCGCTCTCCCCTACTCGGCAGTTGGATTTAATTTCCTTGCCAATTTTTTTCTCCGAGTAGGCTACACACTGGCTGAACCGTTCACCGGCAGTTTGGTTCACATGAGTGACTCCCGTCTTTACCAATCGGGGAAAACAAAACAAAACAAAACAAAACAAAATACAACACAACAAAACAAAAGTTAATAAAAAATGAGGGGTCGGTGTAATTAAGCGCTAACCCACACTTTTGTCAAAATTTAGTTACATGCATTTTCATAATCCATATCCGCTACTCTAACCTCCGTGAAAATATTATATTTCAATTCAACCAATAAGATGGTAAAAAAACGCGTGCATTTATGTTCTATTAATGTACAATGTATGGACTTTTCAAACATTCAACAGCGATTATCTCAAAATGATTATTGTGTGGGTTAGCACTATAATTATTACACCGAATTCCTCAATAGTGTAACTTTATATGCAATACGGTCCGTGTCTCTGAGGGGTCGGTGTAATATGTAATAAAAATGAGGGGTCGGTGTAATATAGCGCTAACCCAAACTTTTGTCAAAATTTAGTTACATGCATTTTCATAATCCTTATCCTTCACTCTAACCTCCGCGAAAATATTATATTTGAATTCAACCAATACACACACAACCTAAATGGGTCAATTCCTGGCCTGACTAGCATTAAACTAGTCGAGCACGGTTAGTAAAAATTGCTATACGAACATGATGATAGTAAAATGCGGCAATGCAGCTAGTAATGCTCTGCTGGATTAAATCAGGCCATGGTTTACTAACCCAAAGCTAGTCAATCAAGTCTGACTAGCATAAAATTGTATGCTGTACTAGTTTGCAGTGTATACGCCAAGAATTAGTCAAAGTGGAGGAACTAGTGTAAAGCTAGTCGAAGTGGAGAAACTATCATAAACTCGTTGATCTTACGAAAACAGCGCATGTTAGTAAAACTGAAGGAACTACCGTGAACTAGTAAGTCAAGCTGGCAGAACTAGGGTGAATTCCAGTGAATACATATTTGAATGCATTTGGTTAGGCCAATAGAAATTGAGAATTCCCCTGTCATGTGTTTACTTTAAGCCAATCACCAGCCGCAATTTCCCCTGGTTTGGGCGCGGGAAGGTTTACCTGAGCGACGCGTCTGTCGCCTGTGCGTACGTGGACGTACTGTGTGCATGTGTATACGATGTGCTGTGCGTGTATTATATGCATAGGATTTACGTGCGTGTGCAATCGTGAGAATCAGAGCCTGGATGTAATGGACGTGAGAAAATTTATGTCTTCAAATGGAGTGGGGCGGAGATGTTATTCACATTTTTGAAGGTAAGCACACCATAGATCGATCTAATTATAACTTGTTGAGTTTTTCCAGTATTATGGGCTACTACCTCTCCGTAAACGACCATCTAAGTTACCTTACGAATAACCCCGGGCCCGGGACGCTCCTTGTAACGTTAGTGTACACAGTTAGCTATGGGGCTGGTCGCAGTTACCTTACCATAAACACCTATTTCTACAGCTAGAATCCGAGGCCGAAACTCAACTGTTAGGTGTTAGGATCTAATACTACCGGTACGTACTTTGAGTCTTTGTGCATGTTGGGATGGGGCTCGGCCTATTCGCGGACTATAAAGTCTTTAACTTTTTAACGTTAGAAACGCATTTTTCAAACAAAATAGAGTCTAGACCAGGTTATGATTTCCAAAATTAACAAAAATGAGTGACGAATGTAACCGTCATTGACATTGTACATCTGACATTGTAACTGTGTTAGGGGGCTACTTGTACTTTTGTAGGCACCTATAGAGCGAAGTTGAAAAAATGCCTCTCATGATACATCGATCGTCAGGAGCTATCTTCTAATAGAGTTCTAAAAGTTCTAACGTTAACATTATATGCGTTTCAGAAAATATTGGGACACACTAAACTCTGAGTCTAAATTCTCCAGAACGTTAGTCGTAGGCCTAACGTTAACTACTAACAGTGTAATGTTAGATCTTAGAGAAACTAATAGAACTAGACACGGTCTAGTCTACATGTACTTAAGTTGGGGTTCTACCGAGGTAGGGCTTACTCTAAGTCTAACTGTAAAAGTCTAACCGTTAGTCTAAACAAGTCTCACAACCGTTGGCGTTAATTGTAGGCCCTACTCATTTATTCTATTCCAACTAGAACAGCATTAACACGAAATAGGCCTACTATTTACTAACGGGTTAGGCCCAACTATTAGTAGGTAGTCTAGAACTCCGGTTAGGTCCCCACTCACCCTTCACCGCTATAGCTGGGGACTTCTTTCAACCTCCATAGACTTTGCGCATTAGTGGAGACACACACGCAGAATGAGAGGGGACCGATATCACGATTTAGCCCTAGAACGTAGTAGAAGCAGAACCTAGACCACTGTTAAACATCTAGGGCCTACATTGAACGGTTTTCCAGGATAAGCTATATCCTAGGGCCTAGGTCCGGTTCTCATTGCGGTATTACAGACCTAACGTTAGGCCTACAGTGCAGTGGTATGAACTCTACATGGACTACAAGCATAGCATCATGCACACAGAGATGATCACTGTAAAGTATGTAGAGGGAGACGTCTGGTCGAGTTTAGACCACGGTTAGAGATCGACGTATATAAAGCTGTGCTATAATTAACTCTATTTTAACTGGGGGGGGGGGGGGTCAAATTGACCCCCTTCTCGACATTTCACCCCACGATTCCGCAACGCGCAAAGATTTTGCCGCGTCATTTCATGACTTTTTTTCATTGAAGTCTCCCGCATATTTTGAGACCAAATTTGCGACGTCCGGGTACACCGTTTTGAAGTTACGCAATGTTTTGCATATGCATGTCAACCTGAAAACAGCTCAAATTCATGATTTCTGAGCAAATCCTATGCAAATTGTGGTTTGTTTGGTTTTTTTTTTTTGTTTAATTGATATAAATTAGATATTTCAACTTTTAACCATTGAAATTAATCAATTCTAATGTAGATAAGCTTGAAAAAGTGCCTGCAACAAATTTTTGAAAAAAAAAACAAACAATGGAAAACAAAAGATCGAAAAAACAGTAAAATACATGAAAAATTAACAAAACAATAAAAAAACAAAAGAAACTGATTTTGACTGCGCTATTTTTTAAAAAGAAAATTGTTTGATGTGTCTTGAGGAACTCTGACACAAATATTTAGCAATCCTTCAGTCTTTTTGTTGGAGTTATATGTAAAAATATAATTTCATGCATAAATTTGCATAATTAATTTATTCAAAAATATAAAATCAACATTTTTTCTATTGTATGACCGTGTAATCTTGTAGTTGACATCCGGCTCTATTTTCAGGCAAAATTTTGCGGCGATCGCGCGATCGGCGGCCGAGATCTGAAGGGGGGGTCAAATTGACCCCCCCCCCCCCCCCCCCCCGTAAAAACTTGGTCTCCAATAGCCCAGTTGAAATAGGGTTAATGCAATAGACTAGAAGCGTCTAGAAACTCTACATTGCTATTGAGTCGACAGCCGAATCACTGACACTGTGTTGCCAGAAGGTGATCTCGATTGATACGGTAATAAAAAAAAAAATGGTGAAATTTGGTGATTTATATAATTGTGATGACCTATGTAGTAAAAAGGACTTTTATTTGCCACCACATTCGAGCATCCACACAGCTGGGAGAATACCATAGTGCTATTGCACTCCCACGTCATGTGTGGCAATCATCTAAGTAAGAAATATGATGCATGCACTGTTAAGTGTTAGTCCACTGTGACATCACACTTCTAGCTGAAGATCAACGTGCTCACACATCATGGAGATCGATCCCCCTTTTAGCAGACGACAACGGGTACTATATTTGAACATTGTTTTTTATGAAAGTTACAGGTGACCTTAGGCATTGAAATTTGGCAGAGATCATCTTCGGGTCTTTCTAAATATGCTGATCGATGTAGCTAAAAAGTAATTTCTAGCTTTTCTATTGATGCACACTTAGTATTTGTGTCGGACAAAACGGAACTGCATATTGTCTTGTGGAGATGAGTTCTAAATCCATTTCTGAACATTGTGTTTTCATGCTTTCCTCCAGATAAAAAGACGTAACATGACAGTTCTTCGGGAGTGATGGTGATATAAAGGAACTCGGTATAGGGGTCATCATTTGGAGAACGAAGACAGATTGATAGCTGTACAGTCTCTGTCACACCACGAGGGTGCAGATCACCAGATTGAAGAAGTACATGTAACAGATGTGGCCAACGACTAGCCATTGAATGCAGGGTTGACGAATGCTGGAAACACCGGGCCAACATCAGCGAAGGAGCCTCTGAGATATGGACTTCCATTGCACTAACCCTGCTGTAAGCTATTCTGTTGTTTTCCACGATGATTAATGAAGGGAGACTAGTTTGAAATTGATTCACATTTATTTTACATTCTAGAGTCTCAGTAATTACATAAGAGGCTACATTAAGAGACTGAAAGCTTTGTTGGTTTTGTTTTGTTTGAAGAAATGATTTTCAAGTATTAATTATTCTTCATGGAGCAGTTTTGGAGCTGTCCTTCTCTCTGAAAATGAAAGCCTTGAGAGGTTAGTACTCGTATTTAAGAAAAATGTGTACTTGCTGTATCGACAGAAGTGAAAACCATGTTATGGTCAGTCTTGAGTTGTGTAAGTAGAGCTGAACGTTGCTTATGGCAAATATGTATATTAAATGATTTGCACTTCAAGTTTATAATGTAAACTGGAGGGACCTATTATCCTCATGCCATAATTTGTATGATTTGTAAAACCTTTAAATTTTACTTGTTTGCCCAGGAATTCAACACACACATCACTCCAAGGGGGAGGAGATACTTCAATAGCTGATGGAAGGAGTTCTGACTGCTCCAAGGAGACACCTGCTTATCCAGATCATCGTAGCATATTTCTTGTTGATAATGGAAGCAGAAAACTGTACAGCGTAAGTTCAATTGTTTGAATACTGGTCTGGAAAACCAGTTTCCCATTGTCATGTCTTGTACTATACATTTCCATGCAATATAGCACCATCTTATTTGCCTGTTCACTTTTGTTTTTGTCTTCTCAAATATAGAGAATAACAGTCTAAAATGTGCCCCCCCCCAAAAAAAAAAAATAAAAAAAAAATGAAGGGACCGGTAAGTATAACGTTGTAAATGAAGTGATGGTTATAGATTTAAAAATAAAGACTGATATACTTGTATGAAACATGTAAACAGAGTGTACCTACAAGACTCCGCGCTGACTTATTTTCTTGATAGCCCCATTGGGCCACATGTAAATGATAATAGTCCTAATACTTATGATATAATTATAATAATGATGAATTAAAAAAAAATGGAAATTGATTTGCCATAAAGTTCGATGGATAATCACATCTTGTATTTTTCTACTAACTGTGCACATCCACACTTAACCCATCTGCATGAAATTTTCATTTGTATTAACTGATATTTGGTGTAAGAAGCACATGAATAAATGTACTTGAAACAGCGGTACTGAATAGCAATAGAAATTAATGCCAAGAAAAAATAACATGAAAATAGTTCAGCCCCTTAAAAGATTGAAATGAGGGTCAATTTTTTGATGTTATATATTTGCTTCGTAGAATATGATTAACATTCTTCTTGCTTCCTTTTTAAATTCAGATACCCAAGTAGTGAGCAAAAGACGCGTTGAAGCCAAGGCAGTTGCGATGCAGTACCCCACTTTGTGAGACACCACACAAGGTGCACAAGGATATGTAAGTTTATACTCATAAGTTTATGTGATCAACAACTTTTTAGCCCTCTTTAGCAGAAAGCTTAAGTGACATACATGGTATCTTATTCATCTAGCTTGCAAAAACTTGAACATTTTCAACTTTTCTCCAGAGATAGTGGACAGAATTCAACCATACTAGGAGTTGATCATCCTTGTTTAGTTAGGGGGCAAGGACCCAAAGTTGTTCAGGATATGGTCATGAGCCCCCCCCCAAAAAAAAAAAAAAAAAAATGGCCTTTACAGGGAAATTAATTGCATCTATGTCTTAATTAAATCATTGGGCAAATATACAGGCAATGTGGGGGCTTTTGATAATCTTTGATGTACATGTTCATAGATGTCTAATAAATTTTGTGTGCAGATTGGTCTGATTCCATGACTTAGGTTGGATGTACATAAACTCCAACGTAACGTAATGTAACGTAAGCTCCAACATGCCAGTTGCGCCGTTCATTTATTATAAACCTATTCTCGTTTTCTTCCATAAGAATGCCTCTACATGTATTTCTACTGCTATCAGATCTTCATCAGTTATAGTCAACTCTGTGCCAAAGTGAAATTTGTTGAGACTCGAGAAAAAGCTTTGACCTACAATGCATTCTTATATTTCAGGAGTACCTGTATGACAAGGATCTCGGGATTCATTGAGTATCGTTTGGAGACCTTGAGGAGCTATGACACCACTCATCAACTCAGGCAGAGAGAGAGTAGTTGCAGCTCCCACCAAGCCCCTGACTGAACACAATTCCAACGTTAGATTAGAAGCCCAACGAGAAGAGACAGCTACCATCGGTGTATAGGCCTACGTACATATCCTTGCTTTTTCCTCTTTTGAGATACATTAAATGCTCCTCTGAAGTTGGAACTTACATTCTTGTTGAAGAGTCAGCCTCATCAGGCTTATCTGTAGTTGAACGTGAAGCTGTTACCAGGACATACTGCAGCACTTCAACACTAAAAGTAGAACAGGGCTCGTCGATGGAAAGAGTTTGTTTTGAAACTTCAAGCTGCCCTGAAAACAACCTTATTATAGGGAAGATTTTATTTTCCCAAACAACTGGCAGTATTCACCAAATATTGTGATGACACAAAACGATCCAAATTCTGTATGTTCATCCATGCTTCCTTCCATGTGTCCATCTGTTACAGTTTCAGTAACTTTTTTGAACTTCAATCGTAACCAAACTTGGATAATAGGTGCACTATGGTAACTTTCCCCTTATGACACACTTTGAAGTCACATGACAGGGTCAAAGCCTCAAAAGTCAAAAAACAAGGTCATTTGAGGTATAACTGTTAGTTTATTTTGGTTAACTGTTTCAAATTTTGTCAATTAGTGCTAGTTGATATTTAATTTGAATATTAGATGATCAAATATCAGTAACACAATAAACTGCCTTTAGTCAGAAACTGGCTTTCTGGTGAAAAAAAAAAATGATCTATTTTTAGGACAGAGACTGGTCGATCCATGTACTGTTTTCAAAATGTGGTCTTAACAACTGCTAGTGAAGTGGGTAATGTTCATTGTGTCTATTTTAAACTCAACTGAGCCAAAGGCTTGAGTGAGCTATTGCGATCGATCGCTTTTTGTTCGTCATGCGTCGTGCATAGACTTTTACATTTTCATCTTCTTCTCAAGAACTGGTGGGCGGATATCAACCAAACTTGGTGGGGATCATTCTTAGGGGGTAGGGACCAAAAGTTGTTCATGTGGAGCATGTGGCCCAGGGGGACAGCCCCAAGGGGAAAAAGGGGGTAATCTTTAAAAATCTTCTTCTCCAGACCCCAAAACAATGCAGTTAATATGTTATGTGTAGATCTATACATTTACCTATAAAGAATATAGTTTGTTCATGGAAAGACCCAAGTTTTGGTGGTGGGGGCCAAGGGGAAAAAACACATGTCCATCTTCTTCAAACCGGAGTCCAGATTTCAGTCAAACTTGGTTGGGATCATCCTTAGTGGGTAGGGTCCCAAGGTTGTTCATGTTGAGCATGTGGTCGAGGGGGGGGGGGGGGGGGGGGGGGGGGGGCAAGGGAAGATGGGAGAAACTTTTGTGCTCCAGATCCAAAAGCATTATAGGCAAGATATGGTGTATGTGGATATCTTTATAGGTGAAGAATATACGTTCATGACAATGCCTCAATACCTATGATAACCTCCTTGGAGCTCGGGGGGGGGGGGGGGGGGGGCAGAGGATAGGGCCCCCAAGAGAGGAAAAAAAAATCTTGCTCTCCAGACCCGAAAGCATTACAGTCAAGATACGTTTTAAGTAGATACCTTAAAGATAAAGAATATTCATGAAATGTTGTTCATGACAATACCTCGGAAAACCCCTTTGGACAGACTGTTTTGTGTACTAACATCGGTCTTGTACTAGTCTGATTTCATACCTTGATACCACCTTCAGAAATGCATCCTTTCTGTACAAAATGGCATGATATAAAAAGAAAGTCAAAATCTGAAATTTTTAGAGAATTTGTTCCGTTTGTTGTATTTTTAGATCAGATTAATACATTACATGTACCTACATTTGTATTGGATCGTGTTACATCACTGCAAGCCTCATTACATCTTATTCTTATGGACAGTAATGTGTTTGTGTGTGAAAGTTTAGGAAATATACTCTGTAATAACGAAATTGTATAGGAACCACACACATTATCTCAATGAGTTATTACTATATGCCTATGTTATAATCATTTGTAAGAAAGCAACCAGAGTCAGATTTCTCTAATTAAATTCCAAAATACATGTACTGTACATTTAGTACACAATCCTTGGGAATGAATTTCTGCTTTAGTTTCAGACTTTGCCTTGCGGCTACTCCTTGACACAGATTTCGAGTTGTATAGCCACATATAATTTATAGTTCTTAATACACTGTACAATAAAACATGCGTTATGAAGCTGAAATAATGAGAAGGATGAGAAAGACTCAAATCAAGTTTGTAGCCCATATTATACCAAAATTATGAATTATAATAAATTTGCTCTCATAGTGTTAAGTTGACTTGGTCATATGATTAAAGCTTTTGTGACTTGATATGAGATAATTATCATTGAGAAATTTATAATGCATTTGGAGTTGGATTATTATACCTGTCCTAGCTGTAAGAAAAAACCAAAATGAACTGCCTAGTTCCTAGTATAGCAAAGTTATTCACATAATTAAAAAAATCGCTCCCATAGACTTTATGTGTACCGTTTCTCTCCCCTCTCCCCCTCACCTCCCCCGCACCTTCATCGTTTTTTTTAATTCTATCACTTGCCGTGTCACAATTTCATGTGCTTAATGAGCTCATATAACAATGAATCATAACATTTTTTTTTTTTTTTTGGTCCACCCTTTTGGGTTGCAAGTTCACAACACATGGCCATTTACGGGTTCAATTTTATATAAATGTTGTATATAAGGAGATATGCAGTTGTAGAGCTCGACTCTTGATTTATTTCATGCTTCCCATTGTGCATTGAGTGTTTTTATGTAACCCTGTATATTCATATGTTTATTCAATGCTGCAATTCAATTTCTTTTCAATTATGTAAGATTCATTTGTGATATTCATGATGCCTACATTAATTTGCTGCATTCGTTGGATGAATAAAATTTGAGATTTTTAACCTGATATTATTGCTTTTGTTTTAATGTATTTTCGTCACAGTTACATTATCTGCATACATGTAATTTCATTTTAGATTCATCTCCGAGACCTTGACTAGCTTTCGCTTGTCACGCATGCTGCACTAGGTTCGGTGAAAGCTAGTCAAAAGGGCCAGACCAGCAATAAGCTAGTCTAGCTGTTTGTACTAGCTCTATGTTAGTGTAACTTGACACCATCTACACTAGTTTAAAGCTAGTCGTTTTCTAGTCAAGCAGCAATGACTAGCCTTACTCAGCATAGTCCAGCATCCATTACAAGTCTCATGCTAGTCCAGCAGTCATGACTAGCATGGAAATCCAAAGCTAGTAACTTAGTTCAGCAGACATGACTAGCTTTGTGCTAGTCCAGCACTCTTTGACTATCTTTTGCCTAACTAGTCCAGCAATCACTACTAACATGATGAGTAGTTTTATGCTCATTACTAGCTTGATTTCCCTAGTCCAGCAGTGTTAACTAACATCATGACTAGCATTATGCAAGTCCAGAAGTCATTACTTGCCTTGGCTTACCAAGTCCAGTAGTCATTACTAACTTCACGGTAGTCCAATAAGCAAGTCAAGCTAGCATTACTAGAATAACACTAGTCCAGGGTGACACCATCTGGACTAGCTTCTTATTAGTCCTGCCTACCAATTTAGGTTGTGTGTGTAAGATGGTAAAAAATGCATGCATTCATGTTCTATTAATGTACAATGTATGAACTTTCCAAACATTCAACAGCGATTATCTCAAAATAACTATTGTGTGGGTTAGCACTATAATTATTGCACCGAACCCCTCAATAGTGTAACTTTATACGCAATACGGTCCGTGTCTCTTAGTGGCTTCACGCTCCGTTCCTGGGCTCCCATAGAAACCTGTGTTAAATGCAGCATATTTCATATATCATAAAAAATCAATCGATTCATAGAGGTTTTTTTTTTTATTTATTTTTTTATCGAAGCAGATAAAGGGAAATTTTCTCTACTTTCAAGCAAACAACATAAGATTATTTTGGGATGTTTTCGAGCTCTAAAAAAATTTAAGAGCCTCCATACGAGACTAGTCATCCAGTCACTCTCAAAAACGATAAAAAATAGCAAATTACCTCATAATATCAATAAAATTCATTAAAAATACAAAAACCCTGATTCATTCAATTCCTTCATAGCCTGCAGAAGCTCCTGTCCTAAAGCAATGTCAAACACCACCAAAGGTGGCAATTTTCCACTTGACTGATTTAGAAAATAAAAATAAAATGATTTTATTTTTTTTGTGTGTAAAAAATAACGTAGCCCTCTTTGTGTTTCGCAGTGCGCCACCAACGTTACCAAACATCCGTAAGATCGCGTCTCGACTCAATCAAGATGGCAGCCCCCACGACTCACCGTAAACTGTCTGCTCTCTCGATATTAAAGGGTGTATCAGCATTCGTAATGTTTCGTTTTCCATTTCTGTCTGCACTTACTCTGACAATGTTATGTTCGGAGCGTGAGCAGGACCACAGGTATTTAAAAAATGGTCAATTTGCATTGCTTTTATGATTAATAGTCTACTTCCTGTCGACGCCTTTGAAACAACGTGGTCCCGGACGCGATTTTTTTTCCGTAACCCTAACGCGTCGAAATTGCCCATTGTGTCACTTGAGCAAAGACTATCAGTGTACAAGTTGGTTTTTGTACGCATGTGCGTGGACTTCAGTTAGGCGTTGAGTTCGTACTGTTACACAGTATACAGAGTACCATTGGCATGGTCGTCTGCTAACCATTGAGTTCGTACTGTTACACAGTATACAGAGTACCATTGGCATGGTCGTCTGCTATTTAACCACAGAATCAGATTACAATGTGAGAATGGGACGCCGTCCTTCAAGTAGAAACATAACGGGTTTGTGTATGGGTATGTGTGTGTGTGTATGTGTGTGTGTGTGTGTGTGTGTGTGTGTGCGTGTGTGTGTGTGTGTGTGTGTGTTTCCACGTCACATGTCATCGCCATCGCGTTCGGCTTTGCCTTAGGTGGTATTTCTGTAGTTTTGTTAGCCGTCTGCTGACACTTTTCCTGTGTCTCGCGAGACTTGCGTTACTAGGATGCATGCAAACTCGACGTCGTCATCAATATCTTGCAAAAAGTAAATTGGAAATCTAATTGAAGCTTGGAATAAATCATAATCAAAGTATTATGTATACGTATCATAGCGACACGTAGCGGTATATAGGTTAGTGAAGGAACCTTCTTTGTCAAATTTGTAATCTGCTATTTACATGTAGATTAACGTCTGTATATCTGTCCATTTTACTCATGTTTGTATTCCCATATACACTATAATCTTGTATATCTTTTGTGTCATGTGTAATCTTTGAGTATTGTATTCACTGGTTTGTTATATTGTTATTTATACTCTTTGTTTGCTACTCTCATACCCCGAGAGGAGGTCGAAAGAGTCAATAAAATTCACAAAATTCACAAATATTTAGGTCTGCAGCGATTGCTATTGTTAAAGGGTGTGTACAGTTCTGGTCGAGGTGTAAATTTAGCTTTTAACATTTTGCGAGATATTCAGAAACCACTCCATGAGATGTCAAAGAGCATACAGTTCTAAGGGGTATCAAAAGTTTATTCGATGAAAATCGGTTTTGAAATGGCTCAGATATCCAAAATCAAGGTGAAACAAAGAGATCCTAATAAAGTTGTGGCATGTCGCCTTTTATTATTAGCACTTTTTTGGATATCTCAGCCATTTGAAAATCAATTTTCATCAAATAAACGTTGAATCCTTCTTAGAATTACATGCTCTTTCATATTTCATAAGAGGCTTTTCATTATTTCACTTAGGAATGTTCAAAACATGACTCCCTACCTCAACCAGTACTGTACAGTCCCTTTAACATTGATCATGTTTATTAAGCCCCACAAAATCAGATTCGAAGAGGGCATTTGGTCTTGGGTAACATTGATGAACTCCTAGGTTAATTTGGGTTTATCCTCCAACTTCACAATGATTCACAAAGGCGTAGTATAGGCTCCTTTTTAGTTCAAGTTCATATATATCAACGTATATGATTACATTCTCATGCAATAACATCCATGATGAAGATGGGGGAGGGAAGAGAAACTGCGGGAGGGGGGGGGAGCTAGTAATCATCGATTTTGATCGATGAAATCTCTCTATAAATATTTTAACTTAATCAGCTTTAAAAAGGCATTTTGGATCGGCATTTAAAAATCAAAAGATGTGCTATTTCCATCAAAATCAATTCATTTTCCCAGTCCATACATGTGCAAAATTGCTCTAGTATCACGGTTTGAATGGCTCTATCAATGATTTTTTGATGTTCACTTTATCATTGCCAACCCTATAGTCCTTCTCATCACTTTCCATCGTCACCTCTACCATCACGACCATCATTGAAGGAAACCAAAACCCAAAAAGAAATGTGAATTGAGTGAAAGCAGCAACATTAGTAGAACACAATGTCATGCAGTGAAAGTTTAAGGAAAATCGGGCAATCGATGCAAAAGTTATGAATTTTTTAAGTTTGGATGTTGGAACCACTGGATGCATGACATGCATAGAATATGTGATTGTTGATTGTTGTATACTAGTATACTAGTAACTGAAAATAGTGTTGACTTTGATATAGTCAAAAAAATCTCCTCTTCATGGCCACATGTTAATCAATACATTCATCTGTGAGGTGTTCCAAGCATATCAAAGAATGTTTGGCCACACACAGCTTGGCATTCCGCATGATACGAATCTGGCTGCTCTCATGATTAAGCACCCCCTTCTCTCCAGGCAATTCTGACTTGCTTTAATAAAACCTTTTTATGGTCTAATATTCAAGAGAGAAAACTGTTGACAGACACTCGTATGTAATTTGTTTTCTTTCCCTCATTTTTTGTTTTTGTTTTTGTTTTTGTTTTTGTTTGTTTGTTGTTTTTTTTTTTGGGGGGGGGAATGATACAAATAGCAGCTAAATAGTAGAATCTTCCAATGGTCATCCATGCTCTTGGGATGAAGATCATGTCTCCATGTTGTGATTAAGCTACCACATGACTTTGTCACCCCTTTGATTAGCATTGATGCAGTACAATATGCATGTGCTCAAATTTATTGCATCCATCTTCTTTTGAGTAGGGGGAAGAATCTTTAAAAAAGATACAACAAAATTGATGGGAATCATTGATCCCTAGGGTTACGGGACCCAGAGTTATTTTGTACATTTTCACCTTTATGTAATTGATGTACTGTACTTTAAAAAACTTGTGCGTAGAAGCTCAAGTGGTTCAACTTCTTTTTCCATGAACCATCTGCAGCCCATCATTGATAAATCCACGGCATTAGAGTAGATGGAGTTAAATAGATTAGTTCACTAATGTGCCGAGTCAAACTTATGGATAATTCTTCCCTTGATCTCGTAACAAATTATTAAGATAACCTGCAACTGACAATCATATTTTTATATAGAGTGTTAGCAGTGATGTCACAATTGCCCACCATAAGGCTGCGTTCACATAGAAGTATACTATTTGGGTATTTGGGGCTCGTTTTCGAGGGCACGCGAATAGCTTGAATCGAACGATAGGATTTCCTAACACCGGTTCACATAAGAGGGCACTATTTGAATGTACCGAATAGCATAGAATAGTATAGCAAAGTGGGAAATGAGCTTGTTCGATTTTCTTGCAGCGTATACCGTCTCTCGTTTATGAAATAATGACAATTTTGGTCTGGATTTGCCCTTTAGCAAAAATAAGCATGTAGACTGACATTCTGATGCAGTTTAGAAATTGTTAATAAGATTTGCTGGGATGTAGGAGGAAGAAATCCTCACTGCATGGGATGGCGAGTTGACGGTGCGGGTGATGGTGTACTTGGTGCCCGAATAGCGAATAGCGAATACCGTATACTTCTATGTGAACGCAGCCTAATGAAGTCAATTGCCTAAACCGACTAGAAATCAAGACTGCATACAAAAGCTGCAGCAATGTTTACTTCAGGGAAACCTAAGGCAAAAGAACACCTTTGTTAGAGAGGCATGTATGAATGAATATTGATCGCCTTTGCTATGGAAGCCACCATTATGGTGGCCAACATGACGTCACATGAAATCACTCTATAAGAAAATTCAGTTTGCATGCATTAGTTGTTGCTACATCTGGCAAAACTCGGAGGGATTACAAGTGTTCAATATTGTACAATGATGCCTTATTTTGGTGAAGAAGATCAATGATATGATACATGTTGTGTCAACTGTATTGATTGCAATTCTTTTTCCATAAATAGTAGGCCCGGTTGAGGGGGGGGGGGGGGGCTATGAGCCCTCCTTCCCTTTCACATTCCATGCCAAATTTCATGAAGGCATGATTATTTTGGGGGGTTATTGATTGTAATCAATAACATAAATATTTTCATGCTGGACGTGTTGCTGACAAATTTCATTGAAAAGGCAATGAAAAACAAAAAGTAAGAAACAAGGAAATACATGAGTAAATAGAAAGAAATAGATACTTCAGAATTTTTTGATGGCACAGTTTTTTCTCTTTCATTTGCTATGGACACTAGAAAGAATATTTACACAAAAAACAAAAAATGTGCCTTTTTGGAACTTTATTTATGGCAAATGGTCTGATTTCATGCTCAAATTAGCATAATTTAGCCAAGTGACTTTTTTGTTGTTGTTGAAAATCAACATTACCGTTTTATAGATTATGTCACAGGCAATTTGTGTGTGGATTTTGTAATGATCGCACGGTTGATGGCCGAGGTCTGGGGGGTTCCAGGGAGGCCCCCCTCTGGCTCTATCATCTACACAAATACCCCACCTAAAGCCTACTTAAAGTCAAGACCATGCTTCTCTGATCGAGTATGTTTAGGTATTTGTACAATGTACTTGTAGAGCATCACTGTGTTACATGACAGAGGATCCAAACTTGATTAACCATGCAGTATTGCAAATTTCTGTATTATTGTCAATTTTTCGAAGCAATCACAATTCCTACTACATGTGTAATTGTTTTTGTATTATAATATAGATAATGGTGACTATACTTTGCAAGTCTTTTGTAGCTTATCATTGAACATGCAATAATTGTATTCACTTGCAGTCGAAAATTAAACATGTTCATGAAGGGTACTTGTAAAATTTTTCACTTTTGCACAAACTTTATGAATTTGGCATATTTTCGGGGAAATGTGTGATGTTAATATTTGAAGAGTTTGTTCGCAAAAACCGATATGTCCATTTTTGAAGATTTTGAAGTACGGTCTCTGTCATAAAGTACAAAATAATACCTTTTAAATTATATATTGGTCACTACATATAAAGGTACATTTTTGAAGTTATGATCAAAAGAAGCAAACATTTTGTTGTTATTCTCTTTATTTTTCTTGACCTTTAATCGCAAATAATCTCCCTTTGGCACATATGGACTAAGCAGTTTTTGCAAACAAACTCTCCATTTGTAGAGCTTTGGGAATGACAGCTAGAATAGCATATTTACAGGGACCTTGTGATGATTATGGTGACAGTTGTTCTTAAATGATAAAAATATATGTATAATTATTATTGGCCACATAATTCATGGAAAACCAGATACTCAGCACATGAAGACTGTTTGTAATGGTGTGCTGCTCTGCAGTTGAAGTTTAGATGTTTCAAGAGGTATATTCCTTTTTTTTAAATTTCAGGTGATCCAGTGGACATCACACATTTATTTAATATAGAGAATCAGCTCATTAAAAAAAAATAACATGCGTAGCATTTCGTACATTATCTTCTTATATCCCCCTCAGTGATACTTAAAGAAAGAATAAATTAATAAGAAAGAATGAAAGAACAGCCATTTGGATTACTAGCTTATATTTATTCAGTTTCATGTATTGATCCAGCTTGGGTAGGAATTACTTTCAAAACTGGAACACAAAGTTGGCAATGCACTGGGCTACCAGTGGTGGATCGTTGGCTTCTAAATACATGCATTAATATTAACAAATATCTATATTATGAACGTTGCTTGCTGTTTTTGTTTGTATTAGTTTGATTGGTATTCATTATTCCAAAAATGACCCCAGACCACCTAGATTATTCCCAAATTCATCACCATATTGTCACCTTTTCTTCCAAGGTTGAATAACTAGTGCACTGCGTGCTGTGATCAATGGTGATAGAGATGTGTGCTCATGTAGAGTGTAATTCCGTTTGGGATTGAAAAAAGATTGTAAAAGGATTGAAAAAAGAGTGAAAAAGGAGTGAAAAACGACTGACAAAAGAGTGAAATACGTCAGGAGTGAATTTAGAGTGAGAAAGGAGTGAACATCCCACCAAAAACATTTCCGTCTTTTTTCACTCTCTTTTGGAGTGAAATTTCTGTTCACTCGAAATTCACTCCACTTCTAGTGATCCTTGACGTCACTACCAAGGGGAGTGAAAATCGAGTGAAAATTCACTCTTTCTTTTTTAGAGAGTAAGAAATCTAAATTCTACCGCACTTAATCATTCTGAATTATTACTGTTAACTGGTTTATTTAGGGAATTCCACGATATTTAGTGTTTAGTAGTTGTATTGTATAGTTCCTCGATCAGGAAAAGAGGAATTTAGATTATAAACTGTGTTTTCAACAAAACTGTCGAATATTCATGTGTTTTCGTGTGATACTCTATATGACTCCGTGATCATGGTGTGTTATTGTTATGAATACTAGCAACTGTGTTATAATTACATTTCGGTAGTGATTTAGCAGTTCTAATTACAACAAGAGTTGAAATTGCGACTCAAGCCGCGTTAATTCTGGATTTAATGCTACTCGGGTGAGTGTGAACGAGTCATAGTTTGTGCTATCCAGTGTAGAATGCAGAGTAGAACGGTCGGTGTAATCACTCTCCTATAGGCGGTGTTCCGCACCAGAGTGTATTGACCTTACAGCTCTCTTGTTATTGATTGCAAAGTAAGTGATAATGCTTTTCTGAATGAAAACTCAATTGCCAGAACAAGTATGCAGGCTGTGAATACATAGATACTTTGCATAATGTTAAAAGAGTTGCATTGTAACATTGTACAAGACAGAAACAGTGAGAAATAGTGTACATAATATGTGACCCTGCACCTCAAAACAAAAAGTCGCCAGACATGAATTTTTAGTTAAGACCATATTCTGAAAGAGCAGACTCTCAGCTTTAAAATGATGTATAACTCAAATCAAATGGACTCTCCTAACCTATCTAGATATTGGAAAGAAAGCACAAACTCAGGAAAAGTGTGAACTGAGAAAAGAGGCTCTGAAGTACAGTGTCTATTCAAGCGCTTAATCTTTACCAAACCGTGCTGGCTGTGCGATGAATGGGACAAAAAACAGGAAGTAAACCACCAGAGTAACAACAATGAAGGGATTATCAGATTAAACTGAAATTAATCATGCCTCATTAACACATTCTGTTCATGATTAATGCCAACTTTCAAAGCAGTACCATCATCCTTTCAAAAGTTATTAGATTTGAAAGTGAAGAGTGTGGACAAGGTTTTTCAGAAATGAAAAAGGGATTCTAAAGACACACCTAATCACACTGTTCTACCAAAAATGTTCGAGATAAACTGCTAAAAAAACACACTTTCCTGCCCGTTTTATGATACCAAATTTGAGCATAATGTAAAAGAAGACCCGCTCTTTCAGAAAATATGAAAAAGTCAAGTTCGGCTGGGTTGACCCATTTCAGTTATTTTCAGTCCTCACGCAATATCAGTGTGTGCGACTTTATGTTCGTTTTGAGGTGCACGGTCACATTTTTAGATCATAGATGTAGAGACGGAGGGCCAATGTGAACACAGTTTGGATGACTCACAGCAACCTCCGCACCTTATTGGCAAGCGCTCTGACTACTAGTTCTCTAGACGGCAGGGATGCCAAGTTCAAAAAATTTTATGAGTGAGATTTTCATGACTCGGCATTTCGGCGAGCGAATGTGCGCGCGAGCGAGGGTGTGGGAGGGGTTTTTCCCCCTGTGGCCTCCCACGGTAGGGAGCTTTTTCAATTCTTAGCTCTTAATGGTGCGATCAGGTGCATACTTAAGTGACTATTTTTTACTTATTTTGAAAGACAAAAGGAAAATATACCTTCAATTGCAACTATCACTCTAATCCTTTGAGATATGCTCCTTATTATAGGCCCAAGTTGCAGACTTCGAACGATGCGTGAGAAAAATGGGTGCCATGCGTGAGATCGTGAGACGGCTCCTAAATGCTTGGTAGCTCTGAGACGGTGTGTTGTATAGCTGTGGTCAGTGTTGTACCTCTCTCATACCCTTTTCAGTAACCCTTTTGGCTAGCGGGCCAAGTCGAAAAATTTTGAGTATATAAATGGGTCAGGCCAAAGTGGCGCGCGCCAGGACTGTGCGGACTATTTTGGCTATTTTGGCGCTGCTGCAGCTAGCACCAGGCGCGGACTGGGCGCGGGCCTGGCTGATCGAGGACTTTATGAACGACAGCAGCGCCAGGCCAAATTCCTTTCACGGTTAAAGGTGCATGGTCCCGGTGGGTTTTTTTTTTCTTCAGCCAAATGCGTACGTGGGCGCACGGCGCAAGTTTCCTATAGAGACCTACGCTATCGACTCGTCTTCAACGCTTACGCTTTGGCCCACTTCCCCGAGTCCGAAGAAGTCCGATTCACTGCAGTCAGTGGTCCGATCACAGTTCGGCTCATGATTCGGCTGAGGGGGAGGACAGCTTTAGCAAACTTCTTTTGCGATGTCATAATAACAAGCACATATACACGCACCTTGGCATTACTACAGACTGCGCAATGCGCAGAGAAGACAATGAAGCAAAGAGATTCGAAGGCAACGTTACTTAGCAACACCTACGCACTTTACTCTTGATGACAGCTCAACTTCGATAATCTTCGTATCAATGCTAGAACGGGGATCGGCAGTATCAACAACAGCGCCCTCTACGCTACCGGGACTATGCCCCTTCAACTCTTTATGTGTCATGGTGGAAACCCCCTGTGTGCCACGTTATTCTGAGACACGAAGGTAGTCATGCTTTGAGAAAGAATTCTGTCTTTCCAATTTGTGTAACTTCTACAAATTTCTGTTAAGCTGGACATAATAGTGAGCAAAGTTAAAGAGGAATGCCAAACTTTGCTTCCACATACAATGTATAACAATTCTATTTTCAATTTTTCTTTGGAATTACCAGTTGCTACATTATTGTATAGGCATGACTTTTTCATATAAAACAGTGACATAAACGCAAATCTAGTTGGGAACACCGCTTGATAGTCAATCACCACATAGAATGCTAGCCGTATGTGAGGGGAACAAAGGTGCGAGAAACGCTTTGATTGTACCGCGGGATTAGCGATTTATCGATCGGTTTTGGCGGCTTTGTTTGTTGAGCAGAATATGCGAAGTTGGCACGCCGTCGACAGAGCCGGACGCGTTTTTTTTTTTTTAAGACTGCACAGATTGGGGCATGGCGCGTGTTAAACCTATGGGAAAAACGTTGGGTTAGGGTTTTTGGTTATGGTTAGGGTTAGGGTTAGGGTTAGGGTTGGGGTTAGGGTTAGGGTTAGGGTTAGGGTTAGGGTTGGGGTTAGGGTTAGGGTTAGGGTTAGGGTTAGGGTTAGGGTTAGGATTAGGATTAGGGTTAGGTTTAGGGATAGGGTCCCCGATAGATTTTTAGTTTCCCCAATCTGTGCCGTCTAAAAAAAAAACACGCGAGCCGGACGTGCGAACGTGGCACATAAAGAGTTAAAGGTCACAGCTGACACTGCTCAGCCCATAAGTGCGCGGCACGCACATCAAATATTGCGCGACAATGCACATCCGCTCTGTCCATGACGCGATCAGTTATACCATGGCAGTTATCCCTTACGTGATCGAGTTTGTGAATGGGTCATCGTAAAAGTAGCGTGGCTCTGCTATAGTTACTGAACGCAATTTTAATTGCTTGGCGCGGGATAATTTAGCTCGGACCAGGAGCGGGCCAAAACTGCATGAGTTAGTAAAAGGGGTACCACTTTCCTGGCTCCTCAGTTCCTCACTATTGGCCAGTTTGTCACTTTTTGATAAAGAACTGAAAATAAAATTTTCAGGGATCGTCCCCAAAGTTTGATCTTCAGAGCAGCTGCCACACAGCATTCTCGAAATACTTGAAGCTTTAATTTCCTGACGGCATGGATCATCTGCAATATTGTAAAGACTTGTATTGCTAAAGATTATACAGAAGTGTTTTCTTTTATAAGAGAGGAATAACATACAAAAAAGAGCCGAAAGGAGAGAAAAAAAGCGGGTATTTTGAGGAAAAAAAGAAAAAAGAAGTTAGAATTGTTTTTCAGCATAAATAAGCACATCCGGTTTTCATTTTGCTTTAAAGTATTTAACAAAGAAGTGATGTTTGCCTTATTCATGTTTGATATTAAATCAAAGTTCATCTATTTGTGTTTCAGTTCATTTAGATAGTCGTCTCACACTCACAGATTAATCAGGTCATACGTAGCTGTGTTTTTAATTGGCAAGACCATTTCTTCTCTTTTTTACATGAGTGGTTAAATTTGTAAGACTTCACTAAAGAATAAGCTGACGGTTAATTATGATAATTACCAGAAACTATTGCAAGTATAGTTCTTAGACTGATCTTGACTAGCAAGTCAAAAACGTCGATGTTATAGATTTTTTTGACGTATAAATCAAGTATCATACTGAACAAAGCAGGTTATCAAGAACACTGATGAGAGAATGAGGTGTCATATCAGCCATTTGTATGTCTCATTTACATTGTGTTGATCAGTTAAGAGACTTGTTGGATAATGCTGCTGTAATTGAAACGATTACTGGAAATCACTATGATTTATACTAAGATTAAAGATAGCAAACACTTTCATCCCTGCATCCATCTTGACTGGCCGTTTTATCTTTTTCTGCCTAGAGCCTACAGATTGAGGAAAATGCACCCCCTTGTTACCGCGGGATGGTTGTCACATAAATATGTGTATACTATGAAGAGTTTGTTCGCAAAACCGATAAGCCCATTTTTGAAGATTTGAAATACGGTCTTTTTTCATAAAGTACAAATTAATAGCTTTTAAATGATATATTGGTCACTACATATAAAGGCACATTTTTAAAGTTACAGTCAAAAGAAGCAAAAACTTTCTTATTATTCTCTTTATTTTTCTTGACCTTCAGTCGCAAATATCTCCATTTGGCAAATATGGACTTATCGGTTTATATATATATATATATATATATATATATATCTGTACATATATATACATATATATATATATATCTGTACATATATATATATATATATATGTATATATGAAGAGTTTGTTCGCAAAAACCGATAAGTCCATATTTGCCAAATGGAGATATTTGCGATTAAAGGTCAAGAAAAATAAAGAGAATAATAAGAAAATATTTGTTTCTTTTGACCATTACTTCAAAAATGTACCTTTATATGTAGTGACCAATATATCATTTAAAAGGTATTATTTTGTACTTTATGACAGAGAGCGTACTTCAAAATCGTCAAAAATGGACTTATTGGTTTCAGCGAACAAACTCTTCATATATATATATATATCTGTACATATATATATGTCACCGACGGGACAAATAGGCGTCCACTCGGTATTTAAGTAAATACAAAAGAAATATGAATATCAAAGTGGGAGAGCAATTCTCTAAATCTGTTGTTCAAATAAGAAGACTGGGGGAGAAAAAACGACGCATTATTAGCAATTGTTTTAAATTGAATAATACATTTATTTATTCATTTACTTTTTAGATCTGAATAACAATTACAAAACAATATATTTTGGAATACATGAATACAAAGAATGAAATTAAAATTTAAACCTAAAACAACGCAACACTGTGTTCAAGGTGAAGAGCTAAACCATAAGAGCTAAACCATCTTCATCGTGATCCAGGCGTTAAAACAGGAGACAGACAACAAAGTCCTGACAAACTCCGTGATGGAGAGAGTATGCCTCAGCCACCGATATTAACTGGTGTTAAATGTGGATAAATTATCCACAAAACAAGCGAGAGTGCGGGGTGTCCGGTAACGTTGGACTCGGATCAGCTCAGTGGATGAAAGCGTTCTTTTGTTATGATTTCTTCTATGACAACAAACAATTGCGCATGCGCATTAACAAAAATACACAGAAATAAGCAGTAGTAAAGGGGGCATACGTGTTGAAATATTTTGTATCATAACACTCACCCGCGCTTTAAAATTATCGTTGTCCTCAACAATAAGTAAAATTAGACCAATATGAATTAGATGAACACAGTTATTACATTAATGTGACAAACATACTAGCCTGCATTAGACACTGAGGTGGAGTGCTCGCTTCCATAGCGTTGTGGTTTCCTCCTCGTTCTTGTTGAGCCTCGACATTTTTCTAGAGTCTGCGCCGCTTCCTCGACCACAAGTTCCTCTTCCTCGTCATCACTTGAGAACGTGCAGGCAGTAAGTAGATTTAGATGGACCGTTTTGCAATTGCCTTCGTCGTTACGTATGACATAAACGTCCTGTTGTGGCATTCTACTTTCTACAGTCCATGGTGTTGCCAGCCACCTGTCTGCGAGTTTCTGCCTACCAATAATGGCTTTATTGGCTAATAAAACTCTGTCGCCTTTGCAAAACGGTGCTTCTCTCGCTGCAGTGTCGTAGATCCCTTTCATTTTCTTGCGGGCAGTGTCCGCTTGTTTCTCGGCAGTGCGATAAGCTTCCCGTAGCGTGTTGTGTAGATCGCCAACATAGGCTGATACTTCCTGGGGCTCGTCTTCATCAACATCGTCGTTTCCAGCCATGAGATCGAGAGGAATGCGAGGCTCACGCCCAAACATCAGGAAGAATGGCGAGTAACCGGTACATGAATGCCTTGTGGAATTGTAGGCATGTGTCATTGACTCCACATATTCTTTCCAGTTAGGCTTCTGTGAAGGTTCTAGTGTTCCAAGCATGTTTAGGAGAGTTCCGTTGAACCTCTCAGTCATTCCATTCCCCTGGGGATGACATGGAGTGGTTCTGCTCTTCTCCATGCCAAGGACTTCGCAAAGTTCCTTAATTACAGCTGCCTCGAAACACCTGCCCTGGTCGCTGTGAATGCGTTCTGGTATGCCATAATGTACAATGTATCTACTCCAAAGTGTCTTTGCAACAGTTGATGCCGTCTGATCCCTGGTGGGGAAGGCTTGTGCGTGTCGGGTGAAGTGATCAGTTATCACCAAGATGTTTTCTAGTCCACCTTTTGACGACTCCACGCTTAGGAAATCAAGGCAAACCAGTTCAAGTGGTCTCGTACTCTTGATCGGCATCAGTGGGGCTCTCGATTTGCATTCCTTAGTCTTCCTGACAGTGCATCGTCGACATCGTGAGATATATTGTTGGACAACAGATTTCATACCTGGATAGAAGAATCTGTATTGCATGAGAGCCAGTGTCCACTCAACACCAAGGTGGCCCATATCTCGGTGTGCTCTATGCAGTGTCTTCTTCCTCATGCCCTTCGGCAGAACCAACAGCTTGCGGTCATCCGGCCTGACATACCATAGTACTCCCTCTTCACAAATCTCTAGACGATTCCAATGACGAACCAGCATCCTCACAGGGACCTTTTCCTCCTTCAGTTCCCGTGATTTGGGTTTGTTGCGCGTCTGAAGCAGCTCAATGACGCGCTGTATAGTCGTATCTTGTCTTTGACATTGGGCGATTTCACAGAGGGACAAGCCTGGAACCACCGTTGAAGCCTCTTCCTCTGCATCACGCACTTCCATGGCATTGACTTGAACAACTTTTACTGGCGACGGGTCCTCTTCTGTGTGAGTGGTTCCTGAACAAGAGAGATCCAGCGTCCTTCTAACATCCTCTGACGAGAGTCTTGAAAGACTGTCAGCATTATCATTCGACTTTCCTGGTCGGTACTTGATATCGAGGTTACATTGAGCCAGATCATTCACCCAGCGTTGACCGTGCGCATCGAGGTGTGCCTTTCCGAGCACATACGTTAGAGGATTATTGTCTGTCACTGCAGTCACCTTCCTACCAAGAACGTAGTCTCGAAACTTCACGGTTGCCACCCAATGTAGCGCTTTCAATTCCAGCTTGTGTGCTGGATACCTTGCCTCTCCGGGTGATAAGCTTCTGCTGGCGTAAGCAATCACTCGCTCCGTCCCGTCCTGTTCCTGCGCTAAGACTGCTCCTAGACCAGATATGGATGCATCAGTCTGTAGAATAAAAGGCAGTTCAAAGTCAGGGTATGCAAGAATTGGAGCCGATATCAAAGTCTCCTTCAGACATTGAAACGCTTCTTGACATTGCGGGGTCCAAACATCTGCTACGGCTGATCGTTTGCCTGGTTTCACCTTGCTTCCAACCAGAGCGAACAATGGATTAGCCTTCTTTGCATAATCTCGAATGAAGCGTCTATAGTATCCTGTAAAGCCGAGGAAACTTCTGACTTCCTTCGTCGTCTTGGGAATAGGCCAGTCTTTCACGGCTGCGATCTTTTCCGGGTCGGTAGCTACGCCTTCCTCTGAAACGACATGCCCGAGGTACTTCACTTCTTTCCTTAGAAAGTGACATTTACTTGGTTTCAGTTTTAGGCCATGCTGCCGCAACCGGGTGAAGACGTGCTCCAGTCTTTTCAAATGTTCCTCCAGAGTAGAACTAAAGATGATTACATCATCTAGGTATATCAATAACTCGCTGAGATGCATGTCACCGAATACCGTATTCATCAAACGCTGAAAAGTCGCTGGGGCGTTCATCAGTCCAAAAGGCATTCTTGTGTATTCATACAGTCCCATTGGAGTAGTAAAGGCCGTCTTCTGCCGGTCCTTTTGTGCCACTTGGACTTGGAGATATCCTGACATCAGATCAAGGCTTGTGAAGTATTTAGCTTTGTGCAGCGCATCCAGGGATTCATCAATTCTGGGGAGGGGAAAGGCATCGCGAACTGTTCGGGTATTCAACTTCCTGTAATCCACACAGAGCCGAATTCTACCGTCTTTCTTCCTGACGATAACGATCGGCGATGCAAAGGGACTTTTACTTGGTTTGATGATCCCGGCTGCTTGAAGCTCCTTCAAATTGTCCTTCACTTCACTGAAGTCAGATGGGGAAATTCGTCTGTAAGGCATACGAAAGGGGGTCGGATCAATAAGAGGGATGTCATGGACTATTGTGTCAGTACATCCAAAGTCTTCCGGGCCCTTGGAAAAGACATCTTCGTTTCTCTGCAACAGTTCCTCCAGTGCCTTCATTTCGGGAGGCGTCAGCTCACCAGTCGGTAGGTTCAAATCAGGAATCTGTGTCTTGACTTCTTGACTGAAAATATTCACCAATATCTCTTGAGGGGAGGCATAGTCTTCCAACTCAATTTCTTTGCCATCAGCTTCATTTTGGATCTCCGGCATTTGAGTTACAATTTCTAACTTCCCAAGTGGTGTATTTCTGTTCAAAGTCATTGTGTTTGCAGACATGTTAGACACTGTTACCGTCACCTCCTCGTTTTCGACAGGAGAGAATGTAGCATCTACTTTGATACCGTGCGAATCATAGCCCTCGACCAGAGCCATAAAACTGCGCCCACGTGTGCACTCTGGAGTACTGGCCCTGATTTCCATGCGCTGTCCTGGATTTATTGTTAGCGGTTTCTTTCCCTCAAACCGTATATCTCCAACGTATCCAGCCTCGTCAGCAAGATCAAGGCCATCACAGTTCAATACCTGGAACGCCAAGAAGTAGGGAGTCGACATCTCCTTTACTTTTCCCATGAAGTCCTTTCCGTACATCGTATGAATTCTGTCACGGGATGCACGTAGAGCATTGGTGCCTAACAAGCAAGATACTTGTCCATCCTGTCCAATTCCTGGGACTACCAAAGCCGGCACTGATTTCACTTCAGTCCCGAGCATTTGAATGTCTAAAAGGATGATACCGTCATGAGGAATGTCTTGACCTCCGGCTCCTTCTATTCTTACAGGACTTAACTGGATTTCTTGCTTCTGGAGGTGGGGGTTGCTTAAGACAAAGTCTTTTGTGATCGTCGTTACCTGAGAACCAGTGTCTAAGATAGCCATACACGGTTGACCACAAATTATCACCGTAGTGCTGTTCACTGGTCCTATTAACGATTCACCATGGCCATGCTTCACCTCTCCTCCTTTAGGGCTGCGTTGCTCATATACTCCTACACCCACAGATCGCCCTTCATCTGCGGGTCGTCCTAGTTTGACTGCGTACGAAGGGTTGGGCAGGAGCTGGCGATGTGCCCAGGTTGTCTGCATCGGTAACAGATCAACAGTTGTCGGCGGGTCTGTCTTTCTCCTTTGTTAACCTGTTCCTTTTCTTGAAGCCGCTGTTCAAGACTCTCGATGTGACGGTGCTGTTTCTCTATCGTTTAATGGAACAGGTCCATCTGTCTCTCCTGAGTAACGGCCAGCTCGTTCACCATCTTCACAACTGTATCCAGATCTTGGGTGTTTCCCTCTTTCCCTTCCTTCGGCCTGGTCTGCTGTCTGTACACTTGGGCTGAGGCAAGTTTCTCTTCCGCACCGATGACCCGTAATTCTTTCCGAAGCTCCCGGAATGACATGTCTCTTGGCCTCATTGGTGCCAGACGGGCTCTCACCTTCTGATCGCGTAAGCCGTACATGAACTGTGTGGTCAGCATAGCGTCACGGACCGACTCTCCACAGAGGGCTGCCTGGTCACCACGATCTCGTGCAGTCCTTAGTTTAGCCTCTAAAGCCACTGCATACTCCGACGGCGTCTCATTGGCTTGTTGCGTGCGTGAGTAGAAGTTTGCCATGGGTGATGATGTGACATCACTATCCCCATACTCATCGAGCAGTTCTCTGAATGCCCTCTCGGCCGACAGTTCTCCTCCCTGAAGCTCTAGATTCAGGACCAGGTCACGAGCCCTACCACCTGTGTGTCTGACGACTTCGTTAAAACTCGCGCGGGAAGAAATGTTTCCTCTAGAATCAAGGAGGTAACGCATGTCACGCACCCAGTCATCAACACTCATACCCCCTTTACCTGTGAACACATTAACACTTTTCAACTGCTGTGATACAAGGAGCGTCGGGGTAGAGCTGGAGTAGCGTCAATGATGAACTTCTGGGGCAGGCATCGGGTCGAATCCGGCCAGCTGTAGGGGTGATAGACTTGCTGTCGTCATGCTGGGTGTACGTTGAGAAACGGGGGTGTCACATGGTGATCCATTCGGCGTGATGGGAGACAGATGCGGTGGTCCTGGTGTATCCATCGTGGTCAGGTAGTCCTCGGTCCACAGTCCACAGAGTTGCGTTGGTTTTGTTTAAATCTTTATGAATTTAGTTATAATATCGCTAAAACACAAATTGCAATGATCGTTCTTTCATTCAATCTTCCCGGGTTTCGGCACCAAAAATTATGTCACCGACGGGACAAATAGGCGTCCACTCGGTTTTTAAGTAAATACAAAAGAAATATGAATATCAAAGTGGGAGAGCAATTCTCTAAATCTGTTGTTCAAATAAGAAGACTGGGGGAGAAAAAAACGACGCATTATTAGCAATTGTTTTAAATTGAATAATAAATTTATTTATTCATTTACTTTTTAGATCTGAATAACAATTACAAAACAATATATTTTGGAATACATGAATACAAAGAATGAAATTAAAATTTAAACCTAAAACAACGCAACACTGTGTTCAAGGTGAAGAGCTAAACCATAAGAGCTAAACCATCTTCATCGTGATCCAGGCGTTAAAACAGGAGACAGACAACAAAGTCCTGACAAACTCCGTGATGGAGAGAGTATGCCTCAGCCACCGATATTAACTGGTGTTAAATGTGGATAAATTATCCACAAAACAAGCGAGAGTGCGGGTGTCCGGTAACTTTGGACTCGGATCAGCTCAGTGGATGAAAGCGTTCTTTTGTTATGATTTCTTCTATGACAACAAACAATTGCGCATGCGCATTAACAAAAATACACAGAAATAAGCAGTAGTAAAGGGGGCATACGTGTTGAAATATTTTGTATAACATATATATATATAATCTTATAGACATAATTGTATGTGTGGAACGAGAGTAAAGAAGAGGCGGTAGACGTAGCTTTTGAATCCTCACAATTTGATTTTACTTCGAGCTTTCGGGCCCTGCCCTTTATCAAGACTGAGGACAAATCGGACAAAATACAGAACATGGATATCATATACAAAAAATAATGGTGATCAAGACAATAGTGAAAATAATAACGACAATGATAGAGGCAGAGACGGCAGAACATAAATACACTAATGGGAGTGTATATATATATATATATGCGTCAATCTTACTTAATATTACATACATACATACAATCACAAACAAACATACATATAAGCACTTACAAATACGTATTACTAAACATCTGCGCACACCCATGTGCATATAGATACGAATATGTACGCACAAAAACACGTGTAAATCTCCTCACTTATATGAAGACAGGCAACCATAATAATTGTATGTATGTTTTATATATATATATATATATATATATATAGCGGGTGTCCCAAAAAAAGCGGAACGGTAGATTTTCAGTACCTTGCGTTCTAAAAGTGATATATACTTTTAACATCATTAGAAAGAGCATCTCCCGCAGAAGACAATGATACCAAGATCATAAAATTTGGTTCAGTACTTTTCATTCTACGCCAATTCCTGAAAATGCAGTCATTTTCAAATTTCGCCGGATTTTTGCGTCTTATGAGATAACTAGAAAGGCACTCTGAGAGTGCAGACCTCCGCCAAGCAGCTACTTTCCACCGTGATCTTGCTCTTCCAAAGAGATCAGTGATTTCCACCCACTGACAAATCGCCCGATTTCCCAATATAGAAGCCTTTGTTACGTCATAAACCCTCAGCTGCACGGCGCGCCTCGCCCTGGCAGAAACTAGAGCACGCACTTTTGGCACGCACTTTAGTGCGCGCATGCAAACCTCAAATACGCGCAGCCTGAACTCCCAAGTTCATTGACCCAACCTGCCAAAATATCAAAAATCCTTCATAAATTCCCCCAAAATTCTCGGATCACTACCAGAAGTTAGTCGTTTGTGTCATTCTCAACCTTTCCTGGAAGTTTCATTGCAAACCGTTAACTACTTTTTTAGTTATTTTGCACACGGACAAACTAACTAAGTAACAAACCAGCGGTAACGAAAACATAACCTCCTCCCTTTTCGCGGAGGTAATAATTCCCGCTATCGCCAATGACGTAAAAAGTACCCGGATGTTGATTGAAGCGTCATTTACGGTGCATTATGGGATAGTCCGGTAGCAAAGTCACTTCCGTTCGTACGCGCGTGATACGTGACTAATGTTTACACACACAACCGACTGTATTCTACGTGTACTTCCGGTTTTCTCGACTTGAATTACAGCTTTAATATGATTTGAAATTTCTCCATTCTTAAGAAAGTGCTGTTAATACGACTATTGGTTGTTGCTGCGAAGCTGCCATGTGTTGTTGGAACGACAATAAATTAAAAAAATCTGCAGAAATAGGACCCTTACTGGCATGCGAGACGTGACGTGGCCGCGTGGGTGAAGTTTGCGGGTGACTCCACAGCGCAGTACGTGCACGCGCGACTTACTAGTAGTGGTAGTAGCACTAGGTATAAAATAGGCCTAGTGCCTA
Source organism: Diadema antillarum (assembly GCF_040938485.1). NCBI lineage: Eukaryota > Metazoa > Echinodermata > Echinoidea > Diadematoida > Diadematidae > Diadema > Diadema antillarum. The sequence goes on along the minus strand of NW_027271005.1, from coordinate 2,047,663 downwards.
CGTACATTGTACGTACTTACTTGGAAGAAGTTGCTTCGGAGACAGGATAAATTCGAGATCACTGTTCGTTCCCGATTGTGTTCGCGACATTTCGACAGAGAACAAATTAAGAAAAGATGGGCATTCTATGACGATATATTGTATATCCAGGTGGGTGAATATTTTCCAGCATATTTTCAGCGTATGCAGAGATGACTGATCTGTGATGTGCACATCGATCGCATGATCAAGCAGTACGCTGTACCGGTATGTGTTAGCTTATGCGCTGCGTGCAGTAGTGGTGCATGCTAATGCAAGGCCGGCCGGCCGCCGGCGGGGACTACAGTGTACGAGTATGACAGGCCTGGCCACTCGCTGGCTCGGGCGGTACAGCAGCCTACTACACTGTACTAGTATCCGTGGTCGGCGCGGCGCTATAGGTATTACAGGTACACGTACGCGCACGCTAGCGCTGTGCAAATTATGCCCCGCGCCGGAAGTGCCCTTGCTACCAAGTGCACTAAATCTTGACGAAAAAGCCACTTCCGGGTACTTTTTACGTCTTTGGCGATAGCGAGAATTTGAGTGCTACACGCGATCCATACGGTGAATATTGTGTAAACTCAGTGATCCATTTCAACAAAAGATACAGCTTTCACATTGGGCACGGGCCAGAAAAAAAAAACAAACAAAAAAACTGTGTATGTGTGTGTGTGTGTGTGTGTGTGTGTAAGCGCCCAATAGAAAGCGTTATCTTTTGTTGACATGGATCAACGAGCGTACACAATTCACCGTATGGACCGCGTGTCACACTCAAATTGTTATCTCGTAAGTCGCAAAAAATTGAAAATGACTACATTTACAGAAATTGGCGTAGAAAAAAAAAGTACTGAACCAAATCTAATGATTTTGGTATCATAGTCTTTTGCGGAAGATGCTCTTACTAATGATGTTAAAAGATATATCACTTTTAGAACGCAAGGTACTGAAAATCCACCGTTCCGCTTTTTTTTTTTTGGGGGGGGGGGGGGGGGCACCCGGTATATATATATATATATATATATATGCCTCTATCATAGTTGTTATTATTTTCACTATTGTCTTGATAACCATTATTTTTTTTTTTTGTATATGATATCCATGTTCTGTATTTTGTCCGATTTTTCCTCAGTCTTGATAAAGTGCAGGGCCCGAAAGCTCGAAGTAAAATCAAATTGTGAGGATTCAAAACTACCGCCTCTTCTTTACTCTCGTTATACACACTACTAAGCTGCGACGGCCCAGGGGTTTAGCAGCTGAAAATACACGTCTCTCTCTCTCTCTCTCTCTCTCTCTCTCTCTCTCTATATATATATATATATATATATATATATAACTTCTTTAAAAAGAGTCCCATTTGACGTATCATAATTCTCTCAAAACTATATCATTTCATTTAGATATGACATCATAGGAAAGCCCGATTATTTATCTTTAAAATGACACCTCACTTGCAATGATTGGGTGTTCTTGGAATGTGCAAAAGAGCAGAGTATGGGACAGATCAAAAGTGAAAAGTCGCAACAATATTCTGCCATTGATAATGTACAATTTTGATGAAAAAAGGCCACTGGAATAAGCAATGCTGAAATGACAGCACTTTCAAAAACTCCCATTTCCTAGACATTAGATGACTGTTTGGTCAATCTTTACGTTTAATTTTTATCTGCAGATACTACAGCATTTTTTTAATTCATGGATGAAGCCTGGAATCTAATGATAATCTCACTTTGCATTCTTTTCATCCACGTTCCTTCCCTGAAACGACAAAGCAAATGGGAATTACACTGTTTGACATAACTTGTTTGCTCTATTTTGCAACATTTCACATTTGGCCTTTCCTCCTACTCAGTCATACTGCGCATTCCAGGAATCATAGCAATTAAGGTGTCATTTTAAAGGTAAGTAATCGGGATTTCTTATGTAATGATATAGTTTTGAGAGAATTATGATACGTCAAATTGGACTTGCAGAACTTTTTTTGAGGAGTTTATATGAAGAGCTCACTTGCAAAAGGTACTACATCAATTTTTTCATCAAAATTTACTTTTTGGTCTTGAAGAACTCATTTTTTATGACCTCTTTACACTTATACTTACAAAAAGCTGAATTTCAAACCAGAAAGTGTTTAAAAATTACATTTAAAAATCATTTCGGTTTCAAAAGCTACTACATCCATTTTAGTTGGGTTTCAAAAGGTACTCCATCCCCTCAAATGACATCATCGGGAAATTGACCAATCAGAGAGTAGCATTGACTTGACCCTCTACCATTGTCTACTGACTTAATCTGTAAACAATAGGGCCCAAATTCACGAAGGTGGTACAAATGAAACCATGGTTTAAATCATTAACAAAAACCATGGAGCGCCAAGAGTCGCACGGAATATTTCGTTACGAAATTGGTCATTTCGTCGACAAAATGACCGTTTCGTCAACGAAATTATCATTCCGTGGACGAAATGTTCATTTAGTTACAAAATGTTGTCATTTCGTTTCAAAATAATCATTTCATCGACGAAATGACTGCCTTCGTAATGAAATATTCCATGCGACACTTGGCGCTCCATGATTTTTGTCCATGGTTTAAACCATAGTTTCATTAATGTACCACCTTCGTGAATTCGGGCCTAGAAGTTGGCTCTCGCTTTTCGGCTTTCTGTTAAAATCACCACGCAAATCTGACAAATATCTTGAAAAAACTCGTCACATTTCGATCAAGCAATGGAGGAAAATGAAGGAGAACCCATTGACAAAACAAACCATCCCAAGAAAAGGATCAGGAATGAAAAGCAGTAGACTAGAGCGAAGGAGAAACGGTGAAGAAACTGGAGAAATTCCGCGGCTTTCATGTAATCCCATGTACTGCGTTTACTGTTAGTTACCGGTAATATACTGTGCGTTACTAGAAGGGTGTTGAGTTTGAGCCATAAATTGTCCCCAGAATTAAATACAAACACTTTGTAGGGATGGGCTATGCTTTATATAAATGGCTTCAAAGCTAATACGTGTGTGACAACTAGTCTGAAAGCAAAGTTACTTTGTTAAATGTATACAATGGCATGAAATTCTGACATCCCTACCAACAGTGCTTCACCTGTCGGTATGCTATGCTATTTAATATGCAATTTGATATGCTATTTGATATGCTATGCAATTTGATATCATCGGCTATGTCTTGACTGCGTTCTTGTTGTTTCTCGTGTCTTGTGTGTGTCTCATGTCTATGTTTCATGTGTGTGTTTCTTGTATGTGTTTCATGTTTGTGTATATGCGTTTCTCTTTCTCTTCTTCCAGGTCTGTACATTCCCACATAACTACAATCTCCAGATCTAGGTCTAAGTGGAACTTTTGTCGATTCCGGCGTGATTTTCTTTATACTTATGGCTAATCCAACATTTGTTTTCAACTCTATGAACGATTATTAAATTTATGATACAGTTGGGCGCTCTTTTACGTCCGCGCAGGAAAACAAAACTTCCACCTTATATGAAGCATACATATCGAACAAACATAATGCTTCAGCACAAGAATTTGAATATAATTTTGATCCTGAAGATCCTGTGCAAAGTTCATCATGTGTTTATCTGACTGTAAACCAGTATAAACAATATGTTATGAATAGTGATGATGATAATCTTTTGTTAGCTCATTTGAATATACGAAGCATAAGTAGAAATTTTGATAAGTTGCGATTATTTTTAGAAAACTCTGGTAGTAACTGTTCTGTTATAGGTCTGACCGAAACATGGTTGACTCCCAATATAAGTCAGTTATTTTCTATATCCGGCTTTGATTTCGTGTACAGAAATAGAAAAGAAAGAATGGGTGGTGGCGTGGGTTTATACATCCCCAACAAATTTGAATATTCTATCCACGAAGAATTGAATGTCATGACTGATGTAGTTGAATCTCTTTTTGCTGAAATGGTAAACCCAAATGGGAAAAACATATTGATCGGAGTTGTTTACAGACCCCCTGGATCGAATCCGAATGATTTTTTGTTGTATATACAAAATTTAATGCAGAACTCTATTTTTTACAAATAAACATGTTTATTTAATGGGTGATTTTAACATTGATCTTATGAAATGTAACTCCCAACATATTTCGCAAGAATTGGTAGAAACCTTAATGTCTGTTTTTTTATTACCGTTAATTTCTAAGCCGACCCGTGTTACTGACCGATCTGCCACTTTGATTGATAATATTTTTTGTAATATTCTCCCAATTCCAGGGTCTGGTATTGTTTTATCTGACATCTCTGATCATTATCCAATCTTTACACAAGTGCCAATTAAGTTATCTCCTAGGCAAAATTATTATCAGAGACGTCGTAAGATTACGGCCAATAATCTCATTAATTTGCAAAATAGTTTAAAAGATATTGATTGGTTTTTTTGTATACAACAATACCGATCTTGATTTGTGTTATGATTATTTTATGAAAACTATCACTTCTAAAATTGATGAACATATTCCGTTTTGCACAAGAAAAAGTTCTTACAGAAGAACTCCAAGATTCCCGTGGATAACCCAATCACTTCTAAGATCGATTAATAGAAAAAATAATTTGTTTTATAAATACAGGAGTAACCCTATAAAAATAGACAAAAATATGTGATTTATAAAAACACGCTTATTAATTTATTGCGTTTACAAAAGGGAAAATTTTATGTCAACCAGATAATGAAATATAAAAATGATATTAAGAATACTTGGAAAACAATAAAAGATGTTATGAATACATCTAATGATGTATCTAGTATTTCAGAAGTACGATGGGGTAATACCTCAAGCAATGTACCTGCTGGTATGGCTGAAATTTTTAATGATTTTTTTTACATCGATTTGGAAAAAATTATCACAAAGTATCCCTTCATCTAATAAAGTGTTTTATGATTTTTTAGATATACCTAATCCTAAAACTACATTTTTGGACCCTACGTATAATGAAGAAGTTATTGATATTATTTATAATTTGAAAGAAGGAAAAAGCCCAGGTTGTGATGGAATCGATAATTATTTGTTGAAAAATATAATTCTTCAAATACTAGATCCTTTAGTATATATTATTAATTTATCACTTCGTACTGGGCTTGTACCAAGTCATATGAACCTGCCAAAGTTATACCTATATATAAGAAAGGGGAGAAAAATGATGTCAATAATTACAGACCAATATCGTTATTACCTTCAATTTCTAAAATTTTGGAAAGAATAGTATATATCCGAACTGTAAAATTTTTCAATATGAGTAATATATTTACGAATTTTCAATTCGGATTCACAGAAAATCACAACACCACTCACGCTTTACTTACCTTTGTGGAAAAGATTACACATGCACTTGATACATTTTCGCATACAATAGGCATCTTCCTGGACTTTTCAAAGGCTTTTGATACGATTAATCACGGTATACTTCTCTCTAAGTTATCCAATTATGGTATTCGCGGAAAAGCCTTGCAATGGTTTACGAGTTATTTATCTGACAGATTTCAATATGTACATGTGAACAGTTTTGATTCTTCTATTAAGAAAATAGAATGTGGTGTTCCGCAAGGATGTCTGTTAGGCCCGCTGTTATTAATAGTTTACATTAATGATTTTTATACATCTTCAGATAAACTCTCTTTCATATTATTCGCGGATGATTCCAATCTTTTTTATTCCCAACCTTACCCTAATACTTTAACTACTACAGTGAATTATGAATTGAAGAATGTCTCACAATGGATATATGCAAATAAATTGTCACTGAATATTGAGAAGACAAAGTATATGTTTTTCAGTAATTCTTTAGATAGATTACCAGGTAATGTTATATTTGACACTACTCCCTTAGAAGAGGTTTCGTCTACTAAATTCTTAGGTGTTTGTGTTGATAATAAGTTATCATGGAAGTGTCACATAAACAATATTTGTAAAGTAATTGCACGTAACATAGGCATAATGAATAGATTGAAATATTATCTTCCTTCTTCGGCTTTGATTACGCTTTATTCAAGTTTGGTATTGCCGTACTTGAATTACGGAATTCTTGCTTGGGGGAATACATATTCGACATTGTTAGATAAACTTTTTCTTCTGCAAACGATGGCGCTCAGAATCGTTTTTAACCTTCATATCCGAGCACATACTGACAAGCTTTTCCTTGAGCACAATATTCTGAAAATAAAAGAGTTGTATTTGTTTCAACTTGGTCAATTTATGTTTAATTACAACTGCAACCATTTACCCAAAATATTCTATTCTTTATTTCACCGTAACAGCCACGTACATAATTATCCCACGAGACAATCTAAAGAATTTCATCTTCCCTTAGTTAGAACTGTACACACTCAAAATACATTTGTTTATACTGGACCCAGATTTTGGAATAGCTTAGATAATGATCTAAAAGAATCTGTGAAGTTAATGACATTTAAGTATAAACTCAAAAAATATTTGTTTTCTAAATATACCAGTTAATTCTGTTCAATGAAAAAAACCCGTCATGTTTCATTTTTCTTTGAAATTTTGTAGTGTGTCCACAGACCTTTTCCATCCCTCTCCTTTTCCTTCTCTATTCTTCCCTGCTCCTTTTTCCTCGTTTTTCGTTGTCCAGTATCTGTCTGAGTGCATTTCCTCAAATTCTGTTACTTCTGTGTATTGTGTTATTGTTGTTGTTGTCGTCGTTATTTTTTTTTTTTTTTGTGGCCGATTGCATATCTTCCTTTCCGTTCAATTTTCCTGGCACACCTGGCCCCATAGTGTCTGTGCCACAAATGTGATATGTTATATAGTTTATACGTTTGCATCCTAAAATTCTAGTAAGTATTGTTCATAGTATCAACATCATTATATCAATGAGTAAAATGTACAATAGTATATAGAAGAAATTAAAATTTATATGTCTTATTGGTATAACAAATTGGTGCTGTTGTTGTTTTGTTCCAGTGTTCCACGTTTTACAAGCGTGGCTTTTTTAGTGGAACACTGTTTTCCTTCATTGTGATTATTTACTATTTTTGTTGCCATGACAAAGTGCATTGTTTCTTTTTTACATCATTCGTGTATAATATACTTTTATTGTATTGAAAAAATCCTTTATCAGACGAGTGTAAGAAAAATGAAAAAAAAATTGTTTCACTTTGGATTATGTCAACTTTTTCTTTTCTTTTCTTTGTGATGATGGAAAGAAATAAACTATTGAATTGAATTGAATTGAATTCTATACGTGCATAATGTAAAGTACCAGTCCTGCCGAGTACGTAGTGACATAGAACTTTGAATACTAGATAAATATATATTTTTCTTGTAAATGACACATTTTACCTTTGTGTTTAGTATATGTGTTCATAATAATTACTCATCGACTGTCTTGATTTTATCAGCTTTTAGATTATCAGATTTATCTTACCTGATAAAGAACACACCAGAATGAAATTCATGTAATGAATTTAATTACAGTGCTAAGAAAATACAGCACATTCAGATGCTGCTTTTCCACCCTTTCCTTTCCAAGTTCCATTGCAAAAAGAATGAGGTAAAACAAAAAAAACACGATAGTAAATACAGTATTCTTGAGACAAGAGAAGGGAGAATTCAAAGAGAGGAAAATAGCCAGAAACAATCAATACAAAGAAGAAAATCAAAAGAAATCATGGGATAAAGCCCGTGAGAGAAAAACAAAAGGAGAAAAAGGAAGAGAGAAATCACCTGGTGAGATATTGTGACCCCAGAACATTCAAAGCATGTGAAAATTGTTTGAATGCCTATGACCAGTGACAATTATTCATTCAAAATATTGGTCAGCAAGGGAGAAGTGGGGCTTTAGCTGCGTACATTGGTTTGTTGTTCTTGCTGCTAAATAGGGCAGGGCATTGTCAATTACCTAGCCCCCCTTGACCTCGTATCCCATCCCCATCAAACCATTGCTGGAAAAAAAAAATCCGCGGAACATGTCATGACATCAAACTGAATATATCTCTGGTTTGTGAAATTTCGGTTTCAAAAGGTATTACATCCACAAAAATATAAAATTTTTTAATTCATTAGAAATAAATGTATGGACCTAGATTTTTTTAGAGAGTGGTTTTAGTGTTGTATCATAATTATAGCAGTATAATAGGGGGAAAATATCTTTCCAGTCTGAGACTGCTAAATATTATAATAAAAAAAAGATATGGATGTAGTACCTTTTGAAACCGAACTCTTCATATACGTACATACATATGCATGTATATATGAATTGTGACCCGCTACAACAAAAGGATCCTAAAGTCGCTGACGGCTGAGCCGAGAAAAAATCGAGTTTGAAGTCACATCATCAAAATCGGTTAGAACATTCGAATTTTCGTTTTTGGCATAATTTTGTAATCTTATGTTTTGCCTATCGTCTGTCGAAATTTCGAAGCTAATTAATGATTAAAGGAAATGCAAGAAATCAGCGTTTTTCTGGGCCATGATTTTCCAACTTTCAACGTAACAGAAACGTGTCCGAAGATTTGGATTTAGCGCCGCAGCTAGACTCCGCCCCTAGCAACGAGGGAGTGATCTTATTGGTCAGTGCATGACATCCTGATTACTGATTGGTCGTGCGTAGACCGCTGGCGCTAAGCTTGAATGAACATCGCGGAGGTCGCTAGGAGCGTGCCTTCTATTGTCAAGCGTTGAAAACTGTCTCGCATCCCCTTGATCATGATAGCGTCGGAAGGAAAACTTTGAAGGCGTTTTTCTCGAAACTCTGATATCCTCAACCACTTGACACGCGCTAATAAAATCATCGATATCTCCGCAACCGAGTACTTCTATGAGTTGTGCTATATATGAAATTAAAGAAGAAGAGTAAGGCAAAAATGTTATGCCATTTTCAGAAAATCATCCTCCCCGACTTTCGGATCCTTTTATTGTAGAAAGTCATATATATATATATATATATATATAAACATATATATATATATATATATAATATGTATGTATATATATTATATATATATATATATATATACATATATATATATATATATATATATATATATATATATATATGTATATATACACATCAGAGTTGAAGTTGAAAGGAACGAGTGGGTAAACAATTTTTAAGATATGAAAAGGGGACTCGTCTCTACAACACGCTGAATCACACTATTCTAGAAAAATGTAGAAAAACTGCTTAAAACACGAAATTATTACTCTGTTTCTTTAAAAATTCCATAGAATATTTTTTTTTCTTCGAAAAACATGAACAACTCAATATTGATTGACCAGGTGGACCCTTTTTACTATTTTGGTTCCATAGCACGCACAAAGTCATTGCGTAATCATTGAGACATTTAAATCATATCGGAAGTTTTCAATGCGAAAATCCGGTAGGATTTTTTTTTTTTTTTCGGGTGGGGGGGATACTGTACACTATGATTAAAGATTTAATCAAAGTAAATCACCGTTTAAGATAAGCTTCCTTTAAATGCGTAGACAAAAAATATGGAATTTTCCAACGCTATAGGATGTATCCACTTAGTTCACTATTTATGCAACCTTCAGTTCCCGCATGTTTGTACGTGCATTTAGTGATGACTTCAGAGTGTTTCATCGTTTTATGAATAACTTATAATCATAATTATATAAGTTTGGCAGGAGGAATAGAAGGAGTCAATGCAGTGATGAATGCTCCTTACCGAATATGCCTTGATTTCGCTGGCAAAGGGTGATAAATTAAATACGTTGATCCTTTCACCTAATGCAAGGAATATTGATTAATTACAAAGACGTGCATAGATGAACTCACATTCACTGAATAAAGATCTGGTCTTTTACCATCGACCTTTCCGAGTAATAACATATGGCTTCGATTTTACACATCAGCATTTCTCTTAAAGTGCAGTGAATCTTATTAGCATGATTCGGGAATAACGTTGTCGTTAAAAACATAAAACTCTTCATGCATCGCTCAGGAGCATGGGTTTCAAATACTTGTATAATAGGAAAAAAGATGTAACTCGGCTTTACGAGCTAACGTGCAGATTCCTTGCATTTGTTTTACTAGCAAGATATAGTGTCGGGATGAACAACCTTTCATCTTCCAGCAGATAAGGACGTCTTGCTCCCGTATTATTTTCTGTTCTAGGGAGGTGATGACGATTCTTTTTTCTTCTTTTTATTACGCAATTATTCCCATTCGTCTAGCATAACTGCCACGCATCCCTAAAATCGACAATAAAGGCTAGGCTTGAATATGACACAAGGCACATTCTCTGAAAACTTTTTTTTGGGGGGGGGGGGGTAGGGGGAGGGTAATTTTCTATATAGGCTTACTCTAGAATGATTCAAGAAAGCTGTTCAGTCTTTCGGTGATTTGATCTTGACTGCAAACACTTTAATTAAAAAGATGTGTTTCAATGTCATGTAGGCACGTCAATCTTCCTGATCATGCAAGCTCTCAACTTTTCTATAAAAAAGTTGCTTTTCCTGCACTGATTAATTGACAAGATTCCGCTCTTATCAGGGTCACTCTCAGGCTTTTAATATCAGGAAAAGCTGATATGCACGATGATAACAAGATAGTGTTTCTACTTAACTAAAGTCAGCTCTCATAAAACATAATGTGACCACGCAGCTCAAACTAATGTTTTGTTCAGCAGGCTCTGCTTTCACTGTAATTACAATTGGTAATTTTTAATTCACAGCATTCCTGTGACCCTGATTTTTTAATCTTTTCGCCCCTTTCTTTGACACTCAAACTACGCCTCCGAACTCTCTCCTAATTTAATCACTTTTTGAATAGATTAAGGTGCTCCAATATTCTGACGAGTCGTGTATCATTTTAAAGCGTAGAAGATACTCCTTTAAACTCTGTAGATTTGTACGTCCTGGTGAGGAGTGAAAGTTAATTTTAGCCTGATTTCTGTGGTTTTTAAACCGGATGGTGACATGTTCTTTATCATGGCCATAAGCATTTTTTTTTATTCTTGTTGCTCTTTTCCCTCCGTTTGTTTTTGTTTATGTTTTTTTTTTCCAGGATGAAACACTCCTTCCTCGGTGGATGACATAGAGGACAGTTTTCCCCTGCAACTCGAGAGAACCTTCAACACTTTCAGAATTGAAATCAAAGAGTGAGTAAAGTCATATAAGCGAACAAATTTGGAAAAGTATCTATACTTGTAAGAATACTCACATAAAGTTATGAATGGCTGTACATCAACATGAGATCTGTCACCTCTTGTTCCGTCTGTACGATGCAGTATGTCTATGGAGGCTCACCGAGCAGGGTGCAATGTTGGGGGTGGTATAGTCCCCCTCCCAAACAGGGTTTATTTTCCCAAGTGAGATTGGTTAGATATTCCGAATGATCGCAGTTGCACTTTCGTTTAAAATGGAATATGAAAACTGGAATTAAAGGAAATTGAAATTCAACGATATGCTGTATTGATGGATGGAATGTTTTGCAAGTGTTCTTAGAAAAAGTAATAAAATACGTGTTTAAGGAAAATATGATAACTTCAAATGGTCGTTATTTCTTGTTGTGCATGAGAGTCCTCGTTTTAGAATAAATTTTGAGATTAGTTAGGCAGGGGAGAGGGTGGCAATTCAGCGACCTGATCCACACACAAAAAAAAGTTAAAGAATTGAACGCTTAAAAAAAAAAAGTTATCATCCAGACAAAATGTGAAAGACTAAGTGATGGTAGCAACCTATATGTCACTTCTTGTATCGCGTGTGCGTTTGACTGTAGTGTAGAATTGATAGTGGTTATTCTTAACAAATTTCTCCAAATAAGTATACGTCAAGTTAATGCAGTAAAGAAACAAGATAATGGGAAACATTGTTTTTCTTTACACAATTAATGTAGTTTTTTGTTTTATTGGGGAAGATAGTCCAACGTATCGTAAAAGACAAGCTTGTAGAAATGTGGAGCACTCAAAGAATCGTATTCGCAACACAGAAAAAATAAGTATACATGAACAAAATCACAAACACGTGCATGACAAACTCACGGTACACAAAGACATAGGATTTCGAGCCCCTTCCTATGCTAGTTCTTCAATGGTCAAGTGGAATTAATAAAATTATTGTTTATAATGAATTAGATTAATTAAGTGTGTATTAGATAATTGCTAACTAAAGAGGCCGCTGGAAATGAATGGGACTGGTAAAATTTTGAACTTGTATCTTGCAGTTTCCCCCTCAGAAAAAACAAAACAAAAACAAAAACAAATGTAAACAGCATTTCCTGCTCATAATAGAAAAAACAAACAACAACAATCAAACAAACGTGAGAACCAAAAGTTTATGTGAGCCGCATTCAGAGAAAAAGGACAAGTTTTAACTACAAGGATGCAACCAGCATCGGCTGTCGAGAGAAAGATCTGTCGATGTCGGTGGTCTAGTAGATAAGATACCTGTCGGAGTTCTAATTCCATCCCGGTAAGTATCACCATGATTATTTGTCATGGCTACTACTAAAGCACTAATTATTGTTTATGTCCACGATGTGTTAGATCCACATTGCCCTTATTTTCACAGACTCATTTCCCACAAATTGTTAAACCAAGCCATTGCTATGACTTGAGATATGTTTTGGTCGTGTTTTGGTTCACTTTTTTTCTGACAGGAACAGTATGACATTTTGATTGAATAAGGAATAGCATGATAAAAGAAATGAAATAAAAAGTCCTTCGTAACTTGCGAAAGACAGAAAGATTTTTTCCCATTTTGTACCCTCTCTCTCTGTCTATGATATATGTGACCCTGCATCACAAAACAAACAAAAAGTCGTCAGACATGAATTTTTAGTTAAGAGTAGATTCTGAAAGAGCAGACTCTAAGCTTTAAAATGATGGTAAACTCAATTCAAATGGACTCTTCTAACCAATCTAAATTTTTGAAAGAAAGGACACACTCTGGAAAGTGTGAACTGAGAAAACAGGCTCTGAAGTACAGGGTGTATTCAAGCGCTTAATCGTTACCAAGCTATGCTAGCTGTGGGATAAATTGAACAAAAAACAGGATGTTGACCAGCAGAGCAACAACAATGAAGGGATTATCAAATTAAACTGAAATTGAGCATGCTTCATTAGCACATTCTGTACACGATTAATACCAACTTTCAATGCAGCAGCCTCATTTTCTTCAAAGTTATCGGAGTTGAAAGTGAAGTGTATGGACAGGGTTTTTGAGAAATGGGAAGAGAGTTCTATGAGAAACAACTAATCACACTATTTCACCAAAAAGTGTTCGAGAAAACTGCTGCAAACACAACTTCGTGTTTGTTTTATGATGCCAGACTTTGATATAATATAGAAAAAGAGTTGCTCTTTCAGAAAACATGAAAAACTCAAGATTGGTTAGGTTGACACATTTCACCTATTTTCAGTCCTCACACAAAATCACTGTGTGCGACTTTTTGTTCGTTTTGAGGTGCACGGTCACATATGTGTGTGTACATATATCTAACGTGAAGTTATTTCGGCCACGTGCATGATGGGTGCGTAGTGTCAGTTGTGACGAAGAAAGAGGGCACCCCCCCCCCCCCTGCTCGTGGACGTTGCAGTAATTCACTTATTGCCTTTTATTCATTTCATTCATTCAAACATTCTGTATAGCTTGTTCCATTCAAAGTTTATTACAATTGAATGTGGGTAGTGTTTAAAGAATTTTAAGGGATGAAAGGCCTCCAAGAAAAACAAGACTTGGTCTTGGAATGTACGATCACGTTGGTAATATAATATGCAATATGCCATTTCGAAAATAGCAATGTCCCTACGACTACTTTGCTGATTTAGAATAGTGTAAACTCACTCATTATGAGAAGGCTGATAGGATATATTTCACGCCATCTGTCTTTAATTTAGTGTTGCTGGATTGAGAGGGAGAGAGAGAGAGAGAGAGAGAGAGGGAGAGAGAGAGAGAGAGAGGGAGAGGCGGAGAGAAAAACATATTTGTTTTCGCTGTCAAAGCGCAATGTGTAGGTTGGTATGGAAGAGAATTGATAGATATTTTAGATAATCACTCAAAAGACCAGAGAGAGCTTTCCAATAAAATATGACGGAAAGCTGGACATACAGGAGGCTGTTTGTACAGCTGCATAAAGGCATTCAAAACCGCTCTAATTCAAATCGGATTAAAATGAAAATCAAGATATTATATTATGGTAATAAGCTTAAAAACCATGTAAAATATAAATGCCCAAGCGTACCAGGGCCGTTTCTTCCAGAGGATATTTACCAGCCGTGTCATAACAGAACCAGTACAAGGTTAAAGGTGGCAGTTTTGGCATACCATCATTATATTGATTTTTCGTCACGGACGACGAGATACTACCCGGTACAGTAAAAGCTATATCATGATTTTTTTTTTGTTCTTGCTAAATGCGATACGTATTCATCTATGTAATAAAAGAGACATAAAAATTAACAAAGTTGCGCATTAATTCATTGTAATTCGTTTTCTTTTTTTGCTAACATTTTTTATGTTAGGGAATTTACACAAAGTGATTTACACAAAGTGAATTACACAAAGTGATTTTTTTACTTTGCAACGCCAACAAAAAGAGAAGAATTATGAACATTGTTCTTTCTTATTGCATTAACAATCGATTTTTTTTTTCAATAACCTAACCTGAGCTCAGACACAAATGTGCGTATAAAAGCACTTTTAGATGTAGTTAACATTTTAGGATCTAGAGGGAGCGTACCGGGCGCGCGCCCAGTCTTATTTTTGTTTTGTTTTAACAAGATACATACAGAAAAAAAAAAAAAAAAATTGGAACGGTGGAGCCCCCCCCCCCCCCCCCCCCCCCCCTTTACGGAATTCCTGGATCCGCCCCTGATTCATACCTATTAAATGGACATTTCAATGTAACATGCAAAGTTAAAAGCTCTGTACGGAACGCGTTTTCCTTTAACGAAACTCTCTTATACGCGGAGTAATATTCCAGAAGCCGGGTGACGCTCCAACATTCACACAAAGCTCCCGATTCAGTAATGCAGCCAATACGCTCAGAATCTGATACAGTTCACATTGCATTTGCCTCCTGACCTTCGAAGGGTTCGGTATACTCTAGTTGACGCAAAGAATTCGTACTTTTTACTGCAGAATAAGGATTTACAACAGGGTAGGCAGGATATTGTACATTTGTCCACGCGCCCTCTTTCTTAAAATTCTTTTATTTATTGTCAGCAGTTTAACAGACTTTCGTCGACGTTTTGGGCGGGATTACACTCTTTTGATAACTAAAGGAAGGGCAAGCCACGTTCCGAAGGAATGTTGCGATCTCAGTAGTGGTTTGCCACTTCTACTGTGTATTGGCTGATTTTGCCGTTGTATATGAAAATGAACTTTGAGAAGATGCTTTTAAATTATTATTGTTGTTGTTGTTGTTCTTTTTTTGCATGTAGTGATGGTATTGCTTACCCCTTTTCAGCATGGCTTATTTATTGTTTCACTCTTCAAATTACGATTTAGGTTATATATTATGTTTTCTTAATGCTGCTAACTCTGTAATTCTACTCAGATTGTTTAAGTAGATGGCTATACCTATCAAGGTAAGTGTTATAATATGAATAGACTGAATTTGATTTGTCACCATTGTTGAAATATATGTTTGTTTTATCTTTCTTCATTCATGAATACTTGTGTGTGTGAACCTTCTGAAAAAGCAGCGGGAAGGTTGAGTGCATTTTTTAATTCATGTTTAAATATAAACACAAACAAAGAAGACAGTAATTGTCCAAATCATCTATTTGTAACATCTTCAAACTTACTCGTCACTGTCAACAAAGTCAATCTATCGACTTTCACAGCCCTGCTATTGTAATGGCTTAATACGATGCATGAACTCTCCTCCTGTCCCTTTTAATCCAGAGTCTCAGAGTCTTCGATACCCGAGATGCAGCTTTTCAAGAGATTTTCTGTGCAGGTGGTTTTATATATTACCACCTTTCAGAGAGGTGAGTATTTTTCCTGTTGTAAATGCCAATGATGATAACAATGATACTAATAATTCTAACGATATGAATGACAACAGTATTAATTAAAATAATTATAACGATAAAATATCGATAAAAAGGAAATAATAATTAAAGTTGAGGACAGAAGGAAGAGATTTGTAAATATATTTCAGTTTAAAAAATAACTGTTCTCCGCCTCGAAAAAAAGTAGCTAAACAAGGTAAAAAAAAAAAAACCAAAGATAAACATTAACGTATCTTTCTTAAAGATAATATATAATATAAAGTTTTGGTACCTCAAAAGTTTCCCTGAATTTTGTGTTTCAGGTTAAAGTACCTTTCACATAACTGACACTGTGAGACTTACTCGCCCAAAGTACTCTCATGTCTCAGTAATCGTGCAATTAACTGCGACCAACAGCCCCATACGCATAGCGACTAGCAGCCCCACATGCATAGCGTAATGGGGCTTCGCATTGTAGCATTCAGGATCATAACAGATTCAGTATCGCGGGTAAATATCAACTTAAAATCCAAAAATTTCTGCGATTTGAAGACTTACCAATTAAGTTGAAGTATTGAAAACAGGCTTCGGGCAACGTTTGGTTCTGTCGATAGTCCCTTTCTGTTCGAATTGATGACTGAATGTGACTCGGTCGAGAGGACCTTGGGAGAACTACAAACACTAAATACTACGGCCAGCGCATGCGCACACAAACATCTTATCCGTTCATGGATTTGAAATTTGTGCGCATGTGATGTGTGATGTGATTGTAGAAAATCCTTTGCACACTCTTCACTTTTAACTGTAATAACTTTTTGAAGGATAATGCCACTGCTTTGAAAATTGGTATTAATCAAGGACAGACGGGATTACTCAATTTCAGTTTGATCTGCTATTCCCTTCATTGCTGTTGCTTCAGTGGTTTACTTCCTGTTTTTATGTCCCATTCATTCCACGGCTAGCGCGGTTTGGTAAAGATTAAGCGCTTAAACAGACTGTATTTTAAAACCTCTCTTCAATCTCAGTTCACACTTTTCCAGAGTATGTGCTTTCTTTCCAAAATTTAGGTTAGATTTAGGCTACGAGAGTTCATTTTAATTGGATTATACATCAGTTTAAAGCTTAGAGTCTGCTCTTTCAAAATCATCCCTTAACTATGAATCCATGTCTGGCGATTTTTTGCTACGCAGCAACCACAGAAGACACATGTCGGAACGCGGAATTAGCCTTTGGAAATCTTTGTCCCGAGATTTTTTCTGACAAAATGCGGGGTTTCGTCCGGTCAACACCTAAATACGTCCCCCGTGATCACCCTCAGTATGACGTCATGGTTCCCGAAGCAGTGAGAGGAAAGACCAACCTCTACTGTGCCCATCCGGGTGAGATGTCCCTGTGTACTCAAATATAATTGTATTGGGTATGGGTCGTGTTGTCATTTGAAATATTGCTTTAAAACCGACTGCCCTTAAGCGCACATTCTTAGAGAGCGAAGTAGTTTAACTAACAACCCCCATTGGTTCGTCAAAGGTGACCGGTAAATGCACAAATTGTATGACAAAAACAGCATAATCGTTTTATAACACGAGAGAAGGGAGTCTGCTTATCAGGCGTTTGGTGTTTGTTTTGGTGGTAGTGTCGCTGCCCGGAAAGCAGTAGATGACAGATTCGATTCCCACTGGTTCCTTTTTTCTGGTATATTTGTTAATTTACAGATCAGCAGTTGCGATCTTAAGAAATGTAATTTGTAGAGGGAGACAAAATGAAGAAACTCGCAACTGAACCTTCACCCGTCTGAATAATATCTTTCTTTCTTTCATTCAATATGCCTTTTCCACTTTGGTCTACTTAACAATGTCGGAATTTTGGAGCTTCGGTATCATGTTCCATGTTCATCTTGTCACTGCCGGCAACCAGGGACAGCCTGGTGGTGTGTCGCTGCCCGGAAAGCAGTAGATGAAATACTCGAGTCCCACTGGTTCCTTTTTTCCGACATGTTTGTTAATTTACAGATCAGCAGTTGCGATCTTAACAATTATTTAATTTGTAGAGGGAGACAAAGTGAATCCCTGAATCCCTTTATACCTGTTGCTCCAGTGGTCTACATCCTGTGTTTTGTCCCTTTCATGGCACAGCTAGCCGCGCTTAGTGAAAGATTAAGCGCTTGAAAAGATCTTGTACTTCAGAGCCTCTCTTCTCAGTTCACACTTTTCCAGAGTGTGTGCTTTTTTTCATTATCTAGATATGTTAGGGGAGTCCACTTGAATTGAGCTATATATACTTTTAAGGCTTAGAGTCTGCTCTTTCAGAATCTGCCATTAACTAAAAATCCCTGTCTGGCGACTTTTTATTGATTTTGTGATGCAGGGCCATTATATATATATATATATATATATATATATATATATATATACACATAAAAGTTGAAGTTGAAAGGAACTGTGCGTAAACAGTTTTTAAGATATGAAAAGGGGACTCGTCTCTACTATCACACTATTCTAAAAAAATGTAGAAAAACTGCTTAAAACACGAAATTATTACTTTGTTTCTTTAAAAATTCCATAGAAGAATCAATTTTTTCTTCGAAAAACATGAACAACTCAGTATTGATTGACCAGGTGGACCCTTTTTACTATTTGGGGTCCATAGTACACACAAAGTCATTGCGTAATCAATGTGCAAGCGGAGATGTCGCTCGATTTCAAATCCCCTATGAATATTGATTTGAAATGCAGGTGATCATTGGCCTGAATGCAGCAACATGACGTGTATGGTTATGGAAAATGCAAACTCAATTAGTTTTTGTTAACCCTAATTAGTTTTTGTTAACCCTGGCATCAGAATCAAGTAGGAATGAAATAATTTTCCTCAAAATTTGAATTTTGGGGCTACAAGATACAGCTATTGCTAAGATATACGTTAAAGAAGAAAAGGATAGATAATCGTTAGCGTAGCTTCATTATAATTGTATGTAGATACAAAATACACTCTCTCATGCTGACTCAACGCTAATAAAAGCTCTTTCTCGCTCCTGTAATTGAAGTTATGATTGTGTATAGAGCTCTCCTTGTTGATAATCTTTTGCCTGATGTAAGATAAGTAAAAAAGACTTAGATACATATACCATTATATTATTCATTGCACAAACAGACTGTCTTCCTAATCCCTGCCTGAATGGAGGAACCTGTCTTGAAACTCTGAAGGAATTCACCTGCGAATGCCCGGAATTATTCGTTGGAAAGAGATGTGAAATTGGTATGTACGTGTGAGTAAACGAAGCTGTGGTTTTCATCCTCAAACAGGCATTAAAGGTCCTGTTTATACCGTCAGGAACAGTGAATTAAAATAAATAATTATTTTTTGGGATATCACATTTGATGCCTATGTGTAGGTCAGTTGTACCTCAAAACATTCTACCATTAAAAAAAAAATTCACAATTAAACCTAAAATTGAAACTGATTGACAAATTGCTCTATATCGACTTCAAGAATTTCATAAATTTGAAAAACCTAAAACATAAGACTATCGCACTATTTTCCTAAAAAATGAAACCATAACTGTAGACAGTTTAGTCTAGAAACATTATAATTAGTAGTAGTAGTATTTTCAATTTGAATATTTAACACTAATCATACCGATTCAAAAAAAATATTTTTTGTTTGTTTCTATCACTAACTCACATTTTGGTACTACTAAACTTGTTTTATCTGCAAATGGTAAATAATGCCGTTATGGCTCGGTCAGAAATACCATTAAGAGCTGCTACGAACGCCGAACGAACGATTTTTACGCACTTTCTTAAGATTTTCTTACGAAGGCCGTACGAAACCCGAGGTCGTAGACCGTGCGTAATTTCGTAGTCTGGTCGTAGTCGTACGAACATCGTAAGAACTACGCAAGATTTTGTATGGTCGAGAGACAATTCTCCAGAAGCCTTCAATTCGTACGAATATTGTAAGATCGTCTTAGTCGTTCACAGAGGGCTCTGACGTCTTTCGTAAGAATGCCTTACGAACGGGGATTCGTACGGCGTTCCTTTGATCAACTCTTCGAGTTTGTAAGGCGTTCGTAAGGGCTCGTAAGGCGTAGGTACATAATTTGGGGGAACTGTTGAGTTTAAGGGGGCATAAATCCCAACGCGCCAGATCCTCACTCTGTTCTAGGTGTTCGACCAGAAAGCACCTCTGTTAGATATGGGGAAAAAAGGGGAAGGCAATCAAAGGGAAAAGGGGGAAGGGGAAGAAAAGAAAGGAGGGAGATGAGGAGGAAGGAGCGAGAGGGGAGAGCTTGAGCAACAACCTCAAGAGATGATGGACATCCAAAGTGACAGGGAGGAGACGGTGGAAGATTACGAGGAGGAGGAGGAGGAGGAGAAGGGAGAACCATCAAGACGGCATGGTGACAGTGATGACGATGATATAACGGATATGACTTTGATGCCACCACAGAGCAAAAGTTCGTTGACTTTTTCATTGACAATGAATGCTGGAGTTGTAGTCTACTTGGCACTACTGCCATCTTGAAGAGTAAAAGTTTCAACTGTTACAGAAATTTTGACAGGACATGTATAAGCGCCTTTTTAACAACCCGACAAAATTCTTACGAAAAACGTAGGAATTCTAGAGCCATTGTGTAACTGAAAATCATTTCATTTGTCTATCAGGTCTTAAGATGTTCTTGCGAATTAAACAGCACTCTTACAAACATCGTTAGAAGGCCGTGAG
This sequence comes from Diadema antillarum, assembly GCF_040938485.1. Lineage (NCBI taxonomy): Eukaryota > Metazoa > Echinodermata > Echinoidea > Diadematoida > Diadematidae > Diadema > Diadema antillarum. Next base: position 2,026,983 of record NW_027271005.1, on the reverse strand, counting down.
AATCTGTGTCCCATCTTCTAATTTAAATAATCTACGAACTCCAGAATTCGTACGAACAGTGACATTCGTACAAACTAATCGTTCGTACGAACCTTTGTGACCGTAGCTTTAGGTGTTTGTAGCATTATTCGTATGTGAATGAATAAGGAGTTAATGTGCAAACCGACTTTTGTTGTTTGTAATCAATTGGAGATATCTGAGATTAATGTGTTACACACGTAGAAATACACACACGCATGATATTTAATAAATACCGACCATTTCAAAGGGGAATGGTTAAAACTATTTGCACCGAGGTGATTTCTCAACAGTGCTATGCCCCCACACACATATATATATATATACAAATCATTGTTTGTAAAAAAAAAACGGAGGTTTTCTCAAGGTACTTTTGTTTATCCCTTAATTAGGAAGTACTATTGTCCATTGTTCATTGCATGAAAGCGATCTAGAACTGACTTTTTATTATTCTCCTTTAATACCATAAAAATGGATTTAGCATCTTAAAAAAAGAACAACGCTTCATATTACTTTGCTTACAATTTTCACTAATCTTCCGTTTACATAGATAGAGCAAAACATGATACGTGGAATGCAAAGTCTCATGAAAGAGCACTGACACTGAAAGAATGATGCAAGACGTGTAGACAATATTTTGCCTTGCCGTGCGTGTTATCCAGATATCGTCTGCCCTGGCGATGCATCGTCCCCAGACTCCTGCTATCTCTACAGCCAGGACACACAGCCCTGGGAGGTGGCCCGGAATACATGCGATGAACTGGGAGGATATTTGGTCGCCATAGAAACGCCAGGTGAGTTGCTCAGCATCCGAGAGGACGTTCTCATCTCGCACTACGGAATAACCACCTTCCCATGGATCTGGACTGGCTTGAATGACAGATCGACCGAAGGAGTCTACACATGGGAGCGAGTCGGCGGCACCCTACCCGTCTCAAGTAGTATGTGGAATAGGGGTCAGCCAAATGACAACGCTCGTAGAAATCAAAACTGTGTGAGCTTCAATGGGTTTAAACTCAGGGATGATCCATGCAGCATGAAAACTACCTACATCTGCGAATTCGGGTTTTAGCTAAACAATGCCATGTACCATGTACATCATGTGCACATGGTGGGATTCACTTTCTTCCACCTGTCTCTGTATCGGCTATATTCAGCCCATCCCCCCCCCCCCCTCCGTGTTCCTGTAGCTGTTGTTCTTGTTTTTTACTCCACATTTAATGCACATTTTACCTGGCAATAGTTATACAGTATGTATATGCCATAGTGATGTTATTATGCAATGACGCATTACTGCAATCAATGAATGCTATGCGCATTAATGATGATATATGTAGGTTTGTGTATGCATGTAATTATGGACACACCATGATATCGCCGTTTTATTGCATGTTCTCTATTGCATTGCCCAGTGTATGTCAATGTACATTTCAGCGTTATATGCAGATTACCAGGCTTCTATCATCATTATAATCATCGTCCTGCCTTTCCTTATCGCTCTTTTCAGAAGGGTCGTCTTGGAATCCCTTCCTTTATTTTATTGTTGTCATGAACAATCCGTTACAATATATATATATATATATATATATATATATATATATATTGCTTATTCTTCGCTACCGTTCGGAATAAAACATTGATGTGAAATGCATGTTGTTAAATTACAATTGTATTATGTGTGATATGAAAGTTACAGAAATTATACAAAAGAGCTGTACCCTTTAAGAAATACTCGACCCTAACTTCTTCTTCTTCTTCTTCTTCTTCTTCTTTTTTTTTTGGGGGGGGGTGGTTGTTTGGTGGCCCTACCAGGCAATATCATATCTTCCATTAAAAAGTGGTGGCCCTTCATCTATTTTTCGTGGGTCTGGGCCACCGCTAATGTCGAGCCTACCTTTATGTATAATAATAATCATGTTTGATGTAATTGCTGGAAACTGATGATATTACAAAGCAGCGCCACAATTAAACAATACAGGTGAATAAATTCAAATACAACCCCCTCTGTTCCTACTTCGAGGAAGGACCGTCAGCTGTTGCAATATCATATTGATTCGACATTGATTCTCCCGACGTAATTGCTTCTGGGCCTTCTTTTTGCCGGACATTTTGGCCTTCAGTAATAAATTTCTGACACTGATCACTTGAATAGGCAGTTTAACTTTGGTTTGGCAGCTCACCTAGTAATTAGTGCAAGTCATTTTCATTAACATCCTTCTCATTGCTATAATTGCAGGAATATTCTGTATTTCCTTGATTGCTCCTAATGCAGTAGTGATCTACTCGTCCTTATGAATTTAAAGCTCATGCTTTGTATTACTTTCCATGGCCATGTACAATCACCGTGACGACCTCGGCTATGATTCATATTTGTCATGGTCCATGTGGATGAAGTTCGTTTCCTTGATTGCTCCTAATGCAGTAGTGATCTACTCGTCCTTTTGAATCTATAGCTCATGCTTTGTATTACAGTGCACTCCCGTTACAACGAACACGGTTATAACGAAATTTCGTTATAACGAAGCAAATTTTCTGGTCCAAAAATTTTCACCATTAAAGTCTATGGTACAAAATTCGCTTATAAAGAACACGGTTATAGCGAAATTTTCGTTATAACGAGGTCTTTTCCGAGCGCCACAGGCAAAGAAAAACAAAGAAATGTGCTCCGTTATAACGAAATGCGAATTGCTTTCGAAAATACGTAGCGGAACAAGCAGTTAATTATAGCGTTTCTGCATGGGTGTTCGCTTTATGTGTCACGCACAGTTTCTGAGGGGAACTTGCGTTTATTATTGCATTACAGTAAGTTATCCCATCACACTTCACATAGCTTTCCAGTGTATGATGAGTATTCAGCAAACATATATACGTGGTTCCTTGTTTTCGTTATATACTGTTTTTGTTCGGTTATAACGAAAGAAAACTGCCGGTCCCGAGCATTTCGTTATAACGGGAGTGCACTGTACTTTCCATGGCCATGTGCAATCACCGTGACGACATCGGCTATGATTCATATTTGTCAAGATCCATGTGGATGAAGTTTGTTTCCTTGATTGCTCCTAATGCAGTAGTGATCTACTCGTCCTTTTGAATTTATAGCTCATGCTTTGTATTACTTTTCATGGCCATGTGCAATCACCGTGTCGACATCGACTGTGATCCAAAATTGTCATGGTTAATCTGGATGAAGTTATTTTCTGTTAAACAGATCAATCCGAGTAAAAAAAAAAAAAAATGATTACAAGTCACTATATCAAAAAACCAACTCTGTTGATTGAAAATGTAATGTTTCATCTTTAATATAACAAAAAAACTTAAAAAAGGAAAGAAATGTAGAATCTTATTACATTGAAAAAGCATAATGTGAGATAGTTTAATATTGTGGTTGTATTTTTTTCTATTACTTATTTTGACTTTTCTAAATGTTTCCTTGACTCAACATCATGTTTACATTTCTGTCATTCGCATGAAGCATAAAATGTTATTGGTGGTGTTGAGAAGGAGGAAAAATAAACTTAAAACTAAAAACTTGAACTCGGAACTATCATTGATCTCTTGAACTGTGTATACATTCCCGATTGCCTTGCAACAAATGTAGGAAATATCAGTAGTGTCTCCTTTTTCAACGCTGATTTTTCGCATAATCATTGTGCTTGATGGTCTGTATATTTAATAGGGCTTATGCAATTATAGATGAATGATCAGAGATATCTGTAACTTTTATGCCAGACTCGTAATGGGCAAGAATCCCCCCCCCCCCCCCTCACAAAATACGGATTAGTTGTTTTATAAGTCAGAGAAGATGATTTGTCGGTAAAAACGGTCGGCTTGGAACTCAATGGTGTGAAAGAATACTACATGTATATAATATTATATATATATATATATATATATATATATATATATATGTATGTATATATATATATATATATATATATATATATATAGCAATAATAATGTCACAAAAGAGGAATGCATTAAATGCCAATCTTGATTTTGATTAAAAATCAGAATTTTCGGGGGTCCTCCCCCTTCGTCAGGGATGACGGTGCGAATTAATGTTCACAGTGATATCAACAGTGAGGTGTTAATACCCTACTAGCACGCGCAATCAGTGTAACAAAAAAAAACAAAAAAAAAAAACAGATAATAACAACAAACGCATGTTGTGCCCTTATGAGTGTCGTACTTTACGTTATAATAGAAAAGACGTCACACTAGGTGGTATTAAAGCCCACACAAAGTTCTGGTTCGCCTGTAAAAATTGTCAAATTTCGCTCCCACATGTTAACGTATGCCTAGGAAATGTGCGGAATAACGCTGTAATAACAAGATATTCGATGGGTAACGACGAATATGCGAAATATTAACCAAAAAAGGTTCAGTCTCAGAACTTACCGGAACGGGGTCAGGCTAAACTCGGACTCGGGGATAATTCGGCCTCGCTTTGACGGCGGGATGAGTTGTATTGGTTGTCCCTCTGGATTGTACAGTATTGTACTATGGGAGCGGCCCGTATATACTACATTGTAACGCTTCGCGTTCTGGCTACTCGCAGTATTAGGGAGCTTTAGATTTTAGACGCGCGGAACTTCAAAGGAAAAAAAAACATGTTCTGAGCGTGCGCAGAAGCGAACGTCAACTTGACCCGCGCTTCTGAGCACGCTCAGACCATTTTTCCCCTTTGAACGTCCGCGCGTCTAAAATCTAAAGCTCCCTAATGGTCCGAGTTGTTACAACGCGCGCATCAAAAACCTCTTTGGCGCGCATGAAAAATTAGGGTGCGCCTTTCAAGCACCTCTAAAAACAATAGTGAGGTTTACCTTAAGGTTTTCTAAACCTCGAGGTTTTGTAAACTACGAGGCACTAAACTCCAAGTTAGCGTAGATGTAGACGCATGTAGTTTAGAAAACCACGACAAAACCTTAAGGCGAAGACACCACGACAACACCACAAGATTTCTTAGGGTGTTGTCGTGGTTTAAGCGCGTAGTTTAAGCGCGCTGTGGCAGCGCGCTTAAACTATGGGTGCGTTTATAAGATTTTGCGGGCCTAGAATCACTGTTTTGAAACACTGTTTTGAAACACTGATTCAAATCACACTTTCGTCAGGAGAGCGTTTATAAGATTTTCTCTCCGAGCGTGTTGGGGCTCTCGCTCAGACTGTGCCATTGCGCAACTCACTCTGCGCAGTTTTTCCTCGGCAAAAGGTCTAACAGGGTGCGCGCAAGGCATTGTGACGTCACATAAACAGTGTTTGCGATCGCGGTTGCGTTTATAAGATTTTTGAAAACACTGATTCTACAGAAACACTGTTTGTAAACGCACTATTTTGCGCGTTTACAAACAGTGTTTCAAAACAGTGTTTCAAATCACGGTTAGCGTTTATAAGATTTTTTTTTCGAGCTAGAATCACTGTTTGGCCATAAACAGTGTTTCAAAACACTGTTTCTGGCCAGAAGAAAAATCTTATAAACGCACCCTTAGACAGATGTGAACGGAGTTTTGTTAACCACGACGCTCAATTTTTTTCCACAATAGTGCGCAACCCTATGGGCAAACTAGGCGCCCTTTATTTTCTATCGTAGTTATCTTTACCTCGAGGTTTTGCTAACTGCATGTAGGTGTGAACGGCATCGAAGTTTTGTTGTGGTTAGAGGAACGCATTTTTGCACTCGTAGTCAGTATAACTACAAGTTTTTGAATAGGTGTAGACATGGCTAATCAAAGGGTGCGTTTATAAGATTTTGCGGGCCTAGAATCACTGTTTTGAAACACTGTTTTGAAACACTGATTCAAATCACACTTTCGTCAGGAGAGCGTTTATAAGATTTTTTCTCCGAGCGTGTTGGGGCTCTCGCTCAGACTGTGCCATTGCGCAACTCACTCTGCGCAGTTTTTCCTCGGCAAAAGATCAAACAGGGTGCAAGCAAGGCATTGTGACGTCATTATAAACAGTGTTTGCGATCGCGGTTGCGTTTATAAGATTTTTGAAACACTGATTCTACAGAAACACTGTTTGTAAAAAATAGTGCGTTTACAAACAGTGTTTCAAAACACTGTTTCAAATCACGGTGAGCGTTTATAAGAATTTTTTTTTTTCGAGCTAAAATCACTGTTTGGCCATAAACAGTGTTTCAAAAGACTGTTTCTGGCCAAAAGAAAAATCTTATAAACGCACCCACGCTTGATAAACAACAACAAAAACTTCAAAGACCGCGCGTCTCAGCAACTGAGGTGATGTGCGTATTGACCGATTCTGTGACGCGCTATGTGTATTTTTGGCATGGGCAGCGCCATTACTCGGTGTCTCAGCCGACCCCCCTCCCTTCCCACTCCCCAATCCTCTCCCTACATTAGCACGCGCGCAGAATGAAAAACTGCTTTAGCCAATGGGCGTGTCGTACTGAGTGCGCAAATGCTTGCTTACTGCGCGAACCTTTGTTACAAGTGCGTGATAAACATGTCGCCCGGGGTGGGGGAGAGCCGGGGGGGGGGGGGTGTTTTTTAGACGGCACAGATTGGGGAAACTAAAAATCCATCGGGGACCCTATCCCTAAACCTAACCCTAATCCTAATCTTAACCCTAACCATCAAACCCTAACCCTAACCCTAACCCTAACCCTAACCCTAACCCCAACCCCACCCTAACCCTAACCATAACATAACCATAACCATAACCAAAAACCCTAACCCAACGTTTTTCCCATAGGTTTAACACGCGCATGCCCAATCTGTGCCGTCTTTAAAAAAAAAAAACGCAGCGGGGGGGGGGGGGGGGGGGTCGGCTGAGACACCAACTATGGCTGCGCCCAGTGCCATGAAAAGTCTGCTGCCCTCAACGAACCCGAATCGGTTCGAGATTTCCTGAGACCAAGTTAGTCTGGAGCCTTCTGAATAAAAGTCGGTTTTACGAATTTTTTTATTTTTCTCAAAATACTCCAAAACGACTCATCATCCGGCAAATCGCGTCAACCAGGTAGGTTTCTTTGTAGACTCTTTCGATATATTGCAAGCAAATACGAAATGGTGCCAGACGGGTTCTCAATCCCTTACAACTTTGTTTTCACTTTAACACCTCACTGTTAAAGGGGTCTGTACAGTACTGGTTGAGGTGGATATTCATGTTTTGAACATTCCTAAGTGAGATAATGAGAAACCTCTTATGAAATATGAAAGAGTATGTAATTTTAAGAAGGATTCAACATTTATTTGATGAAAATTGGTTTTCAAATGCTGAAATATCCAAATAAGTGATAATATAAAGGCGACAGGCCACAACTTATCAAGATCTCTTTGTTTCACCTGTTTTTGGATACCTCGGCCATTTCAAAACAGATTTCATCAAATAAACTTATAGATACCCTTAGAATTGCATGCTCTTTGACATCTCATAGAGTGGTTTCTGATATCTTGCAATACGTTAAAGCTAAATCCTCGCCTCGACCAGAACTGTACACACCCTTTAATATCACTGTGAGAATTCATTCACACTGTCATCCCTGACGAAGGGGGAGGACCCCCGAAAATCGGATTTTTTAATTAAATCAAGAATGGCATTTAATGCATTCCCTGCTGTGACATTATTATTGCTATTTCTAGTACTGCCAATACGCGGAGCAACTATGACTCTATTATATATATATATGATATATATGTGACCCGCTATCAACAAAATGGCCGCCGATCGCGCAATCGCCGCAAAATTTTGCCTGAAAATAGAGCCGGATGTCAACTACAAGATTACACAGTCATACAATAGAAAAAATGTTGATTTTATATTTTTGAATAAATTAATTATGCAAATTTATGCATGAAATTATATTTTTACATATAACTCCAACAAAAAGACTGAAGGATTGCTAAATTTTTGTGTCAGAGTTCCTCAAGACACATCAAACAATTTTCTTTTTTAAAAAAAAGCGCAGTCAAAATCAGTTTCTTTTGTTTTTTTTATTGTTTTGTTAATTTTTCATGTATTTTACTGTTTTTTCGATCTTTTGTTTTCCATTGTTAGTTTGTTTTTTTTCCAAAATTTTTCAAGCTTATCTACATTAGAATTGATTAAGTTCAATGGTTAAAAGTTGAAATATCTAATCTATATCAATTAAACAAAAAAAAAAAACAAACCACAATTTGCATAGGATTTGCACAGAAATCATGAATTTGAGCTGTTTTCAGGTTGACATGCATATGCAAAACATTGCGTAACTTCAAAACGGTGTACCCGGACGTCGCAAATTTGGTCTCAAAATATGCGGGAGACTTCAATGAAAAAATGTCATGAAATGACGCGGCAAAATCTTTGCGCGTTGCGGAATCGTGGGGTGAAATGTCGAGAAGGGGGTCAATTTGACCCCCCCCCCCCCAGTTAAAATAGGGTTAATTATAGCACAGCTTTATATACGTCGATCTCTAACCGTGGTCTAAACTCGACCAGACGTCTCCCTCTACATACTTTACAGTGATCATCTCTGTGTGCATGATGCTATGCTTGTAGTCCTTGTAGAGTTCATACCACTGCACTGTAGGCCTAACGTTAGGTCTATAATACCGCAATGAGAACCGGACCTAGGCCCTAGGATATAGCTTATCCTGGAAAACCGTTCAATGTAGGCCCTAGATGTTTAACAGTGGTCTAGGTTCTGCTTCTACTACGTTCTAGGGCTAAATCGTGATATCGGTCCCCTCTCATTCTGCGTGTGTGTCTCCACTAATGCGCAAAGTCTATGGAGGTTGAAAGAAGTCCCCAGCTATAGCGGTGAAGGGTGAGTGGGGACCTAACCGGAGTTCTAGACTACCTACTATACTAGTTGGGCCTAACCCGTTAGTAATAGTAGGCCTATTTCGTGTTAATGCTGTTCTAGTTGGAATAGAATAAATGAGTAACGTTAGGGCCTACAATTAACGCCAACGGTTGTGAGACTTGTTTAGACTAACGGTTAAACTTTTACAGTTAGACTTAGAGTAAGCCTACCTCGGTAGAACCCCAACTTAAGTACATGTAGACTAGACCATGTCTAGTTCTATTAGTTTCTCTAAGATCTAACATTACACTGTTCGTAGTTAACGTTATGCCTACGACTAACATTCTGGAGAATTTAGACTCAGAGTTTAGACTCTAGTGTGTCCCAATATTTTCTGAAACGCATAATGTTAACGTTAGAACTTTTAGAACTCTATTAGAAGATAGCTCCTGATGATCGATGTATCATGAGAGGCATTTTTTCAACTTCGCTCTATAGGTGCCTACAAAAGTACAAGTAGCCCCCTAACACAGTTACAATGTCAGATGTACAATGTCAATGACGGTTACATTCGTCACTCATTTTTGTTAATTTTGGAAATCATAACCTGGTCTAGACTCTATTTTGTTTGAAAAATGCGTTTCTAACGTTAAAAAGTTAAAGACTTTATAGTCCGCGAATAGGCCGAGCCCCATCCCAACATGCACAAAGACTCAAAGTACGTAGTATTAGATCCTAACACCTATTAAACAGTTGAGTTTCGGCCTCGGATTCTAGCTGTTAGGTGTTTATGGTAAGGTAACTGCGACCAGCCCCATAGCTAACTCAGTAACTGTGTACACTAACGTTACAAGGAGCGTCCCGGGCCCGGGGTTATTCGTAAGATAACTTAGATGGTCGTTTACGGAGAGGTAGTAGCCCATAATACTGGAAAAACTCAATAAGTTATAATTAGATCGATCTATGGTGTGCTTACCTTCAAAAATGTGAATAATATCTCCGCCGGCCCCACTCCATTTGAAGACAGAAATTTTCTCACGTCCATTACATCCAGGCTCTGATTCTCACGATTGCACACGCACGTAAATCCTATGCATATAATACACGCACAGCACATCGTATACACATGCACACAGTACGTCCACGCACAGGCGACAGACGCGTCGCTCAGGTAAACCTTCCCGCGCCCAAACCAGGGGAAATTGCGGCTGGTGATTGGCTTAAAGTAAACACATGACAGGGGAATTCTCAATTTCTATTGGCCTAACCAAATGCATTCAAATATGTATTCACTGGAATTCACCCTAGTTCTGCCAGCTTGACTTACTAGTTCACGGTAGTTCCTTCAGTTTTACTAACATGCGCTGTTTTCGTAAGATCAACGAGTTTATGATAGTTTCTCCACTTCGACTAGCTTTACACTAGTTCCTCCACTTTGACTAATTCTTGGCGTATACACTGCAAACTAGTACAGCATACAATTTTATGCTAGTCAGACTTGATTGACTAGCTTTGGGTTAGTAAACCATGGCCTGATTTAATCCAGCAGAGCATTACTAGCTGCATTGCCGCATTTTTACTATCATCATGTTCGTATAGCAATTTTTACTAACCGTGCTCGACTAGTTTAATGCTAGTCAGGCCAGGAATTGACCCATTTAGGTTGTGTGTGTATAATTCAATGCATTTTCTCACTTTTTCAAGCGAACGGCAAATATTAATGTAAAAGTGCTATCAAAAAATCTGACCTTCTTCAAATCGACTCTTAGTCAAAATGTTTAGATCTGCTTTTGACGCGGTTTGCCCTCCCTCTGAAGAAAAAAAAAAAGAAATGATATACATGTACTAGTACTTTTAGTCAGTACACTGTATAGACCTATGACTTATTGTGATACTCCAGTAAATTACTCATTGCATGCACACCATGCACACGCACAAAGTGAACAGCTGGTCATGGATCATACTGATCCTATGCACTGTTTAACGAAAGAGTATATGCGCAGTACTGTGTACTTTCTTGATTAAGATAGAAAAAAAAAGCAAAAACGTGACACTTCTAACATAATTTTGTTTAGGCTTGTTCACAGCAGTACAATGTAACATGTCAAACTGCATATAGCACATGTTTTGTATTTATACAAGCTGCAATATGCTTTATAGTGATGAACGATAATTCTATGTCTTGAGTCATTAAAATCGAAAAGATATTTGACACTAATCATAATACAATCTGTCATGTAGTCTCACGGAAATTTGAAACAATCAGTAATCAAATCCTATCCTAGCTGACTTTCATGGCTATCCATATAATATATTTAGCAAAGTATAGAGGCTGTAGAAGAAAATCCCAATGTTTGAATTATCGAATTTTCAAGCAGGAGCTTTATTCTGAGAAATAACTGACCGTCTTAACAGAGATGCCAAGTTAAAAGAAAAAAAAAATATATATATATAAGTGAGACTTTCATGACTGGGCATTTTGGCACGCGCTCATGCGCACGAGCAAGGGAACGAAGTGCCCGAGCTGGGGGAGGGTGGAGACCCCCCCCCCCCCCCCCCCCCCCCCTCCGAGGTAGGGAGCTTTTTCAATTTTTAGCTTTTAATTGTTTGTTTGTTTTGTTTTTTATTGTTCCATATTCCACATTTCAACAAAATACAAAAGCCTGGATGAATTGTCAAGTACAGCTTATAAGACATTAAAACATGTGAAATATATGAGGAATCTACATAGAAGCATTGCTTGTAGGGTGTAGATTCCCAGATGCGGATGTGAGATTATTTCTTACTTGGTTATGTAATTTAAGGAAAGACAATTTGTGAATTGGAGAAATATAAACGCCAAAAAGTAAAAAGAAAAAGAAAAAACAAAGAAAACAATGGTGCGATATGGTGCATACTTGAGTGACTATTTCTTAGTTCTTTTCAAAAGACGAAAGGAATACCTTCAAGTGCAACTATCACTTCAATCCTCTGAGCTATAATGTCCCGATGCGTGAGAAAAATGGGTACCATGCGTGAGATCGTGAGACGGACCCTAGTTTATGAGTCTCACGCAGAATGCGTGAAACTTGATTCGCAGGTTCGAACATTTTATGCAAATTCCGATGTTATTAATCTCAAATTGCCAAGTGTGTGTAGAAGGTATAGTCAAATTCATAGATTCTGTACCCAATCCAATGAGGATAGATATTATAGTGATTAGTTTCATTACGTTCTCAGGGAAGCCTATTTAATGAACAATGAAAGAAATACTTAGTAAGATATTAGTGGAAATATCCAAATATTATGAAGATGATCAATTATTCAATTGTGAAAAGAAGACCTGGAGTCCTTTCTAATCCGACCAAGTTTTGCTGTTACTTTGTGACATCATATCTAGATTCTATTTCGTCCTTTTCTCAGTTATTTAGATACCTTTTTACAGGCTGTGCCGTCTTTGTACTTTATAATTTTGTAATTTGTTTATCTGTACTCACGCTCCCATCTTCCTCTTCATTTTCCCTACTCCTTCTCTTGTCTCCATTCAGTTTTCTTTCATTTTTTCACTAGTTTTTTTTTTTCATATGGAATTTCTGCACATCTGTGCGATTCTATTTTTTTTCTCAGTTATAATCACGTCACTCGTTTTTCTTTTATTAGTGTAACTGTTGTAGGATATCATGCCTCTTTTAAACTAAGTATTTAGTAATCAACTTTGTTCTCACCTCTTCCCCTCAATTTCTCCCCTCTCAATACATGTATCTACCTTTATAAACACTCACCGCCTCCAGCTAAAAAAAAAAAAAAAAAAAAAAAAAAATGTGGGGGCTGCTACCAGTCTCCCAGCCGCACCCCCTTACGTTCAACGGCCCCTGTAGTGGTTTCAAACCATAGAGCTGCATTTACAGTTACTTTTTTTTTTTCAGTGATCTTTTTATTAATTCCATTTCCTTTGAGAATATAACAATTCAAAAAAAATTACACACATTCTACATAACATCTGTCATAAATCATGTAGATATTCCTACAGTTATGAGACATAATCCATAATCCATAAAACAAGAATAATCATTCAATTCATTTTAAGGCAGATATCAAACAGAAGAGAGGAAACAGAATGAATTATCCGATCATTCCTTTTTAATAATAATAATAATAATAAATATCATTTATAAAGCGCTTATTACGATGTTTCTAAGCGCTGAAGAAAAATTAGGAAAAATAGATTCAATCATGGAACATATAAAGATTGAGATACGATGAAACGCAATACAATATACAAAATACATAAGATAAACATTGTAAGTTATAACGTATAGAACGAACTTAACATATATACAGACTGCATATAATAAATCAATACAAATTACATGGCATGAGAGAACAGATGAGTTTTCAGTGATGATTTGAAGGAGTCTACTGTTGGAGCTTCACGGACGTGGATGGGCAAGTTGTTCCATAGTGTGGGTGCAATAACACTGAAGGCACGGTTGCCATAACGGGTACGGGTGCGCGGTGCCGATGTGAGTTGAAGATGTGCAGTGGAGTGAGAACGAAGGCGTCTGGTTGTTGAGGAAGTAGATATAGTCCGGAGGGAAACCAGATGATGAAGATAGGATGGTGCTAAGTTGTGGACAATCTTGTAGGTGAGGAGTAGAACTTTGAAGATGATGCGGTCATGAATTTGTAGCCAGTGCAGTGATCTGATGACAGGTGTGATTATGTTCGTGCTTCTTCGTGCGTGTGATGAGACGTGCAGCGGTGTTCTGGATGCGTTGTAGCGGAGCAAGACAGGAGCGAGGAAGACCAGCGAGGAGGCTGTTGCAATAGTCTAAGTGTGAAGACACAAATGCATGTACCAGCTTTTCTGTAGATGACTCATTAAGGAATCTCCTTATTTTCCCGATCCTAGCAATGCCAAAGGAAGCCGATCTGCAGACATTTCGAATGTGGTTAGTGAGAGTGAGATGCTTGTCGAGGGTAACACCAAGATCCCTCACACAGTCAGAGGAAGAAACGCATTCTCCAGCCATATCCAAAGAAGGTTGAAATCCCGGTTGCTGCCTAAAGTGAGATGAGACGAACAACAACTCAGTTTTGGCTTCATTTAGTTTGAGATGGTTGCGGGAAGACCATGACTTAATATCAAGGAAGCAATCATGAAGTTTCTGCATGGAAGCAGCCCGGTGGTCGTCATCAGCGTTCATTATGACATACAACTGAGTGTCGTCCGCGTAGATTGCGTGCTGCACTCCATGGTGTGAGCCAATGATGTGGCTCAACGGACCAGTGTAAAGGGAGAACAACAATGGTCCTACGACGGAACCCTGCGGGACGCCACAGTAAAGAGGAAATGACCTGGAGTCCACGCCGTTCACAACGATCTTCTGACTACGATCAGCGAGGTAGGATTCGATCCAGCGAAGTACAGATCCATCCATCCCATAGTGCTCTTTTAGGCAGTTGATGAGGTTGGTGTGGTCTATAGTATCGAAGGCCGACGAGTAATCCAAAAGAATGAGGGCAGCTTCAAGACCCTTGTCAACGGCAAGCAGAAGATCATTCACTACCTTTACTAAGGCAGTCTCAGTAGAGTGACACTTCCGGTACGCAGATTGATGTTGAGGAAACAGGTTGTTTGTTTCAAGGTATGATATGAGTTGATCTGACACAATCTTCTCGAGAACCTTGCTGATGAAAGGCAAATTTGCGACTGGTCTATAATTCCTTAAGTCATTCTTGTCAAGCGAAGACTTTTTGAGGAGCGGTATGATGAGCGATGTCTTAAATGCACATGGAACTTCCCCGGATGATAAGGAAAGATTAACAATCCTTGTGATGAAAGGAATGAGTTCATCAGTACATGACTTCACGAGTCTAGAAGGAATAGGGTCAAGGCCACATGTCTTCGGTTTAATAATTGTCATGATCTGTTTGACTTCAGAGAGAGAGACAGGCTGGAAATCGCAGAAACCAATGCTCTTGACCTGAGGCAGTGAACGTGATTCCACGCTGGATGGCAACTCGTCAGTTGGTGAGACATCTATCGCCGAAATAGTTCTGCTAACTTTGTCACTGAAGTATTGCCCAAAATCATTGGCAAGATCAGCATCAGACAAATGATCTGGAAAAACAGATTCGTGGTTAGAGCAGGTAAGTCTCTTAACAATTCTGAATAGCTCCTTGCAATCCGCAGAAGCAATCACACCAGTCCAATGTTTGGACTTGGATTCGTTCAGGGCTGCATAGTATGAGTTACATTGCTGGCGATAGATGTCTTTATCAACTGAAAGGCCAGATTTCCGCATCTTACGCTCGGCACGCCGTCTGTTCTGTTTAGCTCTCCTTAATTCCTGCGTGTACCATGGTGCTGATGGCCTAGTTGTCACCGTCTTATTCTGTAAGGGCGCATGTTTGTCCAAGAGTGTAGTCATTGTACGATTGTAAAGATCCACAGCATCAGAAGGACACATAGCTGCCGAAGATGATAAAGCAGACTCGCGAATATCCTGCTTGAATGATGATTTTAACTACAAAACAAACAAGCAGAATTCATATATGCATTTGTGAGCAATTTAGCCAAACACTAAAAAAACAGGAAATGAAATTTCTATTATATCAAAAGAACGATGACAACAACAACATAAACCACCCTCATTCCCACCTTTCCACCATACCCAACCCTCAACTACTCATAACTTTAAACTTTAACCCCCCCCCCAAAAAAAAAACAAAAACAAAAAACGTCCTTCTCATCTCTAAACCACCTCCCCACCCTCTACACTACATCCACCTCCTTACCCGAGACAGACACACTCCCTCTCATCCACCTCTCATCTCATCCACCTTTCATCCACCCACCCATTTACACACCCACCCTGCACACACATCCGCTTAAACACACACACACACACACACACACACACACACACACACATCCACTTAAACACACTTCCACACCCCCTGCACACACATTCACTCACCACAACACACAGTTATTTCTGCTCGCATTCAGAACATAATAATTATGCAAATTATGCTTAGGATATATGCTGCATACACACTCATGTTTCAAACACATGTTTCAAACACATAAACACATGTTTCAAACACACACACACACACACACACACACACACACACACACACACACACACACACACACACACACACACACACACACACAAGAAAATAGGCCTATGAAAAGAGAGAGGGGGCGGGGGGCGTTTTTTTTAAGACGGCACAGATTGGGGCATGGCGCGTGTTAAACCTATGGGAAAAACGTTGGGTTAGGGTTTTTGGTTATGGTTATGGTTAGGGTTAGGGTTAGGGTTGGGGTTAGGGTTAGGGTTAGGGTTAGGGTTAGGGTTAGGGTTTGATGGTTAGGGTTAGGATTAGGATTAGGGTTAGGTTTAGGGATAGGGTCCCCGATAGATTTTTAGTTTCCCCAATCTGTGCCGTCTAAAAAAAACACGCGGGCGGGGGAGAGGGAGATCATTATCGCACCTCGGGGCTAGTTTCATAGCGGTCGTATAGTACAGAGCTTTTCCGCATTGTATTGAGGAAGAAGAAGAAGAAGAAGAAGAAGGAGAAGAAGAAGGAGAAGAAGAAGAAGAAGGAGAAGAAGAAGAAAAAGAAGAAGGAGAAGAAGGAGAAGAAGAAGAAGAAGACGAAGAAGAAGAAGAATGAAGATAAAAGAAGAAGAGGATCTAGAGAAAAATCTCTTTTGTATTTATCATGTTCTTGAGAGTATGACTATCGGTATGATCTTTGGTATCGCATCCGGATTGCATGACAGTATCTGTACGATCGGTACCGCCATGCATAATCTTTGATTGAATCCATTCACAAATCATGCCGCTTGATCCAGGTCAGTGGGTTTTGCCCTCCAATCCCGGCAAACTCTGGAAATTAACATCACGGATCACAATATTGGCTACCTATGCACTATCAAGATTTTGGATTCGTGAGTTCTATTTTATTCGTTTTGATCCGTATACCTGTAAAATATACTTACAGAAACTTATCCGCGAGTGACATTAATGTCAATAATGAGAGGTTGTGCTTTGACGTTAGTCCCATACATGCACATTAGTGTTTTTAATACTGTCACTGATAGTAGGGGCAAGCATGGTGTCACCGGACACCATGGTATTACCGGACACGCACATTTTTGCGTACTAATGACATTCTGTACGCGCGAGACTTCGTAGATTAGCCTCACAGAACTTTGTGTGGACCGAAATCTCAAAAAACGCCACATAAAAATGTAAAAACACGAAAAAATTCACATTTTACTTCAAATTTATAGTTGAGTGACCCGCACCTCTTCACGAGAATCATAGATATAGACTAGGCCTAGTTAATATTTATGCATGTTTGAATCACATTTCACGACTGAAATTCTATGAAATCCCACTCACATACAGGAAAAATGCTGAAGAAGATTCCCATAGAACCAAAAAAGTTCACTGATCGATATCGGAAATTTGTAGCTATCGTCCTCAAACGCGAACGATGCGGAATAGTTGAGCGCTAAGGGCCCCACAACTCATCACCCGCGCGTGCAGCTCCCATAGACAAAGCACGTAAACTAGAAGTAGAGTCTAACCAGTTGTCGATTTTCTCACAAGGTTTTATTGCGTGAACTGTTCGAAATGTTCAAGAAGACATTTTACCGTGAAATACGAAATTTGAGCCTCTTTTGCCGATGTTTTCTTTGTCATCCGCTCGGTGAGAATGTGTACGGTGATTTGTGGGATAAATTGTGATTCTGGTGCAAGGATTTATAAGGTGCGAAAGATGTCGATTATTTCATTGATTGCGAAAATCGTGTCCGGTAATACAATGCGATTTTGCACCGCGCAAAAAGACAACTTTTTGAGAGGGTTATGTTTGAAGCATATTTTCTAAAAACTGGAGTGAACAATTGACATTAGTTGGCTGAATTTGTAATTTCCAGGAGTCTGTGAATATTTCATAAGTGATGTTATTTTTAGCCGAAATTTCATCCTCTGAGTACGGAATTCAAAGCCACGAAAAAAAGCGTCCGGTAATTGGATGTACCACCCTATATACAGCACGGGCTGGCAGCAGACCTTGGCCGAAATACATTACTTAGCCGACCAGAGACAGAGAGATGCCGCACAGTGCACTAGTACTGGCCAGGGAGATAATATACCAAAATGCGCTAAAAGTCATTTTGGACAATTTCATTTTTTATTTTTTATTTGTGACATGCCCTTTTGATTCAGAGCAAATTGGGACCACTTTGATAAATAAGTTTTTTCAATATGTAAATGTAGACTTGTAAATTAGTCTAATTCAGTTTTTAAAATATCGATCTGTAATAAATTTAAAATTTATCTGTTTTCTGTTAGCTAGTCTATTATTACTTTACTTATTTACTTTACTTTAATCCATCGATGCTAGTAGGTCTGGGCCTGTTCATATATCGATTGGTGGTCATTTGAATCAATCTTTCAATTATGAGTGGTTCTATGGCAAGGTGTGTGTGTGGTCTGTTGAGAGAGAGGATTGTATTTCAAGACTAGTGTTAGTGTTAGTATCCTTCAGGGTCGAATACAGATGGTAATTTTTTCCAGTAGTTGTCTAGACTGTTTTTGAAGGAGTTCACAGATGGGGTATGGGGCACTGACTACCTCTTCTGGTAGCTTTGAAGAAGAATTTTCTGACATCAAGGTGAGCGAATGTCTTCTTTAGTTTCAGAGTGTGACCACATGTTCTGCTTCTGTCTTCATTGTTAAGATGTAGCAGGTCAGTGTCAGTGTTATATACACGTAAGCCATAGAGATACTTGTAAGCATATCACCTCTCCTTCTGCGATGGATAAGCGTTGGTAATTTGAGGCGTCTTAACTGGCTTTTGTAGGGTATGTCCTTCAAACGTGGTACCATCTTTGTGGCCCTACGCTGGACATTTAATTTTCAAGTCTCCTCTGTTCACCAATCCTGTACGGTGACCATGCTGCTTGACCATACTCTAAGACAAGCCTCACAAGTCCTCTATACAAAAGTTTGAAGGTGTCCTCATCAATGTTTATGAAAGCTCTTCGTATTACCCCTAGTAGTTTGTTGGACTTGGACACAGCCTAGGAGATGTGATCTTTGAAGGAGAGCTTAGAATCTACAAGCACTCCGAGGTCTCTTTCCACTTCAGATTCTTTCAGGGTTACTGTTTCATTGCCACTTTTCATGCAATATTCATGACTGAGGGTGACCTGCCTATCTTCAACACAGTGCACTTATCTGGATGGAATCTAAGCTGCCATTCCTCTGCCCATTTCTGCATCTTATTCAGATCAAGTTGCAATTTCTGGGAATCTAGCATAAAGTTTAGCGTCATCTGCAAAAAGCTTGATTCCAGACTCAGTAGTATTGGGAAGGTCATTAATATAGATCAGGAACAACAGCGGCCAGAGTAGGCTTCTCTGCGGAATTCCACTGTGTACTGATGACCATTGCTCCTGTAATAGTGTAACTAACGTTAGGCCTATTACAGTAGCTGTATTACACAGCCCAGTCGCTGTATAAAGGTTTCGCACAGCATCTGGTTGGGCTATTGCTCCTGCATGATAATGGCCATATTTTATATTCCTCATCAGAAACAGGTGTTGTCAGAGGTCATCATAACTAACTAAGCAGTACTCGACTGTGTCTGTACAGTAGTACCAGTAGATGCGTCTGATGATTAGATGAGTCTAGAGACCTAACGTTAGTATGAGAATGCTGTAGACATGAATAGAATTCATGAGACAATTTCAAGAACCAAATATAATTTACAATTTTCTTAATTTTAGAAATCAGTTCAAATTCCTACCATTTTTATTACCTGGGCCCTGTTTTATCAAAAAATGAAATTAACTTTAAGTCAAGATAATCTATGATTACCCTCTCAGATCAGAAGTCCATTAATCAATGATTAACTTCCAAATCGACTTCAAGTCCGTTTTATCAAGAGACCCAAAGTTGAAATCAACTTTAACTTCCTCCCAAATCAACTTTAAGTTTTCACAACCGCTCCAAATCCTTGATAACTTTATAGTTGATAAAATATCAACTTTAAGTAGTAGACATTCTAGGTAGACTCAGTTGTAAGGCAATTTTACAGAAGAGAGATGAGTGTCACACTTTCCTAGTTTAGCTCGGGTCTTGTCACAAATTTTTGTCTGTTAACTGCTCACTTTCTCCTACATTTAGTTACGTTTCTTTCATCTAGTTATAGTCTTTTCCTTGCATGAAATTCACGATCGGCACGCATTGCTTACGCGACTTCTGCACACAAACACTCTAGACAGCAGTCTCAATCCCACCCTGCATGCCCGGCGCCTCGGCCTGCCCATCCACCCATCAAGCCATCGCCAGCAAGGGCAAGTAACCAAGCGCTGGAACCGCGTCTGTGTGCAATGCATATCTTGCCAAAGAATGGATGCGAAAAAAACAGAGATTTCTGACATGCATAGGCCTACCTAGAGCTAGTTCGTCCATACTTCGTCAATAGATACTTATTAATAGTTAAGTAGGCCTACATTGTATGTATACAGAATGTAAAGAGTTTAATTCTATAGCACCGAGTATGACAGTAAGATCTATCTAACCAGTTTAGGCAGGGTCGTTCAAGTACTAACCGTAACACTGCAGACTAGAGCGTTTAAGGTCTAGAATTTTGACATGTAGACTCGTGATCTATTCTTTACAAAGCTGATCTGCGCCGCAAAGGTACAAGCTAGTCACCACATTCTCACAAGTTTCCATAATCCTACATGTGACACACAAGATTTGAAACAATGCATACCTTGGACAGTCCCACTGCAGAAATTCTCTGTGTTGGTTATTTATCCATGTCAATAAATAGTGACGTTATCTAAGATCCTACGTTACGTAGTGTGCAGGATTTTCATGGTACGCGCGTATGCAGATTTTCGTTGAGCTCGAGATGTGCTAGATCTGTCGAGCTACTTTCGTCAATACAACACAAAACAGCGTATTTTGCAGTTCTGTTGCAAACATACTTCTAATTCAGCGGCTGTAGCGCTAATCATACTGCGGCGCACTAGCAGACTACACTTCCGTGGTCGTGGCAAACGATCATGTCCATTTGTGTTTTTGTTGTTTGTTTTGCTTTATGTATTGTGTATTGTTTGTAAGCAGACAGTACTGGAAACCAGCCTCATCCTGTGTTTTTTTGTTTTTACTAAATCAATAATTAAGTCATGATGATCAGCTGTAACTATAATCGACTATCAATTCTCTTCGTAAAACGGAAACTTAAAGTTGATTTAAAGTTATCTAGATGACTTTAAGTTGATCAAAGTTATAGTTGATTTCACAATCGACGCTAACTTTATCTTGATAAAACGGGGCCCTGGTAATTTAGCATTTCATTTGAATTTGGATTTGACAGTTAAAGATTCTTCATTTTGCTCCATTATTTTTAGCCTTTATTGATCTTTTGCTTGGGCTACAAAGATATTTATAGAGATCAAAGGTTTATTTTTGCCACTTAATTCATGTTTTTTAATTGTGTTAGATTTGTCTTTTGTTCTTATTGTTACACGAACCTGCTTTAGGCATGAATGAAAACTTGTTCATTTTTGCAATTTTTACTTTAAATTGTGCCTCGGAAGAGAAAAACAATGGTGTTCACTCATGCATTAAATTCCTCTTTTTTGACTTACCTTTTTATTGATTCTACTCCCTAGCATGGAAATAACAACACATGAATTTGGGGGAAATGTTAAAATCATCTAAATCAATGCAGAAATGCTGTTGTTATCATCAAAGTTCTGAGCAAAACAAAAATTAATTGATGATATTAGCCCTCACAAAAAACAACAAACAAATTAGTAATGATAATAGACCCCTTAGAATAGTAATGATAAAGCTCCATGAAAGTTTAAAAGTTTCAGTACAGAATGACATTTATTGTAGCACTTGTCTGATTCAATGCCTATGGGTCAATAACAAGTCTGAATAAAAAAAGCAGTGCCATTATAATCGAATGTGTCTCTCTTCTCCTGTGTCAGTGAAAGATGGTTTATTGTATATTACACAGATAAGCTTAGTCTTTTGTATAATGCTTCTTTATCATCACTTGTAAAGATCTATGTGTATGTCTTCTTCATCTTCATTTTCCTTCTGCCACCAGGGTATGCAAACAGATGCCAGCTCCACAACGCAGAGGTTTTACAACATGAGGTTGATAAATCTCGCAGGGAGCACAAACCTCTTGTCACTGTCTCAAACCATACATCTTGCCTTGATGATGCTGTTTTATGTGGTAAGATCAGAAACTACATCATGTCATCGAAATCAAACAACTGAAAAGTGTGCGTGTGTAACTTGCATGATTGGATCACATTTTCATTCTTTGATCATGTAGATTCAGATGTAGCAGTTTGTGTGCTCTAAAAAATAAAAGATAAATTAAAATGATAAATAAAAAGAAATGCTGCAGAACCAGTAGTCTCTACAATGTACATCTGTAGTTGCAACGACCTGCAACGACCTGCCATATAATTCCAATCAAAGTGCGCACAGTGCCTGTGTACAGTTATTATGCCAGTTAATATCCATGGCAACAGATACAAATACGCTACGACACCCAGATGCAAAACAGTGTACGGTACCGAAAATTTGTGTGCATGCGCAGTACGGGGTACTTGCTGAAGCGAGCATCACTGCAAGCAAAGTGCCACCCTTCTGTGTAGTCCCACAATCTATCAGAGTATTACTTCATCGCTTGCTGCTATCATTTTGTCTACAAGTGGTTTCTTTCGCGTACAGATATTTTCGCAGTTTCCATCGCCAACTTTTTCGCGTGTGTTTAAATTCGCGGTCGGCAAAATCTGTGTATTCACAGTTGGCAAAAAATGTTTTATTTTGCACATGAAAACCCAAACTATAATCAAATTATTCTTTTATTTATCAAATAGAAATAAAAATTAAATGCAGGCTTACTGGTACCTAAAATCCCGTCTCTCGAGTACTTTATAACATGCTTGTACCTACATTGCGCGGTATCACTATGTGTACAGTATGTTGACCATCAATACACTCAATGCGCTGAATCTTTGTGTGTGTATGTGCGCGATGGCGTTGTAACAAGTGGCGAGTTCAATACATTTTTGCGTAATGTTAAATTCGCGGTTCAACCTCAAAGCACGAAAAGCATGAAAATAAAACCACCGCGAAAGAAACCACTTTTACAGTACTCTTACCACAGCTTGTTTTGTTGCTGAGCACTGAACCACTGATTATACTTCTAATGGTGGTGATGATTAACTACTGGTATGATCATTGTATTACCACAATTCTAAGTTTATTAGTCAATCACTAGTACTTCTAGTACTACAATTACTTTCTATTCCTGCCACTGTAACCATCACTATTATCATCTTTAATTCTAAATATCATGCCCACTTGTACCTTTGCCATGTAATGCTAATCATACCACTGCTTCTAGTGTTTCTTCAACTTCTACTGTCATTTACTACATTGTAGTACTGCTACTTTAACTACTAGTAGTACCATTATTATCGCTGTCTGCTGTTACCATCACTACTAATGCAACTATAGATAATGATGGTAATGCCGTTATGTATGCTCTCACTCTTTGGCTAAATTTCTCTCTCCAACTAATACTCAGTATTACAATGTGCTGGTATGAAATTATGACTGACTGCATTTTGAGTTACAATGAGTATTTACATGCATTTGTAGAATTGTTTGACAGAAAAGTATACATGTCCTGATTATGCCGGCGCATGCCAAGTTTGCAGTACTTACTTGTTGTTGCCTTTCTAATTGTTTGTGCATTATATTTGTTTTCCCCATGTAGCAACCCTGAAAGTTCGCAGCTTTTTCCACCTGAAGCATGTAAGATGGTGAGTGCTGGAACTGAATTTTATGTGTAGGCACTACACTCTGTTGACCATGATGGAGCCAATATGACACTGAACCTGGCAAGTCCAAATAATCAGCACTTTTTAAACTTTTTTAATGATTTGCAAAAAAAAATGTACCGTAGCACTTCAGATGATCAACAGGCAGCTATCCATCTTTTGCTTTGTTTTCATTTGCTGAAATGTTTATTGTTTCTACGTAGCAGATTTGCAAACCATAAATGACTGTTACTCACTAGTTCATACTAAAATAATAATAGTAATAAAAAACACCTCTGAAAACAATAAATAAAAAAAAAAAATCCTGCAGAATATCACCCATCACACAGAAAGAGCTTCGGATATTACATGTTTACAATTTGTCTTGCCATGTTTCTCCTATTATATACATGAAGTAATTTCCATCTCTTTTGTGTTTATGGTTGATTGTGTGCTGGGGGAGGGGGCAATGTCACAGCTTTCTTTTAATGAGGTTGTGAGCATTCCCTCTTAGATGCTACAAATCACCTGTTGTTATAGACATCACAGTCTTTTTCCAAACTTTAACCTGTTGAAGACTACATGTAGTCCAGAGTATACTCCGGCAGGTGTCTATGGGTACCTGTTACAACAAAATCAACCCATCCTCAATGAGTTTTATAAAATATACTAATAGTGAATGCTTACAAGTGTGATGGTACAGGATTTCGCACGAGGAGAAAGATAGAGGCATTCTATTCAACGAGGCGAAGCCAAGTTGAATAGTACGGCTCATCTCTCACCAAGTGTGAAATCCTTTCATTGCAGGAGTAAAGACCATGCACTATTTGTTTTATACAACACGGTCTTGAACGTCAACAGATATATGGTCCACACAGATTCTTGAATTTAGCACAGAAATGAAAACCATTATGAATAGTAATGAAAAAAATGTTTTTGATATACATTGTACACTCTTCAGGACCCCAGGAGCAAGTGAGATTGCATTCACTACCAAGCGATACGTTTATTACTTCTCTTTGGGCCAAGTGGTTCCAGT
Organism: Diadema antillarum; assembly: GCF_040938485.1. Lineage (NCBI taxonomy): Eukaryota > Metazoa > Echinodermata > Echinoidea > Diadematoida > Diadematidae > Diadema > Diadema antillarum. The sequence continues at coordinate 2,002,299 of NW_027271005.1, read as the reverse complement.
TCTAAGAGGTTGGTCTTTAGATTTCGTATTGCATGTCAAATTATTTACACACATGAAGTTCTTGCTTTTAATGACATTGTGCATACAATAAAGAATAAAGACACGACCAAGCTTTGGTTGAAAATGAAATGCAATGTTAATGTACCACTTTATATTGCTTTAAAAGTTTTGACATATAATATGAAAATCCTCTGTATTTTCAATGGGACATTTTCTGATCAAATAGAAGATATGGAAATTAGACATGTAATGCTGCAGTTGAGAATATATTAGGGCCTCGTAGTTAAGAGGTAAAAGTTTGATCACCATTACTGGAATACTATTTTCTCATTATCTATTCAAAGGATCTAGAAAGTTGTCGGTGATAGACTGTAAATTTGGGAGATGAATTAGAATGGAGCATGTACGAATGTATCTCAATGACAAAAAAAAATATGTTCAGATTGCAATTTATTAACAGATTGCCCTACATCAATGCAAATACATACATGTAAGCATCAATTTAATCAGAGTTTTCGTAGTTAGAAGCCATGTTAGAATAAAATGATGTATCATACATACTTATGCTGGATTCAAGGCAACAATCTCGTGATTAACAGTAGTCAGGACGTTGTTGGTTCAAATCCAACCCATGTACATTACATGTATAATCATGATATCTTATCATGGCTATTAGTACTACAAATTTTTTGCGCCATTGGGAGATTCTTGTTTCGAATCCAACCCGAGTATGTATGGCCATGATATTATATTATCATGGCTACTACTAAAACACTGATTAATTGATGGTTATTTATGTCAATGTAGGGCACTCTGCCAACCAGTTGCAATGAAAGGACTCAATGCAAGAATCAATTAATTTTGATAAAAACACAGTACCCGCTGTGTGCTATAAGGATAAGAACCAGCACAGACTGTCAGGCAGAAGTTCAGTAGTCCAGTGGATACGACACCTGTTAGGTAATCAGGAGGTTGTTGGTTTGAATCCAGCCCAAGTATGGATAGTGTCCATGATACATTAAAGTCACGGCTACTACACTGATCATTTGGTGTTTGTTAATACATTGGTGAAGGGCAATCTGTCAATCAATTTGTAATAAGCACAACTCTGCACAAGAACTAATTTGAATATATTGTAACTACTGGCGTTATGAGTACATAAAGTGTCTTTTTCAAATCAGTTGAGTTGTGCAAGAGAATGTGAAAACATGAACTTCTGCTTGTACTTTATATTCAGGTGATGGTGTGTATCAGCAAGGTATGGACTTTTGCTTAGAAAAGCTCAATGAAAGAGGATGGACGCACATCTACTCAGAAGGTAAGACACTATGTACAGGATGTGACCGAAGTTATGACTGGAAATGATAGTTTGTCCTATTAGATATCAATCAAGTTTTTGTTTACCAGGGTATAAAAATTATAGTGACTCCCACTGCAGTAGAGACCAAGTCTTGCTTCCATTATTGCTCAGAGATAATGTGGTGTTTGTATAGTCAAAGTTCTGATGACATCATCAAGCCATGGCTCAACTGGCTGAGGTACAAAAACTGTGTACTCACATGCACAGCAAACACATTTTAAGCATTGTATCTCACATCAAATTATGGCATGCAATTTTATCAGGCTGGCTAGGCAGGCGGGTATGCAGTATGCATACCACCCGCAACAGCTAGCTAGAGGAGTGCTTAGTACACTGGTACTTTGCTTTTGCCTCACAGGAGGCATGTGGTTTTTTTTTTTGTGTTTTTTTTTTGTGTGTTTGTTTGTTTTTATGTCACGGTATCTCATCTAAAGCCCAATATTGTATATACAGGGTGGCCCAGAAAGAACGGAACACCTAAGATCTATAATGTAAAGGACACGTTCACCTTCATAGACATGTTGGTTGAGTGAATGCAGCAATATTAGTAGAACACATCAGCGAAAGTTTGGGGAAAATCCGACAATCCGTTCAAAAGTTATGAATTTTTGAAATTCTGCTCAGTCATGGCTGGATGAAAAGACTACTATACAAAGAAAGAATAAAGGAAATTCAACGTATTTCCATTTTTCTTGCATAACAAAAGAGCACTCGACTTCTCTCTTTCAAGTTGAAGGAATGTGCACTTTATTCAAAAAGTAAAGTTTTGTGAAATTCTCTTTTTATTTTCCTTATATCGTTGTATGCATATGACATCATACACTGTAGTAGTCTTCTCATCCAGCAGTGATTTGGCAGATACTTAAAAAATTCATAACTTTGGGATAGATTGTCCGATTTTCCTCAAACTTTCACTGACGTGTTCTACTAATATGTATTTCTGCATTGTCTCAATCCTATACATATGAACGTGGACTTGTCCTTTAAGCAACGTTGTTGCAAATATGTCATTATTTTGCATACTATTGGAAAGGCTATTCTTTTCCAATAGAATGACACCAAATTCTTTAATTCTGGTTAGTAATGCGTTATGATTTTAGGAACATTTTTGTCAACCAATGCAATTTTCAAAATGTGAACATTTTGCACTCTCAGAGATACCAAAACCAGTGAGAATTTGGCTTGCCATAGAACCAGTAGCGTTCATGATGTGTGGAATGTGGGGCAGAAGGTATTGTAATTGTCCGTTATCATTACCTGCATTTTGAATAATGTGAATGTCATTGTTAATATCATTGTGAATGCTACTGGTTCTATGACAAGCCGAATGATCATATTTTGAAAATTGCAAGGGTTGACAAAAATGGTCCTAAAATCATTACACATCCACCAAAATTAAAGAACTAGGTGTCATTCTATTGGAAAAAGGATGGCCTTTCCAACAGTGTGCAAAATAGTGACATATTTGCAACAATATTGCTGAAATTAAAGATCTTTAGGTGTTCCATTCTTTATTGGCCACCCTGTATATTGTAATAGAGGGTGACGCACATAAGTATGCATACCCTCCTCATCGTGCAATGCTGCTCTCTCTCGGTAGCTGTATGTCCGTTCAGTCTGAAATTACAGACTATTGCTTCCAAGATGTCAACCTACATGATGTGAAATTTTGCTGAATTTTTTGTGACTTTTCATGGATTTACAGCTGTTTTATTTGGACTCTATCTTTGAGGTTGTCCTTGAAGGATTGGAATTTTCAGTGTCAATCTGCTGGATCGACAAAATGGCAAGAAACAAGGGGAAAATGCATCTGTTTCAGAAAGAAAGAGGGTAAATGAACTATGACAGGCAGGTAAAATCATTTAGAGAAGTTGCACAGATACTAAACAGAAAAGACAAAAAAAGTAAAAGATTTGTTACGTGTACAGCCATCTGGGCTATTATAAAAGAAGGAATAATGTCATCTCTCAGACAGGAAGTGGAAGGTCAAGAAGAGCAAATTGACTGTCCAACCAAAAAGATTTATTACTGCTTTTGCTGAGAACAGTGTTATCAAAAAAATCAGGGGGAAAGCAGCTCATTTCTGGAAAATCTTTGGCATGAATACAATTCTGTATTGTCTGATCTTTGCAGTAAGGAAAAACTATGTAGTTTCGTTTAAAAATATGGAAGTTGTTAACACTTTCGTCAGGTTAATGCCATGAGGTATGCATACTTTGGATGTTAGTATCTACTTTGAATAGTGTCTAGTGTATTTCCAGATTATTTCTTTTGTCCATTCCAGGTAAAGTCAACATGACCAAAGACTTCTTGCGATTTAAATGGGGTGAGTAATTCATGCAAGGTCATACAGGGAAAGAATTGACTTGATTTCTCCGTACCCCTCCATGTGATAGTGGCAGAGTTATTTTCAGTATGTTTAACCAGTTAGGAGGTGACTTTTTGTAAGGTGAATTTGAGGCACACTGCCCTTTATGCTGTAGGCATTTAGGGCAGCATCAGGTGCTGTGGAATCCCGCAGGTGTGTTTAGGTCTCTCAGCTCTCTCTCCACCATTCTTCTCCCTATGTAATCCTGCATCACAAAACTAACAGAAACTCACTATACATGGATTTTTACATCACCTGAGCCAAAGGCTCAAGTGAGCTATTGCGATTGCTCTTTGTCTGGCGTCCATCATCCATCGTGCGTCGTACGTTAAGTGTTGTTCGTCATGCGTAATTTTTTACAGTTTCATCTTCTTCTTGAAAGCCTCTCGATGGATTTTCACCAAACTTGGATCTCAATTTATTCAAATGGGCAACAACAATAAAGGAATTAACGGATTAAACTGAAATTTAGCATGCTCTGTCAACACATTCTGTCTATCCATGACTAATACCAACTTTCAAAGCAGTAGCATTATCCTCCAAAAGCTTAAAGTTGAAAGTAAAGAGTGTGAAAGGATTTTAACAAATAAATGAGGCCTCTTGAAAGACATACCTAATCACACTATTCTAAAAAAATAAAAAAATGAAAAATCTAGAAAACTGCTTAAAACACAATTTTTAGCTCACCTGAGCCAAAGGCTCAAGTGAGCTATTGCGATCGCCCTTCGTCCGGCGTCCGTCGTGCGTCGTGCGTCGTGCGTCGTCCGTCGTCCGTCGTCCGTCGTCCGTCGTCCGTCGTCCGTCGTGCGTCGTCCGTCGTGCGTCGTGCGTAAACTTTTTACATTTTCATCTTCTTCTTGAAAACCCCAAGACCGATTTTCATCAAACTTGGCAGGTAGCATCCCTAGGGGGTTAGGAACTCAATTTGTTAAAATGGGCACCATGCCCCACCCAGGGGGCCCCCAGGGGGCCCAAACCCCCCAAAATTAAGGAATCTGTAAAAATCTTCTTCTCTAGAACCAGAAGTGATAGAGCTAAGTTAATACTATGGGTTAGTACATTGATGACTGTAGTTTCAAGTTTGTTCATGGCAGAATCAGGGGTGCCCCCCTTGGGACCCAGGGGAGGGGGGTGGGGAGGGGTTCTAATGGGGCCTAAATTGTACATTTTCTCATCTTCTTCTTAAGAACCCCATGACCCATTTTCACCAAACTTGGCAGGTAGCATCTGTAGGGGGTTAGGAACTCAATTTCTTAAAATGGGCACCATGCCCCACCCAGGGGGCCCCCATGGGGCCCAAACCCCCCAAAATTAAGGAATCTGTAAAAATCTTCTTCTCTAGAACCAGAAGTGATAGAGCTAAGTTAATACTATGAGTGAGTACATTAATGACTGTAGTTTCAAGTTTGTTCATGGCAGAATCAGGGGTGCCCCCCCCCCCTGGGACCCAGGGGAGGGGGGTGAGGAGGGGTCCTAATGGGGCCTAAATTGTACATTTTTATCTTCTTCTTGAGAACCCCATGACCCATTTTCACCAAACTTGGCAGGTAGCATCCCTAAGGGGTTAGGATCTCAATTTGTTAAAATGGGTGCCATGCCCCACCCAGGGGGCCCCCATGGGGCCCAAACCCCCAAAATTAAGGAATCTGTAAAAATCTTCTTCTCTAGAACCAGAAGTGATAGAGCTAAGTTAATACTATGGGTTAGTACATTGATGACTGTAGTTTCAAGTTTGTTCATGGCAGAATCAGGGGTGCCCCCCTTGGGACCCAGGGGAGGGGGGTGGGGAGGGGTTCTAATGGGGCCTAAATTGTACATTTTCATCTTCTTCTTAAGAACCCCATGACCCATTTTCACCAAACTTGGCAGGTAGCATCTGTAGGGGGTTAGGAACTCAATTTCTTAAAATGGGCACCATGCCCCACCCAGGGGGCCCCCATGGGGCCCAAACCCCCCAAAATTAAGGAATCTGTAAAAATCTTCTTCTCTAGAACCAGAAGTGATAGAGCTAAGTTAATACTATGAGTGAGTACATTAATGACTGTAGTTTCAAGTTTGTTCATGGCAGAATCAGGGGTGCCCCCCCCCCCCCCGGGACCCAGGGGAGGGGGGTGAGGAGGGGTCCTAATGGGGCCTAAATTGTACATTTTTATCTTCTTCTTGAGAACCCCATGACCCATTTTCACCAAACTTGGCAGGTAGCATCCCTAAGGGGTTAGGATCTCAATTTGTTAAAATGGGCACCATGCCCCACCCAGGGGGCCCCAGGGGGGCCCACACCCCCAAAATGAAGGAATCTTTAAAAATCTTCTCTAGAATCAGAAGTTATAGAGCTAAGATAATACTACGAGTGAGTACATTAATGACTGTAGTTTCAAGTTTGTTCATAGGAGATCCAGGGGTGCCCCTCTTGGGGGCAGGGGTGGGGGGGGGGGGGGTGGTTGGGAAGGTCCAAATGGGGGCCTGAATTGTACATTTTCATCTTCTCTTCCTGAACACCTCGTGACGGATTTTCATCAAACTTGGCAGGTAGCATCCCGAGGGGGTCAGGATCTCAATTTATCAAAATGAGCACCATGCCCCACCCAGAGGGCCCCAGGGGGCTCCAATCCCCCCAAATTAAGGAATCTGTAAAAATTTGGGCCCTTATTGTACATTTTCATCTTCTACTTGAGAATGCCTGGTCAAATTTTGGTAGAGCTGTGAATAATTTAGATTAGTGATTGCGTGAAAGGTGAACTTGCGATACTCAGGTGAGCGCTAGACCCGCGGGTCTCTTGTCTCATTTGTTTCATGATTCAATTCTTCAAAATAGTGTAGAAGAATTGCTCCTTTATGAAATATTTTTTTTTAAACCCTCAGTAATGGCAAGGTTGACCTGTTTCACCTATTTTGAGCCTCATGCTGAAGCAGAGCATGTGACTTTTAGTTGGTTTTGTTATGCACGCTCCATCTAGTGCCCTCTTTGGATGATTGTGTCCATGCATTCGCCAATTCTCGGTATCACCAATAAGTTCGTACTGCGCGGCAAGAATCGCTTTAGATGCATTATGGGGTAGCTAAAGGGGACAAACTGGCTGCATATGCACTTGATGAAGTCGCATTCCATCTTTATCCAGGATTATTTTGTCTTGAAGATTTATATGTGGCCATCACACTGAAGCCTCGCAATAGCGAACCATGACTCTAGTGACCACAAATCATTGAAATCTAGAAGTTTTAAACTTTTTTTTAGCTTGATTCTATAAACCAAAGAAAAAAGCAGCAATGAAAGAAAAGCAGACAAAAATTACATTGAATGGCATAGCAACTAAGACACGCAAGACACCTGGAAGTGACAATGCTCCCAAGGAATCCCACAGTGCATCTGTGATAGGGTTCTGCAGCGTGTGCAGAAGTTTTTTTGTGCATTGGCTATACCAAGAATCGGCATCTGTCAAACAGTTCTTCATTTGTGGTGTATTTGTGAATTTGAGAGAATGCAATAATCTATTTTTCAATGTCACTTGCACACAGAATGGCATATATTTGGATTAAATGTCAATGTGTATGTTCAGATGGGTCTCTTTTGTACATGTGTTGAAATGGGACAGGAAGAGTGTTGTACCTTAGATATAATGTGCATGTTTGACATCATGATCACCTGGATATACTATTTTGTGTGCCTGTATGCAAAACCATGCCTAGTCCATTTCACAATCATTTATATGATGGGGTCTTGCAGATCATATGAAAATACTCAGTATTATAATGTGTTTTTTACTGGTTTTTCATCAAAATCTGGACAAGGGTAGAGTGCAAAAGGACTGTGAGTTACACATGTCTGACCATTTATGTTTGCTCTCTCTCTCCCTCTCTTGATATCAGGGGTGGGCCGACTCCTCAGCGAGTGTCTTGTGGTGCCCACAGTTGTGCCCATGTGGCATGTAGGGATGGAGCATGTCCTGCCAAACTACCCGCCATACATTCCCCGACGGAACAAGAAAGTAACCGTCCTAGTAGGTCAACCACTCGACTTCAGGGAGCTGGTGGATCAAATGAAGGAGGATCTGACGTCTCCCGTAAGTGATGGAAGCTGTAATGGGCGTGGTTCCAATAATTCGTCATGCAAGATAATGTCAAACTTTCTTTGTGTACATTGCGTGTATTTGGTTGCAAATGTAATATGGAAATCTTCCTCACTTCACCACTTTTTTTCCTTCTTTGTTTTGTAATACAAGTATATGGCCAGTCATCACAACTGCCATTATTTGTAGGTCTCTTTAAAACATGTAATCGCACACAAATGTGTCTGCGCATTCACAAATGATAAATCAACTTTTACAAACCTATGACAAGCAATATCAGAAGAACTGAAAAATTTGTATGTAAAACTTTCTCAAACTTGGAACAAAATGTTCTTTTTTTTAAACCAAAACCACAGAAATATTAAAATTTTCCACCAAGATCACCTTATTTGGCATCTTCTTAGCCTTTAGGTCTGGGAGTTGATCAGGGTAAATGGTGAGGGGTCATATTTATGCATATTATGTGAAGAGCCATTTGGGTCTTCTTTGAAGGAGGCCAGTCACATTAGTTCACTGCAGATCAGTACCAGAGACTAGTGACTAGAAATCACCAAGATATGGAAATATTTTGTTTTTAAAGATAAGCCTGCACAAAATGCAACAAAGTGATCACTTCACTATGCATCTATTTTCTCCAGTAGCACAACATATATGTACATGCTGTGCCAGGAAAAGATAACATTGAATTTCATTGCTTCATAATGGGATGCCCTATTTCAACTGGTTACGTGTGTGACATGAGCATGTTTGTCCACAGAATGATCAAAATACACTCATCCTTCAATCGTACATATAATTTCAAAGCACATTTGCCAAGGATCTTCATTCTTAAGCAGAGTTGCTGTGAAAAAAAAAGAAATGTTTACATAAGTAGCACAATGGAGCTGATGAATAAATCTCACCTTCTGTCAGATTTAGTGTGGAATGTTGGTCATTTGTCTCTTCTTGAAATCAAGTCATTGTTGGTTTGTTCTTTCATGTACAGCTTGAGATGAGGAAGAGACTGACAGACCTAATCCAAGAGGAGATGAAAGTGCTGAGAGCCAAAGCCGAGGCTCTTCATGCTAGCCGCAAGAGGTGACATCTATGGAGGAGCCAGAGCAAGGCAGTGTGGGATCGTGGAATACTGCCCTCAGTGGTAGATTTCATACCATTTGCAATTTGCTAGCAATGTTGACTTAAATCATCCAAACTGCAATGATTTGTAAGAAAGATTATATGCTGCACAACAGAGCAGAAGATATTTCTCAGGTTTCATTTTTCTTCTCGCTCATGTTTGCATAAATTCAGGCAAAGATGTGTATCAGATATTATGGACACTTCAACATAGACATACGCAAAGGCATTAAAGAGTTGAATTTCATATGGAATTACTGAAAAAAGATTGAATATTTTTCTTTCTTTTTTTAAAATCAACAAAAAATATGTCAAAGTAGGGAATTATTACATTCATGAGCTCAATATTCATTTTTTTTTTTTTTTGGGGGGGGGGGGGCTTAGTTAACATATGGTTGCCTTTGTTGATAATTTAATGCTGAATGTGTTTTAGAGGAAATCTATGTTTTCCATAAAAATTGACCCTTGACCCAACCAAGAGCAATATACCCTTGACCGCCTCCCCCCCCCCCCCCCACACACACACACACTAAAACAACTTTTTGAGATTCCTGTATGTGTCTATGGCTGCGTTTATCAACTTTCTCCTGTTAAACGGCTTTCAAAAGCCGTTTCCAAAGCCCTTTAGAAATGGCTTCCAAAATAGTTGCATTTATCAACTCTTTGCGAACACGATAACTGGCCTGTCACTGCACAGCTGCATTGCGCAATTCGACCCGAGGAGAAGAGTTCATATAAGGCGTGCATTGTCCGTAACTGCAGTACAATACTACAAAGCCATTTCAAAACAGCTTTGCGTTTATTAACTTCAAAAGGTTTTTACAAACAGGTTTCCGAAAACCTGTTTAGGAAACCTGTTTGGAAAGCCACAAATTTGCGGCTTTCGAAAAGGCTTTCCGAAAGGGCTTTCAAATCAGCTTTGCATTCATCAACTTGTAAAAATTCCTTGAAAGCTGTTTGGAAAACCTGTTTCTGCCAAGAAAAAGAGTTGATAAACATACCCATAGTAGGTTTGCGGTTATAAGTGTGTGTCTTTAGTGTCTGCATGTTTATCTGTGTAAATTATTCCCCTGAATTATGTTCAACTTTCATTGACTTTAGTAACATGTTTGGTAATGTTTAAAATCATATTATTTCGTAAACCTCAAGTCTGACCTGCCTTGCTGTCACAAAATCATGACTTGCAGGCTCAACTTGTGTGTATTTTCTTAACATGTGTAGCTCACGATGTCAATGGTGTGAGTTGAGAAAACCCTACACAACAGTTATCTCTTGAAAAGATACATATCCAAAGTTGTATTGATAGTAATCCAACAGATTTTCCTTTCATTGTTATATTGGCATAATTTTCAGTGGGTTGTGTTTTTATAGTTTGTCCTCTACATACATGAGAATGTAATTTCATTTGTATTAAAACTGGACTGTGCTAGGCAGAATTGACTGATGCGGCATTCCCTGTATACACAACATATAAATGTATACTACATGTGGCAGGTGAATATTCTGTTATTTCTGATCACATGCTAGGGTAGATATGAAAATCAGAAAGTAAACTATTCATTGGAATTGGAATATACCTTTATCGTTTCTCTATATATTCAAGATGTCTTCCACTGAACTGGAAATTCTGTTTGTCATGTAATGTCCTATTTGGACCTTGAATAAAGTGTTAAAATGTTCAGTATGTGTATTCAGTATACATGTATATGCTTTTTTAGTGAGCGAGGATGTGTGAGTGCATGTGTGTGTGCGTTTGTGTTTGTGTATTAATCGTATTGCAGGTCTGCAATTATACACTCCACAACAACACCTACTCACTAATTAATTATGGTCGAATACACTGTATAGAAAAACGAGACATCAGGCACTCCGGGCGTACATTGTAGATTGGATGGTTTCATTGGATGCTCTGCATCGAGGTGAGTTGTCTGAGCAAGTCGCTCATGATGAAATTGTAACACACTCTGTCTTTTCACACAAAGAGCAATTGGTATTTATGCATGTACAGGAGGTGACTCACCTCTCTGGTATCAGACAGTGAAACAAGTGGTCAGTGTTGACAAGCTGTTTTGAGATTACTTATGGAACGGCCCTTATATAGTATGAGATTGTACAGAGCTAACACGCCCAACGCCTTGTCCTTCAGGCGATAGATGGCATGGAATCCTGTGAACGGCCTGGTCCCACGTATGTGACAAATTGAAGCGGAGGCCTCCTTTCTTGTTGTATGCGGGTCTCTCCATTTGTACCCAGATGGTTCCTTATTTATCACCCCTTTTAAACCATTTGGATTATCTATCCAAAATGATCGCCTGAAAGAATGTTTGCTTGAGTTAATGTGTGTGTAGACTGTGTAGACTGCTGAGTCTGGGATACTACTAATATCAGAATGGCTTGGCCTTTGATCTTGATTCATGTGAGCTTGCAGTGATTGTTAGTCTCCCCCACATACAACTTGTTGCAGTCCTCTGGGGAACATTGAATATAATAATCTCTTGATCCTGTCTCAGGGATCATACACATACCGGAAAGGCCATTCCATCAACAGGAGTCCTTTGTCAAAAGAAGCCAATTAATAATTGGTGTAATGTCGCTACAGGCGAGTTTATTTCCTTTTTTTTTAAATTCAAATATTATTGATCATGTACTTCAACTGAATGAATGAGAAAAATTTGCATTTTCTCTCTCTCTCTCCCTATATATATATATATATAATATATATATATATATATATGTATATATACATACATACACACACACACACACACAACACACACACCTATCATTATTTTTATGTGACTCTACATTGTATAACACTTGAGAAGCCAGCTTAAAGAGATACTACATGCTTACTACATGTAAAGGAGACCATAGGCCCTATGTGTCTCCTTTTCATTTTCAACTGTTTATTATATCCCATTCAATCCATGCTTTACAGCTAACACAGTTTCCATAGTTTCACCGTAAAGCTGTATCCAGAGTTGTTATGTATGTATGTATGTATAATATATATATATATATATATATATATATATATACACATAATTATACATTTATATTATATATATATAGAGAGAGAGAAAGAGAGAGAGTGCGAGAAGAAGAGCATTCATGGACGTAGCTAGTGATCAATGTGTTGTGTTGATCAGCTATGTCCACGAATGCTCTTCTTCTCGCATTGTTATACATGAAGAGTTTGTTTGCAAATTCCGATAAGTCCATATTTGCCAAATGGAGATATTTGCCATTAAAGGTCAAGAAAAATAGAATAATAAGAACATTTTTGCTTCTTTTGACCATAACTTCAAAAATATACCTTTATATGTAGTGACCAATATATCATTTAAAAGGTATTATTTTGTACTTTATGACAGAGATCGTACTTCAAAATCTTCAAAAATGGACTTATCGGTTTTTGCAAACAAACCCTTCATATATATATATATATATATATATATATATATATATATATATCGTTTGTTTGCAAAAACAGATAAGTCCATATTTGCCAAATGGAGATATTTTCGATTAAAGGTCAAGAAAAATAAAGAGAATAATGAGAAAATTTTAGCTTCTTTTGACCATTACTTCAAAAATATACCTTTATATGTAGTGACCAATATATCATTTAAAAGGTATTATTTTGTACTATATGACAGAGATCGTACTTCAAAATCTTCAAAAATGGACTTATCGGTTTTTGCAAACAAACCCTTCATATATATATATATATATATATATATATATATATATATATATATTATTTTCGCTTTATCTAAACAACTTTTTGTCATTGTCTCGGAGTTACCCTGGCCTGGATTCTCTTTCGTCAGCTATGAATGAAACTTGTTTTACTGAAGAAGACAATATGTTTTTATCAATTCACATAACTATACGCAGATGATACAACTTTGTTGGCTGAAAATACATAAATACCATTAATACTACTATAAGACTAAGTTAATTATTTTTCCTTGGGAAAGTTAGAACAGCTCCCATAAACCATCCATTTTGAGGATGGTGAAAATAGTGTCTGCGATTATTTATGTCTACTAAGGAAAAATGTTCAATTATGATAATTGAAAGCTATAAGCTATGATATGAAAGCTATAAACAAACAAGTATCCCAAGCCTTAAGAGCATTGTTCTTGATGAAGAGGTAATATTTTACCTCTTGTTCTTCCGACTGATGTAAGACTAAGAGCTATTCGAATATTCTTTTTTTTTTATCATGCCCATATTGCTCTACAGCAGAGAAACTTGGGGTTTTGAAGATCGACCTCACCCAAATTGAAACTTTCTTTTGTGGATATTGTAAGGAACTGCTTGGATTGCAAAAACTCACTTCAAGTTGCTTAGTTAATGGTGAAATGGGTAAATATAAGTTTGAAAAGCCTGTGACCCTTCGGATACTACTGTTTCGGTTTAGGCTTGTTCACGTCAGTAGTATTTCAAAGGTAGCACATTATATTAATTTCCAATAATTATGTTTTATCTGTGAGGTAAGAAAATTCAATGTAGTGGGTCATTAGAATGAAAAAGATACTTGACAACCTAGGTCTCATGAAAACTTGGAACAACTGGGCATCAAATCTCAATCTAGCTGGCTTCAAAAGTTTAGTTAGCACCAAATTAAACGACATAAACAAGAGTGGCATATTGTAATGATGTAGAATGAATTTTTTAGTGTTGACTATCGAATTTTCAAGTACCGGTAGGAGATCTATTGAGAAATTTTTCCAGCATTTGAATGATTCACAGATGAATATTTTTATGGAAATTCTGTTGCGCTAATCACAAATATTATTGCTAATGTTGGTTCAAAAGATAAAGTAATCAAATTCCTAGAAATGAAAGATTCTGTACCCATTGCAATGAGGATAAGATTGTTGATGAATTTCATTATGATTTTATACCTTGACAATTTTCAATGCAGCCTCTTTAATGAACAGCAAAAGAAATGCTTTAAAAAAAAGTATTACTGAAAATACCCCCAATACAATGAAGATGGATCAAGTGAAGAGTTTGTTCGCAAAAACCGATAAGTCCATATTTGCCAAATGGAGATATTTGCGATTAAAGGTCAAGAAAAATAGAGAGAATAATAAGAAAATTTTTGCTTCTTTTGACCATAACTTCAAAAATGTACCTTTTTATGTAGTGACCAATATAGGCTTTAAAAAGTATTATTTTGCACTTTATGACAGAGACCGTACTTAAAAATCTTCAAATATGGACTTATCGGTTTTTGCGAAGAAACTCTTCAATTATTAAATGGTGAAAAGAAAAAATTTCTTTCTGATTTAACCAAGTTTTGTGGTTATATTATAAAGACACATGTTTAGTAGATTATCTATTTCGTCCTTTTACTTATAGTTACTACATAAACTTTTGATAGGCTGTGCCTTCTTTACAATGAATTAGTAACCTAATTGTTTATCTTTTTCACTCCCCCTCTTTCTCTCTCGATTTCTCTTTCCTTTGTTTTTCGTTCATGATATCGCGTATAAAATTTATTGCTGTACATAATTTTTTTCCCCCATCAATTGTATTGGCATAACGATATAAATGTGAATTCTCAATGTATTGTGTATCGAATATATAAGCAGAAGTTAGTGTTTGAAGATTATTTGGTGCACCTTAATCCATGTGATAGGATTTTTTTTTGTAGATTTCGATGTTTAAAATAATAATAAGCTCCCTATAGTGACTGGAAGGTATGCAAATATTCCTCGAGAGGATCGAATATGTGAATGTTGCTTCCTGAATCAGATCGGGGATGAATTTCATTATTTGTTTCAGTGTCCAATATTTGAAAATGATCGTAAATAAGCCATGAAGAATTTTTTTGGAAACGACCTAATGTATATAAAATGGATCTTTTATTTAACCACTCTACGCAAACAGTGATATTGAAATTAGTAAAGATTTGTAAGGTAATTGTAGATTATTTTGATAAACTTTGAAAAGATTTCCTTGTGTGTGACGATGATTATTAGCTTACATGTATTGCAGGCACAGTGCCTGTTATAGAAAGTAGATACCGGTAGTCTGATGTATTCGTATATTCATCTCTATTCCATGTACATGTATATATCTTCATTGCATGTTTTAGTATGTCATGTAGATTGTTATTCTTGCCAGTTTGTATCTTACATTATTTATTTTTGCTCACATTCCCCAGGAGGGTGATTGAGTTAATAAACTAAACTAAACTAAACTAAACTAAACTAAACTAAACTAAACTAAACTCTTGATTACTCTCCTATAGATAGTTCAGTAATTTGAAACTCGGTTTATACTGTTGAATTGATAATGTGAAATATGTTTTTACATTGGACTCTGATACCCAAAACATGTTTGTTTGTTTTGTTTTTTTGTTTTTTTAGTGTGTCTTCCCACCTTTTTGATTGCGTATAAACTTTCAAACTTTCAATAACTCACTACCAGACTCTCTATTATGAAATACGTGACAGCGCCACCTTCAGTTGAAACTCTATCGAGACGAAAGTTTTTGGACCCCTCTGCTTTGCATGCTTGTCATCATCACGGGTCATCACGCAGGCTATCGCCTAAGCATCAAGTGCAACTCCTCTCATATCAGAGCCTATCCAGTGGCCGAGCCGCGCCGCTCCGACTCGCCTGCGAGCTGGGCCCCAAACAAGCTACTTCGAATTCAGTCGAGCCCGTTGTGAGACGTGCATTGAACATTGTGGTGGTTTGTTATGGTTGCGGTGGTAGCATGATCCAGGTTTCTTCACAGGTGTGGTATCATACTGTAGATTAATTGCTTGGTAGCGTGGCTAATCCTGACGCTTTGCTATGTTTTTAGCAAAGCGTCAGGAAACGGGACAAACGCATTTGGCAAGTTTAATGTCGAGAAAATTATGATGTGTTGATTAACACTTGACACTGTTTTGTCACTTGCATGCATTGACCATCAGTTAGTACGATAGTTGTTGGCACATTCTAATCTATTAAATTACCATTAATGTTAGGGCCTATCAAACGCTTTAAATAGGTTCTACTGTAAGCAAGCCTGACTGTAGTGTAAGGTTATGGGGGGAAATTCACAAGAACAGACAGTCTTACATACAGTAGTCTAGTAAGAGCTTTCATTGGCATAACCCCGTCGCGGGGCGCTGTAACACAGTACACGGTACGTATTTGTCCGTATGGGGTCGCTGCTGCGGTTATCATTGGCAATGCCAATACAATGGTGCATGCAGATTCAATTAAATTTTATGTTAACGTTAGACGTTTGTCAATTTTTTAACCTTTTATTTATTTTTTTTTTTTTCTCCAAAACTGGTATAGAGTAACCCCATAAGGCAAGGGCCATGGTTTCTCATTTCTGGTATAGTCAGGTATCCTATTACCGAACGGTATCCTATTACCGAACGCGTACTTTGTCAATGGAGCGCGTACAACAACTCGAATACGCATTCATTGCACTACGCGCTGTTATCTCACAGGGGAAGCCAGTGCCGAAAATTGCTAAACTGCAGCAAAAAACAAAACAAAACGTAATTTACCTCAAATTTACGTAATAATTGCTAAAATTTCGATGTTCGTTGTCCTGCGTTAATAAACATTGACCGAAAATGCAATGTACAATTTTCCCCATACAGAGGGCGCACGTTCGGTAATACAATACGATTTGCGTCGGTAAAAAGAGACAATTTTTGTGGAAGGGTTATTTGAAATACGGATTTTTTCTAGAAGTTGGCTTATTTTTCAAGTATCTTCGTTACAGCTAAAGTCATCAGCATTTCAATTATCTATAAGGATATTTTTGGCTGAATTATTGCATAATGTTGCCCGTTTGGAGCAATAAAACAAAAATCGTTCGGTAACAGGATACACCTCCATACTAGCTAGCTGCTAGCTGTGCCTGTCTGTGGTAGCTGTGTAGGTTTAATAATAGTTAGGCCCTAAGCCTAAAAGTTAGATTTGATTCTAAGCCCGACCAAACGCTATTTATACGGTGACTGGGCTGTGTATAGATTTGATATGATTGTGTAACCATGTTACTACTTATTGTTAGAAACACATTTCTACTGTACGCTTGGCTGCTTGTTAATTCAATTTTGTCCAGCTGTGTCTGTACTCACTGTAGTGTCAGAGAGCATGCTAAAAGTATCAAACCATATTGTCAAGTTTTGGTGGAATTTGAAAGTCAAATAGACTACATCTGTAGGTTATTTTGTTAGGGATGAAAAAAAAAAGTGTAAAGTGAGGAATGTTCGTGTGCATTTTAATTTTGCGAATTTTGTGAGTGCCAACAGTCGCGAAATTAAAATTCACGCAAAAGTTCTTGCCTACACAATATGCATGGCCATTGGATGCCAGTGGCATTTCGCAAAAATTTCTTACTATGAGATGAAGGGCAGTCGGCACCAATTTGCCAAATTTTCATGCAGTGAATATACAGTATGTGAGCCTGTATCACAAAACAAAAAGTCGCACTCCTTGATTTTTATGTGAGGACTCAAGAAAGGTGAAATGGGTCAGCTTTCCCAATCTTGAGTTTTTCATATTTTCTGAAAGAGCTATCTTTCTGCTACATTGTTTTTTTTTTTTAGTTTGGGATTGTAACACGAATAGGAAAGTGTGTTTTCCACAGTTTTTCTACAACCCCTTTTTTGAGGAGAGTAGAATGATTATGTATGTATTTAGAGGCCCCTTTACATTTCTTGAAATCCTTTGTACACTCTTCACTTTCAAGTCTAATAACTTCTGAAAGGATAATGCTAACTGCTTTGAAAGGTGGCATGAATTATGTACAGAATGTGTTAATAGAGCTTGCTAAATTTCAGCATAATCTGATAATCCCTTCATTGTTGATCCGGTGGTTGACATCCTGTGTTTTGTCCCTTTCATCGCACATCTTACTTGGCTTAGTGAAAGAGTAAGTGCTTGAATAGACCCTGTACTTCAGATCCTCTTTTCTCAGTTCACATTTTTCCAGAATGTGTGCTTTCTTTCCAGTATTTAGGTAGGTTAGGGGAGTCCATTTTAATTGAATTATACATCTTTAAAGCATAGAGTCTGCTCTTTCAGAATCTGTCCTTAACTAAAAATCTATAACTGGCGACTTTTTGTTGGTTTTGTGATGCAGGGTCACATATTGTGTTTTACAGTACAATTGTATGTGTACTGATGTGGTCCTGTCACTGCTGCTCATCATCATTTCGTCTGATTGGGCTAGTTGATAGTGAGTTGTGTCGGCGTAATATGGAGTGCATCAACTTTGCACAGAACGTTATTAACGATTGTAATGGATTTAGATAGTCTCTAATTAGCCGCTTACCAACAATACCGACCATGACTTGTGGACTACTGTATAGGGTCTACATTTTTTCCAATTTACTAGCTGATGTATCTGAATGTTAGACTTTATTTTCTCCTTGTTTTCATTGTCATTTTTTTTTAATCAGGGCTGTTACAATTGATAAATAAGATTATTTATAATTTCATGCCAGAATTTAGACTTCATTTCTTTAATTGTGTCAAGTACATTTGTGTGGGTTTATCATGACATTTTTATTGACAAATTACGAAAGGGAATAGGTGTATATCTACCATAGTTTATTTTTCAGCTAGTCTACTTACTGTGTTAAAGCATTTTGTCTCTAAAAACAAACAACAAATTGTATGAAAATACATTTTGTTCTAATGTAATACTATGCACTGTAGGTTACATTGTTCAATGGTAATTTATGACTAAAATGTGACAGACCTACATAGTGTACATTCTGTACATTGTAGTTATCATACAGCAGAATTTTGATTGCTTGTATGTTTGCCTTTATTTCCGAATCACATCAAAAAATCAGTGAAGGGTCTGTCACGCTTAGTCCCTTTTTCAGGTGAACTATGAGGGATCATTATTATTGCTCACACCCCAAACTCTGTCAATTAACTGTCTAAAGGAGGAATTACATAGTGTAGTTCCTGCCAAGGTCTCTTCCTAACCTTTTTCCACTGTTTTGTTGACATAACCCGTTCCGTACTGAATTCTTAAATCCCCATAGAATCAATACACAGACCGCCAGGTTCCCGTAAGGAGTGGATTAAGCTCATCCTATTCTACTGCAAAACTTTGCGCATGAAGTTTGCTGAACGTCATTTTTATTATTATTATTTTTTTTACAAATGTCTCTGTTCCATGTTTCTTTTCATGTCAAATGTTATAAAGCTCATCCTATTATACTGCAAGACTGTGTACATGAAGTTTGCTGAACATTATTACATTTGTTCTTTTAAACAAAAAAAAGTTTTTGTCTGTGCCATGTTTCTTTTCATGTCAAATTTCTTTTTATAAATTTCTTTCATCTGGAACAGATACTATGAGAATGTGTTGATGTGGTACACCTTGAAGTGCCTGTTGGAGTCATCCCATGTATTGAAGGGCAGATTGTACTCTGAATGACATCAGTGATGGATCACTACAACACTGACATCCAAACTCCTCTCTTTGGTGAAACGCAGACATGGGTGAGAAATTTGCTTCGTAGGGCCTATACGAAGAACTACTGTCAAACCTGTCTATAGCGGCCACCCAAGGGAGACAAAAAAGTGGCCGTTATAGACAGGTGGCCACTATAGACAGGTTATCCAACTTTGTGTGCATTGCCTACATGTACGTATATCAGCGTTGTATACCTATGAGTATGGTACATATATATGTACATGTATGTGCGTACATATGCACACTCATGTTTCATGCATTGAATTATGCCGGTGTTTATGAAATTGTTAAGCACAGTGGCATGTGTACAGTTGTGAAGAAAGCACAAAAGGGGATGGCTAGTAACTGATCAGTGGGAATCAGCGGGAGTGCTGGGGGATGATTGTTCCAATCCTTGTGGGATTCATTTAAGTGTACATTATCTATCTATTGTTGTGTGAAAATTATTTGCTTCAGAATAGTCTCATATTCAAGTAATGTGCAGTTTAATATTTCCAGGTTAGCATGCCTGTACAGTGATGGGGCGATCGTTAACGGCCCGTTACAGTACATGCTAACCTGGAAACATTAAACTGCACATTACTTGAATATGAGACCATTCTGAAGCAAATAATTTTCACACAACAATAGATATATAATGTAGTCTGAAATGAATCCCACAAGGATTGGAACGATCATCATCCAGCATTCCCACTGATTCCCACTGATCAGTTACTAGCCATCCCCTTTAACACTAGTGCATTATTATGACTGAATGAGTGATGAATGCAGCAGTGGCGATCACTGAACGTTGCCAAGAAATGACTGGCACAGCTACAAAGCAGAAAAACAAGCTGAGTTATTGGCTCCATCGGGTCTGTGGCCGCTATAGACAGGGTGAAATCTACCGCGCGAAACAAAAATTGTGGCAATTTACTCATCATAGGGCCTTCATGTTTGTATGTGCCCAGAAGACTTGATGTAATAGAATTTCTAGCAGGCAATGATTAGCAGACCCTTCCACTCCTGTGTAGAATGAAGGAATCCAAGAAAGTTTGTCATTAGAGATGATCACAACTTTCTCTCTCCCCTCCCTGCCTCCTCCCTGTCTCTTAAGACAAGATGTTTACACCCACTGACCGACAAATAAACTCCCCTCCTCTTTGTCAGCTTACATCACATTTACAAATTCTGGATTCAAAATACTTTGTATTTGACACGTAATATGCACTAACGAGGGGGCTCTCTCGCCTGCCGGTACAGCTTAATGTGTCATGACCATCTGTAAGTCCTAAAATGTTCATGAGTGTATTTGTAGCAACCAAGGGCAATATTAGTTAGTTAAACAGAAGCTACAAATATCTTTTCATTTTGTTGTACATGTTATTGAATTAGATTTTTTTCTGCTTCCCTCTCTCCACCCAACTGCAGGAACGTGTAGTAAATCTCGCCATTGGCATCATCTCCATGGTCATAGTAACGGTAAGTGTGTATCCAGTTGACTACCCAATGCCATGTCATGGGTCAAGTTGAAAATAATTGTGTGTGTGAGTTCAAACTACATCACCTTTGATATGTGCACGTCTTTATGCCTCCGACCCAAATGATAACAGAGGCATTATGTTCGGGGGTCAAGAAATCCAATTCTCGATAAATAGTTGATAAGAACATTTTCTTGGTACCTGGCTCACAAAGTACATGTATGCTGTGTGATGTGTAGCAGCATTGAGTAGCTTTTAGGCAAAAAAACTCAAGGTGAGAGGTCAAGAGTTGCTGAGCATCTGGTAAAAATTGCAGGTTTAGAAATCACAACTTCCATAAGGAATGTCATGATTTGGTTGGAAGGGTAGAAATGTATTTATAGACAATAATTCACCTGAAACAGTGGTGAAAAAGTTAAGATTGAAGTAAACATTCAAATTTCAAGCCATTACTTCAGTGAGGAATTTAAATAGCCACGTCAGTAATGGAAAGAAGCAGTGAGCATCGTATTTCGTGCATGAAAACTCTTCTTTTTGATGCTAACATTTGCAGACCATGTGCAAGATGAACATGTTTTTGTTTTTATGAATAGTAGTGTCAAGAAGCAGTTGCTTCCTCTGGGGGTCAGTTATTTACATCTTGCTCAGAAGCAAAGCAGTGAAAGGCTACTGTTGCCTTGATATTTGTAGTGTATCTCCAGTGTATTCATGATAGCATGCTAGATTTAAATGCCTAAAGATAAAATTGAATATCTGCAGGTTTTCAGACGTATTTTCTGCATGTCTAAAATATTATTTTTTGCGGTAAACTGAGTGCTTAGAAACACCCGTATTAATCCCCAAGATAAATGTATTGTATTATTAATTATTATTATATCAAAAGCAGGACAATTTGACACCACTGTATGGATTTGCATACCTGTTATTGATTACAGTTTTTAACTATACATTTACATGTTCAATGTTCTATTTTTTGGTTTATAATGCAATGAAAGTAGCCCCCAGTTCTTATCCATCATATTCATCTCTCATATTTGTGTAAATTGAGACAATTCTGTTGAGTTTATGAAGAAAAGTCTTATTTTAAGTCACCTGTGTAATATTTTTTTTTTCTTTTCACAACAGTCTGAATAACTCACTGATACATTGGGGATGATAAAATGATGGGCTTAAAGGGGACATTTATCCTGACATTACATGACTGAATGCAGAAAATATTGGGAGAAAAAAAAACCAACCAAATGAAGTTGTAGGAAAATAGGACAATCCATTTAGCAGCTATGAATTTCATAAATCTTTGTGTTGCCCAGGCTTAAATGAGAATACCATAACTGTTCATGATGATGACATCACTGCAGGACAAAGATGTAAGGAAAATATAAAGTGGATTCAATAAACTTACTATCTTATGAAAAGTACACATTCGGTTGACTTGTACTAACATACAAGTACGTTGAGGGTAATATCCCCTGCTTTCAGAAGGAGCCATGTCAGGTATTCTTACATTATGCTAGAAAAATGGAAAAACAAATAACTCCAGCAAAAAAACAAAAACAATTTTCAGGTCTGCAGGAAAATAAACTGTGGTGGGAGATGTGATACTGGGGATGTGATACATGGTTTTAAGTGTCATGGCCCATAATGCAAGCCATGGCCCATAATGCAAGCCATGGCCCATAATGCAAGTCATGGATCTAACATTCTGAGCAATATGTGATGTCTTGTACAGTCTAGGCAGTCAATTGCATCTTTAACACATACACTGCAGTACTGGTATTTCTTCTTTGGATAAGCACTCAACACTGTGAATCACTTGCTTTCTTCAACCAGATCACTTTCATCAGTGCTCTAGTCTTCCCAAGCTGGCCGCCACTACCTGTTAACATTCTCTTTGCATGCTGTATCATCTTCGTGTGTGCTGGAAATATTGCACTGGTGAGTCCATGCTTTTTATGTCATTCCTACAAAGCAACATGTTATATACTTAGTAAAGTAAACAGCACAAATTCAATGTAAATTAACAAACTTGGACCTTGGATAATTGTACAGAATCAAAGAGGAAATTCACCCCAAGCGCATGGAGAATGTAATGAGACAACAAATTGTTGTCTCATTACATTCTCAAAAGATTAAATTAATTTGTCACTCTGCCTCAATGACTTGGTCAATGTATTGCTACAAAACAACCTTTTGCTGTTTTGTAGCAATACACAGGGGCAGCATGACTGTGTTTTCATCTACTCTCTCTCTCTCTCTCTCTCTTGAGAGAGAGAGAGAGAGAGAGTAGATGAACAGATTAGAAATACATAGAAGGCAAAGTTCAACCTGTAGAGAAAAACAGAGGCTGAAAATGGAGGTGGGGGATGGATCAAGAAACAATAAATAAGAGATTACTAAAGAATCATCACAGAGTCATCACTAGAAAGGAATTTGCTGTTTATGAGTTTCTTTCATGTTTCCCACAGATATACTGGTACAGGCAGGGAGATGTGGACCCCAAATTTCGCCTGCTGATATACTACAACACATTCTGCATCATCGTTTTGTGTGTCACAGCCAACCTGTACGTGCATGAAGTGGGCTAAATCTGACGCGAGCCTCTTCGCCTGCAATCTGCAAGTATGGACTGCAAGGAAGGTACCACAGTAGTAGCCAATGAATGGAGATTAGACCAAACTTTTGGAAGACCTTTTTGAGGGTTGATGTTGGATGCTGCATGTATCAGATTACCAAAGCAATCAATGACCACGATCAAACTGAAATCACCTGAATGCTTCCAGTTCTCAAGCTGCAAAGTGATGGGAATCATTTTGTGTAATGTTTTTAGTGAGGATACCCAGGAAGTTTTATCTCATGTAGTAGCATTGTGGCAGTATTAAACAAGGCCACAATGTATGTTTAGTTCTGACTGATTGCAAGTTGAAACACAATTTACTCAACAGAGGCTTTGTGTATTAGAGCAGCATCAGTCAACTCAACACAAAGACTTTGAAGACTTGAATATTTATATATATATATATATTTGTTTTCTTTTTCTTCTTCTTTTTTTCCCCCTTCTTCTTCAGCTGGGCCTATAAACAGCACTAATGTGAAAAAAATCAGCATTTTGATCGTGATGATGTTAAAGAGATAGTAATATGTTTGTACAGAATCCCTCCAAATTGATACCAGATTTTCTTTCCTTTTTTTTTTCTTTTTGTTTTGCATGGCTTTTGATACATTAATATGTAAATGCACAAAATGTCAACCTCAAATTCCTGCTAGCTGTAGATCCATAAGATGCACCAAGTTTTGAGACTGAAATAGAATATTAATTGTCCAAATAGAAATCAAGAAAGATTCTGTGACATATGAGGAGTTATTTATTTACTGTCATGTCGTGGCATATTACAGCATAAGCAAATACATTTTGTCCGTGCTAAGTATTAATAAGTCTGAAATTTGATAACTTTCTTGAAAAAAAAAATGATTATGTATCGTGCAGCGTTGGAGTTATATGTACATGTAAATAAACAAAAACAAAAGCAAAAAAAAAAATGAATAATAGTTTGTGCAGAAAGAAAATTACTTCAATATCATAGATTTCAATGACTGGCGGTATTTTTTTTTTTTATTCTGTTAGAACGTTGTTCTCCACCATTGCTTTATAGACTGAAAAACAAAGTTATCCACCTGAAATGCCAAGATTCGTACTTCATTTGTTGTATCATTTCATAATCACTGTGGAGTATGAACTTTTCATCCCAGTGTAGGAGGTTTGATTTTTTTGCTGACAAATTGTTCCACTGTTGGCTGTGTTTGGTGGACTCTTGATGTACAGAAATGCATATCAAATGGCTATGCAGATGAAGTTGTCTTTTGATGATAACATGACTTCTGACTTGACCTACCCTCTATCCTATTTTTCCCCCACCATTTGTACAGTTGTATTAAGGAAATTTGCTTGTGCAAAATATTGAGTAGATTTCTTTTGTAAGGGATAAAGGTGAATAAGATACCAATGCTGCTGTCGATACATTTATCAGAAAATATTACACAATGGTTTGCGAGAGTAATACCCCCTGCATATGTAGTGCATTGCTATTAAGAGTTAGCACATTTGGAAACCTTACTGCTGTGTTTACTAGTATAATGAATCACTGATATCCTACTACTGTAAAAGTGGTTTCTTTCGCGTTGGTTTTATTTTCGCACTTTTCGCGCTTTGAAGTTGAACCGCGAATTTAACATCACGCGAAAATGTTTTGAACTCGTCGTTTGTACAACGCTATCATTACCGACCGCGAATTTAAACACACGCGAAAAAATCCGCACCGATGGAAACCGTGAAAGTTTCTGTACGCGAAAGAAACCACTTTTACAGTATGGAGCTCCATGATCATACCTAAGTATCACAGCAAATGTAGACAGAGAGTTACATGACTAAGGACATTTCATATGCAGCAAACACATGTAGCTCTTTGAACTATACTGTATTGGCACTTGACTTGATGACTATGTAATGGGCATATTAGACAACCCTACCTTGACACAAATGTCCCATCTGCAGAAGTTTTGATAACTTTCCCCCTGGTTTTTTATTCCCTCTGTCATGAACAGAAATTTATTCTTTTCACATGGCCCATTCCCTATAATAGATTGAAATTCCTGTACAGACCCTTCATGTTCCCATGGTCAGCAAGCAGCATGTTAATCCTTCACTTGAATGCAAAGTGTGAAAACAACCCACCTCATAAAAAATATAACATACTTTCATAAATGTCAAACTGATATAGCAGGGCTTTGAATGGTGGGATTGCTTAGTTCCTCTTCCCTAGTACAGGCAGTTTGGTTCATCAGTGCTGATTGAAAAGAAAACTAGCCACTGGATGTGCAAAGTAGTGTTGTGAGTACAGCGAGGGGTATATGCTAATTACTGTATGCTGAAAAGCAGCAATCAGTCATCGTATCTTTTGTACGGGTTATTTCCTACATGTGTTTTTGAGGGGGTGTGGGGATTTCCTTTGTTGTGTTTTGTATTGTGATGGTGGTGTTGTTGGTGCACCATAGAGAAGAGAAAGTATGTACCGTATATGAACCAAAATTACCCTTTCAGGATATGGATTCTTTCATTACACATGGCACAAGAGAAATCAAGCGTACCACTCAGAGTGGGATGCAAGTCCATTCACTGATATCACTCAGCACAATATTTTTGCGAATTGTGCATTTTAATTTGGCGAATCTTGCCTCTTGCAAAATTCACGAAATTGAATTGCGCGCAAACTTTTTAGGTTTTACCTTTCATCATGCTTGTACCCAGAAGCAAGAAAAAATTTCAGGTAGGTGTGTTCACTATTTTTTTTTTTTTTTTTTTTTTTTTTTGGGGGGGGGGGGGAGGCTTCCTGTATCTTAACCCTAAAAAGACTGGGCTATTTTGGTAGCTCGAAAGACTGGGGGGGGGGGGGGGGGGGGGGGGGGGGGGGGCCTAAAGGGCCCCCCCTTAAGATCTCGACCGCAGATCGCGCGATCGCCGCGGAAATTTGCACAATGGTAGTGTGCGATGTAATCTACAAGAATGTATATTTGAATTTTCCAAAATAGTCTTCCTTTATTTTATTTTGATTAATTATGCTAATTTATGCGAGAAATCAGACTCTTTGATCTAAATCAGTAAATAAAGCTCCAAAAGTGCTCATTTTTGGTCTAATCATTCTTTGTGGCATTTTTGGCAAATGCACTCGAAAAAAAATTCGGTATCAAAATCAATTTCTTATTTATTTTATTGTTTTATGAATTTCTTATGTATTTCTTTTTTTTGATCTTGTGTTTTTGTTGTTTTTTTAAGCAAAATTTGTGGCAGACACTTTTTTAAGCATGATACTCCTAAAACAAATTAATTTTAGCCATTGAGAGTAAAAATAAGCATATTTATATGAACCATGTGCAAAACTCAATTTGCATTGACTTTATACACAAAATCACATTTTTGAGCCATTTTCGGCCTCACGTGCATGTACAAAAAGTTATGTAACTTCAGAACCGTACCCTGGGGCGTCACAAATTTGGTGTCAAAATGTGCGCGAAACTCGAAAGAAAAAAGTCATAGAGCATCGCGGCGAGAGCATTGCGTGTTGCAGAGTAATCGCGTGAAATGTTGAGGGGGGGGGGGCCTTTTAGGCCCCCCCCCCCAGTCTTTTTAGGGTTAAAGCATACCTGAGTCATCCTAGGTTGTATGAGATTGTGTGTGTGTGTGTGTGTGTGTGTGCGTGCGTGCGTGTGTGTGTGTGTGAGTGAGATAACACTTTTTTTTTGTAGTTGCTATGATGATGCATGTATTTTGAGGAAATCTTTAGTGTGTACCAGGTATATTGTTTTTGTTCACTTTGTGCAATACCAGATTGTGATCTGGATCAGAACATTTATGTTAAGTTAATTTCCTGCAGATGTGCATATCATTTTAACATATGCTGTTTAGCAAATGTGTCCCTGTATCCATAATGTGAGATCTGATACTTCTAAAGACACCTTTCTTCATTATGAGGAAGTACACAAACTTTCAGACTGTACTTTCGATGGGTGATAACTGTGTTTAGTCATCATGGGTATCTGTTCGTAAGACACGCATGGAGCTTTCAAATGTAAATCGAGGTATGAAATGAGATTGCAACTCATAAAGTATGGTGAAGAAACAGTCACTGTCACTTGAAGCCACATTGTAAAAAGGATTCGGGATGTTTAGATAGGAGACTAAAGGGTGTCCAAATGATGACATGGAACAAACGGCATCAAGAACATTTGACATTGGCAGTCAATGCTTTTCATCTCATAGACAAATGAAAGTGGCCATGTGCACGTACTATGAAAGTATGGAGGCGTCTCGATTCCATATTCTCCGCCCAGATGGCAGGTTTACTAGAAGTCAGCAAATCAATCACCAGATGTTTGTGCGAGAGAGTTCATAGGATTTAGGGAGATTTGCACATATTTTCAAATATACTTCAGAGACAAAGTCTCATGTAGTTAGCAGTAATGTATATTAAAATCAGATAACAAGCATTATGATTCGATCTTTCCCTTGTGTATTATGTAATTGCACAGCTGCTCATTGTAGTCTAATACTATGGATGCACAATACTTTGTGTGTACTGCATGAATATGTCACACATGACATGGTTAGAAATAGAATGTACTGCTGGATTCTACGAGCTAAGACGTACACTGTGCCAGTATTGAATCTTTGATTTAGCACTGGGGTTTGGCAACATTCATGGTGTTTCAAGACAAGTAATCAATTGAATGCACAATCTGAGAAGTCATACATATCTGATGTGTTTTGCCCTAAGAGGGTAAGCTGTGTAAAGTTACTATTACTATATGTTAAGACACTATGTGAATGTCCTGTTTTTTTTTTGTTCTTTTAATCAGTGCTCCTAATTTTGTATAGCATCAATGGTTTGTAGTCTTTTCTTTCTGACCGCAGTATGACATTGCTTAGCTATAGCGTGTTCAAGACTGTACAGTTTCAAGATCATTATCTGTTTTCTCTTCATCGGAATTTATACTTAGGTTAAAACATGCAGCATTATTCCCTAGAGGAGAGGCTATTGTTGAAGTCACAATTCAAATGGCATTAACTTTAGAATTTACCACAGGGTAAGTCAAACAATGATAGGAAATAAGGAACCACGTACATACACTGCATATCAGTGGTAGAGTTTTCATAGAAATAGTGCCATGTATGTTAGATTAGCACTGATTGCGTATTGGTGGGTTGATTTTTATCATGATTAGCACTAGATGCTCTTGAAAACTTATTATGTTAGGTATACCTTTACTTTGTTTTGTGAAAATCCTGCATTTTGTGAAGCCTGTTTAATTAAATCCATTTGTTTATTTCACTGTGTCCACAGATAAACTGTATGCTTAACCACTCTTCTTAACAAGTCTGTGCTTGGAGCTGTTGCATGTATAAAAGAAAAAAAAAGGTATTGTGAAGTTGAATTCTTCAATAAATTATTATATTTTTTGTCACCACTTTATCATGTGTCTCGTATTATGTTTTATTACATAGTCATCAATATCTGGTGGGAAAGCAGAGCTTCCAATTATAGTTACAAAATATCTCCATTTCTAGGCATTATATTTAGCGAAACTTGGTAGGAACATATTTTATGTGATTTTGTAAGCATCCATAGCACACACACACACAGATACGAAAAAAAAAAAATGCCCTGATGTGCATTTATGTGCTTGTCAAAATTTCAAAATGCTCCAATTGACCTAGAAATCATTTTCTGTGCATTGTGGACCATATTGAACATTTAAAACTGTGCACAGAAGCCCATTGATGGGTCCTCTTTTGCACCCATGTCGCATACATAAAGCAAAATCGCATGGAATTGGTTTAGAATATCATAAGAGATTATTTTCAGCAAATTTCAGGCCTGTCAGGCTATATGTCGTACATTCCTGTCAAAGGTGAAATTCCACAAGTGCATAAATGGTGATGAATGGTGCAACTGTGTGGAAAATGTGCATTTATAATATCTGTTATAGCTAATTGTTAGAATGGATGATGACCCCCTTTTTTTGTACGTAGATTCAGAAATGTTTTATAGATGTTATTCAATGGTTCATCAGGACTGGAAAAACAAAGTATGAAATCTTTATATGAAATAAAGAACATGATATTTCAAAATGAGATCAAATTTCAAATTAAATTTGAGCATATTTCACTTATCCTTTACCAATTTCCACCCAATATTCCATTATAGTTTCTCAAATTGGTGTTCCTTCTGGGAGCAATCGGTAGAAATATATTATTAACATTAATTTTGGGATTGTTTGTGGCAGAAAGTGATAGAAAGGTTTAAGATGATACCGGTAGATCTTCGAAATTTAGAGTGGAAAGATGTTCACATTGGAGGGGAGGGACAGGAGGGGATTTGTGTTTGGATTCAGAGCGGGTGCTTGCATGCAGACATGCTGTTTTTATTCATACGGTCCATTATGTCTTATGTAATATTTGGAAGACGCTTCTTCAGGAAGGAAGGTGGTATCAGTTCGTGTGTGTGTATGTGGGTTCGTGGTTGTGGGTGTGTTTTTGGTTTTGGTGAGTGAGGGGGTTGGTGGGATTGGTGGGATAGAGATTTGAAGGATACACTTGTAGTTGTATATTATATGACAGATATTGGTAGGATTAAATTTTTAGGACAGATGAAGATTTGTTTTTGTTGGGAGGGGAAGAGCTGGTTGGGTTTTTATGAACGATTTCATTCTAATGGAAGAGAGATTATTTGCAGTATAAATTGAAAAATGGATTTGTTTGTGTTTTGAATTGTATTTGTATTGCTTTTGTTTTGAATTGTATTTGTATTGCTTTTGTTTATGTTACACCCAGAATGGGTTAATTCATGAATGATTTGAATGAAAATAAATATCAAGGATATTTATTATGTATATAATGTGTGTGTGTGTGTCAGCATGTGATTTTTTTTCTCTGCATCGGTATATTATGTGATCTACAGACATCACAATTGGGTGTGTAGACGACAGTTGTTGCCATGGTAATGTTTACTACAAGCAACACTACTTTGACAGGGAAATATTAAAAACCAGAGGCATATTTTCAATTTTTGTCAAATCATGAATACTCTCTTTTGGAAACAAAAATATGTAGAGGCTTTGATGTTACAGTGTAATTCTAAATTTTGGTTTTGTGTTAGACAATTTTAGTGACCACATTGCAGCAGATTGTATGACCACGTGAAAATAATGTATTGATATGCATTGAGTTAATATACTGTGTTCAAATCAATTAAATGTTCAGAAAGATTATGGTTTTATGAAATGCCAGGAGCCCATGGTAATTGCTAACATTTTGACTTGAAAGGAAGTAAGTTATTGTACAGAATGACATCATTTCGGTATTGCCAAAAGATATGGAAGATAAAACACAGCTTTGATGATACATTACAGGCCCGTAGCCAGGATTTTTCAAGGGGGGGTGCGGTCACTAAAAAAACGGACCTTCGGTACCAATACCAATGATGACACACACACACACACACACACACACAATTATATATATATATATTCTTTGGACGACCGAACTACAAAAGTTGTATAAGAATTTGCGCACGAAGCGCGCCGCAAATTGTGAATTTTGACTGTTTTAATGACGTTTTAAAGTCTCGAGGAAATTTGTATTTTTGTCTGTTGCATGCAATCGCGTTACGGTATTTCATCTAGGAAATAGTAAAAACTCATTTTGCCAGGAAGTTGCAAAGTTTAATTGTGTTCGAGACTCTGCGCGCTTAGCGCGCCGCAAAATTGAGAATAGTGATTTTCCTGGTGTTGTTTTAACTGTTATTTTTTCTATTGTATACCCGCGTTAGCAGGCCTGAAGCCAGGATTTTTAAAGGAAGGGGGGATTGTGTTAATTAACAAAACGGTCCTTTGATACTGTCCCGGGAGGGGTAGCGACAATTAAAAGGTGGACACCATGCTCATACATGGACTTTCAAAATGGCCCCTAAACGAGTAATGATCATATGATTTTTTCGGGCCTTAAAAACAAGTATTCCTTAAAGGGACTGTACAGTACTGGTTGAGGTAGGGACTCATGTTTTGAACATTCCTAAGTGAGATAATGAAAAGCCCCTTATGAAATGTAAAAGAGCATGTAATTTTAAGAAGGATTCAACGTTTATTTGACGAAAATTGGTTTTCAAATGGCTGAGATATCCAAAAAAGTGCTAATAATAAAAGGCGACATGCCCCAACTTTATTAGCATCTCTTTGTTTCATCTTGTTTTTGGATATCACAGCCATTTCAAAACCGATTTTCATCGAATAAACTTTTGATACCCCTTAGAACTGCATGCTCTTTGACTTCTCATAGAGTGGTTTCTGAATATCTCACAAAACGTTAAAAGCTAAATCTTCACCTCGACCAGAACTGTACACACCCTTTAAATGTTTCCTGCACCCTAAAGAAGTACTTCATCATGATTGAACAATATACCATTTTCCCAAATTTCGGCCTTTTTGATACCCTTTGATTATTATTATACGCTCGTACATCACACTTTCCATCTAATCCGTGAGAAAAAACGACCCCTATTACGCGTTTTCTTTAGCGAGTATGGTCACGGTGTCCACCTTTCAGTTGGAGTTTTCCATCCCATTGGATGCTGTTTGGAAGATGAAACATTCACTTTACTATACAGTATATCAGCCGTTGGTATGCGAGTTTGTCAAAAACGGAAATAAATAAGAAAATTTTTAAAACAAAATGAATTGTAAATGTGAACCATTTATATTTTGCCTCCTTGTGGTAGGATATTTCCAGCATTTCCGAACTTTCAAATAATCATTTTAGATTTGATAATATTAAAGGTAGTAGATCCGATTCGCAAACATCTCCAATATCAGTCAAATGTCATATTAACCATCATGCTAAGAAGGTTTTCTTTGTGAAATTTGGAGGTCAGTGAAATTCAAAAATTAAACATCCGTTAGCCATTGGAAGAAGTTGAGTGCAAATTCAGACCTCAGGCTTAGTGCTCAGATGTTTTCCTATTTGATTTGATCTGTCTTACTGTGCACACTAAGATACATACTGGAATGGTTATTTCTTATTTATTAAATTATAGTAGCATATTTGGTTACTAGCTGTCTCTAGGCATTTTCGAATTTGGGCTGCAAAGAGATCCACTACCTTTAAGTTAGAAGAGAGATAAGTAAATAATGATAAAATAAACAAACAAAAAAGAATGAGTTTCTTTTGTAATACTATCTGACAAACTTTTTACTTTACCATTTTACTTCATAGCTCAGCACTTTCCATTCTCTCTCATACCCTCTTACCCATTACATTTAAATGAAATACAACTAAGATGAGTTTGCGTGCCTGCATAATACTCTTTGGAAATTATAAGTGAGAATGTTCTTAGGTTTTGGCTCACTTTAAAATGAGAACCAATAGAACGGTCACAACATGAGAAAATGTATAAGTAATAATCAACAGTACATTTCCGAATTTGGCCTGCAAAGAAATCCGCTACCTGTAAGTTAGAAAAGAGATTAGTAAATAATGATAAAATAAACAACAAAAAAGAATGAGTTTCTACCGCCGTATCCAGAACAGAGCCTGAAACGGTGCAGGCTCAAGAAATCGTTTGTACTAATACGTCTTGAAGTACTGTGTGATACTGTTGACTCAGACTTCTACAAAGCTGTAAGTGAGAATTTTAACCCAATCCGGCTCATTACCTGTGTTTTTTATGAAAAATATGAATAAAGAATGTAAATTAAATAACGACGCGTCACAATGCAGTCTAACGCTCTCACAATGTTATCATACATAGGGTTTTTCCCTGACTTTTTTTACTCCGGAGCTCTTGCAATATTCAGGCTTTTGTAATACTATCTGACAAACTTTTTACTTTACCATTTTACTTCATAGCTCAGCATTCTCTCTCATACCCTCTTACCCATTACATTTAAATGAAATACAACTAAATTGAGTTTGCGTGCCTGCATAATACTCTTTGGAAATTATAAGTGAGAATGTTCTTAGGTTTTGGCTCACTTCAAAATGAGAACCAATCGAACTGTCACAACATGAGAAAATGTATAACTAATAGAGAACTGGAGTAAGACAGGCCTTTCATTTTGTTTTGTCTCTCCTGATCGTTCGTAAGAAATGCTAATTCATGACCACCTTTTCACAATTTGATTGGAGCATGCATTCATAATGGAAAATAGTTGACATAATAATCTATCCCCAGGCATTATCATGCCAACATGTACTTATGTACTATATCTTTGTGAGACGTAGATATAAAATGTCTCAGGTTTTCGATTATAGTAATTTCGAGGAAATTTCTTTAATTTTTATCATATATGTAAACTTGAGGCTATTAGATTTTCATCCACTTACCTCTGTTCCTGTGAAAAAATGCAAGTGTCAACCTCAATGTCATCCACGAATCGCACGTACTCGGGCGGCCAGTGGAAAAAAAAAAAAAACACCGGTCACACGCGCCAAGGGCCATGGCATGCAGTGCCAATATAATAATAGCTCGCACAAATTGATACATAACATTTGTGTTTGTGTGCATGGGGATGATCCGATGGTTCATACAACAAAAGGGTTTCGTACAATTATTTTTAACATTGTTTAACGTACTCTTCCACATTTACGTAGCATATAATGTGTCTTTATATTTATTTGGATTGTTATCTTGAGAATTGCTAAAAACCGTTATTATGAAAAAGTGGACCTTTCAGAATTGGGGGGGGGGGGGGTGCGTACGCTCCCGACGCACCCCCCTGGCTACGGGCCTGCATTATGTCTGCTGAAGGAGAAAAAATGTTACCTTATCAGTGACTATCTTCATACATGTATTCTATTTGTGTATTTTGTGCAGTGTGTAGGTGTGTGTAGGTGTGTGTGTGAGTGTGTGTAGTGTTTAACATTATTACTGTGGAGAATATAGGAAAGTAGAAAAGTAGAAAACTTATGTGTGCTGAAAAACACACCCAAAAAGTGTGTGTGTGTGTGTGTGTGCTCGTGTGGTGTTTAAAGGGATCATATAGATTTGGTTGAGACCTAATTTCAGGTTTGTAACATTTTTTTGTGAGATAATGAGAAACCTCTTATGAATTATGAAAGAGTATGTAATTCTATGAGGAATTCAATGTTTATTTGATGAAAATTGGTCTTGAAATGGCTAAGATATCCAAAAAGAGCAATTCTAATAAAGTGTGGGACCCACATTTTATTACAATCGCTTTGTTTTTCTTTGTTTTTGGATGTTTCAGTCATTCCAAACCAGATTTTCATAAGATAAACTTTGAATTCCTCCTAAAATGGTATGCTCTGTTCTAATATCATAAGTGTTTTCTTGGTATCTCGTAAAAAGTTAAAAGCCAAATCCCTTTAAGATTATTGCTGTGGAGAACACAGGAAAGCAGAAAGGAACTGAGATTCAAGTACTATTTCAGTAAAGATAGTTTAATCACATAAAACTTATTGAATATTATTTACATAGCTTCAAAAAAACAACACATTTTTTTTTTAGAAAAGTTTTGCCATGTGTTAGTACAAATTATTACATTCAAATAGATAAGGCACCTAACATCTCTTCATGGAGCTTAAGTCCGTTGTAGCTCCGTGGTCTCTAATTCAGAGAGAAAATCTACGGCAGCTGTGCATGATTTCATCCACAATTAATTGTTACACAATCCAGTATTTTGGGTAACATTTTTTTTTTCCAGAACATTCTCCTGATACAGCTGTCATAATTCGCTTTGATTCTAAATTGTACATCTTGACAAACAAACAAGAGAACATTTGCCAAGCATTGTGAAGTGCAAAGCTCCCCACATGGTGGACTGTATGTTTGAGTGGCCCATCAGCAAAAAGCCTTTGATTCTTTTAAGAAAAGAAAGCAATTCACTCTCAAACTTTGCAGTTTCATTTTGACTAATTGATAAATAAAATCATGCCTTTCTGATTCAAAGATTGTGATGTTTCAAACTTACAGGACTTCCACTATTTGATGTATATCAGCAGAACATATACTCAAGGTAATCATGAACATATTCAATCTGTTCTTTGAAGAGCAACATATCTCTAGCATTCATAATTTTTACAGTCTCTTTACTCCTGTCAACATTATTCAACTGACCGTGCACATACCGTGCAGATTAACGTGCCTAAACGATTAGCAAAACAAATAAATAAATAATGCGCATATAATCTTAATCTACTACATTACTATCAATGACTTAAGAAGCTAGGAACATACATATGACCTGCATGAGTTTTATAAGAAGGATTTGCTATTGCAGTAGTGTTGGGTTTTCTTATACTGATTTCATACATGACCAATGTGGCACATTCTTGTCATTCATTGCAGTAAAGAGTAACTTTATCATTTGATTACCTATGGTAATTTAATCACTTTGTTCCATAATGTATGTTGCGGTTCATCACAAACCTACATTTGTAACAAGATATGATTTGTTAAGCGCAAACAAGACATTGACAATTGTCCTGTCTACTTTATCTATGTAAGTTTTTGTTTTCAGATATGAGTATTAAAGATGATAGTCTGATGATTAAAGAAACAAAACCTCTGCATATTTTTCTAATTTGTAAACATTTTGGATAGACGTCTCACCTACAAATCATGTGCCATGAGAATGGCTTCAGCGTTTTTTTTTTCTGTCTTTTATCATTTCAAAAGTTATAATGAATTGTGTGCTTACCCAGCAGATACTAATCCAGCATAGTCTAATATTCCAGGCATGACTTAAGCATGAGATCATATATCAGACATAAATAGCATCATCAATGGCAGCAATTATATACAAAGATCACATACTCTTGCATAGAACGTTGACTGCAGCATAGCAATCTGTTAAAAAAATATGGCAGCATCAGATCTGTGTTTTGCCTTTCTGTTTGCGTCATTTTTTTTTCTTCCTTGCAATAGCTTGGCAGCAATTCAGTTTATGTAATAGTTTTTGCTTGTCCTTCTTTATTTGTTTCTTAGAAAGCCTTGTACTATAGCATGGTCTTAATTTTACAGCCATCACATTGTCATGCTGTCCATACATTGTAACATCCATTGGCACTTGTGCAGGAAAGTTTACACAAGTGTAGACATGCATCTAGAAGTTCATCTATCTTGTTTGATTGATGTGCCCATGAAGAAAGGGCCCTAGCTCTTGTTTGTTTGTTTTTTTCTTTTTGTTACATACTCCAAATCAAATCATTTGATTTCATGGATGTAGATGAATGGATAACATTGTTTGATAAATGAGTTTTCAGTAGTTTCTATGTCTTTCTTTTGCGAGCTTGTTCAATTACTATTCAATCTCTCACTGTTCCTTCACCAGCTAGCTGATCTCGTGACCTGTCAATCATAAAATGCCTGTCAGCCATGACTGGTCACTTCTGGTTCCTTGAGTGCGTTTCCATATAGAAGCATGTGAAAGAAACTTCCTTCGTTTTTCCATAGCACAGTCGATCCAACACTACATTTCACTCAAGGACAGATGCATTGATCATTTACAGCAGCAGCAGACTAAGAAGACACACACACATTGCACTTAAACGAGATGGCGCCCTCAAGGTTGAGGTACAAAGGCAGAAGGCGAGTCTGACCTGGAGGCACTTCCATCATCTACTCATCCTCATCGGCCCTATTCCACAAAGGTAGTTTAAGTCTTATGCAAATTTCAACTGGGTAAATGCAAATGACATCACATACAACTAGAGGCATCCAACAATGAACTTGCACTAATAGGTGCACATGAAAGTTACATCTCATATTCACGCCTTATATCATAAATAGTCCACAGACCAAATCTTACACCATCTATTTGAATTAAACTACCTTTGTATTTCCAGGCCACGAAGTACAAATTCAGACATAGCACAACTGTCTTGGTTGTCTTCATGTGTTCATGTTGCATACACCACTTGACTGCTTTTTTAGTTGGTAACCAAGATCGGAGCATAAGTTGGCTTTCTGTAGCTCGCAGCTGTTGTGGTACGTTTGATTATTGCTGCCACATACTGGGTTGTAGACCTTTGGGCAAAAGAACTCTTCACAACTGATTTCACCTCGCACTGTAATAAAGTGAGTGAGAGAGAAGAGGAAATCTTTTAAAAAGACAAGAATAGAAGATGGAAATCTAATATGTTTCATGCATGACTTTTGTTATTTTGTCCATTGTTATCACTGTTCTTATGCTGTCAGAAGCATAATAATTATCTATTCGGGCATACATAATGATGTAACATGTAAACTATGTCATATGCTATATGAGTGCAATACTACAACTGCACGAGTAATGATTGAATAGCATAATCAGTATGATAATGTGCTGAGGAATATGAACCTTCATACTGATGCTTGTTGAATATGAATAATCATCACTACCATATTTATATGGTGACAATCTCCCCATTGTGTTGTATTAGATCATTAATTCTTGGGTTTATTCCTGCACCACATTTAGATATCAGTTATAGTCCTCATATTAAATGCACTTATGGGGAAAAATATATATTCCTCCTCATCAGTAGGTTTAATTTGCATTTGTGTTAAATGAGTACTGTAAGGAAGATTCACATCAGTATCCATAGACGTTTCACGTCTGTGCTGCATGCATGATAGCAGAATGTCCAGTGTTTTCCCAAGAGATTAGAGAGAGGGCTATACTCTGATAACTAGAATTATTATACAATGGGAAAGTATTGTAGAAACACCAGTGCTTAGAAAAACATATTCTTCTATCATCATCTATCCTTGCCTCCTAAGACTGGATATAATCATGCAAAAGGATATTAACACAACTCATATTCATGTTCTTATCATTATCAAGTACAAATTGCAGACATGAAAAAAGTTTTCAAACATCTCACCAAGTTCGATGTATCCTGGTATACACTCCCCATCATAAAGCTTGGTCAGGTCCTCCTTCTGTCGAATACAAGCAGTCCGATTCAGGTCACACTCAGAGGAATAAGTGTATCCGTTGGATCCGCACACTGGGCATATTTCATTTCCACACTTTCCACACGCCTCCATGCCTGTGTGACAGAAAGTGGGTATAATCAAGAGTCATTATGGATGTTGATTTCACTTGTTAGCTTCTCCAAAAGCAGCTGACATGTGATAAAAAGAAGGGTACAAGTAATGACATTGTTCATGTACATTATGTATTATATGTGCTACATGACAGGCCTACATGCAGGGCTCATAAAAACACAGACTTTTCTGTTTGGTGGCCCGTTTGGGCCACTAAAATCTTTAAATCTGAAATTATAGTGATCTGATCAAGCCACCGCTAATGTGGAGCCCTGCCTGATGTATGTTATATGTAGTATATATACATACACACTTATATATAATGTACAATATATGTATAATCATATATATATATATATATATTTTAACAATGTGTATATATACATATGTTTATATAATAATATATGAATGGGAGCTTGAACATATGATATATAATAGAGTATGTGAATGCATGCCAGTGTATTTGCTGTGTAGAAGTGTAATTTGATTTCTTGTCTAAAATGTTAAAATAAAGTACCTGTCTGCCCTTTTTTCAACCACACTTGGGAATAAAGACAAAAAACAAAAACAATCAGAGTTAATGTTGTTCAGAATTTGACAAAGTAATCATGAATACAGAGAGCATTGCCAATGGTTATTAATCATTCGAAAGGAGATAGATTATCTTTGTGTTTATGAGTGCATGTGAATTAGCTTTTCTGATATATTTACATTAAGATCATGTGGAAAATATTCACACCATTTTATTAACTACAGAATCATGTAAACCTTGCCTGGTATACACGAATATGTTCTAAGCTGCAGTGCTCTTTAAAAGATACAGGTATAGTATCATGTACGGTAATATGTTGCATGACTTAAGCAGTCTAGCATGACCTTTATCTTCCTATGATATTATGCTTGAGAAGAATCATTTTAGTACAAATTCAATGATCCATCTATGATGATAAGAGTTACACAAGGGCACTTAAATGTCTCTATCGCTGAGTTTTTGGAATGGCGGTCCTTACAGAAACCTTGCAAACACTCGATTTTTATCAAGATGGAGGAGTTTCTTCTTTGCAAGATGTACAGTATATCTGTCTGTGTGATAACACAGAGATAGCACAGGCTTATTCATACAACAATTTAGTTACCTCTCTCATGAACTTGTAACCAGTTAACACTAGTGAAGGTCTATTTTAATTATGACATCTCAGTTATGAGGGGAAACAGTCAAAGGAATATTTTGAATATAGCACATCATTTTCATAGAAACAAATATCTTAACTTCCACATCATCAGAAACTCTTAAAAGAGTCTTGAAGTGTGTGCTATGAAGAGCAAAAATAGTAATCTCTCTATGGCTTCCAAAACAATGAAACTGCAGGGGGAAAGCCATTAAAATGTCTTGTTCAGTAACCTATATAGAGGAGATAACAGTGTCCCATTAAAAGCGGTGTATGCATCATTGCACATTATGGAAGTTAGCAAGTATAGCCTGCTGTAGCAAGTGGTAAAACAACATTAATTTCATTTAAGCTTGTGTGGAGTATGACTGTCATAAAATAATTTTAAAAAAGAATTGTTTTGCGAAAGAAGTAATATTCAACATCATTCAATTAATTAACAAGTGAACTTGTGCTTTGACAAAAAAAGAAATATAATTTTCTTGATAACAGCATTGAATCTTGGACAAAATATTATCTATAAGCTGGCCTCAAATTTACGTCTTCATTCCGTGTGAAAGGTATTCTGTTGTTTTTGTTTTTTTTATTGGCCCTTAGTATCTCATAGGGTTTCTGAATTCTGGAGATTGGAAAGCTTTTTGTACATACTGGTAATACCTAAGCAGCAGCAAAGAGCACATTATAGGTATGAGCGTGTCCCACCAGTTACACACTTTTATAACGTTGAATCTATTTTGTTGACATACTGGTATATACTATACTATCATTTTGATCTTTGTCTGCATAATACAGACGTAATCATGAGAAGTAACGGAGTCTGGCTTAAATTGACTGATAGGATATAAATCAAGACTATTACATAACAGGGACGAGTATTTGCTACAATGCAAAGTTCCTGTATTTTATGTTTTTCTGTGTTTGATATGTGAGTCGTACAGATTCTGAACACACAATCTTTAACGACGTGATAGACTTCGAGATCTTTTTTTTTTTTTTTAAACTTGTCTGTTTCTTACAAACAGGCCTATTACTTACTCATTGTTTAGACAGAACTGGTGAGCAGCCATTTGATCAGAAATACACACACGATGATGAGGATGATCATGATGATGACTATGGTAAATGATGATGATGATAGTCACGGGTATTGATGGTGGTGGAGGTGTTGTTGATGGGGATGATGATTTAATAAAGAAATAATTTTCATATAGTGGTATTAACATCCTATGTAAGAAACATAGTCCTCTTTTAAAATCACGATGCAATCGGTCCCTTTCAAGATCTATGGCATGACTTATTGTTTTGGAACAGAATAGAGGAAATTCAGGCAAAGGTACTAGAACATGCCAACTGGTTGTTTTTTTTTTTATTATTATCATTATTATTTGTGCATATTCACCCATTTTCCATGAAATCTAGTTATACACACAGTCAAACAGTAAAAACAGAAATCTTATTTGAACAAAGGGACAATCACTAGGCGTTTTCACATCAGCCCGATGTTTCGAAATAGCGCGCTATTTTCTGACTTGGTAAGTTAAAAAATATCTCGAGCTTGGATTTTTATCGGGCTGATGTGAAAATGCCTAATGTGTGAAATATTTCAAACCGTCCAAATTACAATAACAGTTTAATACCCCTGACAACAGATCCATTGACAGCAGATACTGTAGATTCACATGCAATGTTGAGTGCCCAATAGTATCACTTTTCAATTTTCTTTGCAAAATTATAGTTCACGCACACCAACCCCCGAACAGTTAATAGCGAAATAGTCTTATGCGTAGTTTCCTTCATCTTTTTGCAATGGATCTGAGTTTTTTTGTGTGTTGTTTTTTAAGTCATGAAGATGTTAATTCAACAGAAGCTTTCTTGTCCTCCACTTCCCCGCGATGTTGCTCATGCAGATAGGCGTACTTACGGGCTAATATGCCTTGATTGAAGGGGAGAACAGAACCAGGGACTGTCGCAACTTCCTGCATATCTCCACTTGAATCTACGCCATCGGGGACATGGGTGGTTTGAAGCTTCTGTGATGGCGGCATCGAGGTAACCATGCGTGTTGTTTCCAGGATTTCAGGGGTCGTTGTGGGCGCAAGAGAACCCCTGCCAGTTTTGCCGCTGGTTGCAGCTGTCGGGCGCAGGGTTGTCAACCCTGGGTAGGTCGGCGGTGGTGGTGGTGGTGGAATCGTCGTAGACCTGACAGGTATTTCTTAAATTTTGAAAAGACACAAAAAAGTGGCAACGGCATGGCAGCTAGAATTAAGGTAGATTCGGTTTGTATTTATCTACCATCTGTCTACTGTGAAAGGTAAATCAGAAAACATCCCGTGTAACGAGAATAAGAAAGAACAAAAGTAAAAGCTTGAAAAACGGGATACATGTATATCATACACTCTTTACAGCTGTGTACGACTGATATGCTTATCCTTAAACCTCAAATCGCCTGTCTACTCTCTAAAAAAAAATCGAGTGAATACAAAAAAGAGTGAATTTAGAGTGAAATTGGAGTGAATTTTGAGTGAAAATGTTCATTTTCACTCGTTATAGAGTGACCTCAGGGATCACTGCAAAATCTTCGAGTGATCCCTGAGGTCACTCCAAAATGAGTGAAAATGAACATTTTCACTCAAAATTCACTCCAATTTCACTCTAAATTCACTCTTTTTTGTATTCACTCTTTTAAGAGTGAATATTTTCACCCGATTTTTTTTAGAGAGTACACTTTTAAAATTTGACAGCAATTAAGAGATATGTTTTATAGTAATTATAAGATTTTTTTTCATAATACATATCTAGACATATGAAATGACAAGTTCACCCGAATATATGTGTAGCCGCAATCACTGGATGAGAAGATTACAACAGTTCGTGACGTCACTGCAGGACAATGGCATAGATGTAATTCAACACATTTTCATATTTCTAACAAACTGAAATAGCACTTGACTTACCTCTTTCAGAAAGAAGGG
The DNA here is from genome assembly GCF_040938485.1 of Diadema antillarum. Lineage (NCBI taxonomy): Eukaryota > Metazoa > Echinodermata > Echinoidea > Diadematoida > Diadematidae > Diadema > Diadema antillarum. The sequence goes on along the minus strand of NW_027271005.1, from coordinate 1,959,716 downwards.
GCAAAAAAACTACCCTTAACTTTTGTGAGTTGATGGAATGTTTACCAGTTGGCATTTTATGGAATTCTTTTTATATTGTGCTTTTATAACGTTGTACACATGTAACAACAAACTAAAGTAGTGTTCTCATTCAGTGATTGCAGCACAGAATGTTCAAAATTCAGAACTGTTGAACATGGGATTGTCCGATTTTCACTGTTGCATTCTAATAAAATTGATGTATTTACTCAACATATTTGAGTGAATTTTTCCTTTACTCTTTTCCCTGAAATAAAATGCATCAATTCAGTGTATGCTTACCCGTTGCATTTGCGGACTGACTTGTCATCTGTCGACCAGGCTGTGTAGTCTTGACAGGCAGTTCTGATGTTACGACCCTTGCTGACATAGCATCGGATGCAGTTGTGACACCAGTGTCCGTCTCCGATTCTATTGTGGTATTAGCTGTTTCAAAAGATGTTCTCAACGAACCACTTACTGTTGTTTCTCCTTCCCCAGTAAAAATCGTGGAGGAGTCCAATACTTTGTGAGTGGTTAGATTATAGGACTCTGTTACTTCCAGTTTAGCAGAAGTTGAATACCTGTCAGTGACACTTGGATAAATGGCAGTGACATTTGATTTCACATCTTGACCGATGCGAGCGGTACTCGCCAAAGTTGTGAACAGCTGTGCGGTGGATGAGGTTGATAGTGGCAAGCTGGACGAAGGAGATGATTTTTGCACGGGTGAAAAGGATGTCAATAATATGGCAGACCTTGACTGCATTGTTACAGGTAGGGAAGACGTACTTTCTTCGGGAATCACCGTTACACTCGAGGGTAGCCGTAATTCATCACTAGAGGAAATGCCCAGTTCTCGTACAAGAGTAAACCACGTGCTTGAAGGTCTGCCTGAAAGTGATGTTGCAGATGAAGCTGTTGTATCTGGATATGCACTCGTTGTCCCAAGAGCTTCTGTAGATAGTATACGCACACTTGTTAATGGCTCTTCTGACGTTTCACTCGACATACTCGCCCCGGGCGTGACAGTTTTGCGAGAGGAGGTGATTTCCCCTATCGGACTCGAGCGAAGTACTTCGGATGTTTGTGTCTCGGTTGATATCTGTGCTACTCCTGGTGTTGTTGATGAATGAGATAGAGAGGACAGTAAAGTATTGGTGAGGGTTATCTTGGCAGGTGATGCACTAGCTGTTATTTCACCAGAAGTCACAAGACCCACTCCAGATTCCGGTTGGTCTGTTGTGAAAAGTTCTTGTGTTGGCGATTGAGTTGTTCGTGTCAAAGTCTGAATGTCAACAGCTTCAGTTGATTCTGTAACAACGTCAGTGGCTACGAAATCAATTGGTTTTCTTGAAGTTTTTCCGTCTGACCGATCTACTGTCAGACCCGTCGTCGTCATGAAGGAAGAAGTCGAGAAAATATCTGGTTCTGTACGTGGAAACTGGCCGGATGCCTCGGTACTAAAGTCTACCAAGTCCTCCTTTTGTGTTGTTGTATCTGTAGCTGTTGATACACTCGACCCTCTTTCAGTGGCATATGTTGTGGAAGTGCCAACCACGGTTGAAGAAGTTGTGCTTGCAGATTGAAAGACTGATGCCGACTCACTTGTACGTTGTTGACTTGTCTGAGACGAAGAAATGACCTCAACTGGTACTGAGCTCTGTGATGCATCTGTTGTATCGACAGCTTCTGTAGATATTACGGGCACACTTGTTGATGGTTCTTGTGGCGCTTCGCCCGATGTAGTCACCTCGGGTGTGACAATTTCAAATGGAGTGGTGATATCCTCTGTCGGCCCCGAGAGAAGTTTTTCAGATGCTGGAGCTTCAGTTGATATCTCTGTTACTGCTGTTGATGATGATAGTTGAGAAGAAGTGGACAGTATCGTGTGACCATCAGGATACGCGCGGGATGTCACTGAGTCACTTGTATCAATTTCGTCTGACTGTGTTGTTATTCTTACTGTGGTCGAAAATACTTTCGATGTTTCTTTGCCAATAGCTGTTGTGCTTTCATCTGGAATTATCAGAGTTGCTGAGCTTCTAGTGGAGTCAGTTAGGTCAGCTGAACTTGTTTCACTTGGAATGGTAGAAGTGAGGATTATCTTACCGGGTGATGCGCTAGATGTCATTTCACCTGAAGTCACAACACTAGCTCCAGATTCTGTTTGATCTGGTGTGAAAAGTTCTTGTGTGGGCGTTTTCCTGTCTACAGATGTCGTTGATACATCTCTTGTAGATTCCAAATCGAGAGTGGTAAAACGTGTTTTAGACGGTTCTGCAGATGTTTCTACCTCGGGAATGGTTTGGCCAGGTAAGGTAGTTTTGACCCCTACAGCCTGTGGTGATTGAGTTGTTCGTGTCAAAGTCTGAACGTCAACAGCTTCAGTTGTTTCTTTAACAACGTCAGTGGCACCATCGCTTGGTTTTCTTGAAGTTTTTCCTTCTGAACGATCCGTCAGACCCGTCGTCGTCATGAAGGAAGAAGTCGAGAAACTATCAGGTTCTGTACGTGGAAACTGGCCGGATGCCTCGGTACTAAAGTCAACCGAGTCCTGCTTTGGTGTTGTTGCATCTGTAGCTGTTGATACACTTGACCCTCTTTCAGTGCCATATGTTGTGGAAGTGCCAACCACGGTTGGAGAAGTTGTGCTTGCAGCTCGAAAGACTGATGTCGACTCACTTGTACGTTGTTGACTTGTCTGAGATGAAGAAATTACTTCAACTGGCGCTGAGCTCTGTGATGCATCTGTTGTATCGACAGCTTCTGTAGATAGTACGCGCACGCTTGTTGATGGTTCTTCTGGCGCTTCGCCCGATGTAGTCACCTCGGATGTGACAATTTCAAATGGAGTGGTAATATCCTCTGTCGGCCGTGAGCGAAGTTCTTCGGATGCTGGAGCTTCAGTTGATATCTCTGTTACTGCTGTTGTTGATGACAACTGAGAAGACGTGGACAGTATCGTGTGACCATCAGGATATGCGCGGGATGTCACTGAGTCACTTGTATCAATTTCGTCTGTCTGTGTTGTTACTCTTACTGTGGTTGAAAATACTTTCGATGTTTCTTTGCCAATAGCTGTTGTGCTTTCATCTGGAATTATCAGAGTTGCTGAGCTTCTAGTGGTGGATTCAGTTAGGTCAGCTGAACTTGTTTCACTTGGAATGGTAGAAGTGAGGATTATCTTACCGGGTGATGCACTAGATGTCATTTCACCTGAAGTCACAACACTAGCTCCAGATTCTGTTTGATCTGGTGTGAAAAGTTCTTGTTTAGGCGTTTTCCTGTCTACGGATGTCGTTGATACATCTCTTGTAGATTCCAAATCGGGAGTGGTAAAACGTGTTTTAGACGGTTCTGCAGATGTTTCTACCTCGGGAATGGTTTGGCCAGGTAAGGTAGTTTTGACCCCTACAGCCTGTGGTGATTGAGTTGTTCGTGTCAAAGTCTGAACGTCAACAGCTTCAGTTGTTTCTTTAACAACGTCAGTGGCACCATCGCTTGGTTTTCTTGAAGTTTTTCCCTCTGAACGATCCGTCAGACCCGTCATCGTCATGAAGGAAGGAGTCGAGAAAACATCAGGTTCTGTACGTGGAAACTGGCCCGAAGCCTCGGTACTAAAGTCAACCACGTCCTCCTTTGGTGTTGTTGCATCTGTAGCTGTTGATACACTTGATTCTCTTTCAGTGGCATATGTTGTGGAAGTGCCAACCACGGTCGGAGAAGTTGTGCTTGCAGCTCGAAAGACTGATGTCGACTCACTTGTACGTTGTTGACTTGCCTGAGATGAAGAAATGACCTCGACAGGTACTGAGCTCTGTGATGCATCTGTTGTCACGACAGCTTCTGTAGATAGTATGTACACACTTGTTGATGGTTCTTCTGGCGTTTCGCCCGATGTAGTCACCTCGGGTGTGACAATTTTAAATGAAGAGGTGATATCCTCTGTCGGCCGCGAGTGGAGTTCTTCGGATGTTGGTGTTTCAGTTGATATCTCTGTTACTACTGTTGTCGACAACTGAGAAGAAGTGGACAGTACCGTGTCATCATCGGGATCTGTCCGGGATGTCACTGAGACACTTGTATCAATTTCGTCTGTCATATGTGTAGTTATTCTTACTGCGGTTGAAAATACTTTCGATGTTTCTTTGCCTAGAACTGTTGTGCTTTCATCTGCAATTACCGCAGTTGCTGAGCTTCTAGTAGTTGAGTCAGTCAGGTCAGCTGAACTTGTTACATTTGGAATGGTAGAAGTGAGGATTATCCTAGCGGGTGATGCGCTAGATGTTATTTCACCCGAAGTCACAACACCCGCTCCAGATTCGGGTTGTTCTGTTGTGAAAAGTTCTTGTCTAGACGTTTTCCTGTCTGCGGATGTCATTGATACACCTGTAGTAGATTGCAAATCAAAAGTGGTAAAACGTGTTTTGGACGTTTCTGTAGATGTTGCTAATTCGGGAATGGTTGGGGCAAGTACGGTAGTTCTGACTCCTACACCCTGTGGAGATTGAGTTGTTTGTGTCAAAGTGTGAATGTCGATAGCCTCAGTTGTTTCTTTAGCAACGTCAGTAGCACCATCGCTTGGTTCTCTTGAAGTTTTTCCCTCTGAACGATCTGTCAGACCTGTTGTCGTCATGAAGGAAGAAGTCGAGAAAATATCAGGTTCTGTCCGTGGAAACTGGCCTGATGCCTCGGTACTAAAGTCAACCAAGTCCTCCTTTGGTGTTGTTGCATCTGTAGCTGTTGATACACTCGACCCTCTTTCAGTGGCATATGTTGTGGAAGTGCCAACCACGGTTGGAGAAGTTGTGCTTGCAGATTGAAAGACTGATGCCGACTCACTTGTACGTTGTTGACTTGTCTGAGACGAAGAAATGACCTCAACAGGTACTGAGCTCTGTGATGCATCTGTTGTATCGACAGCTTCTGTAGATAGTACGTGCACACTTGTTGATGGTTCTTCTGGCGCTTCGCCCGATGTAGTCACCTCGGGTGTGACAATTTCAAATGGAGTGGTGATATCCTCTGTCGGCCCCAAGCGAAGTTTTTCAGATGCTTGAGCTTCAGTTGATATCTCTGTTACTGCTGTTGTTGATGATAATTGAGAAGAAGTGGACAGTATCGTGTGACCATCAGGATACGCGCGGGATGTCACTGAGTCACTTGTATCAATTTCGTCTGACTGTGTCGTTATTCTTACTGTGGTTGAAAATACTTTCGATGTTTCTTTGCCAATAGCTGTTGTGCTTTCATCTGGAATTATCAGAGTTGCTGAGCTTCTAGTGGAGTCAGTTAGGTCAGCTGAACTTGTTTCACTTGGAATGGTAGAAGTGAGGATTATCTTACCGGGTGATGCACTAGATGTTATTTCACCTGAAGTCACAACACTAGCTCCAGATTCTGTTTGATCTGGTGTGAAAAGTTCTTGTGTAGGTGTTTTCCTGTCTACGGATGCCGTTGATACACTCCTAGTAGATTCCAAATCGAGAGTGGTAACATGTGTTTTAGACGGTTCTGCAGATGTTTCTACCTCGGGAATAGTTGGGCCAGGTAAGGTAGTTTGGACTCCTACAGCCTGTGGTGATTGAGTTGTTCGTGTCAAAGTCTGAATGTCAACAGCTTCAGTTGTTTCTTTAACAACGTCAGTGGCACCATCGCTTGGTTTTCTTGAAGTTTGTCCCTCTGAACGATCCGTCAGACCCGTCGTCGTCATGAAGAAAGAAGTCGAGAAAACATCAGGTTCTGTACGTGGAAACTGGCCGGATGCCTCGGTACTAAAGACAACCGAGTCCTCCTTTGGTGTTTTTACATCTGTAGCTGTTGATACACTCGACCCTCTTTCAGTGGCATATGTTGTGGAAGTGCCAACCACGGTCGGAGAAGTTGTGCTTGCAGATTGAAAGACTGATGCCGGCTCACTTGTGCGTTGTTGACTTGTCTGAGACGAAGAAATGACCTCAACAGGTACTGAGCTCTGTGATGCATCTGTTGTCACGACAGCTTCTGTAGATAGTATGCGCATACTTGTCGATGGTTCTTCTGGCGTTTCACCAGATGTAGTCACCTCGGATGTGATAATTTCAAATGGAGTGGTGATATCCTCTGTTGGCCGCGAGCGAAGTTCTTCGGATGCTGGAGCTTCAGTTGATACCCATGTTACTGCTGTTGTTACAGATAACTGAGCAGAAGTGGACTGTACCGTGTCGCCATCGGGAAATGTTGGGGATGTCGCTGAGTCACTTGTATCTGCCTGTGTTGTTATTCTTACTGTTGTTGGAAATACTTTCAATGTTTCTTTACCACTAGCTCTTGTGCTTTCATCAGGAATTATCACAGTTGGTGAGCTTCTAGTGGTTGATGCAATTAGATCAGCTGAACTTGTTTCACTTGGAATGGTAGAAGTGAGGATTATCTTACCGGGTGATGCACTAGATGTTATTTCACCTGAAGTCACAACACTAGCTCCAGATTCTGTTTGATCTGGTGTGAAAAGTTCTTGTGTAGGTGTTTTCCTGTCTACGGATGCTGTTGATACACTCCTAGTAGATTCCAAATCGAGAGTGGTAAAACGTGTTTTAGACGGTTGTGCTGATGTTTCTACCGTGGGAATAGTTGGGCCAGGTAAGGTAGTTTTGACTCCTACAGCCTGTGGTGATTGAGTTGTTCGTGTCAAAGTCTGAATGTCAACAGCTTCAGTTGTTTCTTTAACAACGTCAGTGGCACCATCGCTTGGTTTTCTTGAAGTTTGTCCCTCTGAACGATCCGTCAGACCCGTCGTCGTCATGAAGGAAGAAGTCGAGAAAACATCAGGTTCTGTACGTGGAAACTGGCCGGATGCCTCGGTACTAAAGACAACCGAGTCCTCCTTTGGTGTTTTTACATCTGTAGCTGTTGATACACTCGACCCTCTTTCAGTGGCATATGTTGTGGAAGTGCCAACCACGGTCGGAGAAGTTGTGCTGGCAGATTGAAAGACTGATGCCGGCTCACTTGTGCGTTGTTGACTTGTCTGAGATGAAGAAATGACCTCAACAGGTACTGAGCTCTGTGATGCATCTGTTGTCACGACAGCTTCTGTAGATAGTATGCGCATACTTGTCGATGGTTCTTCTGGCGTTTCACCAGATGTAGTCACCTCGGATGTGATAATTTCAAATGGAGTGGTGATATCCTCTGTTGGCCGCGAGCGAAGTTCTTCGGATGCTGGAGCTTCAGTTGATACCCCTGTTACTGCTGTTGTTACAGATAACTGAGCAGAAGTGGACTGTACCGTGTCGCCATCGGGAAATGTTGGGGATGTCGCTGAGTCACTTGTATCTGCCTGTGTTGTTATTCTTACTGTTGTTGGAAATACTTTCAATGTTTCTTTACCACTAGCTCTTGTGCTTTCATCAGGAATTATCACAGTTGGTGAGCTTCTAGTGGTTGATGCAATTAGATCAGCTGAACTTGTTTCACTTGGAATGGTAGAAGTGAGGATTATCTTACCGGGTGATGCACTAGATGTTATTTCACCTGAAGTCACAACACTAGCTCCAGATTCTGTTTGATCTGGTGTGAAAAGTTCTTGTGTAGGTGTTTTCCTGTCTACGGATGCCGTTGATACACTCCTAGTAGATTCCAAATCGAGAGTGGTAAAACGTGTTTTAGACGGTTGTGCTGATGTTTCTACCGTGGGAATAGTTGGGCCAGGTAAGGTAGTTTTGACTCCTACAGCCTGTGGTGATTGAGTTGTTCGTGTCAAAGCCTGAATGTCAACAGCTTCAGTTGTTTCTTTAACAAGGTGAGTGGCACCATCGCTTGGTTTTCTTGAAGTTTTTCCCTCTGAACGATCCGTTAGACCCGTCGTCGTCATGAAGGAAGAAGTCGTGAAAACATCAGGTTCTGTACGTGGAAACTGGCCTGATGCCTCGGTACTAAAAACAACCGAGTCCTCCTTTGGTGTTGTTGCATCTGTAGCTAGTGATACACTCGACTCTCTTTCAGTGGCATATGTTGTGGAAGTGCCAACCACGGTCGGAGAAGTTGTGCTTACATCTTGAAAGACTGATGCCGGCTCACTTGTACGTTCTTGACTTGTCTGAGACGAAGAAATGACCTCAACAGGTACTGAGCTCTGTGATGCATCTGTTGTCACGACAGCTTCTGTAGATAGTATGCGCACACTTGTCGATGGTTCTTCTGGCGTTTCGCCGGATGTAGTCACCTCGGGTGTGATAATTTCAAATGGAGTGGTGATATCCTCTGTTGGCCGCGAGCGAAGTTCTTCGGATGCTGGAGCTTCAGTTGATACCCCTGTTACTGCTGTTGTTACAGATAACTGAGCAGAAGTGGACAGTACCGTGTCGCCATCGGGAAATGTTGGGGATGTCGCTGAGTCACTTGTATCTGTCTTTGTTGTTATTCTTACTGTTGTTGGAAATACTTTCGATGTTTCTTTACCAATAGTTGTTTTGCTTTCATCTGGAATTATCACAGTTGGTGAGCTTCTAGTGGTTGATGCAGTTAGAACAGCTGAACTTGTTTCACTTGGAATGGTAGAAGTGAGGATTATCTTACCGGGTGATGCACTAGATGTTATTTCACCTGAAGTCACAACACTAGCTCCAGATTCTGTTTGATCTGGTGTGAAAAGTTCTTGTGGAGGTGTTTTCCTGTCTACGGACGCCGTTGATACACCTCTAGTAGATTCCAAATCGAGAGTGGTAAAACGTGTTTTAGACGGTTGTGCAGATGTTTCTACCTCGAGAATAGTCGGGGCAGGTAAGGTAGTTTTGACTCCTGCAGCCTGTGGCGATTGAGTTCCTGTCAAAGTCTGAATGTCAATAGCTTCAGTTGTTTCTGTAACAAAGGCAGTGACAGCAAAATCGATTGGTTTTCTTGAAGTTTTGCCCTCTGAACGATCTGTCAGACTCGTTGTTGTCATGAAGGAAGAAGTCGAGAAGATATCAGGCTCTGTATCTGGAAACTGACCTGACGCCTCTGTACTAAAGTCAACAGAGTCCCCCTTTCCTGTTGTTGCATCTGTGGCAGTTGACACACTTGACACTTTTTCAGTGGCATAAGATGTGGAAATGCCAACCACGGTTGGAGAAGTTGTGCTTACATCTTTGAAGACTGATGCTGACTCACTTGTACGTTGCTGACTTGTCTGAGATGAAGAAATGACTTCAACTGGTACTTTGCTCTGTGATGCATCTGTTGTAACGACAGTTTCTGTAGATAGTATGTGCACACTTGTTGATGGTGCTTCCGGCGTTTCGCCTGAGGTAGTCACATCTGACGTGACAATTCCAAATGGAGACGTGATATCCTCTGTCGGCCTTGAGCGAAGTTCTTCGGACACTGGCCCTTTAGTTGACATCTCTATTACTTCTGTTGTTGACAACTGAGAAGTAGTGGAGGGTACCGTGTCGCCATCGGGATATGCTCGTGACGTTTCTGAGTACCTTGCATCAATTTGGTCTGTCGTCTGAGTGATTATTCTTACTGTGGTTGGAAATACTTTTGATGTTTCTTTGCCTATACCTGTAGTTTTTTCATCTGCAATTATCTCAGTTTCTAAACTTGTAGTAGTTGAGTCATATAGGCCTGTTGAAGTTGTTGCACCTGGAGTGGTAGAAGTGAGGATTATCTTAGCGGGTGATGCGCTAGATGTTATATCACCTGAAGTCACAACACCCGTTCCAGATTCTGATTGGTCTGGTGTGAAAAGTTCTTGTGTAGGCGTTTTCCTCTCTGCGGATGTCGTTGATACACCTCTAGTAAATTGCAAATCGAGAGTAGTAAAATGTGTTTTGGACGTTTGTGTAGATCTTACTCCTTCGGGAATGGTTTTGGCAGGTGAGGTTGTTATTACTTTGCTAGTGGGTGGGGCTGGTGAGGTTGTTCCGACTCCTGCAGCCTGTGGCGATTGAGTGGTACCTGTCAAAGTCTGAATGTCAACAATTTCAGTTGTTTCTGTGACAACGTCAGTGGCAACGAAATCTATTGGTTTTCTTGAAGTATTACTCTCTGAACGATCCGTTGAACCCGTCGTCTTCAAAAAGGAAGAACTCGAGAAAACATCAGGTTCTGTACGTAGAAACTGGCCTGATGCCTCAGTACTGAATTCAAACAAGTCCCCCTTTGCTGTTGTTGCATCTGTGGGTGTTGATACAGTCGACACTTTTCCAGTGGCATAAGTTGTGGAAGTGCCAACCACCACAGTTGGAGTAGTTGTTGCAGCTTCAAGGCTTGATGTGGACTCACTTGTTTGTTGCTGACTTGTCTGAGATAAAGAAATAACTTCAACTGGTACTGAGCTCTGTGGTGCATCTGTTGTCACAACAGCTTCTGTAGATAATACGCGCACGCTTGTTGATGGTTCTTCTGGCGCTTCGCCCGATGTAGTCACCTCGGATGTGACAATCTCAAATGGAGATGTGATATCCTCTGTCGGCCTAGAGCGAAGTTCTTCGGATGTTGGTGCTTCAGTTGACAGCTCTGTTACTGCTGCTGTTGATGACTTAGAAGCAGTGGACGGTACTGTGTCCCCTTCGGGATCTGCTCGGGACGTTACTGAATCACTCGTATCAACTTCGTCCGTCGTCTCTGTTGTTATTCTTACTGTGGTTGGAAATACTTTCGGTGTGTCTTTGCCTATAGCTGTTGTGCTTTCATCTGCAATTATCTCAGTTTCTAAGCTTTCAGTAGTTGAGTCAGTTAGGTCTGTTGAACTTGTTACACTTGGAATGGTAGAAGTGAGGATTATCTTAGCGGGTGATGCGCTAGATGTTATATCACCTGAAGTCACAAGACCCGTTCGAGATTCGGGTTGGTCTGTTGTGAAAAGTTCTTGTGTAGGCGTTTTCCTCTCTGCGGATGTCGTTGATACACCTCTAGTAGATTGCAAATCGAGAGTGGTAAAACGTGTTTTGGATGTTTGTGTAGATGTTATTACTTCGGGAATGGTTCGGGTAGGAAGAGTTGTTCCGACTCCTGCAGTCTGTGGCGATTGAGTTGTTCCTGTCAACGCCTTAATATCAACAGTTTCAGTTTCTGTGACAACGTCAGTGGCAGCGAAATCGCTCGGTACTCTTGAAGTTTTACCCTCTGGACGATCTGTCAGACCCGTCGTCGTCATGAAGGGAGAAGTCGAGAAAATATCAGGTTCTGTACGTGGAAACTGGCCTGATGCCTCGGTACTAAAGTCAACCAAGTCCTGCTTTGGTGTTGTTGCGACTGTGGCTGTTGATATACTTGACCCTCTTTCAGTGGCATATGTTGTGGAAGTGCCAACCACGGTTGGAGAAGTTGTGCTTACATCTTGAAAGACTGATGCCGACTCACTTGTACGTTGTTGACTTGTCTGAGATGAAGAAATAACTTCAACTGGCACTGAGCTCTGTGATGCATCTGCTGTCACGACAGCTTCTGTAGATAGTACATGCACTCTTGTTGATGGTTCTTCTGGCGCTTCGCCCGATGTAGTCACCTCGGGTGTGACAATCTCAAATGGAGAGGTGATATCCTCTGTCGGCCTAGGGCGAAGTTCTTTGGATGTTGGTGCGTCAGTTGACAGCTCTGTTACTGCTGCTGTTGATGACTTAGAAGCAGTGGACGGTACTGAGTCCCCTTCGGGATCTGCCCGGGACGTTACTGAGTCACTCGTATCAACTTCGTCCGTCGTCTCTGTTGTTATTCTTACTGTGGTTGGAAATACTTTCGGTGTGTCTTTGCCTATAGCTGTTGTGCTTTCATATGCTATTATCTCAGTTTCTAAGCTTTCAGTAGTTGAGTCAGTTAGGTCTGTTGAACTTGTTACACTTGGAATGGTAGAAGTGAGGATTAACCTAGCGGGTAACTGGCTAGATGTTATTTCACCCGAAGTCACAACGCCCGTTCCAGATTCGGGTTGGTCTGTTGTGAAAAGTTCTTGTGTAGGCGTTTTCCTCTCTGCGGATGTCATTGATACACCTGCAGTAGATTGCAAATCAAGAGTGGTAAAACGTGTTTTTAATGTTTGTGTAGATGTTACTACTTCGGGAATGGTTCGGGTAGGAAGAGTTGTTCCAACTCCTGCAGTCTGTGGCGATTGAGTTGTTCCTGTCAACGCCTTAATATCAACAGTTTCAGTTTCTGTAACAACGTCAGTGGCAGCGAAATCGCTCGGTTTTCTTGAAGTTTTACCATCTGGACGATCTGTCAGACCCGTCGTCGTCATGAAGGGAGAAGTCGAGAAAATATCAGGTTCTGTACGTGGAAACTGGCCTGATGCCTCGGTACTAAAGTCAACCAAGTCCTGCTTTGGTGTTGTTGCGACTGTGGCTGTTGATATACTTGACCCTCTTTCAGTGGCATATGTTGTGGAAGTGCCAACCACGGTTGGAGAAGTTGTGCTTACATCTTGAAAGACTGATGCCGACTCACTTGTACGTTGTTGACTTGTCTGAGACGAAGAAATGACTTCAACTGGCGCTGAGCTCTGTGATGCCTCTGTTGTCACGACAGCTTCTGTAGATAGTACATGCACTCTTGTTGATGGTTCGTCTGGCGCTTCACCCGATGTAGTCACCTCGGGTGTGACAATCTCAAATGGAGAGGTGATATCCTCTGTCGGCCTAGAGCGAAGTTCTTCGGATGTTGGTGCTTCAGTTGACAGCTCTGTTACTGCTGCTGTTGATGACTTAGAAGCAGTGGACGGTACTGTGTCCCCTTCGGGATCTGCTCGGGACGTTACTGAGTCACTCGTATCAACTTCGTCCGTCGTCTCTGTTGTTATTCTTACTGAGGTTGGAAATACTTTCGGTGTGTCTTTGCCTATAGCTGTTGTGCTTTCATATGCAATTATCTCAGTTTCTAAGCTTCCAGTAGTTGAGTCAGTTAGGTCTGTTGAACTTGTTACACTTGGAATGGTAGAAGTGAGGATTAACCTAGCGGGTGACTGGCTAGATGTTATTTCACCCGAAGTCACAACGCCCGCTCCAGATTCTGGTTGGTCTGTTGTGAAAAGTTCTTGTGCAGGCGTTTTCCTCTCTGCGGATGTCATTGATACACCTGCAGTAGATTGCAAATCGAGAGTGGTAAAACGTGTTTTGGATGTTTGTGTAGATGTTACTACTTCGGGAATGGTTCGGGTAGGACGAGTTGTTCCGACTCCTGCAGTCTGTGGCGATTGAGTTGTTCCTGTCAACGTCTTAATGTCAACAGTTTCAGTTTCTGTGACAACGTCAGTGGCAGCGAAATCGCTCGGTACTCTTGAAGTTTTACCCTCTGGACGATCTGTCAGACCCGTCGTCGTCATGAAGGGAGAAGTCGAGAAAATATCAGGTTCTGTACGTGGAAACTGGCCTGATGCCTCGGTACTAAAGTCAACCAAGTCCTGCTTTGGTGTTGTTGAGACTGTGGCTGTTGATATAGTTGACCCTTTTTCAGTGGCATGTGTTGTGGAAGTGCCAACCACGGTTGGAGAAGTTGTGCTTACATCTTGAAAGACTGATGTCGACTCACTTGTACGTTGTTGACTTGTCTGAGACGAAGAAATGACTTCAACTGGCGCTGAGCTCTGTGATGCATCTGTTGTCACGACAGCTTCTGTAGATAGTACATGCACTCTTGTTGATGGTTCGTCTGGCGCTTCACCCGATGTAGTCACCTCGGGTGTGACAATCTCAAATGGAGAGGTGATATCCTCTGTCGGCCTAGGGCGAAGTTCTTCGGATGTTGGTGCGTCAGTTGACAGCTCTGTTACTGCTGCTGTTGATGACTTAGAAGCAGTGGACGGTAATGTGTCCCCTTCGGGATCTACTCGGGACGTTACTGAGTCACTTGTATCAACTTCTTCTGTTGTCTGTGTTGTTATTCTTACTGTGGTTGGAAATACTTTCGGTGTGTCTTTGCCTATAGCTGTTGTGCTTTCATATGCAATTATCTCAGTTTCTAAGCTTTCAGTAGTTGAGTCAGTTAGGTCTGTCGAACGTGTTACACTTGGAACGGTAGAAGTGAGGATTAACCTAGCGGGTGACTGGCTAGATGTTATTTCACCCGAAGTCACAACGCCCGTTCCAGATTCGGGTTGGTCTGTTGTGAAAAGTTCTTGTGTGGGCGTTTTCCTCTCTGCGGATGTCATTGATACACCTGCAGTAGATTGCAAATCGAGAGTGGTAAAACGTGTTTTGGATGTTTGTGTAGATGTTACTACTTCGGAAATGGTTCGGGTAGGAAGAGTTGTTCGGACTCCTGCAGTCTGTGGCGATTGAGTTGTTCCTGTCAACGTCTTAATATCAACAGTTTCAGTTTCTTTAACAACGTCAGTAGCAGCAAAATCACTTGGTTGTCTTGAAGTTTTACCCTCTGGACGATCTGTCAGACTCGTCGTCGTCATGAAGGGAGAAGTCGAGAAAATATCAGGTTCTGTCCGTAGGAACTGGCCTGACGATTCAGTAGTAACGTTGATTCTGTCTCGCTTTACTGTTATTGTTTCAGCTGTGGTTGTTAAAACACCTGTCACTCTTTCACTGGCATCTCTTGTGGAAGCGTCAACCACGGTCGAAGATGTGTCTGTTGTTTGAAATACTGTTACTAACTCACTTGTTCCTCTCTGACTTGTCTGAGATAAAGAAACTACTTCAGCTGGTACTGCACTTGATGATGCTGTACGCGTTGTCACATGAGCTTCTGTAGATAGTACTGGCACACCTGTTGATGGTTCTTCTGGCGTTTCGCCCGATGTAGTCACCTCAGGCGTGACGATTTCGAATGGTGAAGTGATATCCCCTGTTGGCCTCGAAAAAAGTACTTCGGATGTGGGTTTCTCTGTTGATATCTCTGCTACTGCTGTTGATGTTGATGACTGAGAAGTAGCGGATAGTAAGATGTCGGTATCGGAAATTCCTCCGGACGTTATGTCTTCACTTGTATCAACTTCGTCTGTTGTCTGTGTTGTTGTCCTTACTGTGGTTGATTCATCGGGTGATAGTGTACTTGCAGTTGATGGAGATGAAGGAATCCTGTATTCTGTTGTTTGACGAGAAGTACCTTTCGGGGTAACTGATGCAAGTGCCGTCGTTGGTGAATATGTTAAATCAGAAGATGGTGATGAAATATTAAGTGAAGGAGATATTGAAATTGAATCCTGTGTTACTGAGAATGATGTTTGATTTTCCTTTACATCAGATGATGCTGATGAAATGTCTGTTGTCGGAGAAACTGATATTGCATCCTCTTTCACTGACACTGAAGTTAGATTTGCCTGTGATGTAATAGAAGTTGGAGATGAAGGAGTTGCTTGACTCGGAGAAGTTCCTTCCAGGATGACCGTTGCAGATGCTATCGTTGGTAAAGATGTTGATGAAACGTCCGTTGTGGAAAATTTCTCCGTAGTTTCAATGGATGGCGCATCTTCCTGCGTCACAACTCTAGATGTTCTTAATGGCAAAGTTGTTGCAAGAGAGGATGTTGCTAAAATAACCTTTGTTGGAGATAATGAAATTGCACCCCGCGTTATCAAGATTGATGTTTTATTTTCCACTGCTAAAGACGTGCTTGGAGTTGACGTCTGTTCATGCTCAGTGGCTTGAATGGATGAAGTATCTGCCTGTATTTTTGATGTAGATGATCTCGTTGATGAAAGCGTTGCATCAAGTGATGCCGATGACATGTCTTTTGTCGGAGAGATCGAGATCGCATCCTTTGTTACTGACACTGAAGCTAAACTTGCCCTTGATAAGGTAGAGGTTTGAGATGAAGGAGGTACGTGTTCAGATGTTTGACTGGGAGAAGTCCTTTCCGCGGTTATCGTTACAGACGTTCTCACTGACGCTGTAGTTGAAGTGGATGGCGTATCTTCTTGCGTTACAACTGTAGATGCTGTCGTTGGCAACGTTGTTGCAATAGATGTCGGGGAAATATCTTTTGTTGGAGATATTGAAATCACATCCTGTGTTACAGACATAGATGTTGGGTTTGCCGGTGGTGATGACAAGTTTGGAGTTGAAGGGCGCGCGTGCTCCGTAGTCTGAATGGATGGCGTATCTTCCTGCGTCACAACTGTAGATGCTGTTGTTGCAATAGATGTAGGGGAAATATCTTTTGTTTGAGATATTGAAATTACATCCTGTGTCACAGACATAGATGTTTGATTTGCCAGTGGTGAAGACAAGCTTGGAGTTGAAGGGCGCGCGTGCTCCGTAGTTTGAACGGATGACGTATCTTCTTGCGTCACAACTGTAGATGCTGTTGTTGACAACGTTGTTGCAATAGAAGATGATTGGTAAATATCTTTTGTTGGAGATATTGAAATCGCATCCTGTGTTATAGATATAGATGTTTGATTTGTAAATGGTAAAGGCGTGTCTGGAATTGATGGACGCGAGTGCTCCGTAGTTGGAATGGATGTCTCTTTCTGCGTTACCGATGTAGATGTTTCCCTCGGTGAAATTGTGACATCAGTTAATGCTGATGAAATGTCTGTTGTCTGGGAAACTGAGGCTGCGTCCTCTGTTACTGCCACCGAAGTTAGATTTGCCTGCGATATAACAGAAGTTGGAGATGAAGAAAATACGTATCCTGTCGCTTGACTGGGAGAAATTCTTTCTGAGATGACGGTTACAGATGCTATGGTTGGTGAACTTGTCGAATCAGAAGATGTTGATGAAATGTCCGTTGTTGGAGATATTGAAATCGCATCCTGTGTTACAGAGATAGATGTTTGATTTGCCAGTGGTGAAGACGACCTTGGAATTGAAGGGCGCGCGTGCTCCGTAGTTCGAACGGATGACGTATCCTCTGGCGTCACAACTGTAGATGCTATCGTTGGGAACTTTGTTGCATTAGATGTTGGTGAAATATCAGTTCTTGGAGATATTGAAATCGCATCCCGTGATACAGAGATAGATGTTTGATTTGTCAATGGTAAAGGCGTGTCTGGAGTTGAAGGGCGCGAGAGCTCCTTAGTTGGAATGGATGACGTCTCTTCCTGCGTTACCGATGTAGATCTTCCCGTTGGTGAAATTGTTGCAGTAGATGTTGATGAAATGTCTGCTGTCGGAGAAACTGAGATAGCATCCTTTGTTATTGACACTGAAGTTATATTTGTCTGTAGTACGATAGAGGTTGGAGATGAAGGAGGTTGCTGTTCTGATGTTGTACTGGATGAAGCCCTTTCTGGGGTCACCGTTACAGTTGTCGCTGGTAAAGTTTTCGAATCAGGAAATGTTGATGAAATGTCCGTTGTTGGAGATATTGAAATCGCATCCTGTGTTACAGAGATAGATGTTTGATTTGCCAATGGTGAAGACGACCTTGGAATCGAAGGGCGTGCGTGCTCCGTAGTTTGAACGGATGATGTATCCTCTGGCGTCACAACTGTAGATGCTATCGTTGGGAACTTTGTTGCATTAGATGTTGGTGAAATATCAGCTGTTGGAGATATTGAAATTGCATCCTGTGTTACAGAGATAGATGTTTGATTTGTCAATGGTTTGGGCGTGTCTGGAGTTGAAGGGCGCAAGTGCTCCTGAGTTGGAATGGATGGTGTCTTTTCCCGCGTTACCGATGTAGATCTCCCCGTTGGTGAAATTGTTGCAGTAGATGTTGATGAAATGTCTGCTGTCGGAGAAACTGAGATAGCATCCTTTGTTACTGACACTGAAGTTATATTTGTCTGTAGTACGATAGAGGTTGGAGATGAAGGAGGTTGTTGTTCTGATGTTTCACTGGGTGAAGCCCTTTCTAGGGTCACCGTTACAGTTGTTGACGCTGGTAAAGTTGTTGATTCAAAAAATGTTGGTGGAATGTCCGTTAATGTAGATATCGAAATCGGATCCTGCGTTACTGATATTGATGTTTGATTTGCCAGTGGTGAAGACGTGCTAAGAGTTGAAGAGCGAGAGGGCTCCGTAGTCCAACCAGATAAAATATCTTCCCTTGTCACCAATGTAGATGTTTTCGTTGGTAAAGTTCTTGAATCTGGAGATGTTGATGAAATGTCTGTTGTAGGAGATATCGCATCCTGTGCTTCTGAGACTGATGTTAGATTTTCCAATGGTAAAGGAGTGCGTTGCGTTGAAGTCCGTGCGTGCTCCGTAATTTGACTGGACGATGTCTCTTCCTGGATAGTCGATCCAGATATTTTTGTTGGTAAGGTTGTTGTTGAATCAGAGGATGGTGACGAAATTTCGGTCGTGGGATATATTGAAACCGCATCCTGTGTTACTGAGATCGGTGTTGATTTTGCTAGTGTTGAATAAAAGCTTGATGTTAAAGTTCGTTTGTACTCCGTAGATTGACTGAACGAAGTATCTCCCTGAGTCAAGGTTACAGATGCTGTCGTTGGTACAGTTGTTGAGTCAGAAGATGTCGATGAAACGTCTGTTGTAGGTGATACTGAAATTGCTCCCTGTGTTACTGATATTGATGTTTGATTTGCTACAGGCGAAGTAGTGCTTGGAAATGAAGGGTGGTCTTGGTCTGTTGTTTGACCTGCAGATGTTCCTTCCATGGACACTGGTGTTGATGTTTTAGTTCTGAATACTGTCAAATCAGAAGAAATTGGTGAAACTCCTGTTGTCGGAGATATTGAGATGTCATCTTCAGTAGAAAACACTGGGGTTGGAGAGGATAGTAGAGTCTCTGGAGTGGACAGGTGTTTCGATGTTCGACTTGAAGGAATCCCTTCCGGGGTCACCGATGCAGTTGTTCTTGTTGGTGTCGTTGCTGCTTGCCTACTCGAATCTGTCGCCTCAATCGTTTGAGTTGTCAATATCGGTGATCGCGTAGGCTTCGTGGGAATGACGACGACTAGTGTGAAGGTGACAAATAAAGATGTGACAATAATTTAATAATTTTAAATGTATTGGTTGAACATTAGCAGTTTTACATGACATTCACTAAAAGAAATATAAAAGCATATTTCTCTTTTTATGTCATTACATGAAACTTTCTGCTTCATCCAAGTTTGAGATATGTACAAAACGACACACAAACTAGTTAGTGGTTTTCCTAGGTAGAGAGATGTAAAACAATACGCATAACTATGCGGGTACACACACACACACACACACACACACACACACACACACGAATCCATAGCATAGTAATGTGTTTGACTGCATGTATTCATACATCCCACTGTAAGCAAAATCATGATGTATCTACATGTAAATGTGCATAATAGATACAATATATGTATATATTTACATATATTACATACAAACGTATGTTTGTATAATTATTCGGTCTAATCTGTCTGAGCCCACCCATTGGTCAAACAACAGCAATAGCAAGAGAACAGAGAAATTACCCCGGAAACATATCACGCTGATCGGATACCTTGCCTGAAAATCACTTGACAAAACCGTCAATCATTGTGAGAAAGGGTGAGGTCCCGAAAATTTGTGGATAGAATAAACTGCTGGTGTACAGCATGACAAGTTTCCGGAGCAATTTCTTTTTTCTCCTAACTTTTTATACATTATATATATTCATATTTATGTATAAATGCAAGCGTGTTTTAGAAGCCTGTTAATTTTTACTCACCCTCTTCTCTGCAGACTCCAGGGTAGAGCAATCTCATGGAATCTGTATTCCTCACACAGGCGAAGTAGTCCATGAAGCATTTATTGAAGTATGTCTTGCCATCTGTCCCGCAAACTGGGTCGTATACAGTATCACAGGCCATCCTGCGGCATTTCCTCTTTTTCCGCCTCCCTTTCAAGAAAACGAAGAGATTGGAATCCTAATTTTTACGTGCAAACATTCCCTATTTTTTCACACTGCGTTGAGAAATGTCACACGGTACATCTTCACTTAATAATGGTATTAAGTAATATGTTCTTTTTGATATGAAGGGGATTATGCAAGTATGGTGATGTAAGGCCTGATTCACCTTTTCGGCATGGTAAAAGGATAAATCGCAACCATCTTTCAAGGGTTTTGACATCAAGCGTAAGCCCCCTTTCGAAACACTACTTGACAGAATTTTTGATCGAAAATCCGATTTTTTTTTTTTTTGCTTAATATAACAAACAGATGTTTATTAGGTCATCTTAAGCTATGGCAATTAAACCACGGGGCTACATGCAAATACCTAGTTTTTGAGCCTTTATACATGCCTTTTCCGATCGACGACCTCTCGCGTGCGTGAAACAAGTTCTGTTCATACTGAGTCAGTAACAGAAATATCTCGAAATCATTATCTCACGTCCATCATACAGCAACATCAGTCAATAGAAAGGACAAAACGACGTGAACTGTTGTGACCTTCACTTCTGTCCAGGATTATGAACTTGGTTCATAATTCTTATCATCAGTGGAAGATGAGGAAACAGTTCGAAAAAAGGGAGCAGTGTGCCACCGAATAGTCTCGAAACTCGCCACTCACCGAAACTCACCTTCGAATTCACATTCTCCCCTGTGTCTGGCCCGGGCAAGGTTGGGGTCATTAAGCAGACAAGCTGTGATCTGCAAGATTCCCTGATTGAGGTATGTCTTACCATCCTCACCGCACACCGGCTTGTAGGTGGCCCGGAAACTCAGCGCACAACTACTTGCTTGCTCTGGAGACGGAAAGGACGAAACAGAAAGATGAGTAGCAGTCACCCAGATGGGTGACTCAGTCTTTTGCTTGTTTATGTTGATATAGGCCTATATTTGCAAAAAACAACAACAACAAAAAACAACACACACACAACAAAACTGTAATGGAAAGACTCTACATGTTTAAGAACACATGGCATGATGTGCATCTCATGAAAAGCCAGTGAGTCTTTTTTTTTTAAATTTTGGTACAAAGACTCCGACGTCATTCATACTTTAAGCGGAGAAATTATTTCTTTCTTGAAACAGTTGTTACGGTGCCAATGAGTCTGTGTTGAGGAGTAACCTTATCATTATTATTTTTTCATTCATAGTGTCTTGCTCTTCTCAAATGCTGTTCACTTGTCTAGGCAATGTTTGGCGGCGAGTAAGCCTTGCTTGGATTGTTTATCTCTTTCATTCTTTGACGCCGTGGCTCGTCACCGCCGTGATCGTCTGGCGCAACACATTTTGAGTCTTGAGTTTACTGCTAATCCACCACAAGTGTAATCTGATTAATATGCACTTACGAGTAGGTTCGCAGAATTCATCAGCTATTTTGCTGAGGGTGCTAATTCGCTTCTCACAGGCGTTTTTCTGAAGGAAGCATTCATTGTCGTAGGTGATTCCATCACTGCCACACACTGGGAAGAAAATGTCCGGGCACTCTCGAGGACACGCAGCCTGCACTGCAGACGTGGGAGAGGGAACAAACAAACCAAAAATCGTCAGGACGTTACAAGTTACACATAAATGTGGTTGCAGTTGTTCCAAACACAAGAAGTAAAAACGAATGGGGCAGGTCGCAGTAACAACAGCAGCAACATGAGATCTAGCATTGAAGAAAACATTAGTTTTGCCCCAAGGTAAAGGAATGCATCCTTGTCTGCCTTTATGGGGGTGGAGAAATTTTGTCAGAGTTAACGAACGGTCAATGGTTCCCGTAAGAAAGGCCTCTGATCAGCTCACGAAATGACCCTTTCTTAGATCGTAAGATTGTTGAAATTGAAATCATTTAATAGTATGTAAAAGAAAAGGAAATGACAGTTGGTTTCTGCATGCTGTCTTTAGCTACACTATATTCTTCAATACAGCAACACTAAATGGCCGTAACAATATGTCAATATTACTTTTCTACAATATTCGATTTGTCTTTTCTATTTGTGATTATCTATAAATCTGCCAGATGCATTTATCACTTCGGTGTATTTCGCTGAGAGAAGCCTTTATGGAGTGTGCTCGTGTGAATGAGTGGCATAGGTTTCATTGTTAAAATAAGAAAAGGTCTGTCCAATAGGAACATTAAGATGAAACGAGGCTTACTAGATGGGTGTTGAATCCTGCATCGTCCCTCATAGGCCACCTGCAAGTTGGGGTCCTTCCTATGACACTTGATGGAGTACAGTACGCAGATGCTGTAGTAAGTCTCCCCATCCGACCCACACACCGGCGCGTAGTAGCGCGTGCATCTTCTGAAGCAAGGGTCGTTTGCTGCAGAATAAAGTTGGGATTAACCTCAACAGTAAGGCCTACAGATTTTGGGACTTTTAATACGAAATACACAAATCTTTAGAGTGGTACTTCGGAGGTAATGGAAGAGAGATGGATAATATATTTAAAGTAGTCTTTTTAAAGAGTATCTCAAAGTGAGTGAAGAAACAATTTTTCAAAGGTTTTTTTTTTTCAAAAACACGAGGGTTATGTGACGTTGGGTTCCTCATATCAGGACTTGACTATGTAATTTATGAAAAAAAGTCAAACAGCAACATTTTCTTAGAATCGTTCCTCCTCCTTCTGTTACCTAACGATGATCACAATAGAATCCACACTTCAGTCCCATATTATGCGTGCTGAACCAAATCCACGTTTTTGTCAGCGTGCGCGTTTGTGTCTTTTCTTTTTAACTTTTTGCCGAATTTGAGTTCGAAATTTCACTTACGATCATAGACGAAAGGGTCGAAGGCCTCACTGAGTACCACGAGCCAAGCCAGCAGGATGAATGGCGCCACCATGCGGTCGACACCCATGACCACTACCGTGACAGAGAAAGACATACGGAGATTGAGGAGGAGAGAGGGAAGGAATCATCAGCACATGGACGTATGTGCACGAAATGTGGTGGACGGGAGGAGAAGGAAAAAGATAGACGTAAATTAGTGGAGGGGAAGAAAATTGATGACGTGGTAGACTCAAGTTGTAACAATACTGCATGTAATATGACAAGAAAGGGAAAGATATAACAATCACTAGGATTTCACTGAGAGGAGGAAACATAGTTTGCAAGTAGAGTTCTAGATAAGAATCATTGTGGGGAATGATATTTGATAAGCTCCGACCTAGATATTCATAATCATTGTTACTTTTTGTATATGGTGTATCTTTCTTTACAAATACAGTCCCCTGTAAGTTATTAACGGGTGGGAGGAATAGCAGTTCGTAATACATCATTGCATTCATTTCTAAAACAAAACAATGGAGAGAAACAAGTTCATTTACAAGTTCACCAAAGTAACAATTCAGCATCCTCATTTCGTTTAGAAACATTTACACGTGTGAAATGTCTTACAAATCAGAAAATCATTTCTGGGTGTTCATCAACTTATTTCGCACCGCCTGTTTCTTTTTTTTTTTTGTCTCGATAATCTCAGGAATATTTAGGACGTGTGCTCTCAAAATATTGGCATCCGTCACGTTGAACATGACGTGGTAAGTTCTTAAGACATTGATAACGGGTGAGGACTTGCTGTCAAGACAGATGGATTTCGTCATTTGCTTCCTTTGGCCACAGGAGAGAAGTGTATTGATGAACATCGCTAGAGCGCCAGCTATACCTTACAAATATGTCATGTAAAATTCATCTAACTTCAGTAAGGACGATTTCAGGCCTCAGCCTGGTCTCATATATACGCGTGATCGTGGACACCTCTTGCCATCCCTATCCGATCGACATTCCGCCAGCAATCCGCATCTGAGTTCCGACGTAATCCAGCTGATGACATCAAACCCCGGATGGGGTGGATTCGGGTGAAAATATCAACCTTTGCTCCAGTTTTACCTACCTTGCTAGATTTTCGTAGATCCAAGTCTTAGTTCGCATACATGCGAACAATTTACAACAGGAGGGCTATCAAACTTCAGCATTTTTATTCATCTTCTTGCATACTAGTCTTTTACCAACACGTCAAGAGGAAAAATTTATGATTCTATGATAACAACCATTTTAACCATAATGACAGAAATGATATGAAATGTAAACAAGAAAAAAAAATGAAGACGGAGAAACAACCAATGGATACGTCGCCTGCCTTCTAATATCCATTATTTTTTTGAAGGCGTCTTCCCTCCCTTGTCACGAATTGACCGCTTGTTGTCATTGACGGCATCGATTTCTGGAAATGCCCGGCGAACTTTTGACTTCGGCGATAAAGCGAGCGTGGCGGTATTCTCTGTTGGAGTATATAGATTACGATAAAATTGCAATCATCACCCCGGTGTGAATGTCGCGAGAGTGCGAGCTGACCTGTTTGCCATCTGGTTAATATGGTAAACCATATTGTACGGCAGCAACAGCCGGTTTCCACATTTTTCTCTGGTAATTTTCGTGCCCTGGTTCTTTAACCTTTCTTGTTTCGTTTCTATCGAATTACTTGTGTGCGAATCGGACGCACCATGTCCCCGCAGATACTATACTTCGTGCAATGGCACGGGAGATGATTGCTTGTCGCAGCTAAAGCCCGCCGTCTTGAAAGATGGTCGGAACAAGGAGCTACAGTAGCTCCGTCGTCGGAAGAAGACGGATTCTTATCTCCAGTGCCAGTCAGAATATATTCCTTGCTAAGTACTAGATATATGTCTCTTAAGTTTACGTACAACAGGGGGGGGGGGGGGGAGGGGTCCACCTTCCTAACATCAGTGCCGAGAGCGACAGCGCTTAATTTTTAATTCGCAATCAGTTTGAAGTTGACATTCTAACAAATGTATAACATTCGTTTTTCTAGACCCTCAAAAGCAATTATTGCTCTTGCTATGCTCTTTTTCCATTCCATGACAATGTATTGACTCCATGAAATTATGCGAAAGACCGTCACTCCAAGCTCGGCATCTATTTCATGCACTGCACTTCTTTTTAAACCTGTACTGGATGGCATTCAGTCCTAGCGGTGATCATCATCATTACCACTGATTACTTCGTTTACTTTTCATCTTTCTGAACTTAATTCATTGCAAGACGCATTTCTCTCACAGCGGGAAAAAAATCACGTCGCGTTTTGTTTTGTTTTTCTTTCTCGTCTTTCACAAAGATTTGTGCAAACTTGATGTGTACAGGAATATTTCCCCCAGAAATGAAAGTACGACAAACACAATCGATTTTGTCTTCATTATTTGTTACACATTTCAGACATTTCAACACCTAATAATTTAGCGTTTTTCTCTTTTTTTTTATCAAGCAGTAGGCCCCTAAACGACGACCGTGAGGAGTAGCATTATCTTTGTACTTGCCTCATTTCTGAATACCCTTGGAGACTATAATGCACATAACATATCTTTGTCCACTGCAATTGTTATTGTATAACGTTGCAGTTGTTTGCTTCATGTGGACGAATCACGTGCATTTGAAAGCAAATGAATAACTTGTATACGCACCGTTCCAATAATTATTATTCGAATTAAAGGTGCTTAATTGGTATAAGTAGGGTGCTATAATACGGTTACGCCTGTCTTTTCGCAAATTGAATCATTGCGAAAATCCTCTAATGTGTGAAAAGTGTAACCTTACCAGATCAATGCTGACAAAATAATATTAAATTTCATTGACTTACTTCTTTTCTAAATTACACATGGAAAATATTTCAAAAATTTTAATTCTTGAAAGACGTCTTCCATTATCGATGTATAAAGGCCTACATATTTTTTCATTTTTCTTAGAGAGAGGGGGGAGGAGAGAGGGAGAGAATGGAACATAGAATTTCATGAAAAAGATACGTATCAGACTACCGTTTCGATGCAAAGTGCCAGCAACAATAATTATCAATAAAGTGACAGCAACAATACAGTAATTGTCAATAAAATACCAAAATCGAAACCGTTCACTATAGAAGAGGCCGCTATCTTTTCAATTTGTCCGAGAAGTTCAGTTTTCAATAAATGTTACAAGCGTATTCGCTTTCTAATACCGTGGAGTTACCATGGTTTGACCAATATCTCTGACTGTTCTGAAGAAAAAAAATAACAAAAAAAAAACTAACATTGTCTTACCTTTCTTGCAAGACGGGGCTCATATCACTCAAACACCTTGCATCGGGAAGCGTCTACCCAATCGTCTGCCAAGAGAAAAGAAAGAGAAAGAGCGGGAGATCTGATTAGAAAGCTATTAACACTTTCACAGACAGGAAGCTTGTGATGCTCCTGGTCACAACAATTAGTCAATCAACGCAATATCAGGACACCATGAGAGCCAATTCCTCTTGCTATAATGCATTAGTCTCCTGGAAATTGTCTGTTGGTTGAATAATACATACCAGTTATCAACGGCGAACGGAGTGATGGAGATATCGCTTTTGAACGACTATGTAAAAATCGTCCACTTCAGCCTCAATTTTCTGTAATCGCATGGTTACATTAACTTTTGATTATGCTAGGTATTTTAAGATTGCCAAACGCAATCAAGCGTCATAAAAACACATGGTTTTCGGGGCTTTTTCTACTTCTTTGTTTTCAGTCGGAAGTACGTTGATCTATGTTAAGAATCATCGCTCAATTATTGTCACCGTTACTAAGCTATATAGGGTCTCTCTCCACGATGACTCACGTAGGGCAAAGGATCGGCGGTAGAGAGGAATCCTGTCGGTTACTAACCCGACTCTAGCCGCTGACCAAACACATCAAAATGTCAAATTTGAGCGACCACAACATCATTGTCCCCAGTCACATCACAGCAATACTATAGGCAAAGATCCGCCCCGACCCCGTTACCCCTCTTCGAAAATGATAACACTGTGGCCTTTTTAACATGCTATGTGAAATTCTGAGACATGATTGGCTGTTCCACTTCCTCTCTTCACATTGTCTGTCGTGCATGCCGCCGAGTACAGTTCACAGTCACGCAACTCGCAGCCTGACTGCCGCGGCGAGGGGTTAATGACCTCGCCAGCGGATCGTGTGCGCCCATACGCTGCGATGATTATATTACAGCAATGTTTGCCTTTTTTCTGCCTGAACGAAATATTCAACATTGCATCGATTCGAATCCGACGAGGAATTCAAGCACTTATCGAGGAATATGTCGAGACTCTAAACGGAGAGTATTTCCCTTCGGTATTTTTACCAAAACAAAATGACGTCATACCTACCCACGATATCAAAACCCACATACGATTCCCATATATTTTATGAATGTGGGAATAGCATGTACTGGAGCCATCCCGTGTTGGAAACTCGGCTTCGGCGCTTGCAAGCGTCTCAATTTTTCACAAATTCCACTGGTAATGCCCCAATCTTCAATGAAGGTCTTGGTGAGATATCAGATGTGCAAAGTATATTTTGCACTGAATAAAACTTTGTTTTTAATTCACTTTATGAATCACAGTGCCTCCTGTCTTAACGCTAAAGCAATTAAAGCATGTTTCTTCCATTCTTATATTTTATCGGCTATAGTAGCTCGATGCACCTTCGGTTACCTTTACAAAGATAAGTTACAGTTGGATTTCTCGTGCTATTTTATTTTTAACTGTCATAATCACTACTGAACACAGGTAATTGAGACATCTTGGCATTTATAGAACGAGCCATCTATACTCCCTGACAGAGTAAAGACGTTGATAGAGGAATATGAATTCTGGTCATGAAAAAGACGTTTCTAGGGCACCGTTTCATGAAAGTTGTCAGTCTCTGACCATCACTATAGCAACAGTCAGTGACCAGAGCTTCTCAGCCAATCAAAGCCAAGGATTTGCTTGTCAGTGTCTTATCGCATTTTGGGAAGCATTGTATCACGACAAAGTGGGGCTGATATTGTAGCATAGCTTTCCGATGCGGTGAGAAATAAAAAATAATTGGTTGTCTAATATTAGAACACCGGTTATTTTGAAACTTTGATTTCCTCTCTTGGTTTCTCATTACAGTATTAAGTGTAATATAGCAGTATGGCTCTCATCAGCAGTGCTTTGAGAACAACTCGTACAGATATGGATATAGGGAATTACTCCAAGGAATTCAAATTGACGTTGCAGGTTTTGCTCATACCAACACGAACACACATTTTGCATTCGGCCCAGGTTCTCACGAGAGAGAACTTCCCTAACCCATTTCAAAAAAAAACAAAAAAAAAAAAACATTGTAGCAACATTATACATTGATATCAAATAAGGTGATTGCTGTAGTGGCCTCATCGTCCCCAATCGATCTATACATAATTATAAATCTTAACAAAATTTGCTTTCTTGGCATGAAATGAACGCGAATATTGGACACTTTCGCCTAAATCTGAATGTTGCAGCGATCTATATAGCAATGATAACTATTTAGGTAAAGGAGTTATGATTGCTGAATTATCATTTAAACATTGTTCCTATAATGATGGTTACCTGCATAGGCCTTAGCCTATTGGAGAGTTATGATTTAATGACATCATTTCAGGTAATGAGCATAATCATGTGGTTTTTAACAAACATAATTAATTCTGGTAAAACGATTGGAACATTATTCGTGGGACCATGGAGGTACAGTTGGACCATATACATTTTGCATTTAAAGTGCGAGTTTAGATGAAACCGATTTTACTGGAATATGTGTCCATACAATAACAACAAAGACACAGAAACAGAACAGACAGCTACTGAATGAAAACATTATATTTACGTATATACAAACAATTACAAAATACCTATTACGTATAATATAGCATACAGTAAACATTAATGCATAACTACAAATAATGAAAAAAATCGCAACTTGTATATCAGTTTAAAAAACACACACCCAGTAATAATGAGAATGAATGTTGTATTGATACAACACTGCTTCCCCTTCCAACATCCATTTAAAAACAATTTAATCTTAGATACAAAGACTACTGATGTATGCCGTTTTTATTCGACATCACGCGCACACACAAACATGCACACATAGGCCTACATGATTGTGTGCATGCATGTGTTCAGATAGATGAGAGAGAGAGAGAGAGGAGAGAGAAATCACAGATCTTAGCTGAATTAGGGAAGTATCAACTGAGGTATATACCACGATCATCCCCCAGTTCAGATCACCCGAACAGTTGTGTGCAGTCAAGCTTTTAAAAAATGCTGCTTCATGCGATGCGGCAGGCGGATTCAGTCGAGGAGGAAAAGAAGCTTCAGCATTTAAGGCGCAATTAATACCGATTGATGACTAATAATTACACTCGCCTGCTTTGTCTCGTCTACCCCTGCAGGTAGTTCCAATTATCACCTTTTCCTGACGGAAGAAATGAGCTTGGTCACAGCAGCAAGCCGGCTGGATTGGAAATCTCCGTAAGAAGACGCCCGCGCCTGCCCGCCTCAAAATGAATCTACGCTTTCCGTTACCGTATAGGATAAAGGGGAGTCGCGAATGGATCTTTTGCATCTCGCCCAAACCATACACTCTCGCAGAACCTCTTTTTAAAGGAGGGAGGGGGAGGGCTGCATTTTGACCAAAAAAACCAAAAAAAACCCGATCTTGATGAATAATGATTTTGCATCATGGTGAGTTTCAGCAAGATCACCTGTGGCAGTGAAGTATGACTTCCCTGACAATCATAGACCAGTTCGTAATTCCACTTTGCGCATGAACAGAAAAAGGTCATTTGTACCAACAGGCATTATGGTTTGTAAATTCATTGAGATAAGCATCTGTGATGCAATGATTATTCATGTGATCCTTATCTAGATGGTGCTTGCCAGCACATCCACCTGACAGCAAGAATGGTATTTCGTAATATCAAAGGAAATAGGCTGTTATTGCATTTAATACAAAACAATCAAACAAGGATGCCTGCTAAATTAACAACGGATGGAGTATTCTGATCACCTGATCTAAACGCAAGTTCATTCTTTGTCCTATACTATAATACTCGAAGTTGTTGTTGTTGTCGCGGCCTTATGTATTTCCTGTTTTATTTCGGCGTTGCTGGTTTCTCTATCTCCTCCCGAGCCGTCGGCTCCGGGCAGTTGCGACCGGTGCCGTCGGCCGCAGGAGAGTATCCTACATCGAATGGCGTGGGTTTCGTCCCCTCTCCGCCTCCGTGTCGACGTCGAGGACGAAAAAGAAAAATTAATTAGCTACATGCATAATGCATTTTTGTGCGTGACGAAAGAGCCGAGCGTTTCAATATTCACGGAACCTGCGCTGGCCTCCTGCTTTCTCGATCTTCCATCTTTTAGCTTGCAGAGACATTGGGGGATACTAAAGATGATGGTGCGGCGAAATCTCTGACATCTTCCGGCGGACGCGCACGCACACACACAATGTACTACTATACCTCGCAGAACTCTATACACACTCTACACTGTGTGTATATAGTTCTGTGATGTACCTTTGCCTCCGCCTGTTACGTGTACTGAATGTATTGACGATGGTTTCACGAATCTGTGTGTGCGTGACATGGACTACAAGGGCATTTACGTACAGTTCGCCATTATTGGCGTCCCCAAATGAAAACAACGAACGTTGGTTATGTAATTGTATTTTGCACAACTGCAGAATACTATATGCAGCTCAGGTACGTCATTTAGTTTGCTCGCCGTTTGCTCTCAAGTCCGGTGTCATTGTACGCAGACTGTTTAGGACGCGGCTAAATATATTTGCCGATCGTACCCTTACATTATCAGATTACACGCGCAGCTGTGTCCATTCGTTTACTGCAGAGCTGCTGTAATCATACATATTCATAAGATGAGCGGACGTAGAGGAAAATCTCGCTTTGCCGACCGCCTATTTTTAAAATTGCAAGTGGAAATAGAATGTGTGGTTCTATGGTCTATCAAACCAAGTTTTGGTGACAAAAAAGAGGGAGCAAATGAAGACGAATGCAGTGATGTATATATTCTTCTTTCTTCCATAACATGGGAAAAATATTAAAGAAAAAAAATACGAGGTCGTGAGAACCTACTCCCACGGGTGCCTATTAAACCTGATGACTATGATCTCCCCCTCCCCAATAAACAATGATGATAATAATAATAATAATAATAATAATAATAATAATAATAATAATGATAAGGATAATGATAATAATGATATAATAATAACAATAATAGGAGCAATAATTGTAGGCCTAATATTAATTATGATAATGTACAATCTGAAGCAGATGTAGTTCTATATTGATATGATATATCAAGCCAAGTTTTGGTGATTAAAAACAACAAGGAGGGAGCAAAATTATGAAGACGAAAATATCTTATTTTTCTCTCATAACGTGGGGAAAAGAAACATGAAAAAAAAAAAACACAAAACAAACCGAGGCCTTGAGACCAGCCGTGGATTCCCGCGGGTGCCCGCGTGGATGCAAGAGCAGGGGGTAATCAAAGTCATAGTGTTGAATATCTTCCCGTTTCAACGGGAACAACCTGTGGGCAGAACTTTCGGGGAATCTCATTTGCGTTTTTGGTAATTTTTCCCTGAATGTTTTTGTTTTTTGCCCTGCGGAGGTGGAAATGTGTGTGTGCGTGAGGGGGGGGGGGGAAGGGGTGAGGGGCAACAAGACAACTGTTGGACTTCAACGGGTGCAAATAACCCCTCGAAACTCAAGTTCTATAATAAAAGCAAGTAGTGGCGGGAATGATCCCTACCAATGGACCGGATTGCCTGGCATATACTACAAAAATGTATTATAAAATTTCTGGAAAGGGTGGTCATTTAGAAGACAGCACAATTAACGAAAGAATGAGAAGACTTTTCTTTTTATTTCTTCAATAAAAATTTGCAAAATCGTATTATGAGAAAAAAAATAAAACCCCTCAGACCCGTGGATTTCCACGGGTGCTGCTAGTTTGAACATGAATTCTATTGTTGCGTAGGGCAAGCTTATGCATTATGCCGCTTTGAAAGCGAGTGAAGTGCCTAACCAGCTGAGAAAAAAGAAAGGTCATTTTGTACCAATGTGTACATGAGCCAATTACGAACTTGCTTATACCTAACTAACATTAGTGCTGGGGTGGAAGTATTTGAGCTCTGTCAAAAGCACCGGCTGCTTACAGTATCGGTATTTGTCAGTGTTTGTATAATGATTTGTATTTGTTCGTTTGTTTGCATGTGTATGTGTGTGTGTGTGTGTGCTGCATTTACTGAAAAAAAAAACCCTCGATGATGTACACAAATTAATAGACTATGAAAACGTGATGACAGCCAAACAAAGAACACAACAGATTATTCTGTCAAATCTTAGGACCACACTGTTCTCTCGGCGAGATGCTGACGCGCAAACAGAAGCGGGCATCCGAGAAACCTTGGTGGGCTTCCTGATACACGAGCCTTGCTTTTTCGGTTTGGAATATCTTACCATCACCGATTCATCGCCGTAATGTTGATGTTGGCATCTTGAAGCTGATTTTCCCATATCTGTCCAAACAGCAGCCGACGGTGCATGACTCTCGGGTTTGTTACGCTCTGCATTTGTTAGACAAACGCGTGTTTGATGACACGGAGATGTCATGACAGATGGTGTCTTGCAGACGACGCCTGGCCATGGTTAGACTTAGGTCGGGCCACCTGATCAAAATGTCCGGTCAGTTTCCACGATCATCGCATCTCTTCGACCGCAGGCTTCCAAAGTATTGTGCGCCTTTTTTTTAAATCATTTTTCATACCCTTCTATACTTCCAATATGTCCATTGCAAAATGATACGAGCAAATGCAGAAAAAAGAAGAAAAAAAAACCTATGCATGCACACAAATGCGTAGCTCAGCTTCTTGCATTATGTCCAGGTCCTCACCGTGTCTGCACTCAGTATACCCATAAGATACATTGTGTGGCATAGTGCAGAATGCCTGACTGATTTTTTTCCCACTTTGAATATCAAGCCAGACTATATTACGGTAAATCATTAGTCAACGTCCTCTTCTTAACAGTCGTGGAGCGATAGAGCTTTTCCCTAGCCTTATACCACTATGTAATACCACTATGTAAGAATTTCGGATGCGGTTAAAACAATCAGAGTAATGCTGTAACTCTATCGGTTTCCAACAAGCATGAATACGCTGAAAATTGTTATGGCAAAGGATTTTTTGTTTTTGTTTTTGCTTTTTGTTTTTTGGTTTTATGTATAGAAAGCTATTTCAAACTAAATTACGTCTAGACTAAAAATACTTTGGCGTATTGTTGTATAAAGGAAACGTGAAGTGTAATGAATAGTGAAACATTAGTTTACATCTCTAATAAGTAGTTTTCAATCCTAACTAAATACAGATATTTCATTGGCGTCTTGTGAATCAGACTTTCCAAGATCTCTCTTTTCAGAGATGTGATCAAGAGACCCTTGGAGAGACTTGTAACAAGACTAGTCAAGTTATATCGTTGTTTAAACGGAGAAAGAGTCATCCGTCCGCTCAACGCTTCGTGTGAACTGGAGGTCGAATCCTGCTAACACAAATATACGATGGCCCTCGTCTTGATGAGCACAAAGTTATGGCGCCTTGTTACGTGTACTTAGCTCTCTGTGTACATTCCATATGTCAGATGAAGTGCTCCGCCAGAGAATGAGCTTTGGTCATAGCACATGGGTGTCAAGTCAGAATATATTACTTCATGGACTTAGGGAAAGGGAGGGATGAGGTGGTAACAGAGAGAGGAGGCAAATGTTGAGGGCACTACCATAATAGGTATAACGCGACAGCAGTCCGACCAACTCACATCTACGTTAGATAATTTGCCAGATACTCATGCTGCATGCGTCGGCTTTGAAACCACCACTGCTTTAGTGGTTGGGTTGGAAATAGATGAAATCCTAACGGAAGGGGATAATCAATGTGACGTATATTCCTCCTTCAAGCTTACGATTTGATAACGCACGAAGACATTTTGTGTAGTCCTTATTTAGGCATCTGAGTTAATGACTTCGGATGAAAACAAAACTCACAGAAAACCTGCAAGAATTAACATTGATCGAGAAGAAGCGAGAGAGGGGAACATCTTGAACGCATTCTGCTAAGCAGTTCTAACTGGGTCTGATACACAGTGCAGGGTAATGTATTTCACATATTATACCACGAACCGTTATGAAAATACAGAGTATAGATCATGTAGATAACGGCAACCAATAGGCACTGATCGACTCTGGCAAACACATGTGGTTACCCTCCCGTTAACCTGACTCGGGCCTGCCTCGGCAGGAGCTCTTCAGGTCCGCCTGCATGAGCGGACGTGGGATTACGAGATTGACCCTGACTTTCACTTTACTGGATGTGATCTATTATGCGCCAGATTAATAATATCTTAAATTTGTTATGCACCAACCTCAATCGGTGGTGATAAATCCACTATCGAGCGTCAGCGAACAAAGATGCCCACATCTTGCCACGCGCGAAATGCAGATTGACAAATTTTTGTATGGTGATGACTTTGCGGATGCCCACCACGATACTTACGTAATAATCAATTACTTGTTGTTTTTTTTTCACTAGGGTAAGTCGTCACGTCTCTAGCGGAATTATAGAGTAGTCCAAGCGGATTACAATGAATCCTTTGCTTTGTATTAGGTTGCCTGCCCTAGATCAGAGTGACCTCTGAGATGGGGATACAGTCATTGGGTTAGGGCTCTTCCTTGTGACACATCCAGACAGGCCCGCAAGAAAGGTAGGAAGGGTGGACAGGATAGGATGTATCTTGCCCCATTAAAAAAAAAGAAGAAGGATGAAATAAGATGAAAAATTAGATAACTAAAACACAAGCAAGTCATGATTCCTTCAGGAACGAAACGGTCCATCTAGTACAAGCACCCTCTATATGTTTCGACTCGTCCTAGCTGATGGTGGTCTATGCTTATCCTCAGCGTGTATCCAATTACATTGTACTATTATTCATCCTTTCAAATTTCTCTCAGGTATGAAATATAGCGCTTGCGTTAAAGAAAAAAAAATACAAAACTACCCCAATAGAATAATGATTCGGCCAATGACAAATGTCTGTCACGATTTGTTGAGAAAACTGGTATTTCATGATTCCCAGCCGGCTTATCTCTCCTATACATCGGCGTTAATGTACAGTGGTATATCACGCATCTTCCGCTTAGTTCGCGAAATGAGAAGCGACACGTTCCCTGCCATGATACTGTCGTTTCTCATGGATCAACGTCGATTTTCATTTTCTTGCTGTTCGTCATGTTTGTGTCTGGCATCTTTTTCGATATTAGTGGGGAACAGATTGTCTCAAGAAAATAATCTATTCTTCAAGGATATGAGAATTTCTTTATCATAAAAATCAATCCACTATATTAATCTCCATCATATCCACATGGTGGTGAGCAAAGAAAATAGGTTCAACTTTGCACCTTTACGGGTGCAACATTGCACCTTTCTGGTCTGAAAGGTGCAAAATTGCACAAGCACAGGTGCTACATTTGTATCACACATAAAAGTGGAAAGTTGAACATATTTCTAGAAGAATGTATAAGATGTAACACACTTTCTTTTCACTTATCTGTCATTTAAAACACACAAACACACACACACACACATGAAAAAAAGAAACAAGTAAATATGTGAATATAACCGCCAGAGCAACCAGGTAGCAGGTGGTCAGCTTGGCAAATATTTCTCCGTTCACGAGGTTGTGCGACCTAATTCTCGAGGCAAAAGAGAGGGAGAGATCTACTTTAAGTGATTAAGGTCTATTATTAGGATTATTATATATTGGTCCACCTTCTGACGTTGCGCTAATACATTTATAGTGTGGTTACAGACCATGCAGTGAATTTACCAACTGGAAGTATCGGATAATGTCTTTAGGAATGAAAATAACCACTGTTACGTTCTGAGCTCGCATGAGTCACACACCTTATTTTGTAGAGGCAGACGACAACATTTGTAGCCAAGTTCAGACGATCCCGCCATCATAGTTGAAAGCTAATTGCAAGTTGGTTGAAACGACATGGTATTTCGATTTTAGACAAAGAATGGAATCGCTGCTAAAATATCATCTGCAGATTGATCACCGAAGAAATTGCATCAGTTGGGAGGGGGGGGGGGGGGAGAAGATTGATTAATGCGTTGTAATGGATCTCCTGGATAACTGCCATTATGTCTTACTAGTCTGTTGGGGAATTTGCTCCGATGGAAGTTGTTTTTGTTTTTGTTTTTTAGCTTGACTAAATTAGAATTAATTACAGGCGATTCAACAATATTCAAAGAGGTATACTTCGACACAACTGCCCCATCAGAGAATGAATCTTATTTCAGATCAAACTTTGCTGCAAGTTGACTTTGATAAATACGATGAAATCAGACAGAAGGGTATAATTTCAACAAAATCTACCACGATATCAGAAAAGTATAAAAATATTTTTCCCTTCTCATCAACGGATATAATATACGTACATTGCATATTACTTATACCTCCCCCATTGGTTTCTAAGCACGGTATTTTTGAAATCATGTTTTTGGTCGATGATTTCTTTCCTCATAGTAATCGTATTTAGGTTTTTACAACACCGCAACAATTTCATGCAAAGGATGTTTCTATTTCTTATTGATTTCATGTCATCAACTACAACAAACAGTGAGGATCAAGAATTATGTACACTTCAATAGGAGACTTATGGTGTAATGACATGCTTGGTTTTTTTTAATTTCGAGTATGTGCACACGGTTTCGACTAATATAATTATTGATGAACAGTTAAAACGAAACGAAGGGAAATTTAAACTCTATACAGCGTGTTTTTGTTTTCGACACTCTGTTCTACTAATGTTTCCCTCCAGGAGCCAAATTTGCACATGGTGTTGACTTGCATTCTCCGAGGCACATGCCATGTGACTGTGCATGGCTCGCAATCAACTTGGCCACATAACACTAGAGTCTATTCTGGGACCGGCTCGTCAGGATTTACACACGTGGCACTGAGCGCTATGAAGTGCTGGCATTGAGCTTTTTTCGCGTACTTTCTCAAACACACACACACACACACACGCACAAGGGCGTACCGAGGGGGGGTGTTTTGGGTGTTCAAACACCCCCCTTTGCCAAAAGGGGGGTGTTTAAGGTGTTCAAACACCCCCCTTGGGCAAAAGGGAGGTGTTTGAGCTATTCAACACCCCTCTTCAGCAATGCTTAGATGTTGACAAATGAAACAAAAGCTGTCTTTACCGCTTTTATTTCCGTTTTGAATTCCGCCTTTCCTTTCTTTTGCGTTCATTTTCTCTCTCTCTCTCTCTTCCTTGTTTTTATGTTTGTGTGGATGATGATACATTATGGAGTTACATAATATTATACACACTAAAGAACTCGTGTACAGTACGTGTTAATATTACGTTACTGCACCGCGCGCGAAGCTGACGCGCAAACAGTAGACATTCCCGATCCCTGCTTTGCTTTCTGACCGAATCGCGAAGATACATTGCGATAATGTTCACCGTTTACCGGTATTATACTGTACTCGGTACCGTAAATTGTGTATGATGCATAATATTATGTGTGTACAATGCATGCTGCGCTGCAGCCTATTATAGGCACATTGCATGCTAAGTCAGTAGTATCAACTACCAACAGTGGCGTATCTAGGGGGGGGGGGGGGGCAAGGGGGCACGTGAAAAAAAAAAGAAGAAGAAAAAAAAAAAAAAACCTCGCCCGGACGGGGGGAAGGAGAATGGGGGGGGGGGGGGGGGGGGCAGAAAACCAAATCAAACAAGATAAAAACAAAACATGAATTCCATGTTTTGTAACGCTGAAATATAAAAATTTTCGGCTCGCTCGCTGCACCCGCTCGCCAAAATTTATCCCCCCCCCCAAAAAAAAAAGTAAGAAGAGCAAAACGTAATGATGACGTGGAAATATAAAAATTTCGGCTCACTCACTCGTAGTAATTCAGAGTATTTTTCCAAGTCCTTAGTTTGTTGGCATAAATCGTTATCTATGAAGCTGTCACTATATCTTGATTAGAATTGTAAGATTTAACAACCAAAAAATGACAAGAATTCCAGGTTTTGTAAGGTGAAATACAAAAATTGTCGGCTCGCTCGCTGCGCTCGCTCACCAAAATTTATCAAAATTTATCAGATTTGATATCACCCTCAAAAAAACCCTTTTAAGTGCTCGAAAAAGCATATCAAGTGGACTTTTTTTAAGTCCCTACCGGGATGGGATTGGGGTTGAACACTGTTGGTATAAATCGTTATCTATAAGACCGTCACTATATCTTGATTAGAATGGTCATTCGAAGATTTAATAACCAAAAATGACAAGAATTCCATGTTTTGTAAGCTGAAATACAAAAATTTTCGGCTCGCTCGCTGCACTCGCTCGCCAAAATCTTCAATATCTATTACATTTAAAACACCCTCATAAGACCCCTTCTATAAGTGCTTGAAAAAGCACATCATGTGAACTTTTTTTAAGTCCCTACCGGGATGGGGTTGGACACTGTTGGTACAAATCGTTATCTATAAGGCCGTCACTATGATTAGAATTGTAATTCGAAGATTTGATAACCAAAAATGACAAGAATTCCATGTTATGTATAAAGCTGAAATATAAAAATTTTCGGCTCGCTTGCTGCGCTCGCTCGCCAAAACACATCAAAATTTAGGGTTGCCTATTTACATTTAAATCACCCTCAAAAGACCCCTCTTAAGTGCTTCAAAAAGCATATCATGAGGACTTTTTTTAAGTCCCTACCGGGATGGGGTTGGGGTTGAACACTTTTTCAGAAATTAGGGGCGCAATTTTCGCGCTTGCCACGGGCGCCGTTTTCCCTAGATACGCCACTGACTACCAAGTAAAGTCAGTATAATGGCCTACTGGAAGCAGCAAGCTCTGGAAGCTCTGGGAGTAGCAAGTTACTAGCTACTCAATGTAATTAGTAATAGCACATGGACTTGGTAATCTTTAGTAATAGTAGATATGAATTTTTTCAATGACTGAAAGTTAAAACTGAAAAATAACTGAGTGTGAGTCTACAAATTGTGGTTGGATGACTTTATTGCGTCTAAAATTCATTAGATATCTAGGTCTAGGAACAGTGGCGTAACTACGGGGGCATGGAGGGGGGCACGTGCCCCCCCCCCCCCCCCCCCCATCCGCTGATTTTAAAAAAAAGAAAAAAAAGAAGAAAAAGGAAAAAAAAAGAAAAAAAAACCTACGAAAATGGTAATTCAAAGGTTAGTAAACTGCTTTTGAAATCGACATGAAAGGATGATCAAGAAAAAAAGATATTTTTCTAAGATTTCTTTTAACCATATTATAATTAAAGAGGTATAACATTGTTCAAAAAGCCCGGAGACGACAAAAGATTGTGATTCAGCGTGATTCCTGGTTGGCATTTTGAATACAAGCAGGATGTGCGCAGTGTACTCAGAATATCGGAATGACAAAAAGAGTCGCTGCAATGTTGCGCAATGTTTGATAGGTTGTACACATTTGCTATCAAAGCTTGATCATTGATTTTGCAGTGTTGCTTTACATACTAGTCTATATTAAAATGCCTTGCATTGCCAATAATAAGACTTGACCTTGGCTATTTCCTAACTTTTCCATCTATATGAAACACACACACTCACAAACACAAACAAATTAGGGGATGCTCTGTATAAAGTGCAGATTTTGGACATCCTTCTCCCGCTTGGTCACTTCGACGCCCCCTCGCTGGTCATACCTCCCCCAATCATGAACATAAACCGACACCCTTGACTACCAGTGGCGGATCCAGGGGGCGCACCGGGCGCCCCCTCCCTCCAATGCGAAAATAAATATACATGTAGCTACAAACGACAGTTTTTGGACGGTAAAATGTCAAAATTTTCAAGCTCGCTCGCTTCGCTCGCTCGCATTTATTTTAACCGTTATATGCCATTCTCCTGATGTTACTGCCAGTAATTGCCAGCAGTTGCGCCCGGTGCGCCCCCCCCCCCCCGAATTTCCAAAGCGAAAAAATATAGCTACAAACGGCAGTTTGGGGACTGTAAAATGCCAAAATTTTCAAGCTCGCTCGCTTCGCTCGCTCGCATTTAACCGTTATATGCCATTCTCCTGATGTTACTGCCAGTAATTGCCAGCAGTTGCGCCCGGTGCGCCC
Organism: Diadema antillarum; assembly: GCF_040938485.1. Taxonomy (NCBI): domain Eukaryota; kingdom Metazoa; phylum Echinodermata; class Echinoidea; order Diadematoida; family Diadematidae; genus Diadema; species Diadema antillarum. Next base: position 1,919,920 of record NW_027271005.1, on the reverse strand, counting down.
CCCCCCCCCCCCGAATTTCCAAAGCGAAAAAATATAGCTACAAACGGCAGTTTGGGGACTGTACAATGCCAAAATTTTCAAGCTCGCTCGCTTCGCTCGCTCGCATTTAATCGTTATGCAATTCTCCTGATGTTGCTGTCAGTAATTGCCAGCAGTTGCGCCCGGTGCGCCCCCTCCCCTTAATTTCCAAATCGAAAAAATATAGCTACAAACGGCAGTTTTGGGACTGTAAAATGTCAAAATTTTCAAGCTCGCTTGCTTCGCTCGCTCGCATTTAATCGTTATGCAATTCTCGTGATGTTGCTGTCAGTAATTGCCAGCAGTTGCGCCCGGTGCGCCCCCTCCCCTTAATTTCTAAAGCGACAAAATATAGCTACAAACGGCAGTTTGAGGACTGTAAAATGTCAAAATTTTCAAGCTCGCTCGCTTCGCTCGCTCGCATTTAATCGTTATATGCAATTCTCCTAATGTTGCTGTCAGTAATTGCCAGCAGTAGCGCCCGGTGCGCCCCCTCCCCTTAATTTCTAAAGCGACAAAATATAGCTACAAACGGCAGTTTGAGGACTGTAAAATGTCAAAATTTTCAAGCTCGCTCGCTCGCTTCGCTCGCTCGCATTTAATCGTTATATGCAATTCTCCTAATGTTGCTGTCAGTAATTGCCAGCAGTAGCGCCCGGTGCGCCCCCTCCCCTTAATTTCTAAAGCGACAAAATATAGCTACAAACGGCAGTTTGAGGACTGTAAAATGTCAAAATTTTCAAGCTCGCTCGCTTCGCTCGCTCGCATTTAATCGTTATATGCAATTCTTCTAATGTTGCTGTCAGTAATTGCCAGCAGTAGCGCCCGGTGCGCCCCCTCCCCTTAATTTCTAAAGCGACAAAATATAGCTACAAACGGCAGTTTGAGGACTGTAAAATGTCAAAATTTTCAAGCTCGCTCGCTTCGCTCGCTCGCATTTAATCGTTATATGCAATTCTCCCAATATTGCTGTCAGTAATTGCCAGCAGTAGCGCCCGGTGCGCCCCCTCCCCTTAATTTCTAAAGCGAAAAAAAAATTAGCTACAAACGGCAGTTTGGGGACTGTAAAATGTCAAAATTTTCAAGCTCGCTCGCTTTGCTCGCTCGCATTTTATCGTTATGCAATTCTCCTGATGTTGCTGTCAGTAATTGCCAGCAGTTGCACCCGGTGCGCCCCCTCCCCTTAATTTCTAAGGCGAAAAAATATAGCTACAAACGGTAGTTTGGGGACTGTAAAATGTCAAAATTTTCAAGCTCGCTCGCTTCGCTCGCTCGCATTTAATCGTTATGCAATTGTCCTGATGTTGCTGTCAGTAATTACCAGCAGTTGCGCCCGGTGCGCCCCCTCCCCTTAATTTCTAAAGCGAAAAAATATAGCTGCCAACGGCAGTTTGGGGACTTAAAATGTCAAAATTTTCAAGCTCGCTCGCTTTGCTCGCTCGCATTTAATCGTTATGCCATTCTCCTGATGTTACTGCCAGCAACTGCCAGCAGTTGCACCCGGTGCAACCCCCTTAATTTCCAAAGCAAATACATATATTATTATATATAGCTACAAACGACAGTTTGGGGCTGTAAAATGTCAAAATTTTTAAGCTCGCTCGCTCCACTTGCTCGCATTTAATTGTACAGTAATGCAATTCTGATGTTGCTTCCATGAGGTGCGCCCCCCCCCCCCCCCCCAATGTCTTGACCCACGGTACGCCACTGAACACCCCCCTCCAAAAAATCCTGGGTACGCCTATGCACACGCACACGGACATTCTCGTAAGAGACTTCGATCGGACATATTATGCTAATTTGTTCAGGGTAACTGGGTATATTTCATTATTTGTTTCTGACAAACGTATTTTGTTTTGTTTTGATGAATTTATTACTTGGCACTGGTCTTAACAACGAGTGTAAAAAAGATGAGCTGATCATAACTACTATCATTACCTCACAAGTCTACAATTGGTTTCTGCACAAACATACCTCGGCAACTACACTTTCTCTCTACACACTGAAAAGTCTTTATTGCTATAGATTATTATAACAACCATGTGATGCGAAGATGCAAAATTGTTTGTTTGTTTGCTTGCTTGCTTGTTTTACTTTGGCTCTAAAAAATAATAATGTTAGTGAAAATTCGTGGTATATAAAAGGGAGAAAGATTATGAGACGATAACATCATCTTCTCATCTAATTTGCATATCATGTGATTGTGGCTATGACATCATTGTTGCTTGACATTTTCTTCAGGATACTTGAAATTTTCTTGACATTTTGTGTCTGATTTTGATCGGCAAAAACATGCCATTCTCTTTGTTCAGTTTTTTACCCTATTATACACATCACGACCAACTTGTAACATGAAGTGTAAGGTGCACTTTAATCTGTGGCGCATTGAGCAAACATGCGTTCCGGGGGTGGGGAAGGGGTGTTGATGTGAAATACACGACAGTGTTGAGGCGCCGTGAAAGAGGATGGGGAGGGGGTGTGGGTGACCTGCGGTACGCGAATCATACTGAATGATTTTTATTGTTTGTCTGTTTTTACCACAATCCGACTTCATCGATCAGACTTGACCCATCATGAACTGCACGACTCGCGGTATGTTGTCACATCAAACGCGTATCCAGACGAGAATTACTGCAGCATTTAGAGTATTGCGTCTGACCCGGCAAAGTACGAGCTAGCCATCATTTTGTGTCATTCATCGGGAAGGGGCAAGCCTTCTAAGTAGTACGTGTCTACGCTGCAGAAACCAATTCTTGCTCTATATAGTGTCTACCGCCAGCTATTGCTTTGAAAAGCTAATTGATTGATTTGTTTTTTTTTTTTAAGCAGCAATATCAGAGGACTTTCATGTTGTTGTTTTTGTTTTGTGTGTTTTTTTAACTCATTTGAAACTTTGCTTGAGGTACCAGATAGGCCCTACTCTATGTAGAAGCAGTTGTTACTTCGGATCTATGCTAAACGTTATTAATTTTGTATGATCTTATTGAGGAGAATTAAGTCCTATTATACGCTTTATGGATACCCCCTTCTAACTTGTGCATATCACTTTTTCCTTGTGCCAACGTATGATAATGATGACGACGACGATGACGACGACGATGACGATGATGATGAACGAATGAATAAAGGTATGACGAATGAAGATAGGATTAGCATTTCAGCAAGTAGTCTTTGTCCAGCCCTCCAGATTTAACGTAAGTTCATCAGTAGGTGAACTCGAACACGAAAAAGGAGATCGTGTTACGAAGTAGATTATAGGCCATCTTCATGGTTGATGCCGGAATATCAATGGTATAATAGTATTCAATTTCCTTTTATGATGGTGTCATTTAGGGCATATTATTTTGGATGTAATTGTTCCATCTCATAAAAGTCATTGAAAGTTTTGACTGTTCTATGTGATTTTTTTTTACATGTCTCTATTTAGACTACAAAAAGCAATACACAAACTGGTCAAGACTCCGCGCTATGCCGTGCAGCATGATGGCGTTCTCTCGAGAAGATGGTCATACATGTACTTATTACGATTTCATTTTAATGGTGTCGTTTATCACACGATGTTTTTCATAGTATATGTCATTGGATGGACTTCGTGAGAAAATGAAACATTTTCAAAATTCTTGTGAGTGATGTGGACAGTTTTAAACAGTCTCATCGTGAAATACTATGTATAATAAAACCATTGAACAGTTCCCGTGCCGCGACCCATTTCCCTTGCCTCTACTTTTTGGTCAAGGATGATGACAATTACAGCCTTCGTGCACGGAAACATCTCACGAGTTATGGAACGAAAGATGAAAATGTGTTTGCGATATAATGCGGTTTGCACCAATTACGCTGCTCCGACAGTGTACCGGAAGCACCACTCAGTTGGGTGATGCCAAAACATCGACACAACAAAAAAGTGAGACTGACGGAAGAGAACTTCGCTGACACCTCCCTCCCTGTGCCTATATAGTGCAGTAGCTTCCGGGCCTGCAACCCGCCGTGCATGGCCTTGAGCGGAACCTTCGTTAAGATTAATCAATTTTGCGAAACATTCTCCTTCCGCTATTGCCCCATTCGCCCATGGTAACTGACTTTGTTTCACGAGGAACTCATTATTAGCATGATTTCAATCTCCCTCAGGGCGGCGGAGAGGGTGTGGTGTCCGTACGAGAAAAAAAAAAGACAAAACACTGCCCCAACCTAATTCTGTCTTGCACTACCATGACCTTTCGTTTCATTACATTGTGGCAAGATCTGGGGCATACCGACTTGATATTCAATCTCAGGACTCGAGTTCGAATCCCGTCTAGTGCTTACTTCCAATTGAACAGTGCCAATTGCAACACTGAAGAAGCTACCTTGCATGGAGAAGACCCTTGTAATATATCTCCCCACCTCATTATACCTCGTAAGTTCTTATATTGTCATCGTTATTTCTACCCCATCAATCCAAAGTACTTTTAAATTCTTCTATTGTTCTTCCTCCGCAGTCATCAAGCGATTGCATTTTGAGATATCCATCATAAAGGGAATATCATGCTGAACACTAACAGCATGCATATAAGACATACACAATTATAACTGCATGGGGAGATGCTACAAAGGCATCTGTCTGCTACGGTGACACATTTTGCTCCTGTGACAATTGCTCCGACCTTCTTTTCTCCAAGGACTTAGGGTTAGGGTTAGGGTTGTGATAGGGTTTTAGATTTAGTTTGATGTGAAGATTAGGATTAGGGCAGGGAGGACCTCCTTGATTATGGTTAGGGTTGTCTCTGTGGGTAAAATCTATGTTTGGCTTATAGCGTTCAGATATTTCATGGGAGCAATTGTCGCAAGAGCTAATGCCATGAAACCTGTACTACACCTCTCTTATTAAATCAATCCCAGTTGGCTGGAGCTTCAGACTGATTTGCCCCACCCTAATATGGGGCTTGTCGGCCCAGGCTAGTCGTTCGCAGTTAGCTCGGTTCTGCAGGCGATGAGGGAGTGGTCGTGAGGACCAAGGTGACGCGGGGTGAGAGGGTTCCATGTAGCGTTGGCATGGATACCGACTGCGGATACCAGGGCGGTTAAGATGTGATGCGTACGTCAGGTGTAAAAGAAGCACCGGCGTGGGAATAGAATGTGTCAATGCGAATGTCGAAGTCAATCTTCAGCAGGAAATATTCTGCATAATGTTTCATATTTTGCTGCAAGATGCACGGGCAAGTGGTTAGTTAGTCTTGGTAAATTGTCTAGAGCTTCTGTGATTTGTTTTCTCGTCAAGCTTATTAACGTCAAGGAACCTTTTTCGAGTCCATGACAAGGCGGGCTTTATCATCAATTACGTTTTTGTTTGTTTCTTTGTTTGTTTGTTGTGGTTTTTTCTCTTTTATCGCGGGAGAAATTGTTATGGCATGTCAATCCTACGAAACTTAACCTTATTCACCATATCATCCGAGTGTAGCTCGTCCCTAAAGATAGTTCATGACGTAATACATTCTTACCACTGACAGACGTTTGCGAGTACCCTTTATCAAAATGTGTGGTACATCTTCTTTTTTTCCCCACAGAACCCGTGTTTGAATTCGCGTTCATAAAGACATGATACCAAGTTGGCATGGTGGATAAAGAGCACTATTCAATGCAGAGAGGGGTGAAACTCAACCCATTTGTAAATGATCGTATATAAGATAATTATCGTTAACCTGCTCACAAGACACGAAAGTTGAGATCAAAACGAAATGAGATGCCGTCTGTATGACTTCACGAAAGGACAGGAGTAAATGATGCGTCTTTCTTTGCTCAATTCACGGCATCTTGACAAGAACCTTGCCATGAACATCAATGAGGCTTAATCATTCATCGATGGCGGAAACATCAAGAAACGTTAATGCGACTTCAAAGAACTGAAGGTAGACTATTATTAACACTCGCTACCAAATCTAACATCTGGAAATGCTTAAGTCTCTCGAGACGTTTTCTGCCTCCTAAGTTGGGCTCGTTTTCCACCAACCTCACTTCCTCCGTCAAACGATCTCATTTCTCGCTTGTCAAACACCCCCCCCTCCCCCCCCCCCCCCAACCCGGTCGTCACACTTGATATCGTCCATTACATCCCACATGATTTCATACCGAAACTGATCCATAATTATCCATTTTAAATGATATCATTTATCTTGCAAGGACGCCACAGTGCCTTGCTAACCCTCGAAGAAGTTTTGCGGTTTTAGTCCTGTCTAAGAGTATTAAATTGTCCTTTGTTTATTTCTAAGCTCTCTTATTCAATTGAAATGTGTTTTTATCAACTGATTTGTTTTATTTTACCTTTTGTCCATTCCTACATTGAATTGAACTAATTTCTTCATCTTTTGAAACCTAACATCCTTTCAACTTTGCGAATGAGTATGGAAAATGCGTGGAAATGCGCACGAGATGCAACTTTTTTTTTTTTCAAAAGATGCTACTGAGTATTCTCAAAACTGACAGTTATGCCCCATTGAAGGAGAATCATCTTGTTTAGAAAGCAAAAATCTGAAGTAATCATGATCACAATACATAATTCCTTCCTTCTGTTTGTTTAAAAATATCGTAATACCAAGTACGAAATCTAACAACAGGTGGTATCGACGCGACATCGGGTCACGCGATGAGAGGAGTCCTGAAACCAACCAGCAAACGTGTTCACCAGACGTGTCTCCATGGTTTCCATCCTACTTTCTATAGCTCTTCAAACAGCGAAAGTTTGTCAGAGATTTAGGGTCGAGAGTTTCAGGAGGAAATATCGCACCTTGTGACGTTTGTCTTTGTGTTTGTTGTTGTTAATGTACGTTATCATAAAATTATGTGTCATGGTCTTGTGTGTACATGCTTGTTTTACAATTTATAACAAATGCAATGATATCGCAAAATGGTTATAGAATCTAATCGGTCCCTGACATGTATTCATCCTCTTTCATCATTTTTGTCATAAACTTTTTATCTCATTTTTTTAGACCGACGTCATAGTCAACATCATCATCTCCACTATTAATATCACCATTGCCGTTAGCGTAATCATCGTCAGTATCACCTGATTGTTCCTTTTCTCCATATTAATGATACTTTATCAAGTCCTACAGGGTATGTTAATTCCATCACTATCATCAGCATCATCATCGTCATCACCACAGTACAATATAACTTCGATACAGTGAAACAGTGATTACATCCAATCCCTGAAAAGAGTTCTGAACGTTTGGTATGAATCTTAGAGTTGGCATGGACAAAACTCATCAAACTCTAGTCAACGAAGAGAAAACCTGGCATTTTACATTGATGTGACGACCTTGGTCAGCTCTTCAATCTGCCTTCTTGCGCAAGACAAGCTAAAGGGTATATTGTCATCTCTGGTACACTCTTTCTGAAAGATTGGTCTTGTAATCGTAGGGGAAAAGAAGAAAGAGATAGAAAATGAATTCTGTCTCAAATTGCATTACTTACTAGGTATGGAAGAAGTTGCTCCGAATTGATGGTGGGCCTACTTGTTTGACTTTTGTTTCAAACAAACAAGGCACTGAAGGTAATGCTCCTTGGTGTGCAAAGGATAATTCCAGTACGTATTGGTCACGATATTAAATCCAATTTCCTTCTGGTTGGAGAAAGGATGCACGATGGTCCAAAAGTGATCACAAGAAAGTCTGCAGTGAGTGGTGTACGAGATTTTTTTCCGCTTGAATATTTATACGTGGTGCTGATGTCAAACAAAGGAACCAGGAACACTACCAACATCAGCAGGAGAGTTTCTCGATGTGATTAAGACTGACAAGTGCCTTGATGTAGGTTTACTGTCTGTCCAAAATTGTGGACGGCAATGTTCCTGCAGCCGACGAAACCCCAGTCTCTCCGTGGACTACAGTTCAGAGGCGAAAGAACGACTTCATCAATTAAAAGCTTGCCTTTAGCGGAAGGAGAGAAAGGCCGCCATCGACCAATCCGGCCTTCGCTGAGAGACTTGAGAAAACTTTTGCGGTGCGGAGGCGTGGTCTACGACAGAGAGTTGACACTGTTGGCCAATCATTCGCTTCTCCTTTGAGCATGCGCAGTGCTGTACATTTCTCTTCGCAGTCAATGGGAGCTCGCTGGAATAGTAAAGTGCGTAACAGCACTGTCATTCATGATACAGTATACAAGGTACGCACGCATCAAAGAGATCAGTCGAACAACTCTACTGAGATTACGGATGTCCCATTGCGTTCATGCACACGACGTACACACGCACTCCACTTACACATACGCACACTAACACTCTCTCTTAAAACGATTTGAAATTAAACCATCAGATTAAATCTATTCTAGGGTAATCATTTCTATGCGAATTTGTGTAACCTGTTCTAGCGTAATGAAAGAGCACCTGACACATTAGTGTTACTTCAAAAAGTATAAAGAATAATATTACCATAACCACACGTCATCAACAAATCGAGGGAATGTGTACGTTTCATTAAGATATCTCTATAATATATTTGTGGAATTCTATTGATATTTTCTTTATATAGTTATACTACTGTGACATCATGCCAAACCATAAAAATTCATAACTTTTGAATGGGTTCCGACTCTCTTCACACTTCAGTGGTGCGTTCCATCAATATTTATTTTCTTAATTTGCTGAACCCACGTGTATATGTCTTGGGTTAATTTCCCCTTTGATGAGACCCACTGCACTCTCGGTAGAATCGTGAACGTACATGACGTAGGGCCGCCTCTTGCAACTCAGAAAGAGAAAGTAAGCTAAGCGAGAGTTTTGATGGCATTTCCATCTGCCAATGTCAGATTGTGTTTATCTTATTTTTTTCCACCGAGGTTTGCGGTAGTGAAACTCGCAAAGAAACATATAATTTCCTAGATTACGATCATAACGCTGCTAGATACATTTTGCGTGCTGTTTCAGAGTTTTGCATATTTCCCATTTCTTTGTGCACACCCCAATTGCACTGCTGATGGAAAAAAAAAGAAAGATGTCGATGTTCATACATTTCACGTTGTTGGAAAATCAATTTCTAGGTTATTCATATAATCACTTGGGAAGATTGTATTCATTTTAAAAGACACATGACACACTTACAGACACACACACGAACACACAAGAAAGAAAGAAAGCAGGCATTCGCGACATCACGTCTTTGCAGTTACGTCAACAATTCATTCCGTGGTTGATTATATTCACTGTAGTATATAGCCACCCTCACACAAACGAGAGAAAACAATGTATCTATAAAGAAGACATGGACAGCAGGGTTCTTGTGTCCGAAGATTCAACTCATTGGATTTGCCAAAGGTTATTGGGTTATTAGGGCTATCATAATATATAAAGCTGTGGTCGAGAATCAAAGTTCATATTTATAATAAATGAGGTTAGGAAACTTATTATCAACATTTGAATTTAGATAAATATGCATATTGTTTGTATGTATATGTATATGATGTGTACGTGACATTGTATTTATATGTATATGCTATGTATGTTTATAATATGCATATGTATACGTTTTGTATGTGTATGTATATATATGTATGTGTATATGTATATGTATAATTATTATGTGTGTATATGATTATGACATATATTATAATATATATGAGTGTATGTATGGTTTTGTATGTAAATGTGTGTGAGTGCGTGTTTATAGCTGCTGAATGTCTATGTAAACGCCATCGTTGTACTGGTTAGGCCATTCATAAATCGCTAAAAGTAATTGATATTGTCAATATAAATTGTAAACACAAAACGTTCTACGCAGGCCTAAATGACAATAAAATACACCAATAATCACATCATTGGTTTTGAAACAATGCTTTTGTGAACTACACTATAAAAGGCCAAAAGAAATATAACCATACAAAAGAATTAAAAACAAAATAAATGAAGATGGGTTCAAATATCACTGAAAGCCCGAAATAACTTGCCAGCTCGAATTCGTGGATATAGCCTGCATATCCGAACAGTGACGTTGGGAAGTGTAAGCTGAAGGTTTAAAGTTCCTGTCAGTTTCTTACAGTTTTTCCTCCCCTACCTCCACAATTCCACCCTTGATCTTCCCACTGGCGTGCATTGATGCCGTCGTTAATCCAATCACGAGGCAGGGATGTGGACTCGGTTAAACGCGAGAGAATTACCCTGGCCTAAACGCTGGAGTCTCCTGGGGAGGTTTGCCCGAAGTTCAACCGCGATTTCCCGCAACAAATCGAAGACATTTCCCCCTACCAATGACTTACAAGGGTGACACAGACTCACGGAGGACGGGCTTGCGGTGATATGCTGGTATCTCGTGTTCATCACCATGTGAAACGCCCGTATTACTACATCAAAGCATCCCTGTGAATGGAAATGTAAGATATCTCTCGCCAGTTTCTTAAAGGTCATCGGACTTCTTTTAACTACTGACTTCTATTGATGTAGATGGGACTACCAATTAGAAATTCTAGAGGTTTTTTTTTTTCAAAGCAAAACATGTACCGCGGTTGTTTATCATTTCATATTTAATTTTTGCTGCATTTACTAACTTTCGTTCCTGAATAGCAACTCTCGTATACATTTCGTGATGTCAGGTGAAATAAGCATCATAAGCCCTTTTACGCCATGCTCCTTAATACCTTGACAAATGCACAAACGCATGGTCGGTTATTAGCGAAGACGGGTCCCGTTTATCACACTTCAGAACCTTCCAATTATGGTGGACATTGCCATAAAACGCTCCAAGATAGAAGGTACAGCGAGAACGATGTGATGGAAGTATATTGTATGACGTCTTTCTTGATATTGAGAGCTGGTGCACCTGATTATGGTAAAGTGCATACCATTAATTTAGTCTATCTTTCCCGTTGATGACATCATAATAGATAAGAAAGATTTATGAGATTATGATTAAAAGCGTTTGAAGCATACTTAAATCAAGTAATTTCTGAATTTGTGTTCAGAACTATAGCAGTCCTCATGAACACGGGACCAGATATATAATAGGATATCAAGGGCCTTTAAAGCTCCAAAAACTCTTAGACAAAGAAGAACTGTATTATTGTATTTTCTGTCAAAATATAGCTGAAACAAGGAAAAAAAACTTGACTCAAACAGACAAACTCTGTTTGAGTATGGAATATTCCACCATTCATAATGACATCTTGAATTTGCTTGTGTATATGCTCGTCTTTATGCTTACACATCACTTGTAAGCCTTCAATTGTTTATCGTTCCAAATTAATGCATTTTGAATATTTTCACATCGCAGACAGATGGGTGAGAAGCCGTTTACGCGAAGACATGGCAGGAAGAAAAAACAACGAAGCTTTTCATCGACAATCATCACCGGGTGGGGTGAAATATTTGCTATGTCTGGATTGATCTTCAACCTTGATGTATACGTACTTGGTGACATATAGAATGCATAACGACGGCTTACGACTGAAGATAACAAATACCGACCCTTTGATAGGTCAAAAAAAATCAACTACATGAGTGGGTGGAGAGAGTGTTGTAAGTAGTCTGGGGTAGACCTTACTGTAAATTATAAGGAGACATGAATTTAAAACGATTGGAAATCATGCACTATTAAATTGTGGTAGAAGGTCTCAAAGATACATAGTCTTAGATCCAGCCACACCTTTTTTTTTCACTCGGCACTTGGGGAATGTTACAACATTTTGATATATTAAGCTCCTGATTGGCCACGATAACAATTAAAATTTGACTTGTTTTATACCTTGACAATCATGACTTTTATCTAAAAATTCAATTCTTATCACACACCTATTTCCTAGACAAGATAAGGCATCGGACAGCCTTTAAAAAAAGTTATGGAGTTTTGGTTAAATCCAAGTACTATCATCGCTGGATGGGATAGCTGCAAGTGATGGTAGTACCACAAAACAAAGAGACATTAATATTTAGAGAATTTAGAAAAAAAAAATATAACACACGTAAAACCTCGCATGTGCCGTTCCCTCGAATTCTTTTTACGTATGTTAAAGGGATCGTATAGTTTTGGTTTAGACCTACAGCACTTGGAACTTCAGGTTTCTAACATTTTTGGATAAGACAATGAGAAACCTATTATGAAATATGAAAGAGCATGAAATTATGGGGAATTCAACATTTGTTGAATGAAAATTGGTTTTAAAATGGCTGAGATACCCAAAATAGAGCAATCCTAATAAAAGGTGGGACTCATCTTTTATTACGATCGCTTAGTTTTACTTCTTTTTTTTTTTTTTGGTATCTCAGCCATTCCACAACGGATTTTCATCAAATAAACTTTGAATTCCTCTTAATATGGCATGCTCTGTACTCTTTCACAAATGGTTTCTTAACATCTCACAAAACGTTAAAAGACAAATCCTCATCCTCACCCTATGTAGGGCCTACCATTCCTTTAAGGATGATTATTCTCGTTGTCAAGAGCAACCGCGTTATACAGACATTATAGAGTTGAGCGCAGAATTTGTGTTAGTATAAAACCTGTCCTATTGTCATATCATTGAGATTGTCACCTCGTGCCTGTGGACGGTGTCTGTGTGGAATGCGACAAGAATCGATACAACCTCTAAAAGTGTCACTGACATCCTATAACACAAACAGGTTACTGTTAGTAACGACCATGTTAAGCCTCACGTATCACAACATTGGTAATGAGTTGGTCTTTCTTCTTGGGGCAGATCGGAAGTATTCCAGAAGACGTGACAATTAATCTCCATCACAGTCCTTGCGGTAGTCTGGGGCCAGACAGCGTCCTCGTTGCAGTGGCTTTAGTTCCTAGAATTATTTCCGGACTTTGCATTCCTGATATAGAAGGAGACTGGTCAAAGGGTTAACTGGTCGACGAAACCATCTTTAAAGAAGGAATCCACTCCAAAATTTGTTCGTTGTCATAAAAAAGAGGAAAAAATCCTTGCAGAACAATGCAAAAAAAAAAATGATCAAAATGGTATAAAGAAATATGGAAGTTAGGACATTTTTGAAATTTCAAAATTTTTCGGAAAACACTTCTTGAACAGTCGTTATGAATATTCAAACCAGCAAATTGATGATGATGTCATGATCTCACAATTTCTTATTCATTTCTCGTACAGAAATAACAAAATCTCATATTTCAGCTATATGAATACAAACTCTTATCAGAATTTCACATACACGAAAAATTGTGAGGGCATAACTTCATCAACTCGCTCATTTGATTACTCATAAGGACTTGTCAAGAAATGCTTTCCGAAAAATGAAAATGACATTTCGAAAAGTCGTATCTGCCTTACTTCTTATCCGTTTTTTGTCATTTTTGGAACGTTCTGTAAAGATATTTTTTCTCTTTCTTTTGGAGTTTATTTATTTTGGAGATGAATTTCCTCTTTAAGACATAAGGTCAAACTCTGATCCCTGACTTCAAAAATACCGAGTAAAACTCAATCCGTCTGAGCAGTGAAAGTGTTACTTCAATCGGCAGAGCAGATTAAAGTCGAATTGAAAAAAAAAAGAGAGCATGTTAGGCATTTTAAGATCTCACATGGTTCATAAAACATTGATAAGATTCCACTTGCAAACTGAGCAAGGCTCGTCTCATTTATCTCACCAACATGCACAGAAATCTAAATATCCCCCTTTCGTTTCCTTTTTCAAAACGACTCTTCCACTCGAGTTATCTTATAGTTGAAACAATGTGATATGTTGGCTTTTTTTTGGGGGGGGGGAGGGGGAGGGGGTGATTGTACTTTGTGATATGTTTTATAATACAAGAAATTGTCTTTAGAAATATACATACACAAACACACCCACGTGTTTGATAACAGCCTGCTGCTACTCCTCCTACTACTTCTTGTGCCGTTTCTAAATCTTCTTGGTCAGTTTTTATCCTCCCGTGTCTTCTTCCTCCGTGTCTGTTTTCTTTATTGTTATGATTTGATTCATACCTCTCTCTTGTTTTTTTTTTCTCGCGATTTCATTGATAATCAAAGCATCAGTCTTTTCTGACCTTGCTCAGCATAACTGTTGATCCAGTGATCGCCTCGTGCGTGCAAGGATGCGTGGTTATGTTTTATTTCTGGATGAGTTTGTGGAAGTGGCAATTGGGGCGAACTTCCTTGATGCGCTTCTAAAATGTTTGTCGATATTCTTGGCAGACTCCTGAATGTGTTGTATCTCATCCAATCAACGTCACCCCGCAACATTCCTGCCTGCAACAACAACGCGTATTAGCCAAGCGCTGGTTATAATCATACGATTTGTGATTAAAGGGCTATATACTGCCTGACTGTGACCTCTCCCAACAATTGTCTACCCATCAGTTTAACTGTTACGTCATCATGGCTATTCCCTGTGACGGGGGTCCAACATGCGTGACATCGCCCAATCATGCTTCCTTCTGGGCTACTTCCCACGTCTAATAGTTGATTCGCTAGAGTTATAAAAGTATATAACGTGAGCCGACAAAACGCCCACGTGAAATTATTGTGCTATACGTCTGTTGCTTGCCGCTGTCGTTCTTTTTGACGATTCCTTGATGGAATAGGACACAAGTGCCTCCGCAGTCCCCCCCCCCCCCGCACGCCCGTCAAAATAATGCATCTCCAACTCTTTTGTAATGTAAAATCAGGGAGGTGGGACCCACCCCCCTGGTAAAATCATGGAGGTAAAAGGCGCCTGTAGTATATCTCTTTGATATGATAATATTCTCAAGATACCAAGTACCAGAATGATCACCTTGATAGTATGTATCTTGTAACGACTATGCTGTAACCAGGGAGATGGCATGTTAGGAGACATACTAAAACTAATTTTTCTCCAACCCCAATCATATAAAGGGTATCTCATGCACGTAATCGTCCATCAGGTATTTTTGACGTCACCAGTATGTCTGTTCGAGCTTCTCAGATGTGCGTGTTGAAGTCACTCCTATAGCTGGGTCCTGGTCTAATTGCTGAACTGCTCGTTGGAAGCACGGAAGCACAATGATTATGAGACAAGTTGCGAGTGATCCACTACCCATGGCAGATTGTAACAGTACTCGCGTAATTTTCTGCGAATCGTTCACTTGACATGAAGTAAACGTATATTGTAGGAACAGGCACTATAGACTAAGCATGATTAGTTATGCAACACCGTGATGTGTATGAAATAGTGGTCATCGACCTAGCCTGCGTCGGATTTCACAAAACGACGACCATAACGCTAAAATAATTGAGAAGTCCTTCGACATTTTTGAAAATTATTGGTGCCCGTAATTAATCCACCGACCCTCCTTCAGAGGCATGGTTGGCCTAAGCCAAGTGTATGCTATACAACTAAACACTAAACAAAAAGTAAGTTCCCCCTAAAACAAACATCTCTATTTTATGAATCAGGAACCTTTGAGAAAATCTGAATACAAGATCATGTAGCTGTATTTCTCGGCTACCTTTCATGTGAAGTTCAGTGGTCACGTTGAGTGAGCATGACTTAAAGTCAAAATGGTCACTTTTTGAAGTTCACTAGCCCAATTTTGCAACTTTGATTTGGTGATATCGGAACAAATTTCAAATTTCCTGGATAAAAAGACATGCAACGTATAATTTATGTGCTTCTTATCGTACCATGTGACTTGTGCACAAAATTTCACGGTTGAGTGAACATGGAGTGAAAATTACCCAAACGGCCAATTTGACATGTTTCTCGTGGTAATTTCTATCAATTGAGATTGAATTCGTGTGTTGAACAGTTTTTACACACAATTTACGTGATTTCACGGTTGAATGAGCACATTAAAAACAAAGAAAAATAACAATGTAAATTGTGCAGTCAGAATTGCGATAATTTTGCGCACTGAAATCAACTGTGTGATGCTTTTTTTATATTGTGCTAATACCCAAACGCATATCAGTGACCACCTGACATTTCAGTCACGCTTCAATAAGCACGTGAGGCTGGAAACCCTTTTTTTAACCTACATAATGAAAAATTGGCAGTTTGGCCATAATCCCCATGGCAAGTTCATGTGAAGAGGAGGAATTTATGCTTTTGAAAGCTAACAATGGCTTTTGCATGTAATGTGGTTTATTTTACGGTTGAATGACCACATTATTAAACAATGATTTATCTTATTAAAATCATCCAGCAGGTTTTGCATTGATCTTCTGCATTTAAAATCAACTGAAAAACATTTCATTATTGTGTTTAGGACCGATATAAATGTCTCAGTGATCCTTGGCATTCCTTCAAAATGTTACACGTCAAAGGGTACATGGTGCCGGAAACCCTCCTTATGATCCATGGCTACCTTTGATTAAATAGTGAAGTATTCGGGGGGAAATTGGTCTGCTTTTAGTTTGATGAAATCCTCTTGTTGGAGCAGAGATGAGAAATTATGCAAATTAAATCTTCGGGCCTTTGTTCTCGCTACTGAATACTAATTTTGGCGTTAAGTTCTTGATCTTTGTAACGTCATGAAGTCATGCATTAACTCAAAGGGAAAATAAATGCAATTAATCATTGACATGGTACCAAATTTCACTTTTGTTCAACATCAATATCCTTCCGTGCTGCACATATGCATGGAGAGTCTGGAGACAGATATTGAATGTGGCGAGATACATGTAGTGGCCTTTGTTGTTCATGTGGTGTTGATGATTGTGATGGTGATGATAGTTGCTTAAAATGTTGGTTGACTATCATGCGATCGTTATGGCAATATAACACAGATTGGGGAGCATCTGCACTCACTTTTTCGGCTCTATCCGCTAACACCGCTGAACACTGTTTTGTGACGTCTTCAAAACCAACAAATGTAAATCGTACGGGAATTTCAGCCACGAAAATGGTTTTGACCTGCACACTTTGCTCATCGTATGTGCTCACTGAAGCATGTCACAATGTCATTTTTTATTGAAATGTTATTTTTTAATTGAAATCAGAGTAATTTCCCAACATTTCAACTAAAACATAAAAAAACAACGAATATTGTTTTATTATATAGGGTAAAAAGGGGTTTCCAGCCCCACATGCTCATTGAAGCGTGACTAAAATGTCAGGTGATCACTGTATGCACAGTGGTATTAAAAACAATACAAAAAGCATTAAAACAATTGATTTCAGTGCGCAAAATTATCGCAATTCTGACTGCACAATTTAAATTGTTATTTTTCTTTGTTTCTAATGTGCTCATTCAACCGTGAAATTACGTAGATTGTGTGTAAAAAAAGTTCAACACACGAATTCAATCTCAATTGATAGAAATTACCACGAGAAATATGTCAAATCGGCACTTTTGGTCATTTTCACCCCGTGTTCACTCAACCGTGAAATTTTGAGCACAAGTCACATGGTACAATAAGAAGCACATTAATTGTACGTTGCATGCCTTTTTATCCTGGAAAATTGAAATTTGTTCCGATATCACCAAATCAAAGTTGCAAAATTGGGCTAGTGAACTTCAAAAAGTGACCATTTTGACTTTAAGTCATGCTCACTCAGGCGTGACCAAGTGATATCCACTGAATTTCACATGAAAGGTAGCCGAGAAATACAGCTACATGATCCTGCATTCAGATTTCCTCAGAGGTTCCTGATTCATAAATTACAGAGGTTTGTTTTAGGGGGAACTTACTTTTTGTTTAGTGTTTAGATGAAAAATGTGGGATTTGTTTTTCTTCTGCCGTTCGGCAGGGGTCCATATCTTCGAGTTTTACTTTATCTATTTCTGATTATTTTTATACTATCATTTTTTTTCTTCTTTTTTTTTTGGGGGGGGGGGGTCGTTGTTATTGCGTGTGTTTTTTTTAATACTCACTATGGGTCCTGTCCTAGAAAATGTGTTTTTGCAATGTTCCTCCTTCATTTTTTTTTTCTTCTGGTTTCGTTATTGCTGCAATATCGAAAACATTTCAGAATCATCACGTGATTGGGTCGCACATAACAGAACTTCTTCATATTCATAACTTTAGAACGGATTGTTCGATTTTCATCATACTTTACAGAATGTTTTTCTCAGTGACGTCACAAGTCCTGTTGCATATGAGTTTTGGGACCGTAAGGGCAGTCTCGATCTCTCGCTGAGCACAACAGTCTGTGACTGGACACCTGAGCCTAATTGAGGAAAAAGAAAAACAATGTATACTACACTATTGAGCAAATAGTCATGGCTTAACCTACATTTTCGTCACACATCATCAAATGTGCCGCACACCACATCTTGTTTGTAAGTCGCGGGGTTCCATGTACTTATCGAGTTGCCCCGAACGGACAGTGTCATTCATGTTCTGATATTTGAAGCTCTTACCTCATTTGTCTCAATATTCTTTTTTTTTTCGTCTCCTTTCAGTCAAGTGGAGGTCTGCAAACTTTGGCGGGAATTTCGCTCGCCCGCAAATGTATCGATTTCATCTATGTTAGGAAACAAGTCGCATATCAAACCACTCACAAAACCTCGGCTTAGGAAAAATAGTCTGCAAACCTCATTTTGTGGCTGGAAAGCCGGAGTTTGTTAGTGTTTGTTTATCATGTTTGTCTCCTTTTTTTTTTGGGGGGGGGGGGGGGGGGAGGAGGAGTGAGTGCAGGAACATGTAGTAATGTCAGCGACCAGCAAGTACGAGAGGGAAAAAATATCTGCATGCTAACACAAAGACAGCGACAACATGTCTTCCCCCATCTACTTACAATTGTGTGATATGCGCTCTCTGAGGAAGAAAGATTATGACAGAAAAGTTGTCAAAATAGAGAGGATAACTGCCTGCTCTAGAACAATCTATGGTAAAAGAGTCAAACCTGTCCATAGACACCACCTGCCGTACGCGACCACTAAACACAATTCCGCAAGGAGAAAATCCATGTAAACGACCCTGTCTTTAGCGGCCATCTGTCTACAACAGCCACTTTCGCTCGAATCCCTTGGGTGGCTGTTATAGACAGGTTTGACTGTATACTATCTGAAGACATCCGTCGACGAGAAGTACTAGAGTATTCCAAAGATAAAATGGAGCATTTTACGGCAGATATGTGGAGCGATTTCGCCTTGGTTTTTTGATTGATTGTTTATTTGTTTGTTTGTTTTTGTTTTGTTGTTGTTGTTTGTTTGTTTTTTTTTCAGATGGGGTGTCCTGGTTAGATTTCAGAACCATATACAATTTGAACGTTGCGATGTGTACATGCCCTCATCATTGGTACCGGTATGTGTGTTGTGTGAAAGAAATTTATTTTTTTTTTCATGTATTCCATGTATGTTGACGTCTGTATCTATGCCCAAAGAGAGGGGCATACACTTTTTGTCAAGGACACTAGTTTGTGGGCGAGTTATCGAAGGAAACCATCTACTGATGATATCTCTAAACGTAGTCCCCTTTGAAGTAATATGAAACAGTATTCCCGCAGGGCTAGTGTATCTACGAGTCGGTAAAATAATCATCCCGAAATAGATAAGTTTTCCAAACTCTTTTCCATTACTTTACAAGCTCTCTGCTCAGATTGCTAATTTCCTTCAATTTGTGGAACTTGATATTTTGACTGTGGGAGCCTACACGTGTACTCATTGAAGAAAATACATTTTCTGTCTCATAATCTTATTAATCACTCACTTCTGGGAGTTGAAAATAATTTGGCGAGAGAAAATACGAAGCAGACGACTCTCATGAACAGGGATGAAAATAAATACAACACCTTTCGTTCCTGATTTCACACATTTTGAGCAGTGGCACTGTAGAAATAAAAAAAAACTGATGGAAGTATAGCAGTGACAGTGATAGCAAAGCAGTTGTAACTATGAGTGAAAATTAATCAAAAATAATTTACAGATTCACTTTGGCAATTACTTAATTACGATTAATTTTATGAGTAGGGACTACTCTTGCTCGTAAATTATGAATACATTGGACCATCCCCCTGTTTTTCATCACACCATAAAGGACATTATTATATTTGATTTAATCCTCCTCTACTACACTTCTTTTCTCTGGTTTCCTGTTTTTCTTTGTTTGTTTGTTTGTTTGTTTTCGGTACGTACTATAAACTGTAACAATTCTCAATTCTTACAGTCAAAAGACGATTCAGTACTCAAGGTCAACGAATTCAGAAGTGAATAAAACATACATGACAATTTGCGAGAGGTAAAACTATACTAGTAGGTTTCAAGATTTTATGAGCTCCTATCAAATTATCCTAATCTGTATAATTTGTTATTACACAATACTCAATTTAATTTCTCATCAGTCGATTTTATGGTCAGATACAACCAAAACATACAAAACAATATAATACTCGACTGACTTCGACAGTAGTTTGTCTGAAAGTGGGCGGCTAGTAAAATCAATGTATTTATCTACAATATAGATACATTGCCGGTACGTGCAGTTCTATTATCATTTTCATCTGTTTGCTTGTTTTATTCTTTTTTATTAATTCAACTTCGATTTTTTACTTATCTATCTATTCATTTCCGATTTTTTTTTCTCATTCTTAATCTTTTTTTCTTTCTGCTTTCTCGGAAAAAATCGTGCAATTCAACAGTGAGTTGAAAACAAGATCTGAGTGACGTCCCAGTGCACACCATCAGTGACGCCTGTTTAAACAATCGTCTGCAAAATAAAGAATCTGTTCTTGTTACAAACAAACAAACAAACAAACGCCACATGATGAAAAGAAATTGCACGATTCTTCCGGGAAAACCAGAAAAAAAAGGAGATGAAAATGATATAAAAAAAAGTAAAATAGTTAAATAACGAATATAGATGCAGAGACACAAACAGGCAAAACAGTGGTAGAACCACACGTATCGGTGTTTTATGTTCATGAAAACACATTTCATTTTTATCTTTTTTTTCCTGACTTTCCCAGAATCGTGCGATGAAACAGTTCGCTGAAAACATCTAAGTCCCTGTGCACAAGCAAGTGACGCGTGCATAAGCGTTCGTCTGCAAAATAGAGAAACTCCCCTTGTAACAAAACACTACTAGTGAAAAGAAATGGGTTTCCACTGAAATACAAACCGATACGTGCAGTTCTGTCACTGTTTTGTATCGATATTTTAGACATTTATTTTTTTTTAAATTTATTTATGTATAACGTTAATTTGTTGTTTTGTGTCGTTGGTTTTTTTTTGTGTTTTTTGTGTTTTTTTTTTTTTTTTTGCCTTCCCGGAAAAATCGTGCCATGTATATAATGGTGATCTGGAAACAAGATCTGCGCAAAGTGTCAGTGCGCAATGCTGTGATAACTGTTTAAACATTCGTCTGCAAAAAAAAAAAAAAAAAATAATAATAATAATACACTCAGAAACATCGTTCAGTGAAAGAAATAGGTTTCCATCATCATAGAAAGCAATACATGTAATTCTACCACTGTTTTTTCCACCTGTTTGTTTCTGTGTTCTTTATTTCATTATTCTATTTTCTTTATCTATCGATTTTCAATTCTTTTCAAGTTATTTTTCATTTACTTTATTACTATCATTATCATTATTACTAATTGCTTTAGCGGAAAATCTATGCATTCTTTAAAGGGGAAGGCTAGTAACTGATCAGTGGGAATCAGTGGAAATGCTGGGAGATGATTGTTCCAATCCTTATGGGATTCATTCAAGAGTTCATTGTATATCTATTGTTGTGTGAAAATGATTTGCTTCAGAACGGTCTCATATTCAAGTAATGTGCAGATTAATGTTCCGTCACTGACCAGGGACGCTATACCTGGAAGCATTTCCACTGATTCCCACTGATCAGTTACTAGCCTTCCCCTTTAAACAGTGAGCGTAAACAGGATCTGAGTGAAGTTTCAGTGCACAGTTCAATGACTGATATCCACACATTCGTCCGCAAAATAAAATGCTCTTCCTGTTACAAAACACCACATAGTGAACGTGCAGCTCTAACGCAGTTTTTCGCCTGTTTGTTTGTTTGTTTTTATTTGGTATATCAGGTCTTTTTCATTGTCATATATGTGTGTATGTCTGTCTGTCTGTCTGTCTGTATGTATGTATGTATTTATCTATTTATGTATTTATTTCAATTTTATTGTTTATGGTATTCTATTTTTTTATCTATTGCTTTCCAGAAAGATTTGTGCAATGTAACATTGAGCTGAAACAAGATCTGAGTACAGTTCCAGTGCATCAGTGATGGCTGTTTAAACATTCATCTACAAAAAAAAAAAAAAAAAAATCTTCCGGTTCAAAAACCCCACACATACAGTAAAAGGAAGTGGATTTCCATGAAAATACACAATATGATAATTCTTTAAAAGGACAATGTGGCTGTGTTGCGCCTGTGACTATGCTTTACAAAGATCCTAATATCTCTGTGACCACTGAAGCAAATGAAACGGAGTTTTCTGCAGGATGTAGGTAATGCATCAGTTTCATACTCTAAAATTGCATTTTGATTGATTCACTACTTTTGAGGTTATCATTGCAGAAAGTCCAATTGTATTATCATTATCTTTTTTTTTTGGGGGGGGAGGGGTGGGGTGGACATGGTTCTTGGATCAACACATATTTAAACACATTTCAAGCTTCTATTGTTTATATATTCATTGCATTACTGCATACTGCTTCATGATATTACTCTTTATTTCTATGTGGTTGGGAGAGGTCAAATTTTGACAAAATAAGTTACAAAAATGAAATGAATTGAAAAAAAAGAAGAAGCAAAAACTTCCAAGTTCCTGTACAACTGATCCCTCACGAGAGGTCATGAGATATACCTGGGGCTACTTTATGTAACACTGTCTATTCTTGTCACTCCCAAGGACAATGCCCAGAGCACCAATTGTGTATGTGCGGCAGGTTTATTGGATTCTCCACAATGAACTTGTCTAACATTGCACACTCCACTTTGTCATGTGCGTGTGTGTGTGTGTATGCATGTGTGTGTGTGTGTGTGTGTGTGTGTGTTTGTGTACAGCTCGACAGCACTAGAAGTCTTTGACACATGACAATGCCTCACAGGAAGTATCAAATTGATTATTCACTGACAGCAATTTTGGATGCTGTCGCTAAATTCTCTCTCCATCTAACTCCCTCTCTCTCTCTCTCTTTCTTCAAATAATTTTGCAAACGTATAATACACAAAAGTGCGAGTAAGTACCTGATCACCAGATGCTCTGAAAAAACAATTACTAATTTTATGCAACATAATTTGGGGGGTATCACATTATTTGTGAGGATTCCAGTCAGCATATGGGCCCATAATAGAAAACAGGTCTCTTGAATAATCATAATTTATCAATAAATGAGTGAAAAAAAAATTTGCTCACTTAAGATCCAACAGCTTAAAGCAACAATATACTACTCATGGAAAAAAAAGTGACCACCCAAGGGAGACGAAAAAAATACAAGTTGCCATTATAGATAGGTTCTTTAAAATGCTTTTCTCTCAAAGGGAATTGTTTTTGATGGTCAATTATGGCAGGTGACCACTAAAAGACAGGTGGCTACTAAGACAGGTTTGACTGTATTTCACAGTATGTTGATACAGGAGGAACTGTTTGCTATTATTTGAAAAATGTTTTTCATTTGCTTCCCTAACCTTATGACATGAATCATGTGCATCATTCATGATAAACCTGCTGGTAAGTCTGATCTGAGAGATAAGAGTTCTTTATTGGTTTCATATTGGCAGCTTTGTAAATGGATCAAATTCTACAATCTTTCCTTACAGTGCAATGGTGTGTTCAAACATTGTACTCTCTGTTAGTTGATTTTTATATATAAGTGTGTGCGATAGATATAATACATTTAACACTTTGAGATCCTGTTCTGCAAAGAGCCATGTACTATTTCAAAGCAGACTCAAATATTAAACATGTATCCTAAATGTAAAACTTTAACTGGATGAAATTTTTTCCCATCCGTAGAAGGTATGTATGATGTCCAACAGTGCTCCATTCAACAAGACAAAGGACTATCTGAATTTCCACTTTACCTATTAAAGTAGAATGTCTACTCATACAGTTATGGCTTCATTCACACACGGTAGGATCTCGATTAACCGGCCATCAATTATCTGGATGCTCTGTTATCTGGACTGGCTGACATTTTTCTCTTTTTTTTTTGGTCATGTTTTCATGTATTTTCAGTGCCGAATCTCACTCAAAACAGACATACATTATTCAAAACAAATACATGATGGGACATATTTTAATCACCGCAGAAAAACTGCAGTTGTGAGATGATATGTCAATGACTGGTGTCGTGCTTCTCAAAAATATATTTCGTTTTATTTCTGCATCATATGAAGTATGAAACATAACAATGCCATGCAGATAATCATAATATTAGTCAATTGGTAATAACATGTGTATACCCCTAGCAAGATATGCTAGAAAGTGTTGTATTAGACATATCTCTCTCGTCCAGCCAAATCGATTATCCGGAGGCCCGCTGGTCCCAATGTGGCCGTATGATCAAGGTCCTACTGTGATGCTAAAATTTCTATGCACACATCACTCTAAGGGTATAGAATCAAAGAAAAACACATTCCATATTCAAATCAATTTCAATAAATTCTTTAATTACATCACAATGACAAAAGTTGTGCATTCTCAGTTTCATGTCTTCCCAAAATAGTGAAATTGGTGACAATAGCACAGCTTAAATTAGATGAACCGTGTCAACACCACCTAACAAGTCTTCCACTGGTTTACACACAAATCTTTACTAAATACCTTTTTTTTTTTCACTAAATACCCAATTACTTCTAGGTAAATACATTTGAAGGAGCAGTTTAATCCTCTATAGCACATTTGTCTATAGCTGTGAAGATTAATGACACATTACTGTGCTTTGAAAGGGGGGATTATTACCCCTTTCAGAAACTCTGCTGGCTCAGGTCAGACCCGAGCTAAGTCATAAAATTTTAAGTTTACGAATGGGTCGGGCTATCTTGGCGGTGCTGTAAGCTAGCATCAAGGGCGGGCCAGGCTCGGGCCTGGCACCGCTCAGAGATTATGAACAATAGCAGCCGTGGCCGTGCCTCCGCCGGAGCGCAGCATTCAGTTACCATGGTAGTTATCCCTTACATGGCTGAGTTCGTGAATGGGTCATCATAAAAGTAGCGCGGCTCTGCTATAGTTACTGAAAGGAATTTTTACTGCTTGGCACGGGCAAATTTAGCTCGGAGCAGTAGCTGGCCAAAAATGCATGAGTTACTGAAAGGGGCATAATAATGCATGTATCTGATAACTTTATGTACGATCGGGCCATACAGAGATAAGAAAAATCAATGTTTATTACTAATTTTGTATTTCTAGTAAAAGCAATCTCAAGATTCATTGGTGTCAAATAGTACACTGATGTTTCAAGTGTTCTGGGGAGGATTTAGACAGTACAAATGATTTCTGCAGGATTAAACAGAAGAAACATTTCTATCAACTTTATGGAGATAAATGAAGAGTTGTGGACTAACTAGATGGAAAAACTGTGGTCTGACATTTATAGTCCAAGTAAGATGAGCATGGGTGTCTCTGACAATCATAATTACAATGTTTCACATTTGCCATGTATACTTTTCAAACGAAAATTGATATCATATCATACTGTAGTCAACATTAAAGGTCTTGAAACAATGGACATGGTAAAATTTGAAAAAATGTAAATTCCTTTCATTTTGTAACAAGATCAACATTTGACATCATGCTATAGGTGGGGAGACATATTCTCTTCAAAGATTTTCAACCATTAATTTTTCATTTCTAGTTGATACGAGGTCTCTGCTTTTACAGGCTGGACACATGGAAGCTCAGTTTGGGATTGGCAGCTTATGCACATAACCACTGTTACAGTTATCGTTATGCTTGTACACATTGCATGTGCTCCACACCACTGTATTACAACTCACACCATAGAGTGTCTCTACATATCTGAGGCCAAGAGGCACTGGTATCTTTGTAGCTTCTGCAATGCTGATCACAATAATTATGTATATCTATTGCCATTCTCATGACAAGCATCGAAGCACACAAGGATGAAGCACATCCTGGAAAGTCTAGCAGTAAATGCAAAGAGTCTCCAATATTGTTAGTTATAAGGTGATGATTTTGCTGCAGTAACATGATGCAAATCTCAATGTTCTGTTTCTTCATTCCACCTCCGTGATCCTGCCTTTTCTTCCCTTTTTCTCTCCCTTTTATATCCCCTATCCCTTCTCTCTCTGATGTCCTCTCTACATCTGTCTGTCTGTATATCTGTCTGTCTGTCTGTCTGTCTGTCTCTGTCTGTCTCACCCCCCCCCCCCCCACCCCATCTCACCCTGGCAGTACCAAGTCCTGATGCCTTCATCGGTGTCTGGCCCGTCTCCTCTTCCTGGTTCCAGCTCTCTGAGGTTTGGTATCTCTTGACTCCCCTTCATCCTCAACCTGCTTCTCCTTCTCCTCCTCCTCCTCCTCCTCCTCCCTGTGCTCCGGATGTTGCAAGGACTGATTCTCCTCCGCCACCTCCTCTTCATCGTGGTGGTGGTGGTGGTGGTGCTGAAGCGTCTCCAGCTGGCTGGGGGACCCCATCAGGTTGTGCTCCTCTCCCTGGGACTGCAGGACAGGCAGGGGACCTGGCAAGAAACGAGAAGAGGATTCAAGAGTAAACTACAGTGTACTTAGAACTGTAGGGTAAGACCAGAAAAGAATACAACAGGAATGTGGCTTTTAGGCCTCACAACTATTGACAGTCCCTTGAAGGAGCTTTGTTGAGAAATTAATAAAAAACAACAATTGAAACAAGAAACAAAGAAACAACTTTCATACTTCAACAAAAGCTGAAATCTAGAGGAAATGTGGATTTTGTGGTGTAGTTCACCCATATCAACCAGCATTCTTTGCTCAAGCAACTTTGCTTTTTCCAGCCCATTTCAATGTGTGTATCTAGTACTCATAGTTTTCTACTCTGTTTCTGCTGCTGTGAAAACCTTTCATTCCACTCAGCCTAACAAATGGCTGGAGAGCCCCTATTTACACAAAGAGATCATCTCTCATTCACTGTACGTAAAACAATAACTGTATAGGTAGCAACAACTATTTGAATGTTCACTGCTGACTAGTGTGGGGCATCTAATACCATGGTAGTTGCCATTGCTGCCAATGTTTTGTGAAAGAACATGGGCCATGTTGGCAGTGGAATGGTCAATTTGAACATTTTTTGTTTAAATCATCTGACTGGAGGGGGTCTAGCTACATACGAAAAGTAGAGAAGCAAGAAGAGGAACAAAGATAATTGGACCCAACCCAATTAGGTAAATTGGCAAGTGGGGGTCCTAGTGGGAGCTGATGGTCATGGACTGAAGTGGGAGGATGATCAATCAGGGCTGGCACATTCAATGCAAACTGAAAGAGAGCAGGGGCCCAGTCTGTTCGACTCAATATCAATTCACGTCACTATTCATTTGTCTGAAACCAGTGTCTATTTGTTCAATCCAGCCTTGTTATTTTAATAGTATGGTTCAGAACTTGCCCAGAACAAAAAGTTGCTGATTATCTGTTATTTGCTGAGGGATAATGACATATTTGGACTTAAAATCAGTTTCTAGTTTTAGGATGGCTGGGACTATTCCTGATTCTTAAGCACTGTGCAGTAAAGGAAGAGAAGGCAGTGTACTCATGGTAGAGACACATAAAGAGAATGCATCATGTGGAGACTTTGTACTGTGAAGGTCGGCTGACTAAGGCCCCCTTTTATCAAAAGATATAATCGATTGTAAATTCCCTTACCACACAGGCTGCCATACATTTATGATAGATATCAACTATATACTTAATCATAACTCTTCATAAAACAGGGCCTAGGTATGTTTTTGGGAAATTCCATAGTAATGTTTTGGAAAATGCTTACAAACAGATCCTAGCAAGAGACCCCACATCGGTGTGAAATATCGAGCGGTTATGGACTTCGTTTGGCCAACCGAGATCCTAGTTTTATGTGTAGGATTCATAGAGTAATTCGCTTCGGTGCAAGTATTCACTGATGGACAATGCTATTCCAGCAGGCCTACATTAGTTGTGGTTTTCAAAAGTATCGAAAAAGTTGGCCAGCAAATGAAGATCAGATCAACAAAAGTACTATGATATCTGCAGATCCGTTCCCTCTAAAGGCTTCATCTGATAAGCTTATGCAGTGCCAGAAACTTTTGGCCTTCTTTCTATGTCACAGCAGCTTTCCCTACCGTTTTGTGATTCCATGTGTGAATAATTAAAGACCTTGACAGAGTCACAGTATAGATGAGAACAAATACTCTGTGCTTTGTGCTGCATTGAGAAAAATATTAAAATTTCAATTTAAGAATTCTGTTTTTGATACTTCCATATTTGTGTGTATTTCTACATAATGTACTCTCCTAAGAAAAGATTAAGATCAACATTCCAAGTCATTCTCTAACAGTAAAAGCCAGCAATTCGGAATGATGCACATTATAGAAAAATCATACTTCAGGGCTCCGTCTTATAAAGACTTGTGATTGATTCAAATCAATCGCAACTTTACGATTACGTGCAAATCCATCTTATAAAAAAAGTTATTATTGAAATTAAGACGGAGAACTGCAATCAATCAATCACAGGTTGCGATTGATTGCAGCTTTCAAGAGATTTGTGATTGATTGATTTCCATCACAAGTTTTATAAGACAGGGCCCACGTTGTTTTTTCCAAGAAAAAGTGAGAGAGAGAAAAAAAAAAAAGCCACACAAATAAAATTTTTAAAGCGAGAGATATCACTGTTAGCTCACCAACATACACATTCTTTTGAACATCTTGTCATGTGAAGTAGAATCTATTGACAGCCTGACAGGGATGACTTTGTCGTCATCTGAATTCATTTAGATTTTTGTCACAAATAACATTGCTTTATTCTCATTTCCTTCAATTTACTTGAACTCTCTCTTTGGTCAACATTTACCTTTGGTGTAGTAATACAAGGCAGACATGCCATAATGTGTACCTGGTATGGCACTGAGGAATCATTATGAAAAAACCACAAAGTATCATGTAGAGGTCACACCAGGACCTTCCTGTAAAATCTAGAGTATTGAAATCTACTACATGATACCCGAACATGGTAATCGCTTGGCTGGGAATTAATTTGCTTCAGACCCCACAACGATATGCGAATGAGGGATACTTCCTCGAAGCGGATGTGACATTTAAAAATGTGTGGCCAGCTGAGCTGGCAATACATTCAATCTACCCCTGACCTACATGTCCCTTGACCATTTAAGAATGTCTCATGCTGGGATCGGGACTTTCTGATGATCCTGAAAACCTCTTCAGGCTATTCCTGTTTGTGCCACGATGATATGTCCTCTGCGTCCTTCAAGAATGCAACGATAAAGCGATTTCGCTGATTTCATCACAGGATGCATGCATTCATTTCCTGCCATCCTCCCGCACCAAGGGAGATGCTTTGGTCAGAACAGGACCACACTCTATATCTGTCTATCTATCTATCTATCTATCGGTCTGTCTGTCTGTCTGTCTATCTATCTATCCACTTTCTTTCTCTCTGTCAATCAACCCCTCTTCTATCTCCCTCATTCTCTCTTCTTCATCTCTTTCTCCCACCTACTCACTAGTTCCTTCTCCTTCTTTCCTGACCAACCAGCATCCTCCTTGGAGATTCCATAAGGTGACAGCCGGAGAATCTTTGCACTCATCTCCCCGCCTACAGCCTGCCAGTATACATCTTCCTAATTCAGTATCATCAGGAGATCGAGGTTTCAACCAACCCACCGGACAGGAATCCTCGTCCACAGAGCTGTACGGAAGCTTGTAAGTGGCAAAGAAGACAGGATAATTCATCGCCCTTTCAATCTTTTCAGGTCTTTAGAAGGCGTGATGTCACGTCTTGTCTTCTCGATTCCCTGAGTGTCAGAACGCGAGACCATGAATCTTCCTTTCTCAACTTCTTAGACTGAAAAAGGCCAAAAGATGAAATTTTATGTAATGCCTTCTTGCATTCTCAGACCCAAAAAGTCAAGAAGATGAGATCTTGGACCTTGCCTTCTCAGCCCCGAACTGGTCAAGAAGGCAAGGATCTATTTTGTCTCCTTGCATGGTGGACACAAGCTTCAGAAGAGCTGTGTGGCTGGTGGTACCGCAGGCATCACTTGCAAATCGTCGACCCAGCTTGCACAAAGATCTATGTTCTCATAGACAGCGTGGGATCAGTGTTTGCAAATCACAGACCATTTTCAGATGATCAAAATATGCCACTTGCAATCATGTTTGTGACATGTAATTCCACTTGAGCTTAGAGTCACAGAGCTATTGAGATGCTGACACAAGCCTTCTTGCTTACTGCACACCACAAACATTACTCCATTCAGCACCTGTTTAACAATTTTCAGGGTTCGCACATCAAACACACAAACTCTAAATATGCACGAGACGCATACGAGAGTATGCGCCTGTACACTGACAGTTTGAAGACTGACATTTTGTCAGCAGAAACGAATGCGAGGTTAATCTACGGTTCACCATCACAAGCATGTTTGAGAGGTCAGGTGGTTCAGACAAGTAACATGCACAGAAAAGGAGCAAACTTTTTGCAAAAGCAAAAGTGAGCTTGTGGGATAGTGGATAAGACTCTCAACTCCCGATTGAAGGACTCAGGTTTGATTCCTGCCCAGTGCTTTAACAAAGAAAGGGGAAAAAGGTGCATATTTCATCAACAATGACAGTGTTCATTGTTATTGACAAAGTGGTGAATCCTAATGATTTGAAAATTTTATTCATGTCATGTTGGTCAGCACTTATGTCATTTTGCTCAGCAATTTATGCTATTTTACACAGCACTAACAGTTATTCACAATAGTTATGCCACTGTGGAGACTCACAAGTTTTCATCAAACTGGTGAATTTCTACTTTCTTGTACAGGAGAATCTTTGTAGATATCCTCACATAGCTGATAAGTCTCTGCCCTTTATAGGTAACAAAATCCACTGAGGCATTTTATCATCCCTGCAGTGGGTGGGAGTGAAGGGGTCTATTTAGGAGCCAAACGTGTGACGATCTTGAGCCCTCTGCTATCCACGAGGAGGCTGCGCTGGATGATGACAGAACACCATAGGTAGGGGTCTGAGCACCTGTCATCTCGCAGTCTGCGCAGACTAACTCATGGAGGAATGCCCGTACGTCTCAACCAAGAAGGCTGGTAAATCTCTCTTTGATCCAGGGAATGCGTGATCAATGCCCAGGTACGGTAACTCCCGAGCGGTGTGAGTTGATGTCTTTCAGCCGGTCCACCGAATGGCGCCGATGGGATTTCCCTGCCTGTGCATGATCCGTGCCCATTGGGAAGGCTCATCATTCACAGATCATTCTTGATATACTGTCAGAATCATTTGTGGCAGTGTGGGTGCCCAAATGATGTGTGGTAGAAGGGGGAGGGGTATTAATATGTAATGCTGCTAAAATGGACTTCATAACAGGTTGAAAGGGAGTTGGAAATATACAGCAAAAGGTGTGTGCTACTTGAGATCTCTCTCACCGGTGAGACTTTTACAGTGCGAAGGATTTCTCTCAAGGCAGTCAGAGTGACAACAATAAAACCTCACTTAAATCCACCCCAAAAATAAATAAACTTCAAAAGAAAGAAAAAACATTCCCTCCAAATTGATATAAGAAAGACAAAAATTGAATAAGAAGTAAGGAAGATATGACATTTTGAAATTTCACGGTTTTTCTGAAAACATTTCTTGACCAGTACTTGTGTATATTTAAATGAGCGAGTTGATGATGTCATGCTCTCACAATTTCTCATTCATTTCTTATACAGAAATGACAAAAATCTCATATTTCAGCTAGATGAATGGAGCCCTCTCTACATGTGAGAGAGACTTTTACAGTGTGAAGGAGTCCTCACAAGGTATTAGGATTATGTGAAGGGGTCATCTCCAATAATTTAACCTCTTGACCAATCATCAATACATTTTTTTTTTTTCGTCGGCTGTTTCTACTCCTCATGCTATCTAGTAGGTTCAATTATGACTCTGTGGATAAGTTATAGGTCTGGGACAACTCTGAGGTCTGATCTGCTTTATCTAAGGTATGTCTAACTTGAACTTCAATAATTAGGGAAGTCCACCGTACAGATATGTTTGTTGAACAGACGCAGAATGAGAGAAACAAATAATTGGCAGATCTTTGCTGTAACATGTAAGCTCGCCTTCCATTTGCTCTGTGCATTTATATGTCTTACACAAAATTATTCCCCCAATCAACTGGTATATAAGGCAACTTTAAACATTCAACCACAGCTAAGCATCATCACACGTTTTTCTTTGGTTTGCTTCACTTTGGGTGAGAGTGTTTGCAGCGGGACCCTGCCATGGCCTTCCAACAATTTTATGTCTGTTGGCCATGCAAGCAGCAGAAGCAGCAAGCGCCCACCCCACCATACTGCAGAGACCTTGGTTGTGACTGCCACTCCACACACATCTCCCCATGTAGTCCTAATTTTGATCTCACCTCTCCTCGCACAGTCTGAGATGTCGAACGGAAGTTTGGGGAGAGGTGATAGTGCTGGTAAGATAACTAGCTCTCTTTGGGAACTTGGTACCCCTGGTTCACATCAGAGTAAAGAGCTGCCCTACATCCACTCCTTATTATCACCTAACCTATACCATCACTCATCTAGATACAAATTCTTGATTTCAGTAGATCTGACCTGCTTTATATATATCTGATTTTTAGGTATCTTTTCCCAATGACAAGAAAGTATGCATGAGTGACAGGTACACTCCCATCACTGAGAAAAATCACCTAGAAGATAATGAAGATGAACTCCTGAACTACGTGAAAAGGAAGGCACCCTGAGGGTCCATACTGGAAAGGGGCTTCTAACAATCTATTGCCATGGAGGCATATCATTCCTCATGCCCCGGATAAGCGATATCAAAATTAAGCACTGACTGGCATGCCAAGGTACTGGGCCATCAATGTCCATCTCTCAAATGTAATCGTCTCTGCTCATATCCTGCAGGTTATATTTAGTCAGCTGAAAGTCAGTACCCAAATTGCACCACTACACCAGCATTTCACACCCCTGCATTTCTTGTGTACACACAACATCCATTTGAAGTTAATCAATCTTTTTATTTGTTTGGGTTTAACTCAATTCTGCATTAGTTTACTAAGTTTAATCCTTTAATTTGTCAAGTAAAGTACAGACAGTTTTCTTTGATTTAACCAAGTCTGCTGGCCCTGATGTTCACTGATTTCTTTTAGCAACTGGTAATTCAGGTTTTCTGCTTACCAGTACTTTATGAGATTCTGTTAAAAAAAAAATACAAAAAAAACTATTACAACCAAAGGTTTTCGGGACATTTTCCCATGTTTCAAAATCCTTGTGATAACAGTTTAATATGTACCTTCTGCAAAGAGTAAAATGCAATGAAATAGCAATGCAATGCAATGAATAGTTTCCCAGTTCCATGATTGTAAAATTATATACAAGATATGAGAAATGACAGTCCTGGTGTGTTGAAACAGGCATGTGTACACAGCTATCTAATTAGTTTAGGATGTAACAAACTCATTACACTGTGACTCACAAGGGCACATAGTACTGAAATAAAGTGAGGAGGGAGCTTCTGTTTCTGATATCAGGTGTAGATCACTGGGATGATCCTGGGTTAAAAGGCAGTCTTGGTGAAAGACAGACCCAGTTCTGCCTCTCCTATTCAGTCTCTATACCACAGTCAGTTCTCATAAGACCGTGGCACATTTAAACTGCCCCGCCTTTTGTGCCTTCCAGATTGCTCATGACAGTGACAAACCGTCTTAATGTGGCACATCAAGAGTGCACATTTTTGTTCTATTATCTTTTTTTTTTTTTTTTTTTTGGATGAGCAGTAAGGGTTGCTTCTATTTGTGCAGTTTTTGTTTTGTTTTTCTGAGGAGACTGCAATAAACAAGATTCAACTTTTCAGCAGTTCCTTCCATTTCCTATAGCCTACCTAATTATCCATCTTAGATGAATGCATCTTTGATTAATTCCATATGTCAGAGTTTGA
Source organism: Diadema antillarum (assembly GCF_040938485.1). Classification (NCBI taxonomy): domain Eukaryota; kingdom Metazoa; phylum Echinodermata; class Echinoidea; order Diadematoida; family Diadematidae; genus Diadema; species Diadema antillarum. Next base: position 1,885,957 of record NW_027271005.1, on the reverse strand, counting down.
ATTTTGCTACTTTTATCACATTACATTCACATACAGGTGCAAATATTTGAATTTTTTTTATTCAGATAATCATGTTGTGGTCATGCATATATGATTGCATGTAATTTTTGTTAAGAATGGAAAAAAAATCAATGAAATCAACTGGGCATTCAAAGATATGATTGTGGCTAAAAATCAAGCCATTTTCAACTTAACTTAAAGGGTGTGTACAGTTCTGGACGAGGTGAGGATTTAGCTTTTTACGTTTTGCGAGATATTCAGAAACCACTCTATGAGATGTCAAAGAGCACGCAGTTCTAAGGGGTATCAAAAGTTTATTCGATGAAAATCGGTTTTGAAATGGCTGAGATATCCAAAAACAAGGTGAAACAAAGAGATCCTAATAAAGTTGTGGCATGTCGCCTTTTATTATTAGCACTTTTTCGGATATCTTGGCCATTTGAAAACCAATTTTCATCAAATAAACATTGAATCCTTTTTAAAAGTACATGCTCTTTCATATTTCATAAGAGGATTTTCATTATCTCACTAAGGAATGTTCAAAACATGAATTCTCACCTCAACCAGTACTGTACAGTCCCTTTAAGGGGTGTTTGACTAATAAGGATTGTGCTAAAAATCTGCCAAAAACACATTCCCTGTAGCATACTTTGACTAGATACTAAGAAAGTTTACAATTTTATCATTATGGTAGATGTGAGAATGGATAGACAGATGAAGGGATAGATAGAGAGAGGGACATACAGATGGATGGATGGAGGAATGGACAGATGGCACACAACGTACAACCCCAAAACATAATGCCTTTGACATTCTTTGAGGAAGATCAACCTTAAAATCTCAATTGTAAAATGAAAATGAATTTGAAGATAAAGATGTATGTTATTGTGTTGAAATAGTTATGTATACAAAGTAACACAGTATATGCACACACACACACACACACACACACGCACACATACATAAAGCTCCCTTTTTACAATACAGACAATGACCACACACTCATATATATGGCTCAAAACTAATCAAATGTCTCCATGTGGTCCCTTCAATGTTGTCTCCCATAGCTATACACTCATGGACTTCCTTCCGCCATCCTTGCAGGAATCCGTGGGAGATGGGAGATGTGGACAGGGCGTAATTCGGGCAGTCGTCATCGCAAAGGAGAATCTTGATCATCGGCAGATGGACTTTGACAAAACAGGACAAGCGAGGCCCCTTCGGCTCATCAAAAATAAACCAATAATGATGGCCAGGGATCGACGGAAAGGACAGTAAGCAAAGACAGCACCGTGTGATTCGCATCGTCCACAGTGTATCAACACAGTATCTCGATCCAGAATGAGAACCACTCTTTTCAATTCAGATGGTTACGGACGGCGGACGGCCGGAGAAGTCCCACCAGCTGTCGAAAGTAAACTAGGAAACACAGAAGAAAACGGGTGTTAATCACCGTGAGCTGCCATCAAATTCACAGTATCACTCAGTCCCACACGGAGAGATTGACTCCATAAAAACTGGCCAGACATGTGCGATTCATTTTCATTCCCCCAGATACTGCTCCCAGAGAGGTAAACTGCATCCTGATGTCTCAAGAATTGGGTGTCCATCCTGCAGTTGTGGATGGTTTTGAGTTGACCCCTTATAATATGTGCATGCATCTGCTATTAAAAAAAGTCATTTCATCCCTATTTTGATGGACCAAAACATAAGATTTTTCTGTATATTAAAAAAGATTTGCAACAAATCAGGAGAACAAAACTCACTCTGCTCAGACAGTAAACTGTACTTCCTCTTTTTGCTCTTCTCATTCTTTTTGAGATTTGCTATTACAGGCTTTTTTCTTGCTAGTGCTAACATTCAAATCCAAACTTAAAGGGACTGTACAGTACTGGCTGAGGTGGGGATTCATGTTTTGAACAATCATAAGTGAGATAATGAGAAACCTCTCATGAAACATGAAAGAGCATGTAATTTTAAGAAGGATTCAACACTTATTTGATGAAAATTGGTTTTCAAATGACTGAGATATCCAAAAAAGTGATAATAATAAAAGGCGAAAGGCCACACCTATTATTAGGATCTCCTTGTTTCACCTTGTTTTGGGATATCTCAGCCATTTCAAAACCGATTTTCATCAAATAAACGTTTGATTACCCTTAGAATTGCATGCTCTTTGACATCTCATAGAGTCTTTTTTAAATATCTCGCAAAACGATAAAAGCTAAATCCTCACCTTGACCAGAACTGTACACACCCTTTAACCCGTTGAGGACGAGTCGCGAGTATACTCAGGCAGGTGTCTACGGGAAATGCGTGTTGAAGCAAAATCAGTCCGTCCTCAACAGGTTAAAATGTATCTATTCCTTTCACACTGAGGATTATATAATTGCCATCTATAATGTTAAAAACAATTGCGTTTTTTATCTATGTGCTTGTTTGTTGTTTATTTTCATCTCTGTTGTCATATGTTTGTACATTTACTTTATGTATATTCATATCATTTTTCTTTTTTTTTTTGTTGAAGCACCATGAGCACCGAAAGGTGAACCTGTGTGCTATATATAGCAAGTAGCCATTATCATTATTATTATTATTATCATTACTACTACTACTCCTACTACTACTACTACTTCATCATTTGCTGTCATTTTATGTGTTATAGGGTTTTTTTTTCCTATGAGGGGGGGTCACAGTTTGCCACAGAATATTTACTTTCCTTACAATTCTTAGCACACCAAGGCAGGGCAGGGAAGGCAAACAGGGAGGAAAAAATGACTATTTGTGTTCCTTACAAGATTAACTTAATATTTCACAGTTATTCATTTCTGTCTGATTGGTGATGCAAATTGAATATGCCAACAGCAATTCAAAACAGCTGAAAAGGAACCCTGCACCAATAATCAAACTTCCCAAGGCTTACGCTACGTACTGTACATCTCAACCCTTTTTCCCTCCCCTCTAACCCATTTTTGCCTCTTCGCATATGTTGTGTCAGTGGTCTGCCTTGAATGCCTCGAGCCAATGCCATGACGCTATAGGCCAGGGGGGTAGTGACGGCATTTCCCTATCCAAAAACTTTTGTTTCGTTAAAAAGAAACATGGTAACAGTATATCACAGATTTAGATGTAACTAACCTTGAAACATTACGATTCCTGTATAGAGGAGGGCATGCCAACTTCCATTAGCATAACATGACTTAACTTTTCTTACATGATTAATAGACTGAAAATGTAGAAATTGAAAAAAAAATGTCAATGTAACTGCCTTTTCTGAACATAGAAACATAATACAGAAAGCAAGGAGGAGAAGGGTGATGAAGTATGTATCTTGAGAAGCAAAGCTAGTGTACCAAGTCTTATGCATTAGGCATGGGACTCAAGAATTAGGGCTCTTTCACACGCTCATATGCCAGACAAGCTTTTTTTTTATGCCTTACAAAAATAAAACAAAATAGATAAACATGGATTTCCAACCATCAAAAAACTTTTTTGTTGTTTTGAGAAAATGTAAGCATCTTTCATGTGATCTATACATTAAAAACAACGCCACTTCACAATGTCGAACTATACCACACAGCTTCTTAATCATATATCCCTTACATCAAGTTTTTGGTACATCTATCTCGAAACAAAGTAAATGTAAAGTACATGCTATAAACCATTTTTAGAATTTTGAATGAGACAACAGAAAAATGTGTCACTGAACATATCTGTAGAGCTACAATATGTTATCAAATGTTGACCTCACCACCAACACCATACACACAGTAACCCTCTCCTCCCACACACATACACATCACTATAAAACAGACCAAAAATACTCAACAGAAGGCCTACACCTCAATGTGCATGTGATGCGCATGTGTACATTTTTCCATTCTTTAATACATTCCACAACTGCTAATTTAACCACTCATGAAATTGTCAGAGAGACCTACACTTGTTATATATATATGGTGCATACAGTATTGTCGCTCATCATCCATTAAAAAAGACATCCAGTACATTTGTAGATACATCTTTACACACTTGGGAGAAAGGTCGGTCAAAGCTGCATGCATGCTACACGTAGCTGTTGCAATATCTGATGGTCTGCACTGATATGTCCAGAACTTTCAGAATCATCTTACATAACTGCACAAATGAAAATGCTTTCAAAGAATTTGTTTGTACAAATTGATAAAGCTCCCCACATGACAGCAGACGACACGCCGCGGGAGGCCAATAACTGCTGTCGCGATTATCTTTCACCAGATAGAAGAAAGTTTGGCGGCAGATAGTTCATGAAAGGGGCATCTTGTGGTTTAAAAACACACCTCTGGAGGTACAAACAGAGCAACTGATTTAATACAAGGGGGAAGGAATAGTTATGAGAAGTGTGTACATGTGCTTATACTGTAACCATCTGAAGTGCCGTAAGTATACACTGTGTATCAATACGACAGATCAATAAAGCAAATCATGAAATATTCTTGTCATGCCTTACTAGCCCTCCACCAGAAGTTTACTATCATCTGGCTTCCTCCTTTATGTGTGTGTGTGTGTGTGTGTGTGTGTGTGTGTGTGTGTGTGTGTTTGTTTATAGGGGAGGGAAGCAAAAAAATGGTATAACATGGATATTATAATCCACTCTGATCTGTCAAATTGATATATTTATTATATGACTGTTGGAAATTCAGTTCATATTACATTTGTTAACTAGCTTTTTATTATTGATGCTTAAACATTAAATTTAAGTTTTGAAAATACTAGTGCTTTGTTATCCTTTGATAAAACAGATTAAGTTGTACTGTAAAATGTGGAGGAAGAAAGAAAGTTAGCTATTGCAAGGGGAAAATTGGACAAACTTTAATAATAAATTGGATCAGTTAAAGCAGAGAGTGAACCTAGTCATGCTATGTATTTGACATTTAAGACTTTCAGTTATTGTTTGAGAGTGAAGACAATTAAGAGGTTTAAGATTAGGCTTGATTTCAAATTTCTTAGATTACTTTCATGAATTGTTGGAATGTTATGTTTCTATCTTTGTTTTTTTTACCAATATTTCATATATCTTATGTGAGCCAAGAACCATTGGGATCTGGGATGGGGAGGGAAAGATACTGTAAAACAAGGAATGTTCGTGTGCATTTTATTTTCGCAAATTTTGCAAGCGCCAAGATTCACGAAATTAAAATGCATGCAAAAGTTTTGGTCCATACTATATGCCTAGAACGCCAATGACAATTTGCGAAAATTTCATGCCGTGAATATATCATGTTTTACAGTAATTTATGGAGAATAAAGGTTCCTAAGAGAGGGGTGGGGGAGGGAAGATGTGCAAGGAATGATGGCGAGGTTCTTCTTTTCTCTGTTTCTATAATGTATTTCATTTTATATACCATTTTGGTTTACTGCATAATTATTCATTGATTTAAGTGACTAGTTGATTTTTGTGTAATAAACAAACATATACATAAAAAAATACACTACAAAGTTTTACTTATTAAAGGGATCGCATAGTTTTGGTTGAGACCTAACTTCAGTTTTCTAATACTTCTGGGTGAGACAATGAGAAACCACTTATGAAATATGAAGGAGCATGTAATTGGTTTTGAAATGGCAGAGATATGCAAAATAGAGCAATCCTGATAAAAGGTGGGATCCACCTTTTGTTATGATCGCTTTATTTCACTTTGTTTTGGGATGTCTCAGCCTAATCTTCACCTCCACTAATGCCGTACCATCCCTTTAATTGTTGCAAACACTCAAATTGGAAAAGAAGGCTCTTTTGCTTTTGCATAATTGCATTATAATGATTAGATGAAAAAAAAAAAACATACATGAAAAAAAAGACAAAAAAGGACAGCAAAATCAAGCTGTGCAAAGAAACAAAGCAAAATATGATTTCCTAATGGGTCATCCGCTGGTCATTATGTTTAAGAATCCTGGACGCACATCAGCATCATGAATAAGTCAGAGTGGAAGGAGGCACTTAATACGGTAATGTCTGTTCAATGATATTGTCAGTCACAAGTCGCTTCATGCCCGGCAGGGGTTCAACCCTCATGCCATCTTGATGCACTCACGTGATCCATGTAATGCCTAATGAAACCCCCTCCCTCTCACATTTGCCATACAGAATTTTGATTGTCATGTCTTAGCCTTGGGAGATAATCAGTCCATAACTGGCAGTCAGTCCCAGGTCTAAAAATGTACTGCATGGAAATAAAAATGTTTGCTGACTTTGGTCACGGGGGTTAAGGGAGGAAAGGAGGGGGAAAAGGTATAAGAAAGGAAGGAAGGGGGTAAGGGGGCGAGGGCAAGGTTGGTTGTGGTAACCTGTTATGATCAATTATTTACTCTTTACACTGTAGAACTGCTGAAAATATGATGTTTTTTCATATTTCCCATCCCATCCCCAGAGAGAGAAAAAAATATGTTGTGCATATATCATGTGGACACAATCAAATAAAAAAAATACACATCTAAACCTTAAGTTGCTATCTGATTTTGGAGCAAGAAATGCTTATTCACCCTGAAATTTTCTTGACATCATGAGCATTTTCAACATAACAGTAAAGAGGAAAAGTTTATGAAATCTTACATGTGTGGGAATGTTTTCGATACTACTTAACCCGTTGAGGACGGACTGACTTTGATACAACATGCATTTCCCACAGGCACGTGCCCGAGTATACTCATCAATACTAATCAATTCTACCAGCATCCATTTGTTTGCTATATATCTTCTTGAAATTCCATCCACCCCCTCCCCCTTTCCTAACAAATGAAGAACACCAGGTACAACTGCTTCCTATCCTGCAAACCGAAGCAGGTTTTCAGGCCCTAGTGCCTGACCAGAATGGAGGCACCACTGTAATTATTGTAGCAAAACACCAAAAAAAAAAAGAAAAAAGAAGAAAAAAAACAAAAAGGCCTCATCATCATTTGTGGTTTCAGTAACTAGGATTATCAACTTAAGAACCCTCCCGAGAAATGTTCTCTGTATGCCAATTCTTTGATTTGTCAGACGTGAACGGTGGCCATTAAACAAGCTCAAATTCCGATGTCGAAACAGAGTTGACGTTTCAATGGCAGACTCTGCGATATCACTGAATGATTGGGCACTGTTCAGCACTTACTTCATGCTGATTTCCAGGCCAGAAACTGGATGTGGGGAAAAGTGAACATAACTGGAACCAGACGTCCCATTCGGTCGAGGTTTTAGGACAAAGCCCTCATTATATGGAAGAAACACTTCAGTTCCAACTTGAATGATGTCAAAAATGATAATGAAATCCTTCTGCTTTTCTAATAGAAGAATCCATATTCATATTCCAGTGGCAAAACAGTTCTCTCATGGATTCACTATGCAATTGACAGGTTACAACTGCTTCCATTTCTTTCTTTTTTTTTTCATTTATGTTTTTATTGATTTTCAAGCTTCATAACAACATCTTAGCATAATGATAATCATATCACATAAAAGAGAAAAAAAAAACACACACACAGAATAAACAAAGAAAAAATTGCTTCCTACATGATATTGTTGGAAGATTAAAACTTCTGAGGTTTCTTAATTTGGAGTGATAAACAAGTTTATAAAGTAAAATATCAGCACGTGTTCCATACTTTGCCTTTAAAGTTTTGAGACTTTATCACTTGTTCTAAATTGATGATGATACACTTTAAAAAAAAATGTATCCAAAGACACTAAATTCCAAGCCCGTCCACTTGTCTAGCAAAAGGGGGCATACAAACTTGTATCTTTTGATCCACAGCTTATATTCTATGATCCCACAAATTATCCTCTAGTATTTGCAGTGCCTGATGATTGCAGCTAATTATAGAATGCAATGGTGACACCCTACCATTATAACATATCATACAAAGTCTCTGGCTGTGTAAGTGTGTGTTTGTGTGTTCGTATGCTTGCATGTTTGTGTTTGTGCCTGTCTATGAATGCATGTACTACGAGAGCCATGAAGCTGATTTACGTTCCTCATCGAAGAAGACAGTAGGCCTATATGGGAGGTTTATTTTGGGAATCCCTAAATGCTGAGTCTCTGTTCCTTCCATCTATACTGACATGTCTTGATAAGTAAGGCAGGTATGAGGGAACTTCATGTCACTTCATGATTCCATGATCAACGCATTTAACTATCAAAGTGATCTTGTGACATTTAAAGGCAGACTTGACTAAGTGCAGATGTAAAGACACAAGTCTATACGCATTTTCTATTTTTATTCTTTATTTTTTTATGATTCAACTGTTAATGGCTTTGTCTGCTCTTTAAATAGACTAGACTTGAGTGCTAGCTTTAATACACCACAAACTAGATACATGTTTAAGAACCTAGATATATCGTGTTTGCAATTTATCATTTCTGTACCGGTGTACATTTCATTTTTAATACAGGGTTTTGTAGTCTTGCTGTCCCAGCTCTGCTAAAATACCACATCAAAATTTGATACACAAGTATTAATAAGTTCCAAAACAAGGAAGAAGATTTAGAAGACTACAATATTTGTTTTATAAGTTGTTAAAGTCTGTCCATGCATGCATGTGTCATATACTGTAAAATGAGGAATGTTCGCGTGCATTCTAATTTCGCGAATTTCGCGAGCACGAAGATTCGCGAAATCAAAATGCACGCGAAAGTTCTTTTCTACACTGTGTGCATTGAATGGCAGTGGCAGTTCGCGAAAATATCATGTTTTACAGTATGCATACATATACTACACAAGCTCACATCTCCTTTTAAACATTTGAGAATTGCAGGCACTTGTTTGAAAAAAAAAAAGTCCTTTGTATTCTCACTTTTGTTACAGGAATTGTCAGCTATGTATCGGAACCACCTGAACTTCACAGTTTTGGCATCAAAATACACACCGACTCTCTTCCCACGTGAAGTGAATTTAATAACAGTTGAGAGACATTCGTGACCTCATGACCTGGGAGGCTAGGGCCATTTGCTTGGGCTGACATGAAATTGACCGTAAAATTGAAATGAGAAGTGTGTGGGTGTACCATGAAAGAAGCTCAAAATTTTTCCTGGATTTGATTCTCTCACACTGCATTTCTAGTGATTTTGCATAACGTAATGTGTGAAAGTCAACGAAGTAACAAAACATACATGGAAAAGAAAAAGTTAGGACTTTTTGCTGCCTTTAAATTCATTTACCAGTATGCGCTGTGTTGACTTAAACGCAATGTCAACTTTAGTGTGCAAGGTTTACTTAAACTGTATATGTGACCGTGCACCACAACACAAACAAAAAGTCGCACCCAATGATTTTACATGAGGACTCATAAAAGGTGAAATGGGTCAACCGAGTCAATCTTTAGTTTTTCATATTTTCTTAAAGAGTTATCCTTCTTCTACATTATTCTTTAGTTTGGGATCATAGACATAACATGAATGGGAAAGCGTGTTTTCAGCAATTTTTCTACAACCCACTTTTGGGGGAGAGTAGAATGATGAAGTATGTCTTAGAGGCCGCTTTTCATTTCTTGAAATCCTTTGCATGCTCTTTACTTTCAAGTCTAATAACTTTTGAAAGGGTGATGCTAATGCTTTGAAATTTGGCATTAATCATGGACATAATGTGTTGATAGAATATGCTCAATTTCAGCTCAATTTGATAATCCCTTCATTGTTGTTGCTAAGGTGGTTTACATCTTGTGTTTTGTCCATCGCACAGCTAGCACGGCTTGGAAAAGAATAAGCGTTTGAAATAGACCCTGTACTTCAGAGCCTCTTTTCTCTGCTCACACTTTTCCAGAGTGTGTGTTTTCTTTCCAATATTTAGATAGGTTAGGAGAGTCCATTTCAGCTGAGCTATACATCATTTAAAAGCTTAGAGTCTGCTCTTTCAGAATCTGCCTTTGACTAAAACTCCATGTCTGGCGACTTTTTGTTGGTTTTGTGATGCAGGGTCACATATATTTATAATATGTATATATGATATGAATATAAACAGCTATTAGGCATAATAACAAAGACAGAAACATGGATTTTAATCTTCTCTATGCTACGGATGGTATATGATGGAAGAGAGAGAGAAAGAGAGAGAGAGAGAGAGTGTGTGTGTGTGTGTGTGTGTGTGTGGATGTGTGAGTCTTGACATATTTTTCACGCTAGTTACCATTAGAATTGGGTTAAAGATGGGAAAGACCCTCAGCAAACCTTTATAGCTGCCATGACTGCAATCATGCAGAACATTGAATTCTGTATACTCCACATACATGATTTGGCAAGTTTACCATGATACGTTTTTGCGAATAGGACCTTCCTGATAATTTTATGAGTGTTTGAATTTGTGATATTGGAACACACCAGTGGACAGAGAAATGTATGTGTGAATGTTGCATTCACGTCGGGATCAGAGTTAATATTTTTGCGTGTTTTAAAGATTTGTGAATAGCACCTGATCCACCTGCGAAATTACGAAAATATATGCCATATAGTACTAGAAAGGAAAATACAAGTTGGTGCTTCCCATGACACATAATAACTGTATGGCACTGAGGTCAAATCTCTAAAGGTGACTGACAACCAGATTTGCTACTTGTAATATCAAATCATCACCATTATCATCACATTGGCTATTATGCAGTACAGTGGAAACTCGGTGTAACGAGATCCTTGGGACAAAGACAATTTGTTCTTGATATTATATATTTTGTTGTATTAGTAGTCAATAAACAATATGAACCAAAGGAAATAACTTCATTGGGACTGGAGAAACAGGTTTGTTATATCAGTTATTTTGTTATTTTAGATCTCTTTGTATCAAGTTTCCACTGTCTTAATAGGCTTATATATTATCCACTCTATACACAAAAAATGGGGTAGTTTGGTATAAATTGTATTAGACCGCACATTCTTGCAGACTAATGTAGTTATCTGGCAGTATATCATTATTAGTTGATAACATAAGAACCATTCTCATTGCAAAAATTTCAAAATTTGGGTTATGATCAGTGTCACATCATTTCAAGTCAGCATTCTCAGTGTTAAAAAAAATCAACACTTTTGGGGTCGTGCTTATTGCAAAGAGCTGACATGTATGCTTACTCCATAATGTGTATACTGTACTTGAAAAAAATGCATATAATTTATGACATATTGCAAAAATTCTTTCATATATTGTATTGAAAACAGAATGCAGAAATAAACTTAAATGAACTGAACTTGTCTACATTTCAAGGCCAATTATACCAAGGTGCACTACAGCATGGTAAAAAATAGCAAGGATCGACAAGCATGGTGCATTGTGGGATATAACATTTCAAAACTTTTTGTGGTCACTGTTCTCATTGCACAACTTCACATCTTTTCGCAAAAAGTGGCACAAATTTGTGCCATTTGCAACGCTGCATACTAGCACTGGTCCAACAGTCCCTGACCAGTAAAAATCGCTGTTGGACCAGTAACATTTTCAGAAATGGATCAGAAAAACATGGAAAAACTGGGTACCTACTGGTCTGACAGACAGGTCAGACCAGTACCAAAAAAAAAGGGTTAGTGTGCAGCCCTGCCATTTGGAACGCAATCCAAATTTTGCAAAAAATACATATTTCTGTTCTCACAGTAAAAAACTTGAAATCTTGGTTGCAATCAAGATTGTGACCCAAACAAATGCATTTTTTAATCTTTTCAATCACATGAACCAAGGAGCTTTGAAGCTCCTTGCATGAACCAAAACTGCATTATACACATATGTGGTGAGTTCTCAAGTTCAAATTTGGCACAGACCTTCTCTCTGAAAGGAACACTCAACCAACACTCCTGTCAAAGATGACCTTGGTGGATAAATAAATGCTTCTTCCCAGCATAAACACGAAAAAGCAAGAAATTACCCCCTGGACAAACTGTTAGAAGACAAGGAGGGTGAACCAGACACAGGGGCGTTGTAGCAACAGACAGGAATCACAATAAGAGGGTGCCAAGATTTATGACCATACTGATGGTGGTGGTAGGATGTTCAGCCAGGTGAGTTCTCCCGGATCCATTTATGGAGGAAATACAGCTCTATGCACCCAACCAGGCATTACAAAGTCTATCAACACATAATTTGAAACCTGGGAATTGTCATCAATCATGCTAATCTCACGGCTGGACTAGACACATTTTGTCATAATGACAGTTACGTTACGTGCTAGACCTATATTCACCCTCACACCACTTTCTTTCTCCTAGTCATAATAGCACTGGTTGTAAAGACATTTGAAGTTAGTTTATTACTTCCTATCTTGCAATGCTTGTTGATATTTGGTCCCCCCCCCCTCCCTCCAGTTCAGTCATGAGAATGCATCTAGATTTATTCTTCTTCAATTCAGCTCAATTCAATTCAATTCAATTCAATCCAATCCAATCCAATCCAATCCAATCCAATTCAATTCAATTCAATTCAATTCAATTCAATTCAATTCAATTCAATTCAATTCAATTCAATTCAATTGATTTCAACCAATTATTTGTTGATGAATACAAAGTAACAATAATGAGAAGTGTTGGACGACAATTTGGTGTGATAATAAAATTATTGCAACGCACATATATTGACATGACAATAGTGTCAATGAAGGTCATGAACCTCGGGAAGCACAGCTTAATCGGAGTCCATTGATAATGATATACAATCCACAATACATTTCACTCACACACAGATTAACAAAAACAACAACACCGAAAACTCACAACACAAACACTGAGGATGCAAAACAGACGCTAGCTCTAAAACTTATCTTTTGGAAATCAAAGAATTCCTTACTACTTTAAACCTGCATTTCCTCTACTGCGGGACTCCCACAAGTTTATAGCAAACTACAAAAAGTTCCTTTACGCAAGATTTTCTTAAATTTTTATACTTTGTATCAGCAAAAAAGATCCTTTTGGTTTCAAACTGTCCACCTGTAAGATATTCATTGACTGGGATTCAACTTGTCATTTTCAAGTGAGAGAATGCAAATAATTTCATAGTATAGTTGCTTCAAGTTACCAAAATAATAATGTAACATTTACCATGAAAAGTACTGTCTTTATTCCCATGGCGTTTGACAGACACACTCAACATTTCAATAACTTGCCTGGAAAGTCCCTACCAGCAATGCCGAGATAATCTGATAGCCAGATTTTTATATATATCCTATAGTCCTTTGCCAAGTGCCATCTTCAAACAACAAAGGTTTTGAGATATCACTTGCAACAGCATTTGTCAAAGTGTTTTGAAATCTCATTGAAGGCTGAAGACTTTTCAGATACTTAGAACTACCATAAAAAGTCTCCACAAACAAAGACTGCAAACCACACATAGCTTTCTGGATAATAACATGTTGCAAACTCAGTGACTTGTCATTCAAAACCAACTCTAAATATGCAGGCAAGCAAAAGTAAGTGCACACACTCATCAACAGCATAATCTCTACTAAGGTGTCAAGTAGAAATTTCAAGCCGTTCAGACGCCAGGCATGCATCGAAATTCAAGCAAAATTTTGGAGAAGATCTGAAGAATGTCCGGGTAGAGAGTAAGATGGGGTATTGACCGATTCTGTGACGCGCTATGTGTATTTTTGGCATGAGCGCAGCCATAGTGGGTGTATCAGCCGACCCCCCCTCCGCACTCCCCCACCCCTCTCCCTACATTAGCACGCGCGCAGAATGAAAAACTGCTTTAGCCAATGGGCGTCTCGTACTGAGTGCGCGAATGCTTGCTAGTGCGCGAACCTTTGTTACAAGTGCGTGATAAACATGTTGCCCCGGGGTGGGGGAGAGCAGGGGGGGTCGGCTGATACACCCACTATGGCTGCGCCCTGTGCCGTAAAATGTCTGCTGCCCTCAACGAACCCGAATCGGTCAATAATCAATAGGGTTGACAAAAGGAAAGATGAAATAAATGATGGCACAGATGGTTAATCATTGGAGTTACACACAACATCAGTAGGCCCCATTCACACACACTCCACATATCAACAGTTTTCAAAACCTGATATTTCTGATGTGATATAAAAAATAGATAATCATTGAGTGTACATGTAGCACAAAAGGAATTTCACTGAAATTTATCGCAGTCTGCATCATGATGCAGAAATTAGTTCACAAGTAGATTTTTTAAGCTCACAAGTGATGTGAGATCTTTATTAAAATGCCAGGAATTGTTGGGAAAAATTTGTGTTTATGCCAAGGCCTACAAATATGCTACACATTTATGAATGCGCTACTCATTCTGAATCTGTCTGCTCAATATAAACTTGCTGGAAAGATTTGTTCCTATCTCGAGTGGCTTGCCTTTAGTTGGGAATGTCATGATACTGCATATTTGAAAATGCAGCTTCATGACTTAATCACCACACAAAAAAGATAAAAATCCTAAGAAGAAAAACCAAAAAAAAAAAAAAATTGTACTGCAGCAGTGCACTTGCACCTACAATCTTCATGTAATACATGGAGTGGCACAGAATGGGTTTAATTGTGGCAAGCGAAATAACTATGTAAAGCACACAGTCATACTGAACACTCCTCCGAAACAAATTAGCTGCTGCAAGACCAGTCTAATGAGCTGATTAGGGAACATTAAAGTTATGACCCTGTGGTGCACTTGTACTCTCAGCTGCATGGTTCCCAATTAGGCGAAGCAGTGAATGTGATTGGGGCTTTCCCTAGTCCAAAGTGCTTGTAGGGGAGGAATGTATGTAACATATTAATATTTTCGACGTGGACAGAATTAAGTCTTGAGATGAAACTTCCAACTAAAAATGAGATCTTGAATCATGATGGGCTCGCCAAATACCAGTCAGCCATTGGATAAAGGTGATCACATGATACTGCACTGTTTGAAATGTCCTCTCGTGGGAAAACATTTTCATGTAAACAAACAGCAAATGAGGGAAGCAGCTTCTAATAAAATTAGGGAATCCAATTTGGGTACACCCAGAGTACATAAGGAGCCATGATGCAGAAGCTGCATACAGCTGAGGGTTGGGTAGTGGTGCTTCTAAAATGGCTGCCAAGGAAAATTCAAATTTAAGAAACTTTTATAGCATTATTCTCACAATTTGTTGCCTAACCCATAAAAGAAAATGACTTGTCAGTCAATTACAGAATGTTCTAACCTCAGAATTAAATCCAGTTCACGACTACCAATCCCTTAGCTTCTTCTCAGGAATATCTCTCTCTCAATAATACTTTTAACCATTCATACATATATCATTTTGTATGTTGCAGTCATTACACTCTTTGTATTCATATCTGTATAGAATGTATGTGTCATATAAGATACAAGGTTTGTAAATTCTAAACTTTATCAATGTGTCATGAGAATTTCAGGTATTTCATATCTAACATGAAATGCATGAAAATGAAAATAATTTATGTAAACAAAGACTGTAAATACAAGTTCCATAATGTAACTAGAGGAGATACAGTACACGCAAGCATTGTGTTCTCAAGATCAAGCTCGGGGAACACTTTATAGTTTACTTATTTAATGGTGTTTAAATCTTGCAAGTCTATGCATTCCAAAGACTGCATGAGATAATGCTTGACTATGATAATTTCCACATATAATTTATTCCATCCACCTATGCAATAAAATCACATCGGAACAAGGTATTTGCCCCTCAAAAAGACAAATTGCTCCAATCACTTTTTACCCTTTCTGCACAGTTTTCAAACATCATCAGTACTACCACTGATGCAGGGCTGCCAACACTGGAAACTAGTTGAGAGTGAGACTCCCATAGGCCAATGCTATAATTTAGGAGTCAAAATGAGTGAGATCAATAGAAATGCATGCAAATGAAATAAAGTTTTAGAGTGAGAAAGGACTAAAATGTGTGAGTCTCACGCTCAATGCGTGAGAGTTGGCAGCCCTGTGATGATGTTTGAGATTTTAAATAAAAGCTTCTACCTGTCTACCCTATTGTATTACTTAAAAACAGTAGCATCTTTAACCCATTAAGGATGGACTGATTTTGCTACAACACGCATTTCCCATTGACACCTGCCCCAGTATACTCGGTACTCGTCCTCAACGGGTTAGGATAATTTGACTATTTGCTGCCTATATTCTATTTTTCTTTTTACAAATATGAAGAGAGATGAACAAATGAAAAAAAAAATGAGTAAAGACTAGAAAAAGGGCAACATATTTGAGAAGTGAGCCTAAGCGGGTCTAAAAGCCAATGCTGATGAAAATCTTGGGCAGGAGAGCCTTCTCTAATTAGTTCATATTGCCCTAATCAAATGTCTAGACTGAGCAGCACACCTGGGGGAAACTTAATTAACAACTAGCCTACAGTATTCACGCCAATTCTCTATATGGGAGTTCAGTTCAAATGTACAAATTGCATGCGGACAGTCTGCAACATTCATAGCAGCAAGGAAGTGTCTGCCGCACATTTCCATTACATGTAGTGTTTTTCAACCGTGATAAACACTGGTTTGCAGTGAATAGTGAATAAACCTTGCAAAAATAAAATGTCTACAGTATGCTGAAAGAGACAGACAAGAATTACATATCAGAATGTGCCTTATCACTTTTATGCCATATGTGCTGTATTGAATTATGATATTTGGCTAATTTAGAAATTCCTCAAGAAATAATCATAAGCTTTCAGATTTTTGCTGGATCTTTAAAAATAACTTTTATTTTTCACTTCTTACCCAGACATTCTTTCACTGTATTAATCTAATGTTTACAATAGAATAAGATTTGATACGATATGACATATGTCACTGTACGACAATCTCTCTCATGTTTATGAAAGTTGAATATTACCAGAATGCAAGTTTCTCAATATCACTGGTCAGATGTTTCTGGGCTGGATAGTTCATTAGGTACTTTGCATATTCTCTAAAAGCTTGTTGAAAGATCGACACACTTGTGGGTAACTCTACCCAACCATCACCAGGGCAACAGGACATCCTAGACCTTCAAAGTATCCCACCAACCTCTGAGATTCACTTAAGAGTCCCACAGCTAGACAGATTGCCGGCAGTGTCTGGATGCTGGGCTGATAATTCGCCCGGCAAGATCTGGTGTTGTCGCTTGAAATTGGTTCTTATTAGATCGGCCATTATCATCTCCAGCGACAAAGACAGAAACAGCTTGGCCACACAGCTTTCGATTCAAGACTGTAGCTGCAAATTGTTCAAAGGCTGCAGAGTGGACTGTTGGTCTATACCTCTTTGGACTTGTAAAAGCATTAGTCCCGTTGCAAATGTCTTGACAACCTTTAAATGTCATTTAAACAATATCAGGTGAAATATGTGATTGGTAATTACCTGGATGTCTCATTTGTCATTGGAATATGGCTCATTTACTTCTTCTAATAACAGATTTGAATACAGGTCTCCTTTGACCTTTCTTAAATATGCCTTTAAGGGAAACTCCACTCTTTGTTCAGATCAACTCTTGACAAAAAGAGTGAGTTCAAACAAAGAGCATGACCAGATTTTATCATAAATCGACAAATATGAGAGAGTTACATAGTTTTCTCAATTTCTTATGTTTTTGGCAATTGGGTGCAGTGGTCTCAGTCAAACATGCAAATCAAAAGAAGTGATGATTCAAAGCCTTAAAAGCATAACATCATGCAAACTTTCATCAATTCCCTATAACCATAAAATGATTTAACAAAAATGAAATTATATTTCTTGTATGAAATTGTTCTAGAGTTGTAATGAAACTCAGTGATTACTTGAAAAATTCATAAATGGAAAAAGAACAATTGTCTAATTTTTGTACATTGCTATATAGAGCGCAATAAAGAATGGTGAGGTTATTATGCGATGTCAGGCATCAACTCATCTAATTTGAATTTAAGTTAATATCTAAACACAATCACTATTTAAAAACAAAGAAACAAACATTTAACACTTTGAAATTCTTTAACTTTCTGTTTCATTGCCTGCTCTCATTGAAGTTTTCTGTTGTGTTTTTTTTTCAACTCCTTCAATAACAAAGTCAACTTAAGCACTGTGTTTACTTTCCTTAAAGGGGAAATCCAGTCCAAAAATGAGTTAGTCTGATAAAAAAAAAAAGAGTAAGATATTATGAGTTCAACAGTAAAAATTTGACTGAATTTGGAAGAAAAATAAGAAAGTTATAAAATTTTGAAGTTTTGCTAATTTCTGCAAAACAGTTCTTGTACAGTGGATATGAATATGCAAATGAGTGAGCTGACCATGTCATAACCTTACAATTTTCCATTGATCGAGTACAAAAAAAAAGACGAAAATTCAATGTTTTTGTCATTAAAGTCTGAAACATAATGTTATTCCTGGTTGAATATCTTCAGAATAATGATCAGTTAGATAAAGTAGGATATGAGCCTCTGGCATAATTGCATTTGAATGAAAAAAAAAATTTAAATTTCCAAATTTCATGTACAGACTATATGGCAATTTGTGAGGGTATGACATGCTCACTTTTCCATTTGCATATTCATATTAACTGTTCATCTATTGACTGTTCAAGAACTGTTTCCTCAAAAATTAGCGAACTTTCAAAATGTCATAACTTCCTTATTTTTCACGCAATTTCTATCAAAATTTTACCGTTGAACTCGTATTATTTTGCTCTTCTTCGTGGGACTAACTTATATTTGGACTGGATTTTTTTCCCCTTTAAAAGGGACTGTATAATGGAAGACTATGTATTGAAAAAGTTGGTTTGACTTGGAATACATATTCTGGAATCCCAACAATACTTCAGGAAACAATCACACAACATATTCTTGGTAGCAGCCCCACTCTGAGAAGAATATCATACCATCATTCGCTTCAGTGCACATATCCGCTGACAGGCAATTCCATTTTCGCAGACCTGTGCCAGTAATGGTTTTCAAATGTACTGCGGTGGACAGCAAAAAATGATTGACTCAATCAGAGATCCATTATACATGCAGATGGGTTTCTTTTAAGCAGTACAGTATCAGCAAACCTTGCCTGTTTAAGAATATCTTACATGTATCTACCTACATTTAGAGGCCATTCCATATTTTACCAAAATCAAAACTTAAGCTGCTTCTGTTTTGGTCAAATATGATATCCATGACACAACTGTTTTAATTAGGAATGAACCCTGAGGGGAATAAAGTCTGTATATTTTTATCTTTATTTTTCAGTAGTGGAACAAAGGAAAAACAAAGGAAAACCAAAGCAACAAGCTTATGCCAACTAACAGTAAAATCAAAGGGGGCATATGACAACAGCACGCAAACATTCCGGTATTTCAATTTGTCAAGATTAAAAGGGGCTGATTTATTCTTTAATATACACAAAATAGGGATTTCTGTGCAAGAGAGGTCACCTGCAAAGGGTAAGTTTTTCAGATGATACATCTAGCAACTACATAGAGCACCATGCTACATGATGTTCTAGCACCATATCATTCCATCTTCTTAGTGATTGGGTGTCTTGGCTCAAGCTTTTCCCGGAACAGTGCTTTTGAAGTATCATCATCAATTTTATGCTTTATACAAAATTGTACTTTCATATTCATCACAGCAAGAACCCCTTTAATTTGGTTGAAATGAAAACCAAATGGAACAGAGTAAGGAATTACTGGCACAAACATGTGGGCAGGTTTCCTGCACACCTGTGCCTGAAATGCAATGAAGAGCTGGACAACAGGTTTACATGTTGACTTGCCCTTTAACATACATCCGCCAGGCATTATGCTGGACTGCAGAGAAGAACTGCAGTTACCACGGACACCCATGCCTTCAGCTGCGGCTGCTCTCTGTCCAGCCAATCTTCATTGGGCTGTGAGGAAGTCGGAACAGCGCAGCCAGAATAACAACACGGCACTGAAACACTCTAATATATTTCCGAGTGCACCGGTCTTACCTGTCTATGTAACTTTGGATGGAATTGGGGCAGTTGAACAAATACTACACCTGGGAATTCTTCTGGCCACGAACAAGACACCCCTTTTCTATCATGTACCAGGGCACGTAAAGTATGCAAATGTTTACGCAAATAGGCAGTCACATTTTCATGTTTATCTTACCTGCATATTTGATTGTACACAAAACTCATCCGACTGCTTTAAAGTATAGTTCATTGCACCGCTGTCATCCCGCAGTCAGGCTTCATGAAGGAAGAAAAATCGTAATTGTGATGATCTGTCAATTCCTCATCCTCTGCTTCTAAACAAACCTGACATTTAGGGGATCAGTGTACTTGGCACCAGTCATCCAGGTCTCTACATATATATAGGCATGGCAGAGGGGATATATGACATATTGGCAACCTTAATATGACCACATGCCACAAAACCACCAATATATGGGTTGCACTTGGGGAGGGGACATACACTGGCAAAAAACGTGATATCATGACGTGGAACATTTGGTTTTGTTGCTGATGTTTGGCATATTTTATGCTGTTAATTTTTTTTTGTACTTTTTGTTTCAGTTTAAATTATTTGTAATAAAATTTAATAGTGTGAACATGTTTTAATTTGAATACTGAATACTGATACTGAATTTCTGCTGTATATGTACATTAAAATGTACATATAAAAAAAGTTTCACTTGAAGCTGTCTGGATATTGCATGATACTCACTAAGTACTATTTCAGAGTATGTCCACTTTGACTTTGATGAACAGAAAAAGTGGAAGTGTCATAGAAATTAGTCATCAGATTTAATAAAAAGACATCAAATGTCCCAGTTTTACATTTTCTCAGTGTTATAATAGAAGAACACTTATGCATGAGTGACAACTGTTCATTTTCACAATTTTACTTCTCTGCCTTAGAACAGAAAAACAAATGTGTTTACTTATGCATATAGTTTTTCAATTTTATTGACCAACCAGGTTGTTAGACAATCAAATTACCTTCAATATGGCACAACATACATTAATTTTTAGCTGAATATTCTACGAAAAATATGAACTTCAAAAAGTTTTCACTTTCTTTTTTAAAGATCTTAGAGTTCTTACAGCTCTACGGCATATCCTTATTCATTTGGCAAGTTTGTGAATCTTAACAAAGATGATGGAGGGCTACCATTCTCTTATTTCTCCCTCTTTTCAAAAAGATGAAATCTGCTGATTGGTTCCTCTGAACTACAGTATTTGAAGAACTATACTGCCAAATGAGGGTTTGATGATGGATGACACTCCAGACTTTACAATGAGATAGGAGAGTTCGTCTCTGGACCACAAAGTCAGACTGGCTAAAATCTCCACTCAGTCTCCCTGCCCTATGGGAACTCACCCTGGTCAAAAACACGGGAAGAGAGATGATCCTTGAAACGACAATGCCACCAGCAGCTAGTCGTACACCTGCCAACATTAAACATCACACATTCGCCAGCTCTCCTATGAGACCAGCTCGAATCCCAGAGTCTGTATGTAATTTCAGCCCAGGGTGTTCTTGGTAGAGAACTGAAGAAACTTGCCATCATTAGTGGGCTAAATGATGACGATAAGGGATTTTTCATCTGCTTAGGTCTTTGGCTTAATCATGCTGACTTGTATTAACTCTTTCAGGACACATAGCAGGCTACTCTAATGTATTAACATAAGACTTGTTCCCTCCAGTTCATCATTCTAACTGTCTTGTACACGCATGTCAATTTCATGGTTTGTATTTGATTTCTGATGTGTTGGCCAACACTTTGATTTCTGCCATTTTGTGATATACATGTGTGATATCACATTTGTATCTTACAATTGCGCTTCGTAATCTCCGCTATTCATATATTAACAAGTAACAGCCATGGGCTGACCAGGTAAGCTTTTAAATGTTCAAATACAAACTCTATGTAATGTAGGTGGTACCAGGTAAATATGTATGATCTTTACTTTTGATCATTGTATGTATGCATGTATGTATGTATGTATATATGGTAAATGTGTGCATCCCCAATGATCAAATCTACAGTGTATGTCCTTCATTTGGATGAAATTTTAATAACATTTTGCCTTTCCAGACAGACTGATTATTTGTAAAAATTTTGACACTAACTTCTCTGACGTACATGGATTGAAGGGCTTATAATGCAACCTCATCCTGTTGGATGGAACACTGCGATACCAGCTCTAATTGAATTGGTGGGACAGTGTAATTCAAGTTTTTGTACAAGCTGATCTCACCTTCCTCCTTCTCCACCCCCCTAACTCCACACCTCCATCCCCTCATGTTGTGTCAACATGCATCTCAACATTCTTTCCCTTGATGAATTCACAAATCAAAATTAATTTGGAGCCACACCATGGGACTCATTCACTGATTCTGAACAAGCCAGCTGGTTTGTTTTTGCATGTCGTTTCCTTGTGAGACAAAATTATGTGTGCTTTCACTTAAAAACTTGAGAGTATCATTACCAACTTCATGCACAAATAAACAGAAGCATCCCTGAGTATCAAGGCCTCTTTGGAATTGATGTGAAAAAATACACCCACAAGAGTCCCACTGTTCAGGCATATGTATGTCATCTGAGAGCCCCATGGGCTCAATCCACAGGAGAACATAATTACATGTACCTCAAGAAAAAGAGAAGAGAGGGAGAAGAAAATGTGGGAGGGTAGGAGAATAGAAAGGAAATGGGTTCATGTCAACCTCTGGTACCAATCCTGCTGATGTCATGTTTTCTATGTAAACATGGTATCTAAACCCACATAAATATTTGTACATAGGTACTGCATGTGCCTTGTGTAGCTTGTTAACAATTTCTGCTACTGTAGGACTGAATTTGAAAGGCTGAAAATATGTAGCTGAATAAAGCATTTGTAAATGCTTTGATGACATTTATAAACTATGGTCTCATGTACACTCTCACTAAGTATTTCTTCAAGAGAGTGAATTAGGAAACTCAAATACAAAGAGTGTCCTGATATAACTGCTAGTATGAACATTTATTGGTCTGTAGGGTCCATTCAAAACAAAGCTGGCTCCAGACGAACTTAAATTGTTTAAGCACACATGAAATATGACGACCAGGTTAGTTCTCGCTGAGACTTTCTTGATCACCACAATTAACACCGCCCAGTCTTCTTTTTTTTTTTTCCCCCTGGTTCTGTTAAAAAAAGTGTCCAACCCCAAAATGTCTTAAATCTGGCCTAATCTTGACTCTCATGAATCATGAATGGTGCATGAACTTCGCATATTCTCAGGACCAAGCCAACGTCTGCCAGGATTAGACTCAAGTCGTGCGGGATTGTGCGCTAAAATTAACCGGACACCCCAAAGATCTGATCTGCCTATTACAGAACTTGCAAACGATACATCCTCGTCTAGTGACTGCGATGCCGGCGATTAAGGGCCGTTCATCCCTTCCCCGGGGCTGGCTGGTTGATACTAATGAGACGAGACGGCATTGCCGTGGTGTAGAGCGGAGTAGCGCAGATGAGCCTTTGATGCTGGCAGTCTGGAAATATGAAATATCTCAAGCACCGCGAGATCATCTGGATCTTGAGTCGATCCAAGCTAGCCACACCTCTTCCACAAAGAATGATCATTATGGCTCCTCTCTGCACAGAACAGATATCATACAGATGGTGTCTGCATCTACATCTTCCATTTTATACATCAGATCATGACTGGTCGGGGAGGGAACATCGCATGGAAGGTTGCATCCAAAGGGTTTGAAATCACATAAGTCGACCTGCAGCCTCCCAAAAATAGCATGTCAAAAACCAGAGGTTGAACAACTTTCTTTATTCCCAGTGACAAAAGTCACCAGCTGTTGAAGACATTATATCGGTTAGTCAAAGTACCTTGAGAACTCAGAACTAACTCTAAAACTTAAAAACTTGGGAAGCTCAATGTAGAGTTCAAGCACCCCAGTACCACTGTTATATCTGCTGGATTCAGTTCACAACTGAAAACTTTATGTTGCAATGTCTTTAAATGTGTCTCTACTTGGTTGACAAGGAATGTCACACAAGACTGTATTCAGAAATGTTCTATAACCATTATTTCCACTTTCAGACAAATCTATCAAGTTATGAAAAGATAACGAGATACGCTGTCCCTTCAACAGAACAGCAGATGGAGAGCTATCCTGTAACATTGAAATAATCATAACATTAACTGCAGTTTGAAATGATATGCAGTAACTCCTTGCAGTGTTTCACTAGTCATTTGATCAATGTGCACTAATGAAGTTTGAGTGGAAAAGTATGTAAATAATTCACTATTTTGCCATTAATCACAGATATCAATCAAAGTGGAAGAAACCAGATGATGCTGTGCTGTATGGGATTGCTTCAAATATCTAAAGCCCCACATAAAATGGAATGAATTAGTGCGTCATGTAGCAAACTGTAATGATAGACCTGACCATGATAGCTCACTACAAACTTCCTAAAAATATAACATCCCCTCATCCCAACCTTTTTTAGGTCACCTCTACACTTCTGTGTGAACTTGTGCTCATTATCCCAATTATGCAAAATACATTACTTTGACAGCACTAATGGGCCGCTAGAGATGCATCAAACTGGGTGGTAAAGCTCCTGTTTGGCCGATATTTGGATATCAGTGGATATCAGTTAATCCCTTGTATTTGCGGATCCACTACTGATGACTGATGTGATCTGTCCTGTCAGAGTGATATCTGGACCATGCATCCCTAAAATGGTGCACACAGGTGACTTCATGTCAAAACTATTCACAATGTGACCTTGATCTGAATGTAGAGGGGGGCTGGGAGGGTTGCTCAGATGAGAAGCTGTCTCACCCATGCATTTGGTGAGGACTGTCCAGTCCGTAAACTATCGACTTATACCCCTTTCAGGTAATCGCGGTTCAATTATCCGCACCCAAATAATGCGGATGAAGTAATCAAAATCGCGTTCATATATCCCATGAAGTGCGCACTACTTTTACGAGCGCCCGTTCATGTAACGTGCGAAAGACGGGAGTATTTGTCATGGTTACTGCGCACGCCTCTATAATGACGTAATGTTTCCGGTGATATATACTCACGTGTATGCACAGCTCTCGCTCAAGCTCAGCAATCAGCGGTTGTGCGGGAAATCGAGTGACCTTTGACCGAACTGTGGAATGTTAGTGCGCATAAGTCGTAAAACGCGTTCATGTATTCTCGATCAACTCCTCATGCTGCAATAATGCGCATAATAGCAGCATCAAAATAATGCACACTTTTGTACTCCTCTCCCGTTCATGTAATCGAAATTTTACGACTTATTGCTCCTATTATCCGCATCCACGATTACCTGAAAGGGGTAAAAGTAGGAAGATTAAGGTTGGGAATTCAATATCAAAATGCTTGAAGCCCATCCAGGAAAGGAAACAGGTCATCACAGTACATGTTTTCATTTAGTTTGGACATCAATGCGAGAAGCACACAAAAAAACTTTACCCTGACCATGAATCACTCTTGACCAATCAGTGTCGAGCACCATTTGACTTGGTCTCCATTCACTGAGTACAGGTACAGTGAGTGTCACTGAGTGCACAACAGCTTTGACAGCTTTCAGTCACCAGTAGTGAATATTGTTGGGGGAAGGGATTCTGAATAGATCAGATCAGAGCAGGGTTCGCCCCTCAAGATAATCATATCTGACAGAGACATTTCTTCTGGATGTTGATCTGCTGATATTCCTTGCAAATGTGGTTGATGGGTGTCTAAACCATTTCAGAGCTGATACTGACAGGAAAGAAGGAAGCACAGATAGTTGTGACCCATCATGACCTGTACCCTGTACGGGTTAACTACCGACCGCTTAAGATTTAATTTGATAAGAAAGAGTAAAATATTACTATTAGCAGAACAGTGACATTTTGATCTAGTATAAATCAGATAAAAACTAAGGATGTTATAAAATTGTAAAGTTTTACTTACTTTCACAAAACACTTTTTGAACAGTCAATGATGATATGCAGATGAGCGAGCTGATGTCACTGCATCACAATATGTCATGCATAGGTCCGTACACAAAATCTTGAAATTTTCAGTCTTATTCATAATCCATGAAAAAGATCATTAAATTTTTGCATCTGACCATTTTTTTTTTTTGTAATTGGTTTTTTTTTCCAAATGCAACTTATGCAATTTCAGTCTTACTCTGAATTATCTATTATTCAATTACCCACTCTTTGTTGACTACTCATCTATAGTAAAGTCTCTTCCAAAAGTGATTTTTTTCATGGTTGCAATCTGGGAGAAAAGGCAAGATTGTGGTCAGGTACCTGCTATCCTCAAGAATAATTTCATCTATATAAATCAGTGAAATTCCTCATTGGGATCAAATTCTGCTTTCCTAAATGGGATGGAGTGTTATTTTTTTTTGTTTATTTTTGTTTTGTTTTGTTTTTTCAGAACAGCGGTTACAAAAGCAGACAAGCCATTCAGGATTTAGGAGACAAAAATGATGACAGTAGCACAGAGTCTGGGCACCATCCCAGTAAAGGGGTTTTGACAGACAAACCAACGCATAGAGCTCTAGTATGTCAAAGCTAACTAGGAGCTGAAAAACGATTGCCCACTTCCTCTGTATCAGTCACTGTCACTCAAGCATGACCAGATTGGGAAAGAACTTTAAAGAGAGATACTGATTTTTTTTTTTCAGTTTCCTTGCAAAAAGTCACTAGAAGTCATTGCAAGTGTTTCATTCATTTAGGTGGGATGCAGTTTGTATATCTTGCATTGTTTTTCACGAATAGATGGTGCAGAGTATGGCCCAAGGAAAATGTGGTATCCTTGGAAATGGTGGCCACATGAGGCAGGATACTAATTAGAATCTTTGACGTGAGGCTTTAGAGATCATCTAGTTTGTTTCTTTTCAACTTGCCATGATGAAATGACTTATATTGTACAAGTCATTTTTAAAATTTTTTTATTACTATATTTTTAACAGAAGTTCTAAGATTTTTAGATGACAAGAGTGAGTGCCTGTAAATGCTGGTAATATATTACTCTGATAATACAGTTCTACTCATGGTATATGCTTCAGGGCAACATAAAACTCCTATTTTTTTTTCCTATTTTCTAAATGTTGTGACTCCACAAATCAACACTGTGGCATGTCCAGAACATAAAACTTCAAGAACTTCATATCACTACAAGTGTGTGTGGCACGTGGACTACTGACATGTTCAACAAAAATATGACCATGACAAAAGTGCAGTTACCATAAATGATAATGTATGCATACCTTATCATTATTTGCACTTGCCAACTGTTTTCAGGGTAACGTATCAAACAGAGCTTACATTCAATTTAGAAACATCTGTATTCATTTTGCTCATTGCTACATTGCTATAGCATCTGCAAATTGGGTAGCTTGCAACTGCACTAATTTCTAATGAAAACATGGACCTGAACTTTAGGCCAGCAGAAACCAGTACATGCAGCAGGCTTTCTCTTATGTCACAGAGATGTCTCCACAATCTCTTTTCAGCCACTAGTGAATCACATGCTGAACTATTTTGCCAGCAACCACAAGACTACAACAGAGGTTTCCATCCCAGAAGCTTGGGCAGATGTGAACGTGCCTAAAAATCCAGAAGGCTGCTCATCTCAACAAAAGAGTTTTAAGTATTTACACAAGGATATAGAGTGGAAAGCGATCCTTCTGCCAGATGAGGATGTGGGTCATCTCACGGACCAAGCAGGGGTCAAGAAAGAAACAAGGAGTGAAAACATCTCTGCACCTGGCCAAATATTATTCCAGTGGACACTGGACACAGGGACGATGATAGATGGACAAGGGCTATTGCTCCTGATTTGTCAAAGAGACATGCTTAGATTGTTTTTGACTCTCTTCTAGAGGAGGGGTCGCTAGGCAACAAAGTGGTGGTGCTTCTCAGGGAGGAGGAAGTGAGACGCAGCTAACTCTTGGGGTCAAAGAGAGGTCAAGCCAGCTGAAGCCTACTGAGGGAAGGTCTGACAATGACAAACCCATTTAAAACTTTTCATTGCCGTACCACGTCAGATGTTGCTTTCTCTCAAAATATATCGTAACAACTTTTGCAGTCACTTACCAGCACCTTATGAATCTGAAGCCTCATCTGGGTGCCCTCCTAACATACAGGGAGCATAATTTTTCACTAACCCCCAAAAAATGAAATTTCCTCATGAGTCGGCTATTTTTGCCATGACCCATTTATGTGATAGCCCCAACACTTGCGGGAGGGCGGTAGGGCATGCTGGTTCAGAAGATGTTATCCCAGCAGGAAGAGACGTGTGGGAGTCTCTACAGCTTTGCAGGAGGTAGCACGGAATACAAGGGCAATGTAAAACATTCCTCTTGAACTTCACCTGGACTCATAGAGTATGTTACCACACACACTAGATATAGATTCCTGCAGCGCAGGCTGCTGAGAACATGCCATCAACACAGCTGGCCCTTTTCTTGGGGGCTGTCATGATTCATGATACCCATGCTGCTGTTACGGAAGCCTAAGCGTGGATCCAGAAGGCCACTTGTTGAAACCCACCAACTAAAGGTACCTGGTTTGCCATATAAAGAAAGTGAAAGAGCAACCAGTGTAAACTCACCTAGAAATCTCACTCCGTCAAGAAGGGAACTTGGTGAGCTTTAGGAAGTCACCTTCTTGCCTTTCTCATCCCAAACAGGGCACACAAGCAAGTTTTGCAGGTCATTCCCTTGCCTTTAATAGCATAATTCCTGATCCTATTCGGATAAATTTGAACAAATCGCCATTCCATGTTCTACCCCTGATAAAGGCACACAAATATGGATGTTTCACAGAGTTCCCCTCTTGTTTCATGTTTCAGCTTCTCAGTCTGTTACTGCATATCCAGAAATCACCTGATCACTCAGGTTTCTTGCCTTTTTTTTTCTATCAATCTCTAATTTGAACTAATGCATACCATCATCCTTTTTCTCACTTCATATTTTCATAAAGATTTGATGACTTCTGGTGCACAGATATAAATCTAACAGAAACATGAATACTTATATGCAATTCAACTCAAAGAAATATTTCATAATCTCATTTCATACTTTCCTTTCTTGCAGTTGTTGCATTTTCAAAATTTCCTGATTTCTTCTGACAGACATTAAAAGACAAATGTGACAATCAGATTCACAGTTTAAGATTTCTAGAATAAATTTAGAGCAAGATTAAAGAAGATTTTGACAGTACAATTTGTAGCTCTAGAGACTGTCTGGAATATCATCACACATATTCATAATAACTTGCATGACTATACAAACTGAAAAACAATATATTCCCTAGGTAAGAAAGTGGATAGAAAACAAAATGAAGAAAGACAAATAATGGAAGCCCTATACAGATTTCTGTGATGGTGGTGAAAGAAAGCTATCATTGTCACTTCCAGAATGAACTCAAGTGATAAAACAAACACAACACACACACACACACACACACACAAAACAACAACAACAACCAAACATATTTTTACTTTCATCATGAGATCAAGACATATTACACTGTATACTGCCATAACCATCCAAAAGGATTTCACTTCTCTTTCCTAGGCACTTGGGCGGGGGGGGGGGGGGGGGGGGGGGGGGGGGGGGAGGAATGTTACATTCAGACTGCCCGTGATAGAGTACACCATTCACCATTTTCTTTATACACACATGGGATATGCAGAGAGCAAGTAGGTGAACAAGTTATATTCTCATGCATTGTATGGTACCCTCCTCATAAAAACTATTCCTACCCCACCCCCACCCCACCCATCCCACCCCACACTGCACTCTATTTCTCTGCCATCATGCGGCTCCCCTCCCCCATCAGGAAGTATCAAAAAGTATCAAACTTATGAATTGATAACACCTGCACAAACAACCAAAGGAATGGGACAGTGGGTGCATTGAGAGGTGGGTGGTAGAAGTGGGTTTCTGTCACAGACTCCAGTATACTGACGCAACTAGTGATTCAAGTTAATAAACTTGACTGCCTCACCGACCTGTGGTCACTCTTTTCATAATGTCCACTGTCCCGAGGCGATCATAACCTGTTACCAATGCCTGATGCACCATTACCGTTAATTCTCACGCAACATCCCATTGAACATGACTAACTGATGACTAATCTTGCATACAGTCCCAGTAAAAATCCTAAAAAGTTGGTCCGTTAATCCAATCAGAGAGATTTTCTTTCTTTTGTGAAATGTGGTTACAAAATTACAGAGTGTGCACCATCTGACTATAATCCCTGCCTGACTCCACAAAAAAAGAAACAAAGAAACAAACAAGCAAACAAACAAACCAACAACAATATCTCCTGTCATCTACACTATATGTCACATCCCATGAGAGCTGGTAATATAGTGAGTAGAAAAAAAAGAGAGGAAATATAGGAGACTCAATGTCCAAACCATGGACCTAACTACACATTCTAGAACAGGGTAGGATCCAGGAATTTTGTAAAGGGGGTCGCAAAGAATATTTTTGGTGCTACTTCCAGGCTGCAACTCAATCTTTTCTTATTTCTTTTGTTTTAACAAACAAATAAAGAGGGGGCGTGCCCGGTGCACCCTCTTCTGGATCCGCCACTGTAGAACTTACAAGTGAAAACATTTAAGAAATCAAATCCCAAGTCATCAGCATATGGTGCCACTTTGACAATAGGGCAGCAAAGTTACAATTGCTCATAAACAGATTACTAATTGCAACTTTCTCAGCACAAGGCTGAGTTATATAACCAATTACAAAATCCTTCATCCCTGCCATCCTTCTAACCAAAGAATTTCCTGTTTTTCTGGCTTTCTTTTTTTTCCATAATTGATACATGCACTCTGAAAATGATTTGTCGAGTTTGTGAGGATATTGCTAAAATACCTCTTCACATAAAGTGGTCCTACAGTTTTATCAAAATAAATTCTTGTTTGACTGATTATGTAATTTAAGAGAGCATGATTCCAAATTCTAATCAGCAGTGCATATACCCACAAACAAACAGCTAATCAGATGTATATACCCTCAAATGGTAAATCAGATGCAATTAACCACGCAGGAATCATTTTTTCTCACTGTATACATGTATTGTTGCCAAATCTCTTGCTGAGGAAGCAGCACTTTGATGAATGACTATAGGGGCACTGTTGTACACAAAACATTCGCAACTTGAATAAAAATGAATGGAAGAGGAGAAATTTGCTGACAGAAGTGGTGAACGATGTCATGCTCTTCTTTTGCCAGTGTGAGAGTTTTGGCCTGGTCTCTGGTGAATTGTTGGCCGATGGAATTGTGCGAAGGCGGCAAAGGACTCTGTCAGAAGCTAGAACCCCTGAAGCTACGACATGAAACAATGTCTCACAGCAGAGGGTTCCTTGTCCTCCGTGTCAGTGACCTCTTGTGAAATCAATTACAGCTCCCTTGTTTCTAGCGGGGCGACTACAATGGGGTCTGTTCACACCTAATTTTCTAGTCTGCTGGCATGGCGTTACGGCAGTATCGCGGATCCATTCACATCATGCTAGCGTCCAAGGCAAAGACACTGCACAGTAATTCTGAGGAGGTAACATCCGAGGGGCTAACATCCTACAATGTACATTTTAGCTGGCTGAATAATACAAGCAGTTGCTACAGGCATTGAGGTGTAAACGCAATAAACTTTTCATGTGAGTTAAACTATATGCTTCACGTTCAGTCATGCTACTCTATGACTACTATGTTTACAAATCCACAAGGCAAGCAAACGAAGCACCTTGTCTTAGGATATGGAGACCTTGCGACTGTCTGAAACATATGAAAGGAGAAGCAATAAACTACCCAAGGAAGTATTGCTTGTGTGTACAGTACTGCACAAACAGGCCTAAAAATGTACGCGGCAAACTTTGAACTCAATCCATACCAAATTAAGGCAAGGCTGTCATCAAAGTTTTGTCCTGAGAGGGTTGTATTGTGATACTACGCATATGTGGTAAAAATGGTTGGTGGCAAAGACATTTCCCCTTTTGTGCAGACTAACTGGTATGTACTTATAAAACAATGACACCCCCCTTTAAAGGGATGACATAGTTTTGGTTAAGATGGGGCTTCAGGTTTTTCACTTTTTTTTGTGAGATGAGAAACTATCTATGAAATATGAAAGATTATACAATTCTAAGAGGAATTCAAAATTGATTTGATGAAAATCAGTTTTGAAATGGCTGAAATATCCAAGAACAAAGTGGTCCTGATAAAAGTTGGGCCCAAACGACTTTGTTTTTATATATCTCAGCCATTTCAAATCTGTATTTTCATCAAACCTAAACTGTAATTTTCATTTAGAACTGTAGGTTCTTTCATATTTCAGGATTACTCCCTCATGGGATATCACCAAAAAATAAAAGTAAAAAGAAAAGGAAGCCCAACCTCAACCAAAACTATACCATCCCTTTAACACTCCACTATTCAATGACCGCCATCAGATGTGAGAGAAGTCTGTATGCCTAGTCTCAGTTAACATTTATATCTTAAAACAACTAAAACAGCTGAAGGAGACTGATGTAGTTCAACAAACAGCGTCTTGATGGTCAGCTGACGAACAGAAGTGTCTGGCGGCCTAATATGTTGCTCCATCTCTTTATAAGGGACATAAGAAGCAGTCTACAAACACTAAATCACTCTGGGTCTCTCCCTTTTTAGCAGTTCAGTTAGTTATGGCAGGAGATCAGCCAAAAAGAAAGAAAGAAATGAAAAACAAATGAACAGGAATGAAAAAAAAATGAAGTTGATGGCATTTGAATGCTCATAACTTCCCTACAGGAAAGCATCAAATTGGTGCCTTGCATACCTTGAGATGGGCTTTGAAGTTGCATAATCTTGTCTGACCATGAGAATACACCCATATACCGGTAAATACTCAAGATAGACCTCCTTTTCATTGTTATTGTCTCTTTGATTCTTTTTGTTTCATTCAGGATTACTCGTGATATAGAATATTTGTAAAAGAAAACAGAAGAGAGAAACTGGTACACATCAATGATCATTTTAGTGTGCAAGCCCCTGAAAGCCGACAGTGTGTCTGCTATGTTTTCTCAGTTTAGGCCACACAAGATTCGAATCAATTAGTGTTTCCTTTTAGCAGTTCAACATTTCATCATGTCTGCCAAAACAAACAGATCATGTACAATGTTTGGAATAAATCCACAAGACACCTACATGTATGTTTTCTGTTTTGTCCTTGTCTGTCACCATCAGCTGGCATTGAAAAGCATAAAGTCTTCTTTCAATGTCTCATCTCCCCACCCCCCACCCCGTCTCCAACCCCCCCCCCCCCTCACCCCTTTTCCCACCCCTATACCCCTCACTGACCCAGATTTAATCAGCAGTGGTGTGATACGTTCACATCATTACCGGATAAACGGGGCCAGCAGCAACAAAGTCTATTTTCTCTCATAATAGCAAGTGGCCCAATTAGAGATGGGTCTCAAAGTTGGCCCTCTTTTAATATACCCCGGAGAGAGAAGAGAACCGGCTTTATTCTTCCCGTGTTGACAAAACTCGCTACATTTTCAGATTTAAGAGTGGACTACACAAGGCATTGGTTTGTTGTTGGCCACCTGTTAAGAGACATACAGTGCTATGGAGGTCCCATATGTAGCTACATACACTGCTATGGATGTCCCATATGTAGTTTTATCAATTTCACCTCATATTTTCTTACTGACTCTTTCTCCGACAATTGATATAGTGTTTTGAAAAGACAGCAACTTGTTTGCATAAGATTGCTCAAGCTCTGCCATGTTTCCTCAAATGACGGTATTAACACAATTCGATCCTTTAACATAAACAAGTTATACACACAGTGTTTTACAATTCTAGTATGGGAAAAAATTTCTTCCATTACAGATAATACAAGATCAATACAGAAAAAAAGAAGAAGATACATTCGGCTCATTGGTTCAACTTGCGTACCATCAGTAAGAAATGACAAACTTATTTGTGGCTAATTATGAGCTTGACTGAGAGAAAAAAAAAATTATAGAGAGACTAGAGAAGAACTCTGAGAGCACAGACCTCCACCAAGCACCTCATTTCCACCACTGATCTTGTTCTTCCATAGAGATCAGTGATTTCCAATCATACATGCATGCTGAATTTTGCCCACTTTCCCAATAAAGAAGCCATTTGTTTACGTCATCAGCTTCCAGTCGCGCGGCACCTCGCCTGAGCAGAGCACTCACTTTAGTGCATGTAGTGCAAACCTCAAATACGTGCAGCTTGAACTCCAAAGTTCCTTGACCCTTCCTGCCAAAATATTAAAAAATCCTTCATAAAATCCATAGAAATTCCCAGATCACTACAAAAATTAATCATCTGTTCCTTACAAGTGTCATTCTCAACCTTTCCTATAAGTTTTATCCAGATCTGTTCACAACTTTTTGAGTGCAAGAAGACAAACAAACTAACAAACAATTGCCAATGAAAACAAATCCTCCTTCCTTGGAGGAGGTAATTAGAAATAGAAAAAAAAAAGTTATTAGAAATCATAAATGATAATATGCAGAGTAAAACATTTACTGATGCAACTTCCTTTTATTGTCCCAACCCTGTCATTGCCAAAAGCTGATTTATCATGTAAAAGAGTATAAGGAAACTTGAGACGTTGCTCCTCGTAATATTAGAGATACTTTATTCACCATGTGATTGCTGGTTTTTTTCTTTTTTAGTACATTCCAAGAGACATGAAGCTTTGCAGGCTTCCTCCTTAATCTCTCGATCAATTCTCATGACTAGGAAAAATGCACATTTTCGTGAACAACTTCCTACTTTACAGACAAACTTTAATTTTGCACAGCACTCTGCTACGCAATCTCATTCTTGGAAAACTAACCCTATCTTTCTTTTCAACAGCAGCACATTTCAGTTTTGCCAATTACAAAACTGCACCTCACCTTTTCCCTAGAAAGTACAACATTACAAGAAACTAGATGAGAAATAATTAGTGCACGTGATTACCCCTCTCCCAACCCCAACCCTCCCCCCTTCCAAATTTTCCGGCATCATGGTGACATTGACACCAATGTCAAAGCAATCACGGCCCTACGCGGAGGCACCTGCTGCACCGCGGATCGAATGTCAAGCCAATACTCATAAAGCCCTTTCACGCAGCATAATCACGGGAAACACATGGGGCTTGCCTTAAATGTACCTTATCCAGTGTGGCATACAAATAAATCTGGAAAAAACCCTGACTCTGTAACCTCTTTTCAGCCACTGCCATGAAATGTGTTTGCATTGCTTGTCATCAAACCAGCACATACAAACTTCTATTCTGCCTTATAGATTTACCTGTAGGTTCCTTCACATTCTCATGTAATAGGCCTGTTTTGTTATGTATTCTAATGCATGCTGTTGCCACTCACACGCATTTTACATGTGCAGGAGTTACTCATTTTCAAGCACTTCTCAAGATTCATCTGTGCAGGTAGAATATTTAAACCTGTTCCTGGAGAGTTAGGAAAGCCTTGTGTAATTTTTGAGTGCGCTCGCAGGAGGTTAAGAATATTTTTTGTGAAGGAAGGATGCCTAAACTGTAGAAAATACCATGTAACTAGCTTTTTCAAATCACCATATTCCACCATTCTTTATAAGCCAAGGATACACTTTGAGCCATTCCATACTTTTAGATGTGGTGTACTTCATGCATGTCATCTGATCTCGGATATAGCCCACTGGCTACTCTGTACTTTCTGTATCAGTTGTTGGTGTAAAAATGCTGTATAGATATTTAAACATTTGTTACCTTCAGAATATTTCTGCTGTAAAACAAAGTAACCACTTCTGCAGGAAAGTTCCCCCAGGAATAGATGGGTTAAGTGATTGCACCAGATGGGTGGGAGTTGTTTTCTATGCTTCTGAGGAGGTGCATTTTCATCGGGGCAATATCAAGCCATGTGGTTTATGGGATTCAGCAAGGGATTTGCCTCGAGCTGGGAAACACCTTGCCACACTGAGCATCCCACCACGCTGTACTTGAACTCTCAGCATGAATGGCGAGAAATCGTCGGGCGAAAAACATCGTTTCTGATCGCGGCACCGAACATGAAGTCGTGAGCGAGCCATGCTAACAGCATGGTACAAAGTGAAGTCAATGTGTTGATCACCTGCAACTGACAGAGAAGTGTATGGAGAATTCTACAGGTGGCAATCAAGCACAGTTTGAAATCACTTCGTGCCAAACATACCAATTTCCCTGAGGGTGCCACTTTAATAATACAAAAATTTGTTTACAGTACATGTACTTTCTTATTTAGCACATGACCCAAATGGCTCCAGCACATCTTCACAGATATGCAACAGAAAAAAAAAAAACACCCTATATCATGCAAAGGAAATTCAAAATATGTTTGTTTCATTTTTTCCAGAGGGGGTTCAGGATGGAATGAATGTGCTTTGTATGCTTGGAGTGCTGTTGGCACAGAAAAACCCATAAGTGTTGTATACACTTTTCAAAGTCTCAGGTACAGAAAGGGCTCCTGGCATCCTCATGAAATAGTCATAACTACAAGAGCTCCTTCATGGCTGATCGATGCTCCTGACCCAATGGAACACATTGCCCTGAAGTGTTGGTAATGTGAAAGTTTCTATATTGCAATCATTACTGAGCGATTCTGTCTTATGTTTAATACCTACATATCGTCGCTGGGGCGACAAGACCTCGTATCTACGAAATGTCAAATGTTCAGGAGAGCCAAAAAACATGGTGGCCAAAGCACTGTGGCGAATGGGATAGCCTTTCCTTTGACATGCCGTGGTGGCTTCACTTTTGGAGTAAGACAGTTGGGATTTGGACAGGACATCACTTAACCCATTATTTGACCATTAATCCAAAAAGTCATTTTCACCAAATTTGCAGATACAAGATCTTGTCACCCCAGCGACGATATATTAAATAGTATCCATACACAGCTGACAAGAGACATGAATACAGTATCTTAAAGCTGCATACTTCAGAAGATATCTGTACTGAAAATGTTTTTTTAACATCTATTCCATCTACAGTACACATCATTATCATTTGATCAAAAGTTATAGAGGAAATCCAATCCAAAAATAAACAAACTCCACAAGAAAGATGAGAAAAAAAAAAATCCCTACAGAATGCTCCAAAAATGACAAAATTCGATTGAGAAATACGGAAGATATGACATTTTGAAATTTCACATTTTGAGGGAAAACAGTTCTTGACCAGTTCTAATGAATACTTATAAATATGATGTCACATGCCCTCACAATTTTCCATGTATGATATATATGAAATTTGGAGAAATTATCATTTTTAGCTTATACACGTAAATGCTTTATTCCTATAACAAAATACACCAGAGTTACCATCTGGTTTTTGTTTTTGTTTTTGTTTTATTTTGGGTGGTTTTAAGGCAAGTTTTATATTCGTTCAGCTGTAGTATGAGATTTTTGTAATTCTGTATGTGAAGTGACCAAGAAATTATAAGAGCATGACATCACATCAACCTGCTGATTTGAATATCCATGACAACTGGTCAAGAAGTGTTTCCTTTTTTAAATTGATATTTCAAAATATCATAACATACTTGCTTATTTCTTATCCCATTTTTAACATTTTTGCACTGTTTTGTCTGCAGAGGTTTTTTTTCTCTTTCTTATGAAATTGATAAAATTTTGGAGTGGATTTCTTCTTTAATTCAAATTCTGTCCTCTTTGCACTTACAGCAAATAGCATCAGATGTATTCACAACAAATAGCATCAAAATATCTTCTATCACGTATGTTTGAAATCAACTAGTGTAGGCCCTGAATCCACTCACATGGCACAAAATAGAAATGGATGAGTTTAGCATATTCGTTTAGATGAACTCTCTGTGTAAAGTTTGATTGGGTAAATGAAAGTTCAAAAAAAAGATGAAGAGTTGGCTGAAAAGCAGCTTACAGAGTAAAAAGATACAAATTCTGCAAAATTACCACCATCTGCCCACCCATCCTGTTGTCACAAAAATTACAGTCAAGTTTGCTGGACTTGGCACAAGCACAAGTTTACAAACTGTAGCAAAGTCAGGATCCCATCCCCCACGGAATCCACAAATCATATATTTTCTTCAGGCTTTCGACTATAACAGAAAAAAAAGAAGCCAGCATCTTTCCTTCCCTTTTTCCCCCTTTGTAGGAATCAAGATAAAACCCATGAATTTGCTATCAAGGGGTGAGGAAAACTGTCTGACAAAAATGACAAATAAAAGTTTGACTCATGTGTCATCTTTGAAATCTCGTGGCTTGTTGGACGGCACAACCAACGCAAGGAAGAAGGTTGATTGTCATCCAGCCTTACACTTTCAGACATATACATGATTGTACAGCAATGAAAAGAGGATGGTGATGTATTAGCCTCTCATGGCACACAAACTGGCCACAGAAGTCTATAAAAATGAAGACCCTATGCCACACAGTCAAAGAAAGGATTCATTCTCCTCAGATGTAGTGGCCCTCAAAAAAAAATTTTCACATGTTTTTTAATAGTACGTGTATGCATAATGAGAGAATTCACTGAAGACAGCATTCTGGCAGCCCACATCGTGAATGTGACTCGATGGGTGTCTACCAGTGCTTGTGGTGTACCTCTCAATCCTGCGGTACTAGACGTGACCGATGTGACCCGAATATTAAAGGAAATGTGTCAATAATGCGGCTGCAACAATCTGGAGGGACCCCCCCCCCCCAAAAAAAAAAAAAAAAAAAAAAAAATATCTGAGACTGTAGGGTTTGGACCAGAGGTCTAATCACTAAACCACAATTTTATAAGGGATGAAGACTTCACAGAATCGGAACAACAAAGTGTACACTGTATGATTAAAGCAGACATCCAGGCGTAACTCTGTATATCTCACAAACACTCTTGCAATCACTGACCTAATTCCCTTGCCTCTCGAACCCTGTCTTACGGCAAAGCCTGATGATGGAAGGATGGGCCATCCCTTTCCTCACACCACTCGTACTTGATAATGGCTTGATATGATGTGAAATTTCAGCCTCTCATCTTAATGTATAACCTTTGACCTTCGAGCTCAAGGGCCACATAATCATATCGGTTCATTTGTGTGTGTGGGCATGTACACAGATGTTGAGATTAATATGTCATGAGATCAAAAAGCAATTATGCAAGGACTCATGGGTCAAGCAAGGAATACCTAAGGAATTATGTTGGTACCACCATGTAGTACAAACAAAGATATTCATTTAATAACATTCTCTGATGTACTCTGTAAGGTGCTTTGCCTGCTCTTGGACAGCTCATGCTAAATCAATTTGTACTACAAGCAAGGATACCAGTAATGATTATAAATTATATTTTATTATGTGTGACAAATGATGTTTCCTACACAGGATGTGCTATTAAGTGCTGTGAATAAATCACCAGTCTCATATATGCAAGATGTAAAATAGAATAATATGATAATCTTTGATATCCATACATGACTTGTCACGCCTCAACTAAACAAACTGTTGGGTGAATTTTGAAAGAAGTATCTCTCTTGGGTTTGGGAAGAAGTACAAACTTTCAGTTGTACTACAACAATGTGTAAAATGACAAATGATCTACATATGAATGTGTGTTAGTGTTGTGATATGACTGCATCTCGACTGATTTGAGGACATCAACAGCAAAGAATCTGAAAACACGTGAGAATTTTCTGTGGACAGATTGCTGTAACCTTTAATAACAGCCTCAAAAGTAGTCTCATGGGATGAGGGCTGTAGTTGTGGATTGATCACTAAACATCATAAGATGAGTTGGGTAAAAAAAAAAAAATAATGTGTGCAAATAATGTTATCAAAACATTACAACAAGAAAACGAGGACATACACCCCAACCCTACTGGTAGTTGGGGTGGAGGCCCCTCGAGACGCATCTAGCCCACAATTGCTGGGTAATCCAGGAAATCTCCGAGCACTTGACTTTCAATAGAGGAAGTACCTAATAGACACAAGGGAGGGTCTTTCAAACTGGAAGTAGGTCTTAGCAACCAAAGAAGACTTGGGGTGGAGCAAGTCTGTGTGAGCAGTAGCACAAGCCATTGGGATAGGCTGGACAATCACAGACTGACCATGTAAGCAGGCAAATTCATATGTTACAAAATATTGGATTTTTTTCCTCAAAAAAGACAAGTATCATAAGCATGCAATAAAGTGATGGATTTTATGCACAAATGGAGATGTTTGCTATGAAACCTAATCCATCCCAGTGATTTGGCACATGCAATGTACATGTATACTCCAGTTGGAGCTACGAAGATATATCAATGTTATGCCATATGACAACATTGTTATGTCAGTTGTCATTGTCTCGAAGAAAATGCCACGGATAATGTGGTGA
Organism: Diadema antillarum; assembly: GCF_040938485.1. Taxonomy (NCBI): domain Eukaryota; kingdom Metazoa; phylum Echinodermata; class Echinoidea; order Diadematoida; family Diadematidae; genus Diadema; species Diadema antillarum. Next base: position 1,845,703 of record NW_027271005.1, on the reverse strand, counting down.
TGAAAGTCCTCATTTCCTGTTTTGCACATCACGGATACAAGAAGCCTTGCATATTGTGATTTAAACACACTGCACAACAGTGTAACCATGAGCGCATGAACTCTGAGATTTTCATCATGGGCACACTACACAATAGCGTTTAAGTCAAGAAATTATTGTGCTGTATCAACTTCATACACACAAGGAATAGGGGCATCAATGATACTGTAAAAGTGGATATATTCATGCGGCTAATTTTTCGCGCTCAGTCACGTAAGAAAGGTTTCACAGATTCTTAATTCCGTGGAATCAAGACATCAACTACTGGAACATATGGCAAGTAAGAATATTTTCTTTTGGTTTTGGTTGCACGAAATGCGTGAAAATTACCATTTTTACAGTATGATGTCATTTCATGACCACTGTATCAAAACTCTTCAGTAAAAACATAGCTCAACTACAGGACACAAACCAAACATTATTATTCATCTGCATTGCCAGGCACCTACAAAAAATTACCTATCTACTCCTGGTTCATCACGTGGGACAAAGTGGATATTGATCATTTTGTCTGAGAATGTAAAATGTCCGCAGGTATCAGCTAGAATTTGATATCAGGACCCAGTGTTTTAGGGTCTAAGCGTCTTTTCTGCTATACAATGCTGGTCATGCCACATGAGTATGTAGTAGTAGTAGTAGAGTGAGAACATGGTCTGACACTTTCTACATCTGATGTGAAACAAGTTCAAACAGTTCAATAACATCTGAAAGAAAAACAACAAACAATTATAATGTTCAGATAACCTGGGAGTGACAAGTTTTGTCGGTTTGGAAAACTGAAAAAAAAAAGGTAAATAAAGAAGAAACTGTATTGCTCACGATGATTCAGACGTCATGGTCATCGGTTGCAAAATAACCTTACCTCTACCAAAAAAGTTTGATGCAATAAATTGTTTTCATCCTTAAAGTGTCATTCTGGATTCAAAGTTTGTCCTCATTCCTTCATGGAAATCACATAACTAATCATTTCTAGATGAATCAATAAAGAGGGCAAAATCACAAAATGACTGGAAATCAGATAGCTAGTGTGATTATCATTACTCAAATATCAAGCCATGCAATTATCGCTGCAAAACTATCAAAACTTAGGGGGAAATATCATTCACTATCCATGTAACATTACCCTGGCTAAATTTTTAAGAAATGGGAAATCACCTCAAAGGCAACTACACTTTGAGAAAAATATATCAGTCAAGTGAACAGAAAAAAGGTAAGAAATAACCTTTGAAATGCACCATGTAAAAGATGAAATGGAAAAATGATTTGCTGAAGCAAAATGACCGATGGTCGTAGAAGTTTCCCTACCCAACTTCCATCATCTATGACCTCCTGTATCCACAATGATGAATGGCAGGTGCTTTCAAATCAATAGACTCTGGTTCATGCACGTTGATATTTCAGTGACGTAACAGTGTATATGGTAGAAGTTTACATAGGAAACCAGACATCAAAAGGCCCAGGCATAACACTCCCCCCCCCCCCCCCTCCATCCAGCCCATCATGAAGGCACTTTGCCAGTGTCACTCACAGTCGGCGTGATGGGCAGTCCCATCCATGGCTGTCACCACTGACCACTGATGACAAATCGCCGGGGAAATGACATAAGTGGGGCTAGGAGGGACAATGAAGGACTCGAGACGCTGGACAGGCTGCGCCAATCAACCCACGCATCCTATCTCTCACTGTACATTCCCCTTCTGCCTTTCATAATTGGAGATTGCATAAACCTCCTTTGAACAGGAAAACCTGATCACAGGAGAGGGATGCAAATAATAGGCCATGGCAGAGTCTCACAATAGTTTTCCACAGCATGGTTGGAAGGTCGTAGCTGCATGAGAACAGTGACCTGGATCTTTCGACAAAGTGACCACTCCTATCATTTCAACATGAGGCTCCTGTGACAGGGTACACGTATCAAATGATACATTGAGAGTACAAAGCCGGAAGGCGCACCTAAAATGCTCACTAATCATGTAAAGTCATACTCAGCATGCAAGCTTTTAAACATTTCAGATTTTAGAAAAATTGAAAGAGAAATAAACCGATTTTACTGCTATATGTACATGCTCCTTCCAATCCCTGGGCATCAGACAAGTACATGTACTCTGTTCCTGACTGATATTTGATTCTGCCATCAATTAGAAAATTCACTGTATCTGCCTTATGTATTTGAATTGAAACAATGCTCATTGGAATTTGTATTTCCTGAATACTCAAATAGCAGGTCCCCTTAAGGGCTTTTTACATTTGTAAATTTTTGCTTAGTCCCGTACCAACGGTGGGGCTAAGGGGGGGGGGGGGCCTTAGCCCCACCGTTGGTACGGGACTATCCTTAGCCCACTTTCTGTTTACACTCGTTTTTGCCAAAGTGGGCTAGCCCCACCGATAATCCCGTACTACTGTATCTGGCCCTGCAAAATAGTAGGGTTAGCACCGCAATTGCGGTGCCAAGCAAGCAAGTGTAAACAGAACGAAAAAATAATCCTGGGCTAAGCGACGGAGAATATTCGTGTGGTTTGGAAAGTACCAGACTAAGAAATATGAGTGTAAAAAGGTCAATTTTCTCCTTAGCCCCGGACATGAGCTTAGTAAGGGACTAATTGGCGAATGTAAAAAGCTGAAGAAATTGTTACGGGACTAACGATAGTCCTGGGTCAGAGAAAGTACGGGGTTAAGAAACACAAGTGTAAAAAGGGCTTTAGTGTACACTACAATCAGCAGAGAAGAGAAAACGTGACCGTGCATCACAAAACTAACGAAAAGTCACACACCCTGATTTTACGCGAGGACTCAAAATAGGTGAAACGGGTCAACCCAGTCAATCTTTATTTTTTCAGATTATCTTAAAATGCAATTCTTCTTCTACATCATTCCAAAGTTGGGATCATAGAATGAATGTGAAATTGTGTCATTTTTTTTTTTGGCAGTTTTTTTTTAGATTTGTTTTTCTTTTTAGAACAGTGTGATTAGATGTTTTTAGGGGCCCTTTTTTATTTCTTAAAAACCTGTTACATCCTCTTTCCTACCAACTCTTTTAACTTCTGAAAATATGATTCTACTGCATTGAAAGTTAGTAGTGATTAGCCTTGAATAGAATGTGTTGATAGAGCGAGCTTAATTGCAGCTTACTCTGATAATCCCTCCATCATTGTTGCTACGTGTATGGAGTCATACATCCTGTTTTTTGTCCCATTCATTGCACAGACACAGCTTCTTATTAAGAATAGGTGCTTGAAGAGACCCTTTACTTTTATAGGGTCTTCCAGAGTGTATATTTTCTTGCCGTTACTTATATAGGCTAGGGAAGTCCATTTGTATTGACTTTGAATAAATCAATTAAAAGGCATTGTTTATCATTGGGAGTAGTGATTTACAAAATGTAAGAGTTATCACATTTGATGCATACAGGTCAGTTTTATCAGAAAACACCCTACCATTAAAAAAAGAATTGCAATACAGCCTGAAATATAAGGAGATATCACTATTTTAAACCACAACTGTAGATGATTTATTCTCAAAAAAAAATTATCATAACTATTGTTCACGTTTTGCATATTTAACTACACACTTAACATTGTCATACTGTTTAACATTTTTACATTAGTTGTTTCTCTACCTCACTCACATTTTAGAACTATTTTGAAGCACCAAAGCTGGTTTTGTTTCATAGATCTGCAAATGGTAAATAATGCCTTTAAAGCTTAGAGTCTGCTCTTTTAGAATCTGCCCTTAACTAAAAATCCATGACAGGTGACTTTTGTTGGTTTTGAGGTACAGGGTCACAGAATACAAAGTGCATGTCTTTCCAGAAAGAGCTATCAACCTCTACTGAACAAAAATCATCACAGTGCACAGTAGCAGGGAACAAAAAATATCATACACAAATTTTGAAGGGGAAAAAAAAGTATGTTTCAAAACTGGGACAATTGCACAATCACGCATGCCATATGAAATGTCAGAGAACATATTTCTCATTTTAAATATAGGAAACATAATCATATCCTTATTTTTTTTGAAAGAGGAAACATAATAATTACCACAAAAATCATACTAGCTGCAAACTCTAAAGTGTGACCGAGGAATCTAACGTTGCTTAAAGTCAAAACCACACTGGTCTGAACTACAACTTCCTGTGTGAGGACTCACAGCTGATTCAATCCCGAACAGAAGTTTTGCGGCAGGGGTCACGTACGTCTTTCCACCAACCGTCACAAAACAAAGTCCCTCCCCGGCCACCGATTCAAACAGGCCTGCTCTATAAATACCAAGAGGGGGGCAGGCTGCTGTTTGCATGATCATCGATCCATGAGTCTAGGGCTTAAGGTGAAGGCCATTCATAATGCCAATTGTACGAGGTCTGCGGGAGGAGGTCTGCGGGAGGGGGGCAACTTTGACGCAATACCGATACACCATCACAACATCTGGCCTGTACTGGGAGACGTCTGTGCATGATCAGGATAACTTTACAAGCGTTCTTCAATAGGATGAAGGAAGTAAAGGCTTACGATACCAACTTGATACATGGGGCAAACACCTTCCTTTTAGAAGTTGATCACTGCATGAGACAAGCAGGTTTCCACCATCTGGGTCACACATGCGGAACGTACAAGCTATTGTCGGTGTTTTTATTGAGGTGTTGGTGTTTTCTTTTTCTTCTTTCTTATCATGCTTGGCTATAAACTAAAAAGCAACTGGAACAGAGTATTTGGGAAACTGTTTTCACTTGCATACTTTAGCAATGTCTCCACCAGCAGTCTGGATTCGTATGATAATTTAAAGGACAAGTCCACCTTCATATACGTGTGGATAGAGTGAATGCAGCAACATTAGTAGAACACATCAGTGAAAGATTGGGGAAAATCGGACAATCCGTTCAAAAGTTATGAATTTTTAAAGTATCTGCATAGTCACTGCTGGATGAGAAGACTACTACAGTGTATGATGTCATATGCGTACAACCATATAAAGAAAATAAAAGGAGAATTTCACTTAACTTTACTTTTTGAATAAAGTGCACATTTCTTCGACTTGTTAGTGACATTTGTTAAGGGTAATATTATTCCCTGTGCCTTCTGAAAGAGACAAGACAAGTGTTCTTTTGTTATGCGAGAAAAGTGAAAATATGTTGAATTTTCTTTATTCTTTCTTCATATCGTTGAACTCATGTGACATCACAAGCTGTAGTCTTCTCATCCAGCCTTGAGTGAGCAAAAACTTCAAAAATTCTTAACTTTTGAATGGATTGTCCATTTTCCTCAAACTCTCAATGATGTGTTCTACTAATATTGCTGCATTCACTCAGCCCACATGTCTATGAAGGTGAACTTGTCCTTTAAAGAAATCCTTTCCGTGAGTCAAAAAAAAACGTAGACTGGATAAAGACTAATCCTGAGATAGTGTATTAAAGGTGCGTAGTCCCGGTAGTGTAGAGGGCGCTATTGATGCTACTGCCAATCACCGTTAGTATTGATACGAAGATTACCGAAGTTGAGCTGTCATCAAGAGCAAAGTGCGTAGGTGTTGCTATTAAGTAACGTTGCCTTCGTTGTCTTCTCTGCGCATCGCGCAGTCTGTAGTAATGCCAGGGTGCGTGCGTATGTGCTTGTTATTAACATCACAAAAGAAGTTTACTAAAGCGGTCATCCCCCTCAGCCGAGTCATGAGCCGAACTGTGATCGGACCACTGGCTACAGTGGATCGGACTTCTTCGGACTCGGGGAAGTGGGCCACAGCGTAAGCGCTAAAGAGGAGTCGATAGCGTAGGTCTCTATAGAAAACTTGCGCCATGCACCCGCGTACGCATTTGACTAAAACACCTAGACCATGCACCTTTAAAGTTGCTGCTTGACACTGATATCTGTCCAAATCGAATGATACTGTGGTATGGAGAACAATAATCTTCCCATTCATGCACAAAGGGGGAACGGCTACAATCCCTGCACGTGAGTGGCAAGTGGTGTGTCATTCTGTCTAGACTACTGCACATGCGTGTTGCGTGGATCTGAAGGAATACTACCGCCAGACAGAAGGGGTTGTTGGGGTAAGGTCAGGGTCGATCATGTCCGGGTTGTGTCAGGAAAATGTCAGGGTACTTTGACATGTACGTATCCTAGCTGGGGCTAGGTAACTGGCTAAGGTGGAATATGGAAGAAGGTACGAACTGTAAAAGGGGAAATTTTCGCTCATTTTTGTGCAACCAGAAACTAGCACAAAAATAAAAGCACAAGAATATTTTTGCTTGCCGTTTTCCATGTTCCAGTAGTTGATGTCTTGATTCTGCAGAATTAAAAACATGCAAAACTCTTCTTGCCCGGCAGAGCGCAAAAAAATAGTCATGCAAAAATATCCACTTTTACAGTAGCACAACAACATCTGAGTAACATCCCAGCAACATTTTGCAGGGACTGCAGAAAGGGATTGCCTGGATGCTGTCGTGGTAATTCTGGGGTCTGTTAAAACAGGACTTGAGTATACTCTGGACTAGTCTAGAATTTCTTTATTGTTCACACTACTCTCTCTCTCTCTCCATTTTCAGTTTCACACTGCATCGGTCTTTTCATTACATGAAGAAAACTGTACGTGTCTTCTATGATACTTCTGTCATGTTTGATCCAATCAGATGTTCTTTATCTTTAATGTCACTTTTCAAAAAATTCCACACTAAGAGTGGAGTAGATGGGCAATCCTGTCATTACACAGACATGTATTAAACCTCTACCAACTAAACCATCAGATCATCTTAAAGAGATTGCAGTTTTATCGCTCTCAAGAGGAGGGATACTGAACTCTAGATGCTACACAAACCAGAAGCGATGCCATGGCAACAGCTTTCAGCTATTACCTCACACTCCTTTCTTGTAAAATGTGTGCCTGATTTCTACAAGCCTTCATTGATGTGTGACCGTTGCACTGGTACACCTGCTGACACCAAGCTGCACCATCTACAGCACATGCTTGTCTATTTGGTTTGATCATCCAGACACATATAGAGCAGGCTCATAACCGGTGGCACAGGTGTTGGGAGTTCTAGAGTTTGATTCTGGCATTATGGAGCATCCATTGAGAATTCATTCTCCTAGGAAGGGAAATGACATCAACGTGACAAGGTGCCCAGTCATGAGCTGAAACTGTATCTCTGCGATATATTCACCACTCTGTGTTCCAACAAATCAACCTACATGGACTGAATAATTGGACCTGTGTCATACATGCACCTGTGCCTTAAACCAACAACTTGCCACGAACCAACAATTATATCTGTCTCGTATTATCTACTTTGATGCTGCCCACAGTGAAGCTCCTCATATCTCAGTGAACTATAATTACGTAATGTGTTATACCCACACTTGCACTTTGACAGAACAACGTGCAATGACCCTATGATTGTGTCTGGATTATATCCACCTGCAGCTGTCCTTTGACGGAACAACCTGAAGTAAACCTATAATTGTGTCTAGGTGGCACGGACACCTACGCTTTGACAGTACATGTACATCCTGCAGTGAAACCACAGTTGAATCAGTATATCGGTATGCAATAAATACACCTGTCCTCAAAGAAAGCAATCTGCAATATGACTGTGCACTAAAGGGCAGAAGTTTTCTGTGGCGACCTGTAGCAAACTATTAGAAAAAAACAACAACAAACAGATGACAGGAAATCCCACTCTTAATATTCACAATGACATTCATTACAAGATTAGCGTCAAAATTCAGGCTTTATATGTTTTTGAAGAAGATCAAGCACAATACTAGATATATGCAAAATTTGATGACAAAATGTGGACATTAATTAACTTGTTTGCACAAAAACTTTAAAAAATCCTGGTGTTTTTGCTTTTGTTATTGCTTGTTTGCTTCTTGTTGTTGTTTTTTTCAATAGGAAACAATTAACCCCCCCCCCCCCCATATATGCATGAAATCATTCTGGAGTCAAATGAACATCAACCAGGGAATTTGGCAGAGAAAACCGATCCAAGCTTTATTAGAAACTGGATGGAAGATTGAAGTCATGGAAAAGCTTTGCATGTCTTCACAAAACAGTAGAATCAGTTGTTATCACATCAGACAAGGTCATGATAATACCACTGCTCCACAACTCTTTTTTTCCCCTTTGTACATAGGAACTGCCTGTTTTGCAAATACAAGTTACAATGCTGTTATAGGCATCTGTCTTGGCAAGACCTCAAATTGATCTGCCAGTGTCGGATACTTTCTTCAAATTTCATATGGAAAACCATGAGGAGAAAAAAATGAATAATCATTTAAAAATGCACTTTTACTTCATTCTTAGGATGAAAATATTTTGATTTTAGTTTGTTTGGTTGTTCTCACATCGACAAGAACCACATTTTGCTTAAAGTGCTGATACATGATATAACAGAGAGAAAAATATGCACACACACACACACACACACACAAACACACACACCACATTTTAGTATCTCTGTGGCATTTCATGAGGTTTCTCCTCTTAAGTATGATCAGCACTAAAATCTTATATTTGATTGACATTTTTGTCTTTCATATTTCTGTTGATTGAGCAAGTTTACAAGTGTATGTGTCTACTACAAGTGCACATGTCTAGAATTTTCAGTATCTTGGTATCTTATTTGGAAATGAAAATGAATAAACTGTTCTTGACAAATAATGCATTATTCTTCAATTAATGGAAGGGGGGAGAGATTTGAATTGTTTTCATTTTTTTCTTTTACTTCTTGTTTATGTTTGGGGGTTGTCCTGTTTTATTTTGTTGATTTGTTTTGTTTTGTTATGTTCTAAGCTAGACTCTAAGGCCAAAATCCACAAAGCTGGTTTAAATTTAAACCATGGTTTATGCAAAATTCTTCTGCATAAATACGATTGACAGATTGCATACACCAACAGACATCCAGTAACAAACGCGCATTAATATAAAAGGGTACGTTTGTAAGCCTATGTCACGCTGTAATATCTGCTTATTTTAGTCCATGGTTTAAATTTAAACCACCTTCGTGAATTTGGGCCTAAGAGCATAGCAAATCTGACCCAATGGCAGACAGATGATACAACCCCACCTCTTGGTAGACAGCAGGAGAGTTCACCCCTTCAGAAGTTGTGACCACACGGTTGAGGTTCCTTGCTAAATTTGCCATACTAAAACTCCCTCCCAAAAGGGATCCCCCACACTTTTCCTGGCTGCGAGAGAAATGTGCGTCTTAACCCCGCAAAATTGTCGCATCCCCAGGAGAGCCCAGAGACTTCCTTGTTTATCCTGTCACTTACTACCTTTCAGTCCTCATTTCACATCAACCACCAGAGCTCGGAAGACAGCCAAATAGCTGGCTACGAGTGACCTCGTGACCTGGATTGATACTACAGTTTGCGGTGTGTGATCCTCTGCAGACCGACCATCACACTGATGCATACTATAACACTGCAACCCATATATTCTTGTAAAATTGGAGAATTGGAAGCACAGAAAAATGGTTTATATAAAGCATGCCAAGAAAAACTTCTAAAGAATCACTAATTTCACTGTAAACACATATCTTCTAAAATTCTTTTTCTCCATTGAAAATTAATCACTTCGAATCCAACTCATCCACAGCTGTGCTGTTATTCTTCTGAATATGTGGTATCGCACATTGTTCTTTTTTTCCTTTACATTTAGAATCTGTCTTTCTATCCATATTTCTTTTTTTTTTCTGGTATCAAAAACCATGGTGATATATTGGTACCATTCTCATTGGCAAAATAAATGTACCATGGTAATAAATACTGTGGTAATTCACGTGGTACCAATGTTTCTCATTCATGAAATACTATCATGGTATTTCTGCCCAAAAGTACTCCTCTCTGAGGTTAGCTCTGCACATGCACGTATCTCCTATTAGAAAAAGACAGGAAGTGTGTCGAGTCAAATGAGAAATACAGCACTGTACAGTCAGTGGCATTTTGCGACAAAATTCACACTCAATCTCACATTCCTATTTGGTATAAAGTCAGAATTACCACCCTGAATACCGTGATATCACGACATAAATTTTGCGGGGTATTTGCACCTTGTACAAGTGATGTATTTTCAATGACTGATTTCTGGGCATACATGTGAATGCGACTATTGTCAAGAAGTGTCTTGATACCTAATGTCACCTCCAGGGTAAATAAAGGACATGGAGTAGACTTATCAAAGGGGGATCTTTCCCGCAAATGACCCATCACAAAGTGCTGCAGACAAAATGAAAATAAAACAACGTGTAGTGCAGTTGTAGCTTGAAGGCCAATCAGCACTTAATGCTCTTGCCATCTACACTGAAATTCACATGGATTTCCTGAAAATGGTTCTGAGACTGAAGAGCAGTCAAAACTCAGGATGTGCAAGCAGCAACATGAACATCTCAGACACGAATGTCTGCACACACACACACACACACACACACACACACACAAAAAGCTCCTCAACTATTTCTGTGTTCTTCATAGCAATGCATACGTAATCATGCTTCATACTGTGTAGTTAAGTTCGGTGCAGGGTTTGCTCATCTACACCTAGTAATTTAGATCATTTCACATTCGAGCTGCTTTGAGAAGGAGAAAGACCATATCTATGTGCTGAAACAAGCCCACATGTACAACAGTAGTCGCCACAGACACAAAAATAAACACACTTCAATATCTGAGCTAGGTTATGCGTACAAATGTTGGATAGATTCTGGTTTTGATGTGGATATTTAGTTTTGCACAAAATTGCATTCCCTGCCCTGGGAATGATTCCTGCTGAATAGAATAAAATGTAACCATATATACATTTGTCACTTCCATGTTTGACTACGGGTAATCGAAAAACGTAAAGAAAATTCAGAAAAAAAAAACCAAACTGCTTTTGATTGAAGGAGAATGACAAAGCTGATAAAATATAATCATCAGTTACCTCCATGCACATCTGACAATCAGAGTTGAAGCTAAATTTTACTGCTGTTTGCAGGCTGTAGTAGAAAACTTGAAATCTATACTGCAAAAATAATAACATTGCATCTAATAGCAAGATTTGATCTTGATGTTATACTGAAGATAAATAGTGCTCCCTATGGAATCCTGTCATGCAAGCTCCCCCAGTAGGACTACAAGTGTAAGCCTTAGGGTGTAGGCAAGGGGCCCATCCCTTACCTGACAGTGTGAAGACTCCGCCCCCAAGGTGAGCATCCTCCACTGTGCCTGATGTGGGCTGGCTGAGCTCGTCACTAGAGGGCGCTGTGTTAACTACCACCAAGGTCGTCTCAGCCTCGGCTCCACCGACCATGTCTGCACTGGATACATTCTGAAAACCATAAAAAAAAAAGAAACAACACTCCATCAAATGATTAAATGACACCAGGATATAAAACAAAGAATGGCAAAAGAATGAGAGAAAGAAAAGAAAAAGTATTCAATTAATGAGTCCTCCACGATAACTTCTAGAGTGAATCATTAAATATCCAATTCTTCCCACTTAGCCTCACTTCCTGAATAACAAAAACACATGTTTTCTTTGGAAATAATGCAATTAGGCCGGGCTTTATGACAAGATGAACGGCGATTAGGCAGTCTCACGGAAGCCTCGTCGCAACTCTAGATTCAGAGGCTGACAATCATAGCTTTCAACAGCTCAGAGTTACAACACCCTTGTGCCAGCCAGTGGGTGTTATTCTCCGGAGGGTTTCATTCTAATCCAGCTTGCCACTAATGTAGAGCTTGATTTATCATAAAGCTTGCATTTCATAAAGGCAAGCTAGCAATGACTCCTGCCCATTCTTCCTCTCTGTATTATATCTAGGTGTAGCAAAAATAATTCAACATAGAAATGGCATTACCGTGTACCAGTAATACAAAATCAGATTTCGGCAAAAATGTGTCATAGAAAGCAAGATACTATAAAGTTAAGTATGAAACCAATGATGTTATGAGCCCAAGTATACCTGAGGTCAGCATTAAAAGAGCAAAGGGAAAATTAGCAATGTTTACTTGTCAGAGGCAATTGTACTGGTAAGCCTACACTGAAAAAAAAATACATAGAGTCAACCTTGCTTCAGTTAACCTCGCATAAATCGAACAATCACCTAAGTCGAAGATCTAAATTTCAAGTCCTCATTTCTTTATATTTTATTGATTTTAATCCCTCATAAGTCAAATTTTCTCAAAGTCAAAGCAATCTCTATAGTCCAAATCGATTTTATTTGACAAGGTTGACTACATGCACTGTAGATGAAATGCCACACAATGGTAATGGAGACTTCAATTACGAGGGTGAAACACATCATTCAAAAACTTGAGGTACGAGATTCATTAAAATTGGACATACACGGTACAGTATGAAAGATAAGGACTTTTAAAACCAAAGTTTTAAGTTTTGACACACAGTGTTATCTCTCAATCTTATTTGCATGTGATCTATATGTGACCGTGCAACTCAAAACGAAAACAAAGTCGCACACACTGATTTTGCGTGAGGACTGAAAATAAGTGAAATGGGTCAACCTAACCGAACTTGACTTTTTCATATTTTTTGAAAGAGCGGGTCTTCTTTTACATTATGCTAAAATTTGGTATCACAGAACGGGCAGGAAAGTGTGTTTTTTCAGCAGTTTATCTCGAACATTTTTGGTAGAATAGTGTGATTAGGTGTTTCTTTAGAATCCCTTTTTCATTTCTGAAAACCCTTGTCCACACTCTTCACTTTCAACTCTAATAACTTTTGAAAGGATACTGCTACTGCATTGAAAGTTGGCATTAATTATGGACAGAATGTGTCAATGAGACATGCTTATTTTCAGTTTAATTTGATAATCTCTTCATTGTTGTTACTCTGGTGGTTTACTTCCTGTTTTTTTGTCCCATTCATCGCACAGCCAGCACGGTTTGGTAAAGATTAAGCGCTTGAATAGACACACTGTACTTCAGAGCCTCTTTTCTCAGTTCACACTTTTCCTGAGTTTGTGCTTTCTTTCCAATATTTAGATAGGTTAGGAGAGTCCATTTGATTTGAGTTATACATCATTTTAAAGCTTAAAGTCTGCTCTTTCAGAATATGGCCTTTACTAAAAATTCATGTCTGGCGACTTTTTGTTTGTTTTGAGGTGCAGGGTCACATATTGTGTTTGTGTCAATTAATCTTAAATTGCTATGTATTATATAAGATCCCAGTGCTCAAAGTTGGTGTACTCTCCTAGAAATCGCTGCAACATAAAATGCAGAATCTGTTTTCCTGTTGTACCGTTGTAAAGTGGAGCAAAGGGGACGTAGAAGAAAGATGTTACGGGTGAGTGGAAAGATTGAATTTGGCAATATTCCTGCAATAGCTCAACCTCTGTGATGATAGATCCCATTTCAGTCAATTACAGACGGCTCCCGCTGCGACCGTTTGTTGCATTACAGTTTAATGATAATCTCACGTTGGTTGCTCTGATAACATGCTGGTAGCAGGGATGTTAATTATGGAATCCTCCACTGGCCACACGCAGTATTTCTAAATCTTTTTTGGAATATTTTCCCTATTTTCTCCAGCTAAACATTCTGTCACATCACAGCTCCCCCCGACTCTGCCAGCATATCGAAAACATCCGGAGATACAAAATTGAAAGCACGCCTCGGGTTTCCCCTAGGGACCAGTGAGCCAGCCCCTCAAACTGAGTAAAGATGGATCTGGACAAAAAAAAAATACACTTTTACAGAGCTTGCCAATCTTAGGCAGATCTTGTAATCCCTCAACCACAGATGTCACGACGTGGCACCTCAAATCTTGACGATTCCTTTCTGTAATCCCTGTGAAATTTACCGTACTCTTGCAAAAAATGGAGGCTGCAAGTCATTATCAATGAAATCTCATTCAACCACTACATACATGTATGTCATCACTTCTGACACTGAAAGGAAAATACAGCAAGGAATCCCTAAAACCACTCTGCATATACTCCAGAGAATGGAAAGCTCATGAGCTCCCCTACATTTTTTTCTCCTTGCAGAAAAACACAAACACACAAACAAACAAACAAAGAAAAAAACAAACAGAATACCGCATACAAACAAAGTAAAGGAGTCAATGCAAAACTTGACCATACAAAGTGAGTGTACATACAGTTAAATTTGCATGGTTGAAAATATCAAGTGTTTTTTGTTGTTGTTCTGTTTTTTTGAGGGGTATTAATAGAGGGATATTTGTTTGTGTTTGTTTGTCTTTTTTATTTACTATGAATGAGCAAAAAAGTGCATTTGTTCATATATTTCTTCTGGTTTGCAGAGCCTCAACACATTTCTTTCATCCAATATACGCTGCACTGATTAAATTCACACTACTTCATCAACTTCATGAAATACTGCCAAGATTTTGACACCCACCGACAAATCAGCCAGCCATGGCTCATTAACGACTAAATTCCATGCTGGCAGTAAGATTAAACTGATCTACTTTAAAAACTTTTCTCGTGTTCCGTGCACATTACATGTACATTATAGACCTACACTATACAGTAAGCCTACTTCTTCTCACTGTTGCTTCATCACCTGTTGCGTATGGAGGGACTAAGAGTTCAAACCACTCTTTTCATCCTTCTCTTTAAAAGTGCAAGTGAAAAGAAGACTTATATAACGCAATATCCGGCGCTGCATCTCTTTCAGCAATTAATCATTTGAATAGTGCAAAGAATATCCAGCTGTCAAACTGCAGACAGCTCCTGAAAATTCTTGAAAGAAGAACCAAAAAAAAATAAAATGTGTGATTCTTCCCTCTTCGATGATGCAAGTAATGCATGCAGGTTTAATACTGCAGCACTATTCAACAGGTGGTTCTATTTTCTTTCAGTGTTACGGTTATGAATATGACTCCTCTCTCTCTCTCTCTCTCATTCCAAAGGTCTCAAACTCCCCCAAACTACAGTATCTACAGATGGTTCACTACATTGTACTCAGTATCATAACATAGCAGGCATCAGGATCTCTGTTCATATTATTATTATTACTGGTAGTACAGGGAATACAAATCATACATGAATTTTCTCTCATTTTCTGAAATTATCTACAGTACAACAGAGACTCCAACCCCAAGCAACTTCTGATCTGGAGATTCTCCCGCCCGAAACCCTTTAGCAAATGGGAGACTCCATGTTGATGTGTGGGAAGCGCGAAGTTCCTAGGGTTCTAGGTGTTCTCTGGTGTTATCTAAGGCTTATTTTTTCAACATACAATAGCAATAAATAAGAAATCCATTCCATCGGCAGACACAGAGCCAGGGCGGGAGAAATCAAATCTCAAGCGGGAGAACGGGAGATTTTGCAAAAATGGGCTTTCGGCGGGAGATCTCCCATTGAAAACGGGAGAGTTGGGGTCTCTGGTACAAGGTTGATAGATAACAAATGATGGTTAATGCCTGCAGCAAATGTACATCCACTTAAAAGCAAAGACAAAGGTCACTATTTCCAAGGGTAATGAGATGATTTAATCCATAGTATGTGTAGCGAGTCACTCTATAGCTGCAAATATACATTTTCTAAATCTGAAATTACTTTAGCCGAGGACTCTCCCATAATGAGAGCTGTTCCTATCCCCTTTACCTCCTCAAGAGGTAAAACACTTCCAGAAAATATTGGAGATGAGTGGATGAGGTGCAGGATTTTTTCTTTTTTCTTTTTTTTGCCAAGGTTGCCTCCCTTCGCCAACTTTGGATGGTGAGTCACCAGCAAGCAGTACATCACACAGCATGGCAAGGATGCGATCCCCCTACGCAAACGTCCAGAGCTTCTATCCCCATGGCACGGAACATCTTCCCCAGCTGCCGTGCATCAAGCAAACCTACATTAGCTGCAACTGGACATGAACGTCTGACCTTCCTTGACCAGTCCCACATCCATATGCCATTTCAAACCTTTCTCAACAAACATCAGTTTTCACTGCTATTTATCACTGATAACTAGATACAATATATCAACATCTCTTCATCATGATTGTGAACCCTGATGGCATGAAAGTTCTTGATAATGATAAAAATGAAAAAAAAAAATGATGATAAAGTCTTGTTTATCCAGGCAAACCTTTTCAGTGTTAGTACCACTCTATCAGAGGATCATTCTGAAATACAGAAAGCAGGCCCATAACTAGGAATGGGTTAAGAAAAAAAAGGAAATAAAAAGAAAAGTACACCCCTTTATTTTTTGTTAAAGAAACCAAGAAACCATCTTGATGAGGCTATTGTAGTGGTACCAGGTATCCTTCTTTTTTTTTTCTTTTCTTTTTCTTTTTTTTTTTTGCTTGTCAGCCGACGAAACCCGGAAGCGGCAGGAAAAACAGGAAAATTGCATGGAGGAGCTTTCTTTCTTTTTCTTGTTTTTTTTTGGGGGGGGGGGCTGTCAGTTGATTAAAGTGTCGTTTTGGGTTGAGCAGTAATGTTTAAAAAAAAAATAAATTTCTTGCAAAAGTTTACCACACACTGGGTCATGATTTGCTTCTGATTTGTTACTGAAAAAGTCTCAAAAGCCTCACTACATGCACACCATCAACACCACATGGGCATGATGTTCACAAAATCTTGGTGAAACCCAAAACAGATCCCAACAATTTGGAGAATGTCTTGCCTTTGATTCGCGAAATCCACAAAATTTTTCGGATCATTTTACGACATATCCACAAATTGTTTGCATACTGAAGCACATGGCCGAGGTGTCTGACTTCACCTTATTTCATTTTATTTCATTTCATTTATTAGGCTGTCAACAAATTAAAATTTATTTTATTACATCTACACATGAGACAAAATTTGAAAACCCATACAGAAAACAAAATTTTAGAAACCAATGAAATTTTGATCAAAGTCACTGAATACACTTCAAATGACTCTAGGGTATGTAAAACTTACATTTGAAAATTAAGATGATGTGTGGGGGAACCCACAGAAAATCAAATGTTTAAGTTCTCAGAGAAAAAAAAAGTTGGCAAACACATACACACACACATACACACAACAAATGCGCATGCATAAACCATAAATCACTCATATCTATAGTATCAGCATTATTCTGGCATCATCCGGTAACAAGTAAAACACCTTGGTAAAGAAGGAAATTGTAGCCGCATTTACACTTACTAACATCGCGATTTTCAAAATCGCGATGGTTGGTTCCACCGTTTACACTTGCGCAAAAGCATGCGAAGTTTGAGCTTCACGAAACATCGCGATTTTTTGGTCGGTAGTGCGCATGCGTAATTTACCTCCCTTCAACACGGTAGCTAGTTGGAAGCGCGCGCTATTATGTTCGTTTTCACTGCAGTGCAGTATATTTTGATCACAGCTAGGATAGCTGGTTGGAACGTTGAGCCAGGGCTTTTTATCAGTACAATGCACACATAAATTTGTGCTTCTGTCGAGACTGTTTACCTACGGTAAAACTATATAGCTTGCTCTATTAGATCACATACGTAGTAGGTGTGTAAAACTTCATCTACAGCAGCATTCAGGAGGATCATGAAATTTCGCCGATATGACGAAAGTTAGAAATAGGACTTGGAAGTTAGGACTGGTATTTTATCAGGCGACAGCAAGAACTCACACTTGTTACGTACTCCTGTATTCCACAAACAACGTATATCGAGAGCAGTACGGGCACTCCCACAATCTGAATCAACGCATTTCTGGGAGAACATTATTTTGTTAAGTCGTCATGGGGTCATGATACGTGGTTGGAGAACTTCAGGTTTGCTACTAGTAGTAGTTTTCACATACTAGTTTCATCAGGGAGAGGGAGGTGAGAGACCACGAGCCGATCGAGGATTGGCCGTTTGGACCCTGTACACAGCTGTCTATGCCGTGTACTAGTACTCTGGCCAGTGACCGACATACTCTCTACACGTTCCAAAGAGGGATCGGGAGCGCGCGTAAACTCCCGGTGCAATCCGATACCGAAAGTCACGTGATGAAAAATCGCGATATTTCTGCAGCTTGGGTTTACACTCGCTAACTTCGCCTGAAACTTCGCGATGTTTCAAAAAATCGCACTCCGGCAGGCGATTTTTCTGGCGATGTTTCGAGGGCGTTTGGGTGTAGTTGCTTAGCAACTTACACCCAAATGTCGCGATTTTAGAAAAATCTCGATTTTTCCAAGCAAGTGTAAATGGGCCTTGTAGTGAACACATGGTGAACACATTGGGCAAGATTTGAGCTTGACACCTTCTGTTTAAAAATGGAATTTAATGCCTTGTTCTCTGAGCTCGGGTGAAACTTTAACTAGACAGTCACTGCATGCAAAATTAATTGTCTCATGATTCCCCTTCAAGTTTCCCTCCTCTCCCATCTGTGCCCCTTCTTTCTCTCAAAGCATTGTCCCTTCTCTGTCTCCACTGATGCCGTCACAATTGTCCCTAAAGCCCCATTTTAATGAGTCCTTGTTACCGTGACAACGTCCAGTTAACTTTTTTTTTTATCATTGCCTGTTAAAAGAGTCCTTGCAAAATGTTGCTCAGACGCTGTCACGATAACTTTTGCTAAATTCTACCCTAGCCAGCTACATTGTGTAAGCTAGGGTAATTTCAGCGACATTACCCGTACATTACCCTGACATTACCCTACCATTACCCAGGTAACCCTTCTGTAAGAATGCAACTGTGGTAATTGCACACAGAGAATGATCGACACTCCACACCTTGATCACATGCATGGATTATAACCACTGGTCTCCATAATCAACTTATAGACTAGTAGACTTCAATTGGTATCAACTGGTACACAATGAGACTTAAACTGATATAAACTGGTAACAGTAAGACTTTGGTTCGGTTGCAGTCAAGTTCTTTAAGTTCCTTTAAGCAAAATCTCAAAGCCAATTTTCTAAAATCCTACGTTTAATTATTTTAAAGTAATCATTTGAAAAATTTCTGCATACTCAAATGATGCCTCGCTCGGATGACTTCATCAGTTTGATCAACTTGCTACTTTTCTAAGCATTGATACCATAAGTTTTATCATAAACATCATAAAATACTTTGTACATTCCGTAAACTTAATACTATTCTCGATATCTTGTATTTTTGCATGTTACATCATTTTTGACATTGATATACTGTACTAAAAGCCTATATAGTCCAGTCAAAATATGAAATGACCCACAACTAATTGCAACAGAAACGATTCCACTTGAATTTGACCCGGAAGAGCTATCAAAATAACATATTAAAAGTTCCCTAAAATTCGAGTGGTGGATCAGTGTCTAATTTGCATAAATTCAAAATGGCCGCCATACAACCTATTTATGCCTATATCTGGGGATATGTAACCCACAGAAAGTAAATTCCGGTGTCTAATCCTATGTTTTTTAGGTCAAGGAATACAATTATGTTATGTATAGCAACTTTCAAACATCCTTTTATATAGTTTTTGCATATATTTGCATATAATTACATGCAAAATGGCCGCCATATTGCCTGCGCAAGCCCGTATCTTCGTATATCATTAATGTAGTACACTCAGGAATAAGTCGCTATAAATCTGGACATAAAACCGCAGAAAATAGATTCTGGTGTCTAAACCTATAGATTTTTTTTTTTTAGGTCAGGGAATACAATTATGATATAAGCAGTAACTTTCAAACTTCCCTTTATACATTTTTTTGCATATATTTCCATTCAATTAAATGCAAAATGACCGCCTTAGTGCCACTGCAGGCTTATATTTCTATCTGTAAAAGGTACCTAGTGATGGTGTCTGTGGTCTTAATTTTACTACTGAGAATCACTGATGTAGAATACGTTCCACTCAGCAATAGTTACCTATATTTCACTAAAAATTTGCATATATTTATACATAAATCTATTCAAATTACTACCGTGAATATGATTTCATATATATATACGAATACAAGCTGAAGAACGTTAATTGTACTGTAATGTCTCATCCAAGATATCAAGGGAAAATTGTTATAATACCATTGAAAACCTTGATGATTATCCTACACCTAGTGTGTATATTCTTGCATTTATTAAAAGTATTGTATTACATTGTACTCACATTTTCTTGAGATACAGCCTCAAAACAGAAAACAACTGTAAGTAGCATCGAATAGATCTTTATTAACTGTAAATTCAACTTATAACCGGGGGGCCAAAAGCTAAAAACAGAGGTCGAGTTGCACTCTCTCTACAAACTAAGTAGACCATGCTTATTTTCAAGGTTCTATTGTAACAAACAACATTCCACTGGTCTACCTCAAAAAATTTGTTGCGAAAGCCTCCAAATCCAAGATGGCGTCCAAGATGGCCGCCATATTTACTGAATTTGTTATTTGAAAGATAGAATTTGATTGAAAGATCAGATTTCAACAAATGTGATGTCATATGAAAGAGAATAAAATTTTCTACAAGTTGATACCATTTTTGTGGGTTATTGTGATAAGTGGATTGAGATTTTAAGGAAAAAACACTCATTTTTTGATATTTTTCTGAAAAAAGGAAAATCATGAAAATGCTTGATTCAGCATAAATCAGAGAAAGACTGAAGGATTATCTTGAAACGTTTCAAGAATTTTGTTTGACATATAATTAATATTTGGAGAAAATTAGGGGTCAGTACCGTTTTTGGTTCAGGAGTTATGATGTCTCAAACTTGAAAACTCACTATGTAAAAATGGCCACTTTAGTTGTGACAATACCTTGTTGGTCGTAAAAAGAGCCTGCGCGCGGCAAGACTACTACACGCACCACCGACACTGGCGCTTGTAGCAGTGCCAGTGGTGCGTGTAGTAGTCTTGGCAAACGCAGACATTTTCTTTGACAAACAAGGGTTTGTGCCTGCAAACTAACTTTTCATACCAAGTGGTAGCTCAGGTGACGCTGATTGCTATTATTTCAAAGTAGATTGTTCTGAAGCAGATGAGATGAAGCAAAAATATCTTTCAAATAGAGGTAGAAGCTTGAAACAACCTTGCTATAGAAAGTTTAAAACAAAAACCTGGATCAATCACTCAAAAAATTCAAGATTGCAGGCCATCAAAGCTGACATAGTGTATAAAATTGAGCCAAAGTAAATGTATTATTTCGTTTTTGATACAATTTTGTCTCTTGTGCTATCTTAAACCGTCGTAGGTTTTTATGGACACATTTTTAGAACCAGTGATATTCTACTCTCCGAAAAAGAAAAAAAAAAACAAATCGAGTGGAAGTTTTTGCTTTTGATGTGAGGAGTGAATAACAAGAAAACGGTGAATTTAGAGTGAAATTGGAGTGACTTTTGAGTGAAAATGTTCATTTTCACTCATTTTAGAGTGACCTTAATAGGCAGGGCTCCACACTAACTTTTGTTTTTGGTGGCCCAAAGGCAAATATCCGATCTTTTTTGGTGGCCCGATCAGGCCACCTATGTTCTTCATTTCTGACATTTTGGTGGCCTGACGTGCGTTTTTGGTGGCCCCGGGCCACCGGACCAGCGTTAGTGTCGAGCCCTGCCTTAGGGATCATTTGTCACTCTTCGAGTGATCCCCGAGGTCACTCTAAAATGAATGAAAATGAACATTTTCACTCTCGAGTGATCCTGATATCTAATATGGGAAAGCATCTACCAATGGCATAAGCTCAGATCAATTGTGACACTATAACCCACATGAAATCAGCCTAAAAACAATGTAAAAAAAAAATCTGGTAACAGAAAGTACAGTTTCGGCATGCTTATTTGTAAATGTGAATATACAGCACGAATAATCAATTTGGACAATTTTATTCGAACAATATACTGAAAAGTAATTTCGCACAACACATTTCGCACAACAGAGTTGAGAAATTGCCGCCATGTCGGATTTTTTTTTTTTTTGTGGGGGGGGGGGGTTCGGATCAGAAGGGCTTTCAAGGACATCTACGGATCAGACATTATTACACATATATACAATCATCATTCAGGCGTTTCTGCAACAGCAGAGTAACATACAAGTAAAGAAGCATATCTTTGATACAGAAGCATTTCTTTTTTATCAAAGATTGGGCCTTACCCTAACACTGGAATGAGCTCCACCCCCCCCCCCCCCCATAAAAAAAAGACCCTCAATATGGTTTACACTAACACAATATCGTTCGGATGTATAGGAACATGTAATAGACAGCAATATAAGAAGATTTAAAAAATATATCAAATTATAAGTTATAAGTTGAGATTTAACTTTGACGCAACACACTAAAGGTATTCTACCATTGGGAGAGATATCACATTCGATTTATATGTGCAGGTTAGTTGTATTACAAAACATTCTACCATGTAAAAAATTATAATAAAGCCTAAAACATACGGAGATATCACCATTGCTTTTCAAGAAACCGTAGCCATAACTGTTGGCAATTTAGTATATTAAAAAAAAAACATTCTTATCAGATCTATTTAGTATATCTAACAATATTTAGCATTAATTATACTGATTTCAGTTTGTACATTAGTTGTTCTATCCCTAACTCACAGTTTAGAGCTAGTTTGAGGAATTAACTAAAGCTGGGTTTTTGTTTTATACACGTGCACTAATGGTATATAATGCCTTGAACGACAACCTCGATTAATTACCGCCATCTTGAATTTTGTGTGGATACTATTTTTATCGCTAAATATTACACATTGGCAAAATTTGTGCCAAATTCCAAGCTCCTATCTCTTTTTGGAAAATACTTTCTGTTCAATTTTATCTGCCTCAGAACAATCTACTATGATGAAATGCTACAGTAATAGCGATCAGCGTCACCTACCACTTGGTATGAAAAGTTAGTTTGCAGGTACTTGCAAGTCACTAGACCGTTACAGTATTACATGTGACCATGTAAACACATTGTATGCAAAATTTATAATGCATAAATGTAATTTTTTTCAAGCTTTAGACGTTAACTTGTCAATAGTGTATGATATTGCCTGTAATTCCAGAAATATGAATTATGTCTCAATCTCAGTAAATCTCAATCTCAATCGCAGGTTTCAAAATAATTCTTCAGTTCTTCTTTGATAAATACTAAATCATGCATTTTCACATTTCTTCCTTTTTTCAAAACAATATAAAAATATGGATTCCCCCCTCCCCCAATTTATCACAATACACAGCTAAAGTGGTATCAACTTTTAGGAAGTTTTACTCTCCTTCGTATGACATCAAATGTGTTGCAATTCAATGTCTCTATCAAATTTTATGTTTGAAATGTTAACTTCAATAAAAATGGCGGCCCTATTGGACCGCATCTGTACTCTGGAGGTTTTTGCAACAAATCTATTGAGGTGTACGTACGGAACATTGCTTAGTATGCTTAATATTATGTATGGTCTTGTTTATAGAGAGAGTGGAACTCGAAAAGTAAGCACGATCTTGGATTTGACCCTCTGTGACGTCTTTGGGAACAGATGCGTGTAAATGCATATTATGTGAAATAGGATTTCAAGTTTGAGACATTATAACTCCTGAACCAAATACAATACTGACCTCTAATTTTCTCCAAATATTGATTATATGGGAAAGATGTTAATTTCTGCATGGTTTTCATAAACATTTTTAATTCAATTTTTTTAACTTTTTAGAGAAATATTCATGGTGCATTCTGAAAAAAATGTCTCCGTAAAAACCTAAGATGGTTTGAAATAACATTAAAATGTTCAGAATATATAAAAACCATATAAATAGACAGCAAAACAGACAAAATTGTATCAAAATCGAAATGATACATTTACTTTGGCGCTATACACTATGTCAGCTTTGATGGCCTGCAATCTTGAATTTTTTGAGTGATTGATCCAGATTTTGTTTTAAACTTTCTATAGCAAGGTTGTTTCAAGCTTCTACCTCTATTTGAAAGATATTTTTGCTTCATCTCATCTGCTTCAGAACAATCTACTTTGAAATAATAGCAATCAGCGTCACCTGAGCTACCACTTGGTATGAAAAGTTAGTTTGCAGGCACAAACCCTTGTTTGTCAAAGAAAATGTCTGCGTTTGCCAAGACTACTACACGCACCACTGGCACTGCTACAAGCGCCAGTGTCGGTGGTGCGTGTAGTAGTCTTGCTGCGCGCAGGCTCTTTTTACGACCAACAAGGTATTGTCACAACTAAAGTGGCCATTTTTACATAGTGAGTTTTCAAGTTTGAGACATCATAACTCCTGAACCAAAAACGGTACTGACCCCTAATTTTCTCCAAATATCAATTATATGTCAAACAAAATTCTTGAAACGTTTCAAGATAATCCTTTAGTCTTTCTCTGATTTATGCTGAATCAAGCATTTTCATGATTTTCCTTTTTTCAGAAAAATATCAAAAAATGAGTGTTTTTTCCTTAAAATCTCAATCCACTTATCACAATAACCCACAAAAATGGTATCAACTTGTAGAAAATTTTATTCTCTTTCGTATGACATCACATTTGTTGAAATCTGATCTTTCAATCAAATTCTATCTTTCAAATAACAAATTCAGTAAATATGGCGGCCATCTTGGACGCCATCTTGGATTTGGAGGCTTTCGCAACAAATTTTTTGAGGTAGACCAGTGGAATGTTGTTTGTTACAATAAAAACTTGAAAATAAGCATGGTCTACTTAGTTTGTAGAGAGAGTGCAACTCACTCGTTAAGTAAGCGACTTTTTGGGGTTTGGCCCTCCGGTTATTATCTTCCAAAGTGTGCTCAATAGGTACACAAATATTAAAGTCTAAAATTATGTAGTAGGAATCGTTAAAATATTTTATGATTGCATGATATCTAATGTATTATGTTTTGTAATTTGCCCTCATGTTTACTGCTTATTACTTGTGTCTATGTTGCAATTCTTTATTTCTTCTCTCTCTTTTTTTTTTTTTTGCCAAAGGGGGGGAAGGGGGCATGTCATCAAGTTCATGATTATCCATAAGCTACTCTACAAAAGTTTAATGAGTTTGGACATATCTCATATGGCTTTCAAAGTGTGCTTACGGTACACAAAAATTGGTCTTAAATCATTCAGCAGGTTTTTTTTTTTCAAACATCTTTTTTCTTACCTGCGATGATTTACATCCATGTTTAGTTGATACTTGTGTCCTTTGTTGCAAAACTTTTGGTAAAGGCATGTTTATCAATGAGCAACATATGACCGTGATAATTTGTATGGAAGTGGATTTTGTCATATTTTTGCACGGTTTCACCCAGTGACTCACTGAAAATGTAAAACATTGTGATTTACAGCCAGATACAAAGAAAAAGAAAAAAAAAAGGAAATGCCTTAACATTTCTATTACAGTACTCTCCGCATAATCGGGTAGGCTCGGGCAGAGCGTTTCTTACCCGATTAAGCGGAGTACCCGATTAACAGAAGAACACGTCTCATTCATAATTGACACACACAATGTTGTATGTACATGCATTGTAATACACTGCACCAAACACCTTCACTGTATGCTTAACACGCGTGCTTGTACGGCACATTATACATGCCTTACACTTGCTCAGTCATGAGCAGTAATTTACACTCTTTTTATGGACAAATATGTCTTCAGAAAACTTTGTCGTTTGACTATTGATAGACTCCTCGCTAACACGGAGGCGTTTTCCGAAATGAACACGTCTGTTTGCATGCACTAGTCATGTAGAACGTCGGGTTACTTTTCGAGAAGTGACTGGGGAAAAGCAAAATTATGGAGGTGGTGCATGGCCTGATTTTTGTTGCAAACTTCTCGTATTGTGAATGTTGTTGCGGAGAAGGGAGGAGCGCAAGTGTGTTCAACTCCCGTCTATCTATGCAATTGTGAGTGCCAGCTACATGTGCAATGTTCGTTTACGTGTGGCAAGTCGGTACTGGTACATGTGTTTTCAGGTTAAATCACTCCCCAATGATCAGTCTTCTTTGCAAATTAAGCAGAGAAAAATTAAGCGAGGAAAATTTGACATTCATGATTTCTAAAAGTGTTATATCTGCGATTGAATGTGGGTAGAAATTAGACTACAGGAAAGTATTTACCCATTTATGCGGAGAGGCAACCCGATTATCAGGTAATTTTAATGTGCGTTGGAACTGACTTTTACATTGCTACCCAATTAAACGGAGTACCCGTTTAAGCGATACCCGATTACGCGGAGAGTACTGTACTAGTACTCTGGATTCATCAGTCGATCAATACAAACAACATCCTTCTCATTGGCTTCAAGCTCATACAACACATATAAATTCTTATATGTCTTACTTTCACCATTTTTCGTGTTGTATCTGCAGCTTTATTAGAAGAAATGTTTCCTATTGCATTGAGGCTTCGCACTAATAACATTTTCACCAACACACAGTTGTTGTTTTTTAGAAATGCGAGCAGCATGAAGCCTGAATTCAATTTTGCTGGCGAAAAAGCAGTCTTAAGTCAGATAAAAAACAAAATACATAACATAATTTTCTGTTCCTAACCCTTCCAAAAGGTCCCTTCCCTCCAGCTTTTCTTCAAGTTAAACAGTGGAAGGGAAATGACATACAATCATTGGAATTGGGACGATTTGAGGAAGATGTTTAATCAAAAATATGTTCTGATCACTACAGACAAAGCTGCAGCTATTAAGGAACTCCTGAAGAAAGTCTGATGCAACTGCAAGACAGGATGTTAGCAACTGGCAGTGTATAGTTGCAGGGCAAGCAGATTTGACTGCACACAACCCATACCAGTGTCAGATGCGGGCCATTATATATCAGACACTTGTAATGTTGTATTTCTAAAATATGTGAGGAGTAAGATTATGCTGTTCTAATTGGTGACTAGGAATAAGAAGCATTCTCGAAAGACATCAACACAGTTTACAACAAACGTGAGACTTACCACGCTTCAGTATGAAATGGAGCCGAGATCCTGTTTGCTTTAAATTAATCAGCTGCAATTTCACACCATCCTAGTCCAAAATTTGTGGTAAACACATAAAACACTGTGAGTGTAAGCTATAGTTTTGTATACTCGTGCAAGCCCGTATCTTCGTATACCATTAATGTAGTACACTCAGGAATAAGTCGCTATATATCTGGACATAAAACCCACAAAAAATATATTCTGGTGTCTAAACCTATGTTTTTTTAGGTCAGGGAATACAATTATGATATTAGCAGTAACTTTCAAGCTTCCCTTTATACATTTTTTGGAATATATTTGCATTCAATAAATGCAAAATGGCCGCCATAATTCCTCTACAGGCTTATATCTCTATCTGTAAAAGGTACCCAGTGGTGGTGTCTATGGTCTTAATTTACTGCTGAAAGTCACTGTTGTAGAAAACGTTCCAATCAGGAATAATTACCTATATTTCACTAAAAATTTGCATATATTTATACATAAATCTATTCAAATTAAGAGTAGCTTATACCCATAAGCTACTCTACAAAAGCTTCGTGAATTTGGACATTTGTTTTATAGAGAATGTTCTTGTCATATCAGGATACCATGTCACTCACTCACTTTCTGAATAAAAGACCCAGGGGTCCAGCCCTCACTCGAGTATCTCAAGTTCACCTTCCATGCATTCTTACAGACTATTACTTGGGAGAGAGGAAATTGGAAGACTTTGGGAAGGGCCATATCTACAAGCCTTTAGGGACCTCCATGGCCCAGGGAGGCATGATGTTCATATATTCATGACACTAGCGATAAATGCACCTACAGTACTAAGTTTGTTGAAAATTTGACCATATGTTTTCAAAAAGAGGATCAAAAATCAAAAGTGGTCCCCAATAACTGGTCCCAGCCCCAAGGCATCCGCACCTATAGGTAATATTTAAGGTGCCTTTGGGCATCCTGTGGCCTGGGGTGGAGGGGGGGGGGGGGGGGGATGGGGTAGATGGTACCCGTTACATATATATATACATACGAAGTATGGTGGTAATGCATTTCAGTTCAACAGTGCTATTTATTCAGACCAAATTTTCGACGGATACATTCATCTTCCTCAGGATCGACAATGACAATTGTGAAGAAAGACGAATGTTTGCGTCGAAAATTTGGTCTGACTAAGCACTGTTGGACTGAAATGCATTACCACCCTGATTCGTCATCGTTTCTGTACTGGTACCAACACATTGATTACAAGTATCATTATATATATATATATATATATATATATATATACTGACATCAAAGGACTTAACCACAACATGGCGGGGCAGTGCAAGAACAGTAAATCTATTGACAGCAAATCTTGCATATATAGACGTGACCGGTGTTGGGTAGCACCACTTTAATCATCTAGCTTTCGGGCGAAAAGCCCTTCTTCAGGATTGTGTTGGTGCTGAGTGTGGTCTTGTAGTGTTGTCTGTACACAAACAACACTACAAGACCACACTCAGCACCAACACAATCCTGAAGAAGGGCTTTTCGCCCGAAAGCTCGATGATTAAAGGGGTGCTACCCAACACCAGCCACGTCTATATGTGCAAGATTTGCTGTCAATATATATATATATATATATATATATATATATATATATATATAATGTGTAATATTTCGAAAACAAGTTAAACTGTGAAAGTAAACTTAAATCTGTATGCAATCTCCAAGATATTCAACTTTGTACATTATACCTAGCTCTGTTACACTTGGTTATACTTTTGTGTGTGTGTGTGTGTGTGTGTGAGGGTGTGTGTGTGTGTGACGGGAGTTTTTTTTTATAATAGATTCCTTAATTTCGGGGTTATGGGACCTTTCGGAATATGGTGTCTATTTGAACACCTCGAAAGCCTATCATCCTTGGGATGCTACTTGCCTAGTTTGTTGAAAATCTGTCATTACATGGGTTTTTTTAAAGAGAACCTGGAAATGGTTTTTGAAAATGTATGCATGACCGACGACCGGACAGTAGAATATAAATGATGGCTATTTGCAATATTAGCTTGAATCTTTTTTGCTGTCTTGAACCTTTGGCTAAGATGAGTTTAAAATCTAATCGATCGTTTGTCTTGATTTCAAGAAAACTTTCGTTTCCTGTACATCATTTTCATTTTCTAGCTTGTGATAATACAGATACTAAGGTATGTAATGTGATCTCTCAAAATAGAGATCAATGATAAAAGTGAAACACGAGTATACAAAACTATAGCTTACACTCACAGTGTTTTATGTGTTTACCACAAATTTTGGACTAGGATGGTGTGAAATTGCAGCTGATTAATTTAAAGCAAACAGGATCTCGGCTCCATTTCATACTGAAGCGTGGTAAGTCTCACGTTTGTTGTAAACTGTGTCGATGTCTTTCGAGAATGCTTCTTATTCCTAGTCACCAATTAGAACAGCATAATCTTACTCCTCACATATTTTAGAAATACAACATTACAAGTGTCTGATATATAATGGCCCGCATCTGACACTGGTATGGGTTGTGTGCAGTCAAATCTGCTTGCCCTGCAACTATACACTGCCAGTTGCTAACATCCTGTCTTGCAGTTGCATCAGACTTTCTTCAGGAGTTCCTTAATAGCTGCAGCTTTGTCTGTAGTGATCAGAACATATTTTTGATTAAACATCTTCCTCAAATCGTCCTAATTCCAATGATTGTATGTCATTTCCCTTCCACTGTTTAACTTGAAGAAAAGCTGGAGGGAAGGGACCTTTTGGAAGGGTTAGGAACAGAAAATTATGTTATGTATTTTGTTTTTTATCTGACTTAAGACTGCTTTTTCGCCAGCAAAATTGAATTCAGGCTTCATGCTGCTCGCATTTCTAAAAAACAACAACTGTGTGTTGGTGAAAATGTTATTAGTGCGAAGCCTTAATGCAATAGGAAACATTTCTTCTAATAAAGCTGCAGATACAACACGAAAAATGGTGAAAGTAAGACATATAAGAATTCATATGTGTTGTATGAGCTTGAAGCCAATGAGAAGGATGCTGTTTGTATTGATCGACTGATGAATCCAGAGTACTAGTAATAGAAATGTTAAGGCATTTCCTTTTTTTTTTCTTTTTCTTTGTATCTGGCTGTAAATCACAATGTTTTACATTTTCAGTGAGTCACTGGGTGAAACCGTGCAAAAATATGACAAAATCCACTTCCATACAAATTATCACGGTCATATGTTGCTCATTGATAAACATGCCTTTACCAAAGTTTTGCAACAAAGGACACAAGTATCAACTAAACATGGATGTAAATCATCGCAGGTAAGAAAAAAGATGTTTGAAAAAAAAAAACCTGCTGAATGATTTAAGACCAATTTTTGTGTACCGTAAGCACACTTTGAAAGCCATATGAGATATGTCCAAACTCATTAAACTTTTGTAGAGTAGCTTATGGATAATCATGAACTTGATGACATGCCCCCTTCCCCCCCTTTGGCAAAAAAAAAAAAAGAGAGAGAAGAAATAAAGAATTGCAACATAGACACAAGTAATAAGCAGTAAACATGAGGGCAAATTACAAAACATAATACATTAGATATCATGCAATCATAAAATATTTTAACGATTCCTACTACATAATTTTAGACTTTAATATTTGTGTACCTATTGAGCACACTTTGGAAGATAAGTTGAATTTACAGTTAATAAAGATATGTTCTATTCGATGCTACTTACAGTTGTTTTCTGTTTTGAGGCTGTATCTCAAGAAAATGTGAGTACAATGTAATACAATACTTTTAATAAATGCAAGAATATACACACTAGGTGTAGGATAATCATCAAGGTTTTCAATGGTATTATAACAATTTTCCCTTGATATCTTGGATGAGACATTACAGTACAATTAACGTTCTGCAGCTTGTATTCGTATATATATATGAAATCATATTCACGGTAGTAATTTGAATAGATTTATGTATAAATATATGCAAATTTTTAGTGAAATATAGGTAACTATTGCTGAGTGGAACGTATTCTACATCAGTGATTCTCAGTAGTAAAATTAAGACCACAGACACCATCACTAGGTACCTTTTACAGATAGAAATATAAGCCTGCAGTGGCACTACGGCAGTCATTTTGCATTTAATTGAATGGAAATATATGCAAAAAAATGTATAAAGGGAAGTTTGAAAGTTACTGCTTATATCATAATTGTATTCCCTGACCTAAAAAAAAAAAAATCTATAGGTTTAGACACCAGAATCTATTTTCTGCGGTTTTATGTCCAGATTTATAGCGACTTATTCCTGAGTGTACTACATTAATGATATACGAAGATACGGGCTTGCGCAGGCAATATGGCGGCCATTTTGCATGTAATTATATGCAAATATATGCAAAAACTATATAAAAGGATGTTTGAAAGTTGCTATACATAACATAATTGTATTCCTTGACCTAAAAAACATAGGATTAGACACCGGAATTTACTTTCTGTGGGTTACATATCCCCAGATATAGGCATAAATAGGTTGTATGGCGGCCATTTTGAATTTATGCAAATTAGACACTGATCCACCACTCGAATTTTAGGGAACTTTTAATATGTTATTTTGATAGCTCTTCCGGGTCAAATTCAAGTGGAATCGTTTCTGTTGCAATTAGTTGTGGGTCATTTCATATTTTGACTGGACTACTAGTAGACTTTTACTGGTTTCAACTGGTACCGGTAAGCAGTGCAGCGTCAACTAGTATAAACTTGTACCAGTACGATTAAACTCATATCAACTGGTACCAGTACGTCTTCAACTGGTATCAACTGGTTTCAA
Source organism: Diadema antillarum (assembly GCF_040938485.1). Lineage (NCBI taxonomy): Eukaryota > Metazoa > Echinodermata > Echinoidea > Diadematoida > Diadematidae > Diadema > Diadema antillarum. The sequence goes on along the minus strand of NW_027271005.1, from coordinate 1,814,064 downwards.
TTAGAATTGCTTGTTTTGTTACTGGAAAGTTGGAGTTGCCTTCTGGTTTCAACTGGTACAAGTTGAAACCAGTTTAGACCAGTTAAAACCAGTAAAGACCAGTTCAAAATGCTTCCTGGTTTCTACTGGTTTTTCGACCTGGGTATGTAGCTGAGATCAGTGTAACCATATTTTGTGTACAGACACGCGGCGCTGGCCAGTGGCTGAGGTAGTCGCATCAGTTGACATACACATCCCCATCACAGAAACCTAGTGACTACTTGGAGAAGATTTTCGGCGCACGTCTCTTACAACGATTCCCCTCGCTCTCTCCTGCGGCTTTATTGCCCAGGGCAAGAAATTTTGTTCTCCTGACGTTATCTTGACGTTGCTGCGGTAGGGTCTGTCAGATGATACTTTTCTCTCCCACTCTCTCTCCTTCCCCCCCCCCCCCCTCCACTCCTTGTCCCCTTTCTATCTCTTCTGACATATCCCCTTTCTGCATCTGTCTAGAAATCTAAATGTAACCGTATCTATTTCTGGATGGCAAAGCTCTCATGTGCTTTGGTGCATTAACCTGCCCATTGCATTTTTCCATCTTTTGCCTCCTTTTTGGAGCTGGGGGAAAGAAGGCAGAAAAAAAAATGGTGAACACTCTGCAATGTCTGCCTTGTCAAATTTAGAATGTGATGCTGCTTGAGTGTGGCATATACTTGGGTCACTTTCAAGTTTATCCTAACCGACTCCAGATTGCCCACAGGTGAATTCCCAATGAGCTCCGCCCCCATCTTTCTTTGGGGGTACATGAAAAGAACTCTTCTCACGCACATGCATACACACTCATAAATGCACACACACACACACACACACACACGTACACGCACACGCCCACACACAAGCACACTCACACATGCACGCACACTGCCACCTTCAGAAAAAAGGAAAAAAGAAGAAGAAAAAGAGGCTAAAGACAGGACTGCTGCCAACTATGTTCTGCAGCTGTAAGCATGTCTGAATGCCAAGGCGACTGATGGCGCATAAATAATAACTTCCTGCCAGCCAGCCCTTTTACACACTCTCCCAGCACCAACTGTACACGAGCCTTTCTGTCCTCAAAATGATGATGCCTGGCGCCTCCAAACCAGGGAGTGGATCACTTCCTCAATGGACACACCGTCCATCACCTGCACATCCTCCCGAGTGCAATCCTTCACTTCCTCCTGGTAATTTACACCTTTTAGAACACTACTACCTGGTCACAGCTATTAACACGCAGCGATCCCAGTTTCCAGCAAACCTGCTGTAAGTTTCAGGATGCCATTTTTTTTTTTTGCTGGTCAAAGTGTGGCTCGGCCTGCCATCTGATATGGCAACAAAAAAGAAAGAAAGAAAGAAAGAAAGAAAACATACTCAGATCCTTGAATCCCCTTTAGTTTCCTGTGTTCTTATTTCAGAATCTTCCACACTCTACTTTAAAAGGATCAAAACAAACATATAAGTCAATAATGTCAATTCACAGAGGACAAGAGGATCAGATCTGAGAATGCTTGGATTAATATGATTTAATGAGGAGTATCATAGACTATAAAATGTTGATGTGGGGAAAAAAAGTCGTACAAGTTGATAGAAAATCATGCTGTGATTAAATCAAAGTCTTTTGAAGGGGGAGAAAAAGAAAACATATTGGCAAGGTCTCTGACAGCAGCTATGGACTGGTCATATGGAGAACATGATCATTATAATGATACACAGAGGTTATGGTAAATGCAATGTGGCAATTGTGACTTGGGATACTCACCGAAGAATGTGGAAAACTAAACACCATCAAGGAACATAAGGCACTAGTTGGTCAGTATTTAAACATTTGCACTCAATCCACTGACAGAAAGACAGAAAAACATGCATACACATTGGTCTTGGAGAGAGTAGAAGTGACTAAACTTGAATTTCGCTGAAGAAAAGCAGGTGAGCAAATGTTTCACAGATATCGACTCTAGCCATAGGTCTACAACTGGATAACAACAAATCTTTCTCACTTTGTACAAAGCATTAAATAACAATTCTTATCTTGTTATTAAAGTATCAGCTGTGTCATGTACATTGTAGCTAACAGGTACAAATGTAAATCTCTTACTCTATGAAGAATGAAAATATTGCAAACAGAGGTTTGTGGGTTTTTCTTTTGTTTTGTTGTTTGCTGTTGTTGTTGTCGTTGTGTTTTTTTTTTAGATAGAGCAGGAGTTTCTGTTAAAGACGTCATGATCATCTAATACAGGTTGCCATTCCTGGCACTCGATGTTACGCACACCAGAAGCGTGGGCAGTCACTTCACATGTGACACCTGTCAGTCACAACGGCATGAATGTGTTCACTAGACCGTGACAGCTAAATAGGGTACCAGCAGTGTGGGGAGAAAATTGGTCACATCCTGTATTTGGGCTGGGGGCAGCACGAAACAAGCGAGGGAGCCCCGGGGTTGGAGAGAGACCCTCTTCCGGAAACCCTGCCCACTCCCTTGGGAGGCATGACAGTGGTGCGTCGTCGTCGGAGATTCGCTCTTGAAATTGCCCAGCTGAATTCCTCCCCTCCCCCCATCCCCATCAAATTCCCTGTGTTCCCGATCATCCTTAATCCTTTTTTTGGAAATGACTGATTTTGCAATATATATGTGGTAAACCTGAGACTCGGGGAAAAGAATAAGAAAATTGTTGCGGATTATGACTGACTGCTTGACGACATAGCAGTCTGGTTGCTGATTTTTTTGAAAACCAAAAGGACACCAAAACATCATTTCACCATTTACAGAAACAAATTTGTTTATAGCGTTATGGATATTCTGGCATCCTTCAAATGTTTATGCTTTCGCTTTGCAGTGCATGACACACTACACAATGAACTCTTATAAGCACCCTTCTACGTACTGCAAGTACCCCTCCATGCTAAGCATAATTAATTAGGTGTAGAGTGATAATATCTCTCACATCCTTTTCTTCAATCAAAGATGCTACATGGGAAAAAAAAAAAGATGAATACTGTAAAACCTGAAAAACTCACTGCATGAGACTTAAACGAATTGGGGACTGGCATTTGATGTATTGTGTATATAGACAAAAACATTCACATCCATTTTACTTTCGAGAATCTTAGCTCCTCACGAAATTTGTGAAAGTTTCATACACACAAACATTTCTGGTTTTGAAATAAGATACATTGACAACTTTTAATGCTGCCATTTTATATGTATTATCCACATTCACTTGAAGTGAGTTAATGCCCTTCTTGCTCTGTGGCGATATTTCAAATCCATTGCTGCTCAGGGTAATGCCATGAAGGTAATACCCCCTGATTACGGAGACTGACTGACTTCATATGGCAGGGGCAAGACATCTAGAGGGTGGCAATCCGTAGCATCCACTTATCTCTCATTCCGTCTGGGCTTGGGTTATGTGGCATCACTGGGGCACAAACCTTACCCCTTCAAGAAGACATTACCTCAACTTGAAACTTACAAAAGTTGAGGGTAATATAACTCCCCCTGCTTTCTGAAAGAGGTGCCTGTAAGTCAAATGCTCGTTCATTATACTAGAAAAATTGAAAATATGCAGTATTCTCTGCATATTTTCTTACATACAGGTATGAAACATTACAAAAGTATTGTAGACTTCTCATCCAGAGATGGCAGTACCAAAACTTTAAACATTCATCTCATCTGAACAGATTTTCTAATTTTCCTACGACTTGGCAGATGTGCATGTGTCCACTCTTAAAATTCCTGCATTCTCTAATTTCACATATTTGGATTTCTCAGTAATTCTCCTTTAAGAAATTTCACACACAGCATGTTTCTTCCCTGACCTATATACATATTCTAGATTTGCATAAAAATGAATAGGGTGAAAGCAAGGACTGTCCTTTAGACTTGTGACAGGCTCCCTACTAGCCTTTGCCAAGGTCCTGTTGCTGTATAGTGGTCAGTAAGTGGGGGCAAACGAAGCAACCACAGCTGAGTGCGACAATGCGAGGACCTTCGGCTGGGCTCGCTTCCCTTGCGTGTTATGGCCATCATACAGCGTGAGGCCTTGTCAAAGGCTAGCTCCCTACAGGCACAGGCCACGCACACCCTTCATATAGCACCACACATGCTCCAACCACCAACAGCAGTCAGGTGCGGACTAACTAAAATAATGCAGGTGCAAAGTAGGAACAATGAGTACCAGTCATCTCTCACTTCATTTGTGAACACAGATCAAGGTAGTTAATGCAGGATGCAGCAGATTAGCCACACACGACGACTGAAATATGAATCCTTATAAATGTACCAGCGAAAGCTTTGAGGTGCCTGACATAATTCTGTTCGGGGAATTTGATCATTCATCAGATCATGCTTGCCATACTTTATGACAATTTCACATCCATGTCTCTCCTTTCCCCCTACCTACCCTTGTAAAGACAGAAATGCAAGTGCATTATATGGAATAAACATGGAAAAACTTGAAAATCTATGAAATAAAGATAATTTTTTTTTCTCTCTGTGAAGTATCATTAATATGTCAAAGTCACCTCCAGCATGGTAACAGCAAGCCATTACAAGTATCCTTGGCCGCTGCAATGGTAGTTCCAACCTACAATACATAGGCATGTTGTATGCAACAGTTGTTGAACGGTGACAGTCTGTTTGGGGGGCTTGGATATTTTAGTTCCATATATATCATCCTCTCGTAAAAAAAAAAAAAAAAAATTAACATCCCTGACCATTTGCACTCTATCCTGAACTCAGATCATTATTGTCGGGGATGATGGGTAGTCAGTTTGTGAGTGCTGTTGCCATTGGCAACCCCCAACAAACAAGTGTCAAAACTCCTTTGCCGTAATTCCTCGCAAACCTGTTGAGGTTACAGGTGGTGGTCGACTGAGAAGCAAATTCTGGAGTGAGGTGAAGTCTTGCGCAAAGAGACAAGTCTATGTCAGATTAAACTTTCAGACATGTGTTGCTCTGAAATGGAACATGAATATTTTAACAGTTGCTACTTCAGAATTTTCTTCGTCATAATTCTAAAAAGATAACAAAAGACTCACCCATTCTCCATGTGATCGAAGAATAGACAATGGTTTCCTAACAGCTGTTTGAACTTACCACCACACTTTCCAATTTACTAACTATACCCAGGGTGTGACAATTATAACAGCTGTCACATTGGTATGTAGTCTTTGGTATGTGTGTTTTGAAAAAAGAAGAAGAAAAGAACATGATCAACAACACATTGATAAAATAAGACAATTCTCTGGAAGTGACTATTTCCATTGATGTCATGACTTCATAGTATACAATAGACAATATCTCATCTCCAGAGTATTTTCAGTGTAGATGGCAGCCGACAAGTAGAGTATAAATGTCACATTTTGACTGAAGCTATTAGCAAAAAAAAAAAAAAAAACAATTAAAAACAAGAGACCCGGGGGTCTTGCGCTCACCTGAGTATCGCAAGTTCACCTTTCACGTAGTCACTAATCTAAATATTCACAGCTCTACCAAAATTTGACCAGGCATTCTCAAGTAGAATATGAAAATGTACAATAAGGGCCAAATTTTTTTAAGATTCCTTAATTTGGGGGAACTGCGGGCCCCCTGGGACCCCGTGGATAAGGCATGGTGCCCATTTCGATAAAATGAGATCCTAACCCCCTAGGGATGCTACCTGCCAAGTTTGGTAAAAATCCATCAAGATGAAAATGTACAATTTAGCCCCCCCCCCCCCCCTGCCCCCAAGAGGGGCACCCCTGGATGTGCTATGAACAAACTTGAAACTACAGTCATCAATGTACTAAACTCATAGTATTATCTTAGCTTTATCACTTCTGGTTCTAACGTCAATTACCATATGGTCGCCATTGCGGTAAGGTCGCCAGACATTCACATCGCATGTAACGCGTGCCGCGATCGGAGATGACCTTGGGCGACGGATTTTCATCACTCTCAAAATACATTTGTAATTCACCTTTTTCCTCCGTAAAAACTCAAATAATTGTAATCAAAATATATTTTACCATATGTAAGAGGTATTCAAACCATTTTTAATGCGAGGATGTTTTTGATTTAGAATGGATTTCAGGTTGCAGACTAAGGGAGGTTTTCAAACGCGGTGACGGATGATGCATCCTTCATTGAAGTGTGTGTATAAACACACACACTAATACTATGTGGTAGGGTATGGGCGGCGAACTAATTCAGTGCCGATATTACATATGTAGTTCGCCCACCCGGAAGTGCATAGGAATTACACACAAGTGGCGACCATACCGTAATTGACGTTAGAGAAAATTTCAAAGATTCCTTAATTTTGGGAGGTTTGGGCCCCTTGAGGCCCTCTAGGTGGGACACGGTGCCCATTTGAACAAATGGAGATCCTAACCCACTAGGGATGCTACATGCCAAGTTTGGTGAAAATCGGTCATGGGGTTCTCAAGAAGAAGATTAACATGTACAATTTAGGCCCCATTAGGACCCCTCCTCTGGGTTCCAAGGGGGGGGGGGGGGGCACCCCTGATTCCGCCACGAACAAACTTGAAACTACAGTCATCAATGAACTAACTCATGGTATTAACTAGGTTCTATCACTTCTGGTTCTAGGGATGAAGTTTTTAAAGATTCCTTAATTTTTTTTTTTTTTTTTTTTTTTTTTGGGGGGGGGGGGGGGGGGAGAGGTGGTTTGGGCCCAATGCCCCCCTCCCCCCCCCCCCACCCAGTGGGGCATGGTGCCCATTTTATAACAAATTGAGATCCTAACCCCAAGGGATGCTACCTGCTAAGTTTTGAAAAAAAAATCAGTCATGGGGTTCTCAAGAAGAAGATTAACATACTAATTTAGGCCCCATTAGGACTGCATTTCTGAGCTGCAGCTGATTTCTGTTGTGTGTTCCTTAACATACAAACTGACTGCTCTTCTGAAGACACTCTTCCATCTAGTCAGTGAGTGGGACTAAAGGCTCACAAAGTTAAAAATTTCCTTCCCCAAATGAGGAGCAAAGAAGCAAATCCTTAGGTCAAGCCTTGATACTGCAAACTACATACAAGATGCGTGCTCTAAAGTCAAGCAAGGATTTTGACTGGATGTGTGGGTTTCCCATTGTAGAGATGATTCGGGCCAACTGACAGCATTAATGTCATATGCAGCATTTAGATTGAGAACAGCCATGTTGACATATGTCGTTTAAAAGAACTTCACAAGTTGGTCCTTCATTGTCTCTTACCCTCTCTTTTGTGATTTTAACTAATAGATGTTGCTAAAAAATCAGCAAACAAAGCCAATCAGCTGACAAAGAGGTTTTTAGATTTGCACGATAACGCCTATTATACGTCACTGCATTGCACACATGAGCCAAGTCCTGACAGCCCCCTCGTTGCCTCCCTGATCACAACTCCAGTGTACAGCAGAGCATGCCTAGAATTATGTATCCTAGCAAGAATCAGGACACCTTGTGTGTCATCTGCAATTATATATCTGTGAACATTTTCCTGTCACAAGCTGAAATCCAACCACTCTTTCATCACGCTAACTCAACAATTTGTTGTTGTTGTTGTAGTTGTTTCCTTTTCTTCTTGCTGTTCGAACAGCATTGGGTACCAGAATGTGTAGCATTTTAGTTTTTATTGTGTGGAATGAGTCATGCTTGCATGCAAAGCCTGATTGAAGTTGGGACCTGTTCAGCAGCTTTAAATGAAGATGCACTGATTTCATCAGACTTGCCAAGGGGATGGCATCAAACTTCCCAAACATAACTGTATTGCACAATTCTGCCGAGAGTACATCCTACCTTACAAATTGTTTATGCCTATTGTTGTTCACTGCTTCTCACCATTGCTTTTCAGCTCCAAATGTTGTACAGAATAAAACAACTTTGAGATGATAATCCTCTGAGAGTATAGCATGTAATTACCAAAGAAAGACTATGTACAGAAACAGGAGCCCCCAACTCCCGCTCCTCCCCACCCCCTAAATAAAAAGCAGAAGGAAAATCTTTACACCACATACTCCAGCATTTTTACATTTGATTTGAAAAAATGAACAAACCAAATTGTTGCAGCAAATAGTGGCTTAACCCTAAAAGGGCCAGGCTTTTTTGGCTATGCTAAGACCGGGGGAAGGGGGCGGATTCCACCCCCCCCCCCGAGATCTCGGCCATTGGGGGTGCAATCGCGATCAAATTTTGCATGCGTGAGACCCACGTCATAATCTACAAGATTGTGTCATAAGATTTTTTGAAACAATCAATTTCTAATTTTAATTAATTAATTATGCAAATTAAGCTCAAGATCCTATTTTAGCCTAATCAAAAGCATTGAGAGTCTAATTTTTGATCTGTAAATCTGTTTTAGCATATTCAACAATTGTAAATCACAAAAACTTCCAAAACTCATTTCAATTCTTATGTATTTTATTGTTTTCAGAATTTCTTATGTAGTTCTATGTTTTTCAACTTTTGTTTTTTCCTTCTTTGTTTATTGGAAATTGTCACTGACCACTTTTCTACCATAACTACTTGTAGCATAAAATTAATCAATGAAAGTGATTAATTGTAAAAATAATCAGGTTTTTATGACTTTCATGACAGAGCACTGTTTTTCATAGGAAATGTACACAAAATCACAAAATTGTGCCCATTTTGGGGCGACATTCCGTTACAAAAATGGGCGTGCCTTCTTGCGTTACAGAATTACAGCGCGAAACGTCGAGGGGGGGTGGATTCTGCCCCCCCGGCCCTTTTCGGGTTAAGACAAGATGGGAAAGAGTGCACCTTCAAGCACAACATCAATAATTACTTGGTTCAACGGGACTTCCCGTAGCACTTCTTTTGGCCTACTTTCAGACAAAACGCTAACCCAGTTTAGAGAACAAAGGAAGTGGTTATTCTCGGGATGCACAAATGATCGTGTATGTTACTAAACATTCTGCATTATTTATAGTTCCTGGTCGTTAATCACTTGCCAACTGCTGGGGGAATATTGACAGCACTCGGGCTGCTGGCTATGCATCTGTCATGGAGCTGGCTCGCCCAAGGGCTAGGCCACAGGCTGCTGGTTGTCAAAAGTGAAGGCAGACCGCATGGGGTGTCCAAATCACGACAGTGTCACGAACATCTTTCATGCATGCTACCAAAATATCATGCAAATGTCAGCATCTCTACCCCCACCCCCCTTTTAATCTAATCTCCAACTCTCATTTATGATATGACAGTGATCATCATTATGTGGTCTTCATCTAATGCTTTCTTCTCAACTTATTTCAAACAAAAACAAAATGATATCTAAGTATGGATTAAACACTTACAATTTTTAAAAAATTATTCCCTCTTTCTATTCTCCATATACCTCCATATCTCACGGCACAATCTTCTACTTCAAATCTGTTTCGATCCACCTGCATGGATTTCTGTCTCACTATGATCGCTTCACTGTCGCTCTTTATTAAAACACACAAATCAACATGAAACGCTATTACCAGCGTGCTATTTCTGCATCCGCACACTTGGCAGTTGCCCTTGATTCACACAGTACAATGTCTACAGCGCATCCGTAATACGCAGCTCAAGTTTCAGTTTGTCTCCCTCTAGAGGGAGACAAACTGAAGAAAATTCAAACCTCAACCTTCGCCCCTCTAGAGGGAGACAAACTTAAGAAAATTTAAACCTCAGTCTTCACCCCTCTACTTAATACTCTCTTGCATTTATTGTCCGCCTTGGACGACTTAACATTACAATGTCAAATTTCGGGGCTTGGGTGTTTGTTCCAAGTGCATCGTGTCACTGCCAGCAACCAGGTATAGCCTGGTGGAAGTGTCGCTGCCCAGAAAGTAGTAGCTGACAGGTTTGAGCCCGTGGTTCTTTTTTCCCAACATAATTGTTGAATTACAGATCAGTAGTCCAATCTTACAAATTTTATTTGTTAGAGGGAGACAAACTGAAGAAAATTCAAACCTGAACCTTCAACCCTCTACTTAATACTCTCTTGCAAAATAGATGTTGTCCATTGGCATCTCACTGTTGCCACAGTTCTTTATTTCTGTCAAGTTTTTTTTTAAATTCATTTAATCATTTCTTGCAGTTCTCAACAAAGCTTCAGTGTGGTATCCTAACAGAACTGGTTCTTTTTTTCTGATATGTTTGTTGAATTACAGATCAGCAGTTCAATCTTGCAAATTTCATTTGTTAGAGGGAGACAAACTGAAGAAGATTCAAACCTCAACCTTCAACCTTCTCCTTAATATTCTCTCGCAAAATATATGTTGTCCATTGATATCTTAATGTCGCTGCAATTCTTTATTTCTGTCAAGTTTTTTTCTTAATTCATTTAATCATTTCTTGCAGTTCTCAACAAAGCTGCAGTGCGGTATCCTAACAGAAAGCATGGTTTTGCTTTCATACCTGCACTGAAAGAGGAAAGTGATACATGACTGCTGTCATCATGCATGTGTTCTTGAGAGTTTGACACATTGTGGCTGCTTTCACACCTAACATGATCGGATGGAAATAATCCGCAGAGACCGCAAAACTCCACTGAGGACCTTTGAGTCACACATCGTGAGCAGGAGTACCAACTGATACCAGTACCTTTTATTCCAGTCTCAACCCATCTTTAAAGATCGATATGTCTTTCCATATACCACTGGGATTAAAGGATGTCCCTGTAACTATAATGGTGAAGCAATAGTGTGACCACAGCCTGTCCTCACTCACACCCCCCCCCCCCCCCCCCCCCCCCACATGTTTGGTTTCGGGATTATGACAAAAAGTGGCAAGTTTTGGGTGAAACCTGCGGATTGTTGTAGTGTGGCTCATACCTACACTCAACATGATACTGTGCATAGGAGTTTTACAGTCATCTGCACAAGTTCAAATCCACAGTACTTATCAATATCATACTTTGATATTGATGACTGAAACTTACACTTGACATTTCCTAACCCATGGTATGTCAATCACATGGCTATCACTACCGGTAATAGCTTTAACATTTGGAGGTAGTACTAGTCCAAAGATGGTTTATTGGTGTCTATTTCACATGTACCTTGAGACCATACTGCATGGCCCTTGTATGCATTTGATTTCTGACACTCATTGCAAGTGTTAGCCTAAGAATACAAAAATACCTAAAACAAACAAAATAAAACAAAAATAGATCAGAATCTCTCAAATGATGTGCCTCAAATAAAAGTTTTTTTACGCAAGATTTGTTGGCTGAAAACAAAGCGAACGGTAAACTTACAAGTAAGATTTGCATTGTTTCTATCACTCTTGCTATCAAAGTTTTCTTTTTTTTTTTAAGTAATGCGAAGGGGAATTCACTGAACCACTTGTAGTGTTTCCCTGTGATGTGGATTCTTCCACTTGGGAATTATGTGTGCATAACAAGCAATATCTCACAAATTGATGAAGCATATTGGATAACAACAGTAGCAACAGTGAGAATTGTGCTCCTGCTTCAGTTTACATGGCAACAAAGACCAAGCACACTTTCTGCTCTACATGAGTGTTGCTATAAACAGATGGCGATAAGAATTTAGTGCTAAGTGTGATCCATCCCTGCCCTCTGTTGGTTGGCATCAACAATATACTGATTAGCCCTTGACATTATCACAGAGTCACGCAAAGAGCAGAGCGTGTGAGTTTACAGACATGTACAATCACTTATGCAGCATTTAAAAAAAGAACAACACAAGGTAAGACGAGAAACAACCTCCCCTCCCCCCCCCCATTTCATTTTGTTTTATTTTGTTTTTGGTTTTATTTTGTCTTGGGTTGTTCTTGTTTTTTCCCCCCTTTTGCTTGAATCAGTGTTGGCTGCAGACTACTGGGAATTGGGCCAATTCTACATGAGTTTTAGCTTGCCGAGTTGTGGGGTGGCACACAAAAGAGGCACTTCATAATGCCATCAGGGGCGGGTGTCAATGTGAAAGCTGTAGTTCCATCTGCTGTTGCCCTTTTAAGGGTTAACAGATTATTAAAGCATTAAGACACTGACACGCACCTTTACTGTCTTATAGCCACATGTTTTGTAATCTCTTACTATTTTGGGGCATCCCTTAATTAAAAAGAACTAGAATTATCACTGAAGGTGATTAATACCCCCGCCCCTAGTGTTGCTTTATAGTATGTGATGTCATGAGGGCAATGACGTTAATACCAAGTTTGTGCATTTGTCAAATTGGAAACAGAATAATCTTAGTTTTACTGTATAATTACAGAGTTGACACGGAGTATAAAACTTACAGCAAATGGAAACATGCTTTCCCCCAGCAGCACTACACTTAAAGACCATCATAGACACCAAATTTGACTTTCATAGCTTGAATAGTTTATTTTGATACAAAAATGAGTGGTTACCATGGCAACAAATTTTCCTTAAACTTACACATTGGTATCTTGCAAAACTACACTTCTAGATCATTATACATACTAAATTTAACTTTAATTGCTTGAATGATGGAAAAGTGATTTGATCTGCAAGGTTTTGGTAAAATTGTGGCTACCATGGCAACGGTTTGTGTGACGAACGCAAAAATTATGCGTTCCACATCTATACCTCAGGGCCATAATGCCTACCAAATTTGGTTTCAATTGCTTGAAAACTGTGGAAGAAGTTCACTCCACAGGATTAAAAAAAAAATGCGGTTACCATGGCAACGCATTGTCCGATACAAATACAAGGGACATTTTGCAAAACTACACTTAAAGAGCATCATACACACCAAATTTCACCTTCATAGATTAAATGGTTCAATTTGATACAAAAATGAGAGGTTGCCATGGCAACACATTTTTCTTATATTTAACACATTGGTGTCTTGCATAACTACACCTCCCGATCATCATACATACTAAATTTGACCTTAATTACTTGAATGATGTGGAAGTTATTTAATCTACAAGGTTTTGGTAAAATTATGGTTACCATGGCAACGCTTTGTCCGACAAACACAAAAATTATGTGTTCCACATCTATGCCTCAAGGCCATAATGCCTACCAAATTTGATTTCAATTGCTTCAAAACTGTGGAAGTTGTTCACTCCACAAGATTTTGAAGAAAACATGCGGTTACCATGGCAATGCTTTGTCAAGTACAAACACAAAGAGTGTTTTGCATAACTACACCTATAGATCATCATAGGTACCAATTTTGAAATTGATCGCTACTATGGAAGTTATTCAATCCACAAGGTTTTGGTAAAATTATGGTTACCATGGCAACGCATTGTCCGACAAACACAAAAACACACGTCATGCACATCTATACCTCAATATCATCATTTACCCCAAGTTTCATTTAAATTCCTTCAAAACTGTAGGAGGAGTTCGCGACGCAAGATTTTGCATTTGACCGACCGACCGACCGCCCGACCAACATCACGGTGATTCCTATATACCCCCTTCACACTACATTGTATGTGTGGCAGGGGTATGATAAAGCTTGAAAGGAACAACATACAATGCTTGGAAAAAAATTATAACATGCGACTTCTAATTCTCACTATTACTCTCATTACTGATGCAATTCAACAAAAATTTTAGATATTTTGGCATGTGTACGTACTCTAGAAAGTGAATAGGGCCTAAATGACTGAATGACAAAATGTGTAAAATGAATAATCAAATACAGCTGTAAATAAACAAATCAATAGTTTCAATAAAGGTCGATTTAATCAATAGACCTGTTTAAAGGAGTAAAATGCATATACATTACAACAGAATTGAGATATGATAAAAGATATAACATTAATGAAAAATGAAAATGAGATTCTTTCCAAACCCTGCTCACTGTTGACAGTGTATCTCTAGTTCACAAACTTTTGGGAAATTTTTGTTTCCAAAGTGCTATCTGTACACAGAAGAAGAAGAAAAAAAAAAGGCAAAGGGACACTTTAATACTAAAACATGGTCATCATTAAAGGCACTATCCAAACAGATTTAATACTAAAACATGGTCATCATTAAAAGGCACTATCCAAACAGAAACTACAGGAACCCCAGATGACATCTATTAAAGAGTCAACAAAAATTAGACTGGACTTGTGTGACATCAGAGGCACACATTCACATTGAACTTTGTGTCTGCTTAAACATAGTTGTGTCCCCAAGAGACTGCTGGAATAAACAGTAGAATACAAAAACAAAAACAACGAGGCTGTCTGATTGAGGACAGTCAGTAGGTGTAGAGATGTGCACAAACAAGTCTAGTGAACTTCAAAGGGCATAATGTCAGTCAGTTGTAACAGGGAGGTCGTTGCAGTGTCCATCAATGCGCCACTGCTGCCATGCAATGGATTTTTACAAGAATCTCCATACATAATACCCAAATCCATGGTACCCAGTCCTATGCATGCGTGTAGACTTCACTCGCTACTGGCTTTATAGTGGACCATCGGACCAATATCAACACTTTGATGCGTTGAACGTCGGGTATCATCAGTTTTTCGGTACTTTTATAGCACACTGTTTGTTATGCCAACCTGCAAATAACTGAGATGATAGACGCTGTGGGTCACACGCACCAAGCAAGTCTGTATTCAAATACATGTCCTCACCTTAAGCTGAGAAACAGACGGGAGGTATGTGCAAAGACTGTGTGACATACATTTTTGTTCTTAATCTGACAATATGCAAACAGTGAATGGTCACAAGTGTGAATTTAAGGTACAAGATTTTGCATGAGGTGAAAGATGTGATGTCGCATTCATCTGGGCATCGCCTTGTTGAAGAGAGTGTCTCAATGAATGTAAAATCTTGTTTCAGTGGACATTTATGGGCCATTTCTAGATATATCGTATTTGTCTCATGAATACAACATCATGGACATTAACCAGTATTGTCAAAGACCTGAGTATATGTAACAACTTCTCCTCAAGGCGAGGCAAAAAGGAAGTGTGCAAGTCAGCAGACGAACCTAATTCAAGCTGATGGCAGTAACGTAGATGGTCAGTGATGCTATTGTGCATAATCTATAACCCCTTGACAGCGCTTGGTTCTCTTTGGAATACCAGGTTAATGTGAAAGAGTGAGAGGAAAAAACTCTCACCTGTTGCGGCAGGACGGCATCTGTGCCAATCAGCTGCGCCTGGCGTCCTATGGGGTGTTCCTCCACGACGTTCACCTGTGACTGGCCAATCTCGGGTGTCATGTGATCAGTGGTGCCTTGCAGGTCATCACTGCTGTGCACATTGCTTGCTGTCTCCCCTGAAAGCTCTGTGTCTTGAAAGAAAAGAATACAAAATATCCACAGTCCAGTTTCCTAATGTGAGAGAGTCATAGATACATGTGTAGATACATTATTCTCTTTTTGGCCATGGACCTAATAACAAACTACTGTGCATTCCCTTTACTTGTTTGAGTCAAAGCTTTTAGTTTATCTTTACAAAAAAGTCATTGTTGTGTCTAGGCAAGCCCAAGATTTATGGGCACAGGGAAACAAAGTATGTAGTAGAGAAATTTGGTAAAATCTAACGATGAAATGGGTGCAATCATTTTAATACAGATATTGGTCCTAGTACTCCCATTGGCAATATAGTGTTTCTACAGTGTGTTCTTAGTTGCAGACAAACAACAAAACAAAGGATACATTTTGTAACTTTTTTTTTTTTGCATATAGGAGAGCTCAATTTATCACTGTGGCATGAATAGAACACATTCTTCACATTTAAAAGTGTTCCATAAGTCTTAAAACCTTTACATGTGTCATCAGTTTAGACACATTCAAAACGCGATATAATATGAATGAAAGTTTACCATAACACAGAAAAAGCCTTCTCACTCACATTTTAAAACTCTCTTCTCATTATTTATTCATCTAAATTGTTTATCTGTATATATCATACATACATGGATGCATATTAATAACAGAAGGCACCAAATCATTTGCCTTGATCAATTATCAAAAGATGATTTTCATCCAAAAGAAATTGAGGGGATGCAGATGAAGAGATACATTACATATTTCTCCTTCTTTCTTCTCAATTAAGACATTAAAAGCCAAATGAAAAATTTCCCTCACATTTTTTTTTTATTACATATTACTTGTATACAGTGCATGCTGTGTTTCGAAAAACCAATCATGATTAAGCGGTCGTATAGTTTTGGTTGAGAGCTAACTTCAGGTTTCTATCATTTTTTGGTGAGATGATGAGAAACTTCTTATAAAATACGGAAGAGCATGTAATTCCAAGTAGAATTCAGCGTTTATTTGATGAAAATTGGTTTTGAAATGGTTGAGATATCCAAAAAGAGCAGTCCTAATAAAAGGTGGGACCCACCTTTTATTACGATCGCTTTGTTTTACTTTGTTTTTGGATGTTTCAGCCATTTCAAAACCGATTTCCACCAAATGAACTTTGAATTCCTTTTAGAATAGTATGCTCTGTACTATTTCATAAGTGGTTTCTTGGTATCTCGCAAAAAAGCTAAAAGCCCACAACTCATCTCCACCAATACAATACCATCTCTTTAAAGTCGTCATCAGATGACCAATGCCATACAATGAAGAGCAACGCATCTTTGGAGAAGCAAAATTTCAGTTGGAAGTACTGTATCCCTTAAAAGATTTAGTGGAACTCGTCACTTGTTCATAACAATGTCATGGCCATTGATAAGTTAGTCACTGTCACACGAGGAAAGTTGAATTAATGAACATTTCATCACTTCCGTGTACTATTGTTAAGTTGGAGGGTGATTCAGAGAACACTTGAAGGCCCACTTCATATTTCTCCCCCCAGCGCCTCAGAAAAAGGTTCTTGACAAACAAAAGTATCAGCAGCGTTTATGACCTCATAACTTACATGAAAATGTGTTGCTTCCTCTGTCACCTCTCATCCCTCCCCCACAATTCATATGAAATTTATCATAATGCCCCTCCCTCCCATAGCCTCTTATCCCCTCTACTCTCACTCCCCCACCCCATCCCATGCCCCTGCATACTACGGTAACTAAAACATCTTTTACTTTTCTTTTAGGGTGGGGATGGAAGTGTGAGGTTGTTGTTGTTGTTTATTTGTTTTTGGTTTCGCAAGCAATAGCAAAGGAGGAATATTTGAATGCAAACAAATAATTCTCTGTACAAAAATGGACTTCTGTATACCTTGTAACTGATGTTGAGAGTTTAATCTAAATCCCATAAATTCAAATCTTTCATGCTCCTAACTCGAACCCCCCCCCCCCCAATGCAATCTCTTTACTTGGCAATTCTGCTTGTGAATGACTGAGAACCTGATCAGAATACTCTTGTAGTACCATTTGCATAGCAGTTGTCCCCCGCAAACTGACCTGGATCACTAATGGTCAGTGACAGGGTAGCATTCTCTGCCTGTTCCCTTGGTTCGCGTAAACAAATATTCAGTGCAGACAGCCTCTTTCTCAGCAGCAAGCGATAACCCCCAGCAAACAAATGGTTGACAGTAGAGTCAAATATTTGAGACACTGACAGACCATATCTGTCAATAGTTACACAAGTAAATCCTAGGGCTTTTGACTCTGACAGAAGATTTATTTTTGCCATCTTCTGATGTGAATGCAAATCTTGGTTTTCAAAGTTCTTGGAATATGCTCACTGGCTAGAATGAAAACATCTTTGATTGATTTAGAAAGAGTTGAAACACACAAACAAGTTGCTATGTACAATGAATACTGTATTTGTCACTTCCAATGTTGGGCCTGACATTATGAGTCACTTGTTATCTCAGCAGCACTCATCAATTATTATGACAAAAATGTCCTCTCTTTTCAATATAAGTTTTCTTCCACATCTACAGTATAATGCTTTCCACACATTTTGCTCTCTGTTTTCTACCTTTCTCCAGATGTTCACATCCGTTGTCACATATTGATAGTTATTCTGGAAATTTGTCTCTAGATTATGAGCATCTCCAAGCAAGGCGTGTTGCCCCAATAAAAGTAAATCTTGTTGATGGCTGTGCCACCAGTAGAACTGAAGATTATTTTGAATTGATCAAAATTTACATGCTAGGCAAAAGTAAAACCTATGTACTTGTACTTTATTGCACAAAATTCACACCAGCAGTTTAAATATAGACCATGGATTATGCACATTTAGAACACACAATTGCGTGTGACACATCACCCAAGGTGCTACAGTGTACGTACATGTGAATGTAAGCACTTGCCCGATTGCTCAGGTCAATTGAAAAATCAAAGTCGTGTAAGTGTTTTGGAACAATGAGAAAAAATGCTTGCCTGAATTGGGCAGGCAAAAAGTTTTGAAATCACTTTCTTTTTCACTCCCCCCCCCCCCCCCCACAAACCATGGAGCTACAACGGATCAAACCAAGTTTGTGAGTCCAATATGTTTAAGAGTTCGAATCAACATGTATTAATTGTTTACTCCAATGATTGTGTTTTATTAAGCCCTTTACTTACAAGATGTTTTAAACATTTTCTTACAGTTTGGGACTTCCTTTCGGGCAACTGTTTTGCAACAATTTTAAAATCTGCTTGCCCAAATGGCAAGTGGTCTAAAAAGAAAAAAAAAAGTTATGTAGCACCCTGTGGATCACCTACATTTGTATGCCAATACACATCTAATGCACAAGCTGACAAGCATATTCTGCACTTGTTTTGGATCATAAATGGAGTACATTTAGACCATGGTATTGATAAAAAATACCCTGGTAAATCTGAGGTTTTTGTAAACAACATTGCATTCAAACTGCCAAAATGTACACAGTATTCTTGGTGTACTGCCCGACAGCCCCTATGACACCGAGAAGAAAAAACTGAATTCTTTCTACAGCTGTGTGAACTTACTACAGCCTAGCTTTCCAATACTAGTGCCACAAGAGCTGTTTTGCCCAGTGGCACACCTTTACCGATAGGCAAATGCTGACTTGTGATTGGCTAATAGTGAGCTAGTGTGGTGACTCCAGTCACCAATCCCACTGCAGAGCATGTTCTCTCACGGCATGCAGTATGTGCCAAAACAGAGTTTGGCATGGTATACTTTGGCACATTAAACTGATTTACACTAGCAAATCCAATATCATTCTGTTGGCTAATCTCCAATGCGTAGCATAAGGGGGATCTCCACGGAAACCACTTTAGGGCATATCTTTTTCTCCCAGTCTGTTTTTTCTTCAATCTCTTTAGATCTAACACTCAAAATGTAACTTGGTTCTGTTACTGTAAGACGAGGAATTTTCGCGTGCATTTTAATTTCGCGAGCGCCAATATTCGCGAAATTAAAATGCACGCGAAAGTTCTTGTCTACACTATATGCATTGAATGCCAGTGGCAGTTCGCGAAAATTTCATGCCGCAAAAAAGGCCGTCGGCTCCAATTCGCAAAAAATTCATGCCGCGAATATATCATGTTTTACAGTATAGACTTACATGTACATCAAGTTAGCAATCACATACATGCCCAGCATTACTGTCCGGACAGAAACCTACAACTGGACATACAGGACTGTACTGTACTGGGTGTTGTGTACAGTATGTACGTAAGAAAAGACTTTATGACTTCAAACCCCCAGCACATCTCCAGCATATTTGCTTGTTTGTTTGTTTGTTTGTTTTTGGAAAACTCTTTAAATATAGTTACTGTAAAGTGGCCAAATACACTCATTTTTGACAGAAATCTCTGCCAGCCCACAGCAGGTTTGGTTCAATGGTGTCCTCAAATGCCAAAAGAGTTGGTGGCTAAAAGAGCTGAATTTTGGTGCCATCACCTCAGAGAATATTGATAACTACAAACTGTACTCACTTATTTATTGCAACACTGCAATGTCTACAAAAAGTTGTGGGTCTATGTTCAAATTTTTGAGGGAATGCAAGAAATTAGAAACAATTGTAGACACCTCTCAATACTTTTTTTTTTCACCTTTTGGCATATCAAATATAATAGCAAGTAAGCAAAGGTACAAGAATTTTGAGAGTCACACCTTATACCTGCATGTACAACTGTACAGTGTTTAAGAACATTGTAAAACCACAAACATTCATGGCAAAAATCTTTCGCAATTCGTTCCTGACATTCAAAGCATTGTGTAGACAAGAACTCTAGCATGCATTTTACCTTCACAAAACTTAGTTCCTTGTGAAATTCATGTAAGTTTCATGCACGCAAAGATTTTGGGTTTTACAGAAACCCATTATTCATGTGGATGACACACTTGACAAGATGCTTTCATTTGCTTGTGGGCAAGTCCAAGATAAGGTCCCCTCAGAAGGCAAAATTTCATCTTTGCTCAATATTGACGTGTTTGGTATCATTTTGAAGCTTATGAGTTGAAGTTTTGATTTCCATGGAGGAAAAAATGATATTATGTAAGTTTATGCAAATTTCAAGGGCTTCATTTGCATAAATGTGAAACACAGCGTTACGTATGGGACATTTATAAAAATTCATATTAATTCAAAGGAAAGCAAATGATATTTGATTAATATGTGGACATAAGAAGTTCATAAAATAGTTTAACTTGGTATAAAAATTTAGGGATTATGCAAATGATTATGCAAATTAGCTCGTGTCTTATCATGAGATGTCCCATACGTAACAAATTGAGGTCATTTTTTTAGGTTTTTTCTGAAATTGCTATGGATATTTTAATGCCCTTTTGGAAAGTTCTAATTTATTGTTTAGAGAAACTAAATACCATAGAAAAAAGAAAAAACAGTAAAAGAAATATATTCTATTAGGCATTAAAATAATGTTACGTATGGGACAAATGCGTTACGTATGGGACAGCCTCATACATATTGCATGTAAATGCATGTAGCTAGCTGGGAAGGTCTCTCAGTACACAAATGGTCAATCATCCTGAAGAAAGCATCCCAACATTGTAGTTACTTTTTGAGTTTTAGACACTTGAAACAATGCATGTACTTGACTGAACAATTTTCAGAAAGGGGGAGGGGAAAATGGCAAAATACACAATGAAAAATCAGCATTAAAGGGATGGTATAGTTTTTGTAGAAATGGGGATTCAGTTTTCAACATTTAATGAGATGATTGGAAACCAATTATATGAAATACTAAAGAGCATACAATCCTAAGACTAGAGGAATTCAAAGTTTATGTGATGGAGATCCAATTTGAAATGGTTGTGATATATACAAAAAAATATATAAAGTAAAATGATTCCTTTTTATTGCAAGTGATACACAAATTGTCCTTATTCAGTTTCAATAGTAGCCACGACAAAATTCATGGGTATACATACCGAGGTGTGACACGAATCAATGACCTGACTGCTAGACAGACATCATATATCTACTCGATCACTGGGGTTCCATGCAGCAGGTATTGCTTATTTATTAAAATTAATATTTCTTGTGTCAAGTCATTTTTTGTTGAAACTAAATGGCAAACTGCCCTTCATCAATGGAAGTAAACACTTTAAACTATTCAATTTTTCAGTAGTAACTATCCTGATAAAAATAGGGCATACATACTCAGGTTGGTCATAAAAAATATAGAATATGATTAAATATGATTATGATGGTAAATATATGGGGAATATTGTTCCCTTGTCAATCTGGAACAGCATTTGAGTAATTTCAACTGATTCTACCTCAATAATTATGCAAAAATTTGTTAATGGGTATTTTGCAAAATTATTTTGCAAAATACCTACATAAACTTGGTTCTCCACACACTAAACGAATGGGGGACAAAGGGCATGCATACTCAGGTTGGTCATAAAAATATAAAAATATGATTGAATATGATTATGATGGTGAATATTTGGGGAATAATGTTTCCTTGACAATCTGGATCAGTATTTGAGTAGTTTCAACTGATTTTACTACAATAATTATGCAAAATACCATAAATATGGTTCTTCACACACTAAATGAATGGGGGACAAACTGTCCCATACGTAACTGTCCCATACGTAACACGTCACGTCTGTCTTTAATTAGAACCTGTAATTAGAGCTTTTTGCCTAATGACATGAAACTTACCTGTGATAATCTTGAGTGTTGTGACTTTCATCACAGTGAGTTACAAGTTATAGAATGAAATACTTTCAGAGAGTTTTGAGGTTGAAAAAAATGTTCAAAAAAACAAAAGTTTTCTGGTCCCATACGTAACGGCACATATTTTCTCTTCTAGAATATAAATGTCAAGGTCATTTTTCTCAATTTTTTACATGTTTATACTTCTCCTAGATATCAATCACCATGATGAAGTTCAATATGATCAAAGGCCATTAACACTATTTTTCAGGTCATAAAAGTCTCTGAATGTCCCATACGTAACGCGCGCATTATCTTGGACTTGCCCTTGTGTATTTACCCAAGAGAATTCTCACTCATCTAGAAGGAAGTTCTTGTGACTCACACAGTGTGCGTGAAATGAATTTAATCCACACTGCACGCACCATGTAATTCGAGATCCCAACCACGGCAAAACGTATCCACACTGGCAGAAATAATTTATAGTTCCCAGTGGGACCTTAAAGAGGGAAAATGAGTAATTGTAATGTCTCCATTTTGGGGCCGAATATTGTAATTTCTTCAGGAACAAAAGGCATTCAAGAAGGCAGCGATAAAAAGTGCATTCACTCCCCCTCTTCAGATTGAGAAGGGAGAACTAAAATGGGGTTGGAGAGGGGGATAGTTAAAGGAAGTGTGGGGGCAGAGGTGCTTCTCTGATCTGTGCCCTAAATCTGAATTGACTTGTGATGCAGAAGCTTTCTCTTGTGAGGAAGTCATATTTTAGGTGGAGGAGAATGGCAGCATTAGAGACTTTCATGAATAAACTCTTTTTGGACATTACCTTTGATCTGAGAGAGTAGTTTGGCATACAGGAAGCTAGCCTGGCAGATTATGTAAAGCTAATGGTAGTCCATCACTTAAATGCTACAGAAGCGAAACACAAGAATCATACATGTAAAGCAACACTTTAGGTATTATTCCCATATATACAAATATGATGTACATATACTGAAATCCATTACATCACAATTCCAATAAAAGGTTACACAACATTTTTGTTATGACCAATTTCCAAACTCAGTCCTTTTCTTTCTCTTTGAAAAGAAGAGCAAATGTATGGATATATCCTTACTTTAACATGTACAAATGAAATAAGGTTTGCAATAGCCAACAAACCACACCACTGTGATCAAAGATCATAAACTTGATATTTACCCTTTGATATCCCCTAATTCTACCCGCTTCCGTACAAATGCCTCTAAGAATCTGAAATGCATTCCGTGAAACAGAAGTGGGATATCGATTTCAGCAGACAAAAGAACATTTCAAATGAGGTTGGGAAGCGCTCAAATCCCCCGTGATAGCATTGTTCACACCTACGTCACTTGGATTGCTCCCAATACGTGAAAGGATGATGATGCATCGTGGGATGATTCCCGATTGTCACGGGAGCACGGGAAAGATGAGTCTCTTGCGGTATCTTTGGGTCACTGTTGATATCATCATACTCTCCCCGTCCTAAGACAATGACTTGCAATTACGCGCTTGCCAAAATTTGTGTATGCCGCTCTCATCAAGACTATTTCTGGCTGTCTTGTATCTGTAATTGATACAGAATGTGATAAGCTTGTGAATCCCCCCATAGATATGTGACACATTCACAGTGATTACGCTGCGATCCAGGTTACCACGGCAACACTGATACAGTCTTCCCTCAACCCAATCAGATTTACTTCTAGTACATTCAAGGGTATTGATTTTTTTTTCTTCTTTTCCTGACTCTTTTCATAAAAAAGAATTAAACATGCAACAGTTAGAGAGTAATGCAAGTCTAGACAACAAACTAAAAATAGCTGTCCTTTAATCTCCTCACATGACTCTTGGATATTTTGATGAATTTATGTCTAATTTCATTTGTTGACTGCCACATGAAAGTAACTCATCAATGTCACATTCTACTACAGGAAAAAAAAACTAAAACAATATGTGTAGAGTAATCATCCTTGTTTGCAACAGGGTGCCTATTTGTGGCAGAGGCCGTTTCATTCATTGATGAAAAGGCCCAATCAGGTGCAGGAGTACCCTCACTTCCCATAACACTTGCAAGTAACTCCTGCTTTTCTTCTATAGTGGGACTAAGCACACTTGATACTCAGTAAGTGTTTCATTGATGAATGAAACTGCCTTTGCAGCAAATAGGCACTCTGTCCCAAACAGGGATGATTGCTCTGTGTTATTCTTCATTTCATCACAAACAACAACCACATGGAGATAAAACCAGAGAATGCACTGTGACTTCATAGATTTAATGATCTTCCTGATTTTTCACTTATGTATGCATGCACCATCAAATTCCTCTTCAAAGAGATGACATTCCAATATTTCTCATGCTTGGTTGGTTCCTGGTGATGGGTTACAAAGATCTGAGACTTTTCCTCCTTCCACATGCACAAAATGTGCCTACTGACATGTGTACGTACAAAAGTACATACAACAGGTGTGGTGTATTAGTACACTTGCAAAATATTCACATGCCCAATGTTTTTCATTTCTTTCGTACGAGGAAGGGAGGCAAGCTGATATTGTGGACAGAAAATCTGCTTCAGGCGTGGAAGGTTCAAGGTTCAAATGCACGGACACCTACTCATCACAGTATTGAATCTTTTTATCAATGCAGGTATCACACAGAGGAGATAGTACTTTAGAAATACCGGTAATCCCTAATAATAATATAAGACAGAACATTGAACTGGGGTTCCTAACACTTATGCCGTGTTTACTCTGAGCACGGCAAGGGCAAAGGGCTTGGTTTTTGCTATGCTGCACCAAAAGGAACCATGTCTGGTTCTGTTTAAAAAAAAAAAAATAATAATAATAAATATCAGTAATTCGGTACGAAATCACCCATGATTTTATTTTTATGTCAAAATCAAGAGCAACAAAATCAAGAGGAGAAGATTAATTTTGTAACAAAATTATTAGCAGGGAAGTGATATTACAACAGAACCATACATGGTTCCTTTTGGCGCACCATAGCAAAAATCCCGGCCTGTTGCCGCTCCCATGCTCGGTGTGAACGCAGCATTACACCTGAAAATTGGGGGGGGGGGGGGGGGGGCGTGGTTTCATGTTTAATTGGCAATTAAAGGCACAGTTTACCTTTGGGACCAGTGATTTCAAAAATATTCAAAATATCACATTTGATGCATACGTTCAGGTCTGTTGTATCACAAAACATCCTACCATATAAAATTTTTGCAATAAAGCCTAAAATATAAGGAGATATCAGTGTTTTTCACAATAAACCGTAACTGTAGACGGTTTAGTCTGGAAACATTCTTATTATAACTATTGTTTACATTTTGTGTATTCAACAACACTTAACATCGATTATACAGATTCAAATTTTTACAGTGGTTGTTTCTATCCCTGACTCACATTTTAGACTTATTTTAAAGCACTAATGTTGGATTTTTGTTTCATCTGCAAATGGTAAATTATGCCTTTAATTCAAAAGTACTGAATGTATGATTATGAACTTCTCTGTGTGGATTCAGCTTGAGTTACTTAAACTAGAATTATCACTGAAGGTGATTAATAACACCCCCACTCCAGCAGCTCAGATTCCTATACAAAAGAATATAACCAGGGTTTGATACACAGCAGATTTGACTATAATAGCTTTAAAGGGAAGGTAAACCCAAAGAACAATGTGGATTGAGTGAAAGCAACAACATTAGTAGAACACATCAGTGAAAGTTTGAAGAAAATCGGACAATCGGTGCAAAAGTTATGAATTTTTAAAGTTTTGATGTTGGAACCGCTGGATGAGGAGACTACTAGAGGTTATGACGTATGAGTGGACAACAATACCAAGAAAATATAAAGAAAATTCTGCAAAAATTCATTTTTTATGAAAATTACAAATTCCATCAACTTGATGTTGACATATGTTAAGGGTAGCAATTATTCCCCCTGCTTTCTGAAAGCGGTTGGTCCATTGCTCTTTCATAATTCTAGAAAAGTGAATTTTTGTTGAATTTCCTTTATATTTTCTTTGTATTGTTGTCCACTCATACGTCATATCCTCTAGTAGTCTCCTCCTCCAGCGGTTCCAACACCAAAACTTTAAAAATTCATAACTTTTGCATCGATTGTCCGATTTTCCTCAAACTTTCACTGATGTGTTCTACTAATGTTGCTGCTTTCACTCAATCCACATTGTTCTTTGGGTTTACCTTCCCTTTAATGCTTCAGTTTCATATAAAAACTGTGTGGTTACCATGGCAGTGCCTTTTTTTCTTAAACCAACACAATAAGACAATGGTGTCTTGCATATCTACACCTATAGACCATACATACTAAATTTGACCTGAGTTTGTACATACTGTGGAAGTAGTTTGCTCCACAAGGTTTTGGTAAAATTGTGGTTACCATGGCAATGCTTTCTCTGACAAACACAAAAAACACATTGGCACATCCACACCTCAATGTCATCATGTACCCTAAGTTTCATCTGAACTGCTTCAAAACTGTAGAAGGAGTTTGCGACGCAAGGTTTGGGGTATAATGAGGGTACACAGGAATCAGCGGAATATATAGAAATTGGCATGCTCTCTCATGCACTAAGTATACTGAATTATAGAGCGTGGCAAATATTATTTTATCCTGAGTGCTATTTTGTTTCACCAAGGATGCAGCCAAGGTAAAATAGAGCTACACATATATGAAGGATAATTCAGAATTGGGAGTTATACATAGCAAGGTACGCTTTGCCCCACATACTTCCCCCTCCCCCCCCCCCCCCCCCCCCCCCCCCCTCCCCCATGCCCCATATACATGTATCACTGCATAGACAATTTTAAAGCAAAGGCGTGCTGTAAAGTGTTCTGGCAGGGCATGGCCATCCCAACATTTTCACACAATCATATGATTCAATCTAATTTATCACAACACATACTATACTTGGCCTATTTATCATTAATGTAATATAGTGTACAATACAAGGTAGGGCAGTTAAGTATCAGCATGATGATAGACATATCTTGCATTTTCTAAATGACAAACATTAATTAGTCACGATAGTAAATTGACACAAAAGATCGCGAAGCTATTGATGTAAAATGTGAGACTAATTCCCATTCTTATGGATGGATAAGCCTCACTCACACTGTGCCAAACCATGTTCACAAAATTTGTGGGAGTAAATAGAGAATCAAAAAAAAATGAAAATAACAAACATGGAAAAAACTTTCAGTCTGGAAAACAAGATTCACAATTTTCATCTTATCATGAGTAATAAAGATACATTGTATCATTCACTGTGAAACGAACAAAATGCCACAGCACATGCTGGTCAAAATTTACACTACACTTTCTCCAGTGGACAGTGACTGACGGACATGCAATAGTTATCTGTCATGCACAGGTCAGCCACAAAACATGTCCCCTGCCAGCCAGCAAAAGCCTAGCCAAGACTGAACCGAAGGGAGGCATAGATAACAAGAAAGGACATTGACTTCCAAAGCCTACCTGTCGCTGCCTGCTGGATGCCGGCACACATGTCTGTCTCATCGTGGCCAAGCGAGGGCTCTGTTTGACTGAGGTCTCTTCGGGTTATGATGATCTGTTTGGTGCTACCATCACCCCCTGAGCTGTCTCCCTCTGGTCCCTGAAGTGGCACAAAACACAGAGTGAGGGGATGTGTGAAGCTTAAAGTACAATTTTCATCTAACTGATTGACCGATTGCCCTACATCGATGTAAACAAGCAACAATTATTTAGTGTATGTTTTGTTGGGGTTTTTTTAAATACTGGATATGATTAAATATTCATGGTCAATACATATTTGGGTTGGGCTCCAACCAACTACATCTATCTCCTTATTACCGAGACAGGTGCAAGAATTCATTCATTCAAATGTTCATGTACTCAAAAGTAATACCACTCTTTGGCATCAAATCACAGTGGTAACACAAATAATCAAAAGCAATAAAACGAATGTAAAGGAAGTGCTACAGCATTGAAGCATGGCTTTGTGTGCTTGATACCCTTCATATGATCACATTACATTCTTATCTGTGGCTTTGCAGTCAACCAACAACTGTAATAAATTCCTGGGAATGTAATGTCATGTTCTCTCAATGCCTTGTATTAACCCTGCAGGGGACATATTACAATTGACATACATGACCGGTTTGTATGAACTCGTAACAGCAGGACTCAAAATTTACCAGTTCTTCTGAACCTACACACAAATTAGTGACACGTCTGATACTGTAAAACCATACATTTTTGCATGCATGAAACATCGGCCAATTTTGTGAGGAGCCAAGATTCATGAAAGTAAAATGCAAAGAAAAGTTTTTGTTTACACAATGCATTGAATGCTAGTACAATGCCGTACACCATGAAGGTATACTGCTAGTAAACGTACCAGAAGTGCTCACTCACTTGTTGTTTTTGTAATGATGCATGTTTTATAGTGCACATTTAGTTTTGGTGTGTGTTTTATAATAAACATCAGTGTGTGTTTAAATGCCTGTGTTACTAGTACATACAGTATACCGGTAATTCTTTCATGGTCGGCAATTTGCGAAAATTTCATGCCGCAAAAACTGCAGAAGGCTCCAGGTTGGGAAAGTTTGATATGGCAAAAGTCTCTGGTTTCACAGTAGCTTTGTCAAGTGAGTGAAATCTATTTTCAAACAGCTAGGTAAAAGAAGCAGGAAGGCTTTCTTCAACACACTTGGACAAGAGAGGGAGACATACCTGAACAGTAGTGACCTGGATGATGATATGATTGTCTTCATGGACGGTAGTGATGCCCTGTCCAGTCAGGTAGGTCCCGGCAGTGGAAAGACCGGCCAGCGCTGACTGGGGCAGCATCAGCGACTGGAGACCAGAGTGTTCTGACGAGTCCAGATTACCTAATCAAAACAAAGGCATAATGCACAAAGGACGAATAATTCCATCACTGTATGGGTTACTGGACCCAATTAGGGTAATGCTTACAACACAGAGAAGTTTGAAAAATAAGTAAATAGATAAATAAATGACATTGAACAAATACATGGAAGAAGAGAGCAACTGAATCATGAATCACCATCATCATCACCATCATGGATCATTGTCATCATCAAATTGGGCGGAACAAGACTCACCCGAGGCATTTCCAATCTGGATGGGCACCTGGACCATGACAGTGCTGGCACCATTCTTGAGCTGGCTAGCCTGGGAGAGGTCTAGGGTGGACGGCTTGGGGTCGGCTGGTGCCAGGCACCTCTCTTCTCTCTCTTGCTTCCTTGTCTGCATCAACTTCAGATGTTCAAGTAAGGCTGGACAGAGAGTGATTTTCCAAGAATACAATGCAGGCTGTCAATTGTATGCCAGTACTATCATCATCAATAATATCATTACTAATATCATGTTTCATGCATACTCAAAGAGACTACCTTGTGGTATTATGCATTTCTAAGAAATGAATAGTGTTATTATTATCATTATTAACCCGTTGAGGATGGCTTGATTTTGCTACAACACACATTTCCCATAGACACTTGCCCGAGTATACTCGAGACTCGTCCTCAACGGGTTAACATTATCATCATTATTATCAGTAGTAGTAGTAGTAGTAGTAGTAGTAGTAGTAGTAGTAGTAGTAGTAGTAGTAGTAGTAGTAGTAGTAGTAGTAGTGTTATTTCTACTATTATCATTACTGCATAATATTTAGTGTTACTGTTGTGTACATGTACCTCAACATACAATGACTATAACCACAGATATAAACATTTACTCACAAGAATGTTAACAATGTGTGATAATGAGCCAGGGAAATATGAGTTTTCAAAGAGTTACACACACAGGCAGCTTTAACTTTTTGTGTGCCACATTAGCGACCCTGACACAGTCATCAGCTTGCCAACTTCCCATGTTTTCCTCAAACACACAACCTCATTTAAACCGATCAATAAATAACAATATTCCATATACATTGAAAGCTTTATAGCTGTCATAGCTTTGTCATAAAAGTTACATAACAGCAAACCCTGCACTTTTCTCTACAACTTTAATATTAGAAGTGGGAAACTTGTTCCATCCCTTTGTTGCTGCAACAGCAAAGCCAAATAATCCACTTAACTTCAAGTTCAAGGTGAGACAGGCAATATGGATGAGCACTGCAGAAAGGATATTTTACTCTTGATAGGTGATATTAACGGCAAAACATAGTCCTCATATGCCAGCAGAACTGTTGATTATTGTTCTAAAATGAACACGCATGCATGTGTGAATAATGCTGCAAAAACATGATTTGGGTAAAGACGACAAGGCAAAATATTAGCGAGAAAGGTTCAGCGAAAGTCCACAATCTTAAGGCTTAACCCATGGTGGTTACTGTCTAATTTTTCATAATCAATTATCAGTAATCAACAAAGCGGGCCACAGTAATACTCATCCATCTTTTGTGCTACAGTGAATCACATGCAGCTTGTTGGAAAGTACAATTGCAAGGGCACGATCGATTACAACATTACACTCTACTGTCCCACAATGCTGAACACAGGGTTTAAATAATGGGGCTAGCTCTTCTGGAATAAAAGTTGTGTACTACAATCGAATTATTCTACACTATTGATCTCAAAACACTTCAAAACGACTCATCATCCTGGCAAATTGTGTCAGCCAGGTAAGTTTCTTGGTAGTCCCTTTTGATGTACTGGAAGTAAATTCCAAGTGATGGAAGATTAATTTTTAGACCTTCTGAGAATTATATTTTGGCTTTTAACTAAAACTAAAACTTCATGGTTTATCAAGAAGGATTTACAGACAAACCAAAACACCTTAAATACAAGCCTCTCGTCAAAAGGAAGCTAATGACTTGACTTGTTCTATGGCATGGCATGATGTGATATATAAGTCAAAGAGAATATAATGGACCCATGAGAGTCCATTCATTTCTTGCACCTCTGAATTTCTTGATACAGATCGGTAATGTATCAATTACATGCAATAAATTCTTCTAGTCTTGAGCGGCAAATAGTGCTGTCCTTGGGCATAAAATAAAAGTATCATAACCAGATGAACACTAATCCTGACTTAACTCGGGTAGTTTTTTAATTGTCATGGGAAATGTGTGTTTGAGCAAAATTAGCTCATTCTCATTAATGGGTTAACAGTCTTTTGTATACAGAATGAATTCACGCTATGGACAATTTGATGCATTCATGATTGACTGATGAGTTTCTCTTCTCTCCCCTAAAGGGACATTTCTCCTTTAAAGTGGAAAATCAAGCAGAGTGGTGGATTACCACTTGGGTACTCAGTACTGCCTTATCATTTACACTAGTCAAAATCAAAATATGAGTGCAGATGTTGTGATATGGTAGTGAATAAAACACCATTTGGAACTTACCATAGTCAAGGGGATAATCATATGTCACAGGCTTAACATTAAATGATGGTGAAATTTAACGCATCTGTGTCCTTTTTATACCTCGCCCCTTCCAGGCCACATCTGTGACAAAACCATCACATCATATGAGACTTTTTTTTTTTGAAAACCAACTACACTCTCTTTTTGTCACATGTCAACAATGAGGTAAACTGTAGGTATTAAAGTTTTCAAAGGAAAAGTAGATGTCACGACTGCGTCCTCTTACCTTTCAGCGGTAGCAACTCATAGCCAGAGACCTGCCTCTTGAGACTCCACCACTTGGAGCGGAGCCACTGCGGTGAGCGCACACTCTTCCAGTTCTTGGCCAGCCGATCCCAGTCTAGCTCACTCTCGGCATTTGCTTCCGACTCACCTATCCTGCAGGTTCAACAGTCGAGCACAGCACAAAGTTAATTTACTATTGTACCACGCTGATGTGGTGATCAAATTTACTCAGGGGACAACCAAGCACAAAAGGGATTGAAGATGACAATTGGAATGTGGTACAACAACTCTCCACTGTGCATTCAAAGAAGGAGTAATTAAATATTAATCCTGGAATGTAATGTTACAGGATAGTAACGTGTTAAGCAAATTGTAATATTATTTTTTTCTTGTGGGGGGGGGGGGGGGAACTGGGGCTACCTACATGTACAGCCACTTTAGACAATATAATGACATCATGCATTTTGGTCAAAGCTTACTGTCTGCTCAGTTACTTTTATATACAGTTGAACCTCTCTTATCCGGCCTCCCTTTATCCGGATCTCTCTATTACACGGACGCAATCTCGCCGTGATTTTTTTTTTTTAATAATTACGGGAGGAAAGGGGGATTCCCAACTCCTTGAGAACTCCTACACAAACACACATGAATTACATATACTTGATACATTTCTTAATAATTATTTAGGTAAATCATCCCAAGAATTTATAAAAGAAAATGATTTCATTCTTGCAAACACGAACCTCTATTTTGGGGTCTGTTACTGAGTGTAACAATGAAAAGGTTGCAGTATACACATTACTACATGTGGTACTACAATGGGCTACATCAGTACATGTGTATGTATATGTACATGTATAAAGCATTGAGTCTCCCGTATCCGGCCAAATCCCTTATCCGGATGAGCCCCGGTCCCGACTTGTCCGGATACGAGAGGTTCAACTGTACAACCATCTCTCCTTTGATTACCTGATGTACACTTGTATCTATCATTAAAAAAAAAAAATGTCTTGTACATGAGAGGAGATTGATTTTCTTTCCATCATACGAGCAAGCTACTGGTAAAGTGATACACGAGAAACACATGAATATTATCACTATTTATCTCACTACTATAATCATAATGTCAATTATTACCACATCCCTCATATCTTTGATCATTGTCACAATAACCACCATCATTTGTAATAGTAACATCATCCTCTCCATTGCAATATTTTTGTAGCAAACACAAACAAAGGGAAAGAAATGGTCGCTATAATCTGACCTATTGATCAGCGTGATGTCATCGACAAGGCTCCACTCAGCCCCACCAGTCTGCTTCCAATTGAGGTAGTTCAGCCACTTGGCTCGGCACTGCTTCTCCGTCCTGGTGCCCACGCGGTCAGCCACCTGGGACCAGGAGATACCCGTGGTGACACTCTCCCCCGGCTGGGCTCCGGACAGGGTGAAGACGGCATCGGTCAGCAGGTTCTCCTCCTGTAGCAGCCATTTTCCTGCACGGAGTTAGGCCGGAGGAAGGCAGCAGATCAGAGGGGGTTACATATTGAATTCATTGCAACTCTCTCTCATTGATATCCTTGTTCGAAAACAAGTGCCACTAGAAGGCTATCTTGTCACACTCGTAAAGCATAGACATCGTTACTCTCTTCTATCCCATATTCAAAAAGACAGTGAATTTATATGGCATTTCACAAAAGTATCATTACAAGTTTACATGCAGGACATTTTGACTTTACAGCCCTAAAAACAGATGGACCTGCACAGTCACATTTCTCAATGTCAATTGCAACCTACAAATGCATGTATGTATTGATTCTCAAGGCTGTTGGATGCAAACAAGGTGAATTACTTTCATTTTATATCAGGAGCCAGTACTGGATGAAATAAGCAAGCAGATTTCTGGACAAAGGGTACAAAGAAATCATGTGGAAAAGCCACATTCTAAACAAATAAAACATATAAATAAAATATTACTACCCCAGGTAGTATTGTTGGCATTTCTGTTTTTAAGTATAGTTCATATCGTAAGTAATGACCTAAAACATGACAATCTGTACATTACTAGGGTTTATAGAAATAAATAATCATACATGTGTATAAAGTAAAATGATTTCTCAAACATTTGTGTAAATATATCTGCAAATTCTTTTCAAATTAAATTATATTTATACCTCTGTTGCAGGAATCCTTCAACAGTCTGAACTTGTCCTTGACGGATGATGCACTTCTCCCCAGCTCAGAACCAATTAGGGCCCAATCGTTGCCGTGCCGGGCACGTAATCTGTGGGCCAAATCCAAGTCAGGTGAGAAATGAAAATCTGACAGGTGTGCATGCACTGTTACTTGGTATTAGTGAGACAGTGTACATGTTTGGTCAAACACATCAGAATACATTTAATCTCGAGATACAGTCAACATTGCTTTAGTCGACTTCGTACAAGTCAGGAAATCACCTAAGTCGAAGGTCTTTTCGAGTCATCTTCTCTTTATATTCTATTGATCTTAATCCCTCATAAGTCAAATTTTCTCTAAGTTGAAGCTATTTCTTCAGTCCACATAGATTTGACTTAAAGAAGGTTGACTGTATGCTATTTCTAGGGCAGGTATGCCTGCAGTAATTAACTTATTCTCAAAAAAACAAAAATGTTGTGTCTTAGCTCAGATAGTTGTCCAATGAGTGATGACAATTTGGAACAACATGTTCTGAAATGCTGTGTCTTCTCATTTAATAATCTCTTGGTGCTGCTTGTCATGTCATAGATAAGCAGCAGTACCTCTAGGTTTCCTTTGAACTTTTGTAAGCAGAACTCTACCAATCACACAATGTTTGATTCTAGGCATTTCTTGTCAAAGATATTTACTAGAGAATCAGTTGAAAAGAAAGCATGGTATCTCAAACACCTAAAGGAAACCGAGTCAGGAATTAATTTTTCAGGGTTGTAATTTAAATTTTCATTCTGATATTTTTTTCCTGAAGAAAATCAGGGTGTTGTTCCTGTAGCAAACCTAATTCAACATCCACATCTCAACTATCGACAGACAATGTACGGCAATCAAAACTCTCACGTAAAATGTGCTCATCAACAACCCTGGATGTTGGACATATAAAACATAAAATAAATAACATTTGCCTGACAAAGCAAATATAGTGTACATAAGACATTACTTACTCTTTCAGTTTCTTGATATCCTCTGCTGAATACCTAATGTGTGACAATTTGAAACATGCACATATAGAAACAAAAAATTATAAATGACATCATTACTGCAGTATCAAATCAAACAGGAAACAGCCTGACAGGTACAGTACTTGGATTAGAATGCAAATACTCTCTTGTCAAACAACCCAGTCTTGCTGTCTTGAAAGGGTTTCAAATGCTGAACTTTGTAAGAGTTGTTCCACAGTACTCCGAGGTATTTTGAAGCCAATATCTGACGGACTCGATGATCACCATGAGAAATACATTGTACACTGTAATTTCTTCATTAAATACAATTGTACTTCATTGACATCTGTTCTCACATGTGTTTGATGTGATTGGTTTCTTGTCTCTTGACAAGCAAACCATATGTACAAAATCAGCGGAAGTTGTGTCAAAATGCAAAGAAAATGTCAGAGAGAAAAAAAAAGTGTTCATTAACATGGACAAAAAGCCATACAAGCTGTAGCTACTGCAGACCAGCAGGAAAAAAACAAACAAAAAAACAAATGGCAGAGGGGTGTTGAATGTAAGGTGGGTGTTGAGCTTTGTGGAAAATTATGTGACTTAAACTGTTCTTCACCAGTAGCAAGTCTCTTATTTCCTCTACATATTAAGATGAGATTGAAATTGTCAAAATAAGCTTCACATGACCACTACATCAAGGTTTCTCATAAGAATGTCATAACTTATTACTACCACATTACCTTCCCACATGATTTCTGTGGTCATACATGCGTATGACTCTGCGGTAAACCGCAAACAGAGGGCGCTGCAGGCCCTGGGCTATGCTGCGGTAGAAATTCTTGCGGTTGTCCTTGCTGTTGTTGAAGATGACTTCAGTGGGATCACTGAGCTTGTGAACCTGTTCAGGTTGAGATGAAATGATAGTGGTATAAACCTATCTATTTAACCCTTTCTGTGCTAGGGACTTTCGACTGTGTGTACAGTGCTATGGAGTTTTCTGTGCCAATCTTCACTAAAAGCACACTATGGGTTAAGCAATGTGAGCTGCTATGAGATTTTGTAGAGCTGCAGTGTACATAATCACACATTCAGCATATCAAGGGAATCACAGCTGACTGCTGGGAAGCTGGGGGAGGTAAGAGCAGCAGTACTGGTGCAAAACCTCCAGGGACATGATATTATTCAAAATCCACACAAAAGTTCAGGTTTTGTTAATCATGGCCATTTTTAAAAATAAGTTACAGTCCTATTTGCATTAAAGGTAGCAGCTGCAACAACAACAGAATGGATTACAAGGTCAAAAGAGAAACTGCACAGTATACAATTAGTTACTTCCTCTTGTCATAGCTGCAAATGTCATGTCTTCTAGCCTAACCAGTGTCATGGGAATCAACCCAAAGATCTAACTACAGGCCTGTAAGTTCTTTGTCTTTCTGTAAACACAATCAATAATACCAGCAACTTGGCATTCCAGGATATTAATGTGCCGAGTGTCAAACTGCAGGGAGGAGCTTACCCTGAGATAGTCTTCAATGTTTCTCTCGAGCAGATCAATTTCATCCCTGGACCACATTCCCTGCTTCCATTTGTGACCTATGAAGATGGTACAACGTACGTCAATACATTTGTGACATCACATCAGCTTCTGAATCAGTTTAATCTTTATCTACGCTGAAGGCCTACATTTGGTTGACACAATTTGGTTTTATTTGTAGTTTGTGAGGGTGGTAATTGCAACAATATACAACAGTGTCTGAAACAAGCAGAAAGCAATTCTTTCCTATTCCCTCATTAGCTTAATATCAACATCAAGTAATTGCTTGAATTTATACTTTTAAAAATCCAGTCTGATAAAGATGCTGGTAATTACAATCCAATCAATTATGTTTATGAATACATGCATGTTCTAGATAGTGAATTTAATTAAACTTGGGTGATTATTCTAAAGGAAATACACGGTATGTTTAGATTGGACAAGATTATTTCAGTGATAGCATGTACTGTACATGATTACCACCAATACTTTCAGAAAAGGATGGTATGCACTGATCTCAAAGCAAAAAAAGAAAAGAAAAGAAAAGAAAATAGACTGAGTTTTAATCATCTATGCACATACATGTACAACAGGAACCCCAAAGATGTGATATTTGGTAAATCTACAATGTGACAATTTTTACACCTAGGTATGCATTGTACATTGATGCAAAAGCTTGCGCACACTGTTTTTCAAATGAAAAAAAAACACCAAAAAAACATAAACAAGAAAACAACTCTGCATTCTGTAGGTAAGTGTGTGTACACACTGCACATGCATGTTGTCTGCTGCTATGTCTACCGGTATGCCTGCGCATGTGTAAGTATGATGTCTGTATAAGATTCTAATAGGTCTGTGTATGCATTGACTGTGCTGGCAAGATTCAGCAAGCTTGAAGTACTATTGATACGATAACGGAAGGAATGATCCTCAGCACAGCTGTTTACTCACCTTGTTCCGAGAGGGAGTCTTTGGAATACTTGGTGGTGAACCATGACTGGGTCACAGGGTCATATGGCTGTCATAACAACATAACAAAACTAGAAATGTCGCTATGGCGACTGATGCCTCCGCCATAATGCATGATTCTCCCAATAGGTGTATAGTACAATGTCTTCACAAAGTGTGATCCATGACAGTTTCACATAACTGGCAAAATATTGAAGTGACAGGTTTGTCAGAAATGTCTTGAACTGGGTTTGCTATATTTTTCTAAGAGTGCAGGTACACATATTTGGGGAAAAAATCGAGAATTTTTACTTGAATTCTGACGAACCTTTTTATAAGTTTATGCATTGAGTAATTTCCAAGGTATGAAGAAAGAGTGTAATGACGGTTGATAGATTTTTTTTTTTTTTTTTTTTTTTTTTGGGGGGGGGGGGGGGGGCGTTGAAACCTGGCCTTTGACCCTTAACCTCTGACCTTTGACCTTCTGGTTGGAAATTCCCAGGAGAATCTCCATTAGGTAATGCATGTATTAAGTTTTGAAACTAATAATGCAAACATTGCATATACTAGTATATGAGGGAAATAGTAAAATTTTGACAAGTTGACCTTGACCTTTGACCCCTGACTATTGACCCATGACCCCTAAATTCCCTAGATAATCCCTGCCAGTCAGTACATGCGTATGTACCAAGTTCCACAAAGATACATTGAACCATTTGCGAGAAAAGTGATATTGCAACATTTTCACCTAACCTTTGACCTTTTGACCTTTGACCTTATGACATGAAACTCTCTCTGGAGAATCTTTACGCAGTAGTACATGTCCACACCAAGTTTCAAGAAAATACCTTAGGGCATTGCATAGATATGGGGGAAATTGCAACATTTGTAGTATTTGACCTTGACCTTTTGACCTTTGACCTCCTGCCAATGTCACTAAAATCTACTCAACTAATTGTCCCATCATACATCATCCTTGTACCAAGTTTGGTGAAAGCTGCTTCATCCAGTTTTGAGTTATCACGTAAACAGATAAATTTTAGGATTTGACCTTGATCTTTGACCTTTGACCTCTGTCTGATTTCACTGAAAAACTTATGAAGTAATTGTCCCATAATATATCATCCTCCAACAAAGTTTGGTGAAATTTGCTCCATCCAGTCTTGAGTTATTGCGTATTAACGGATACAATTTCATGATTTGACCTTGACCTTTGACCTTTGACCTTCAGCCGATTTCACCCAAAATCTAATCAAATAATTGCCCCATCATTCTTCATACTTGGACCAAGTTTGGTAAAATTCCAGTAAATATTACTCAAGTTATCGCGTAAACGAAAGCAGACGGACGTACGGACGGACGTACGGACGGACGGACAACCCGAAAACATAATGCCTCCGGCACCACTTCGTGGCAGAGGCATAAATATACAATTATAACAGACACAGTAGGTACAATGTACTGTTTAGTATTCAACGTTGCGGTGGCTCAATTTCAGAAATTGTCAAACTTTGCGGACTGAGCAGTTTAATGATAGCCCAGTGCATAAACAAAGACATATGGCATAAACATATGAAATGAAATTAAATTAAATTTACTACACATTATTAACAAATATAGTATAAATCACAAAATAGAATTAAAAAACAAACAAACTATAAATTAATACATATATCTGAATATGTATAAAAGTTTATTAAAAGAACCAGCAAAAGCAGGCAGGCTGAGGAATTATGCTGCGACCAATATCAAGAATACATGAAAAATTACATGTTGTTTAAGTACCACCACAGTAATACATACAGCTGTACGTGTACACCAATTTTTGGGCACTGTGACAACTGTCTATGGAAAACACTTTGTATGGTTAAAGATTTTCACCCTCTTGAAGCATTTGCCATTCATTTCTAACCCTATAGTTTTTCATAGCTCTAAATTTGCACACTATCACATTTTTCATCTTTGAAATCTTGTTCAACAGTGCCTTTGATTGAGGGGTGTACATTTAACAGTTGGCAGCAAAAAAGACAGCTTCACTTTCCACTAACAATGGAGGTATCATTTCCTTTGCAAAACAAAAAGATCGATTCACATTGTGTTCCAGATAGACAATGGCTACATGTATGTATTTCACACACAAGGGATGAAAAACAAATGAAAATGAAAATGAAAATGAAATATTAAAGTGGTTACAAGCAATGCTTTAGGATTATCTTT
Source organism: Diadema antillarum (assembly GCF_040938485.1). Lineage (NCBI taxonomy): Eukaryota > Metazoa > Echinodermata > Echinoidea > Diadematoida > Diadematidae > Diadema > Diadema antillarum. The sequence continues at coordinate 1,774,622 of NW_027271005.1, read as the reverse complement.
ACACTGGAAACATCTTAATTTATTGTAGCAGCTATTTTCTACGTTTGGTCGATAGCAATAGTCTATAAATGCCCTTATTGTGTATTTAATTCAGATTACAAAACTTTTATTTAAATCACCAATGCTTGTTCTCAACTTATTGATAGAAAAAGGATAATGCATGGGTGGATCACCAACACTACAAGAAGACAGAAGCATTAAAAGAAGACAAGTTCAACAGTTGAAAGTGTTTTGATTTGTTTTGTTTTGATTTGTTTTGTTTTGTTTTGTTTTCCCCTACCAGAGAAGCATCATGGGTGTGATCATCTTCAGTGACATCCATCAGACCAGGACCACCACCAGTGGAACTGCTGGTAGGGGTTTCCCCAAGCTCCAGACTCTTTCCAATCACCCCTACAAAGGGCGACCAAAGTAAGAAAGAAAGAAAAAATGCTTGGCATGTGTGACTGCCCTGCTCAAAACCCACAAAACTAGACAGAAATGAATTTCCACTCTTCTATACAATTTAAAGAGGAAGCTCTAAAATGAATAATATACAATACAAAGTATAACTTAATACTACAATTGGACCATCCCAACCCATACAAAAAGTGACTGAAATAAGAGAGAGTTAGGAGGTGCAGTGAATATAGAAAGGGAGAAAAGAGTATGTAAAGATTAGAGTCACTCAGATGTACTGTGCAGAAGTATCACTGAAAACATGTTCTATTTCCATGTGAAAAAGAAAAAATGGTCCAGAAAAACTACTTTTATTCCGATTTTGGTTTTGTTTTTAAGCTGCCAAATTTTGACAGTAGGTAAAGATTACTCTCCCATCATAGAGACACAACAAATTTGAGTCAGCTAACCCAATTGACATATTTCAATCCATTACAGAGAGTCCTACTCTGCAGCTTTTTGTGGGTTTTGAGCTCGGTGGTCACTACAATCTACCACTAGAAGCAACCTGCATGGCACATAGATCATAACTTAAACTGTCATATCAGGGGCTGCAAGACAGTTACAATCACATACGTTAATAACTCTAAAGCATTGCACAGATTGTAATAATTGAGGGGTAGATTATAGATGCCTATTAAACCCTGGTTCCATAGTTTTGGCAAATCCACATCAAATTCTGTTTCCTTCATAAATATTGGAAACTTTGGGGAAATAATGCCTGTTTTGTAGCGTGAACCCCCTGACATCTCCCAAAACTGCACTTCTACAGAATTCATCCTGTGGGTTGCACTTTCCAAACACACACACACACACACACACACACACACACACACACACACAAGTAATTGGCATATGAGTACAGTATGTTCTATATTGACAAAGGATATCAGGGCCCTGTTTTATGAAGAGTTATAATAAAATTGATTATATACCGTACCGTACCGTACCATACTGTAAAACAAAGAATGTTCACGTGCATTTCAATTTCCTGAATTTCACGAGCGCCAAGATCAACAAAATTAAAATGCATGTGAACGTTCTTGTCTGCACTATATACAGGGTGTCCCAAAAAAAGCGGAATGGTGGATTTTCAGTACCTTGCGGTCTAAAAGTTATATATCTTTTGACATCATTAGAAAGAGCATCTTCCGCAGAAGACTATGATACCAAAATCATTAAATTTGGTTCAGTACTTTTTATTCTACACCAATTTCTGAAAATGCAGTCATTGTCAAATTTCGCCGGATTTTTGCGACTTATGAGATAATAATTTGAGTGCGACACGCGATCCATACGGTGAATATTGTGTAAGCTCGGTGATCCATGTCAACAAAAGATACAGCTTTAACATTGGGCACGGGCCAGGAAAAAAACAGTGTGTGTGTGTGTGTGTGTGTGTGTGTGTGTGCGCTCCCAATATGAAAGCGTTATCTTTTGTTGACATGGATCAACGAGCTTACACAATATTCACCGTATGGAACGCGTGTCGCACCCAAATTATTATCTCATAAGTCGCAAAAAATTGAAAATGACTGCATTTACAGAAATTGGCGTAGAATAAAAAGTACTGAACCAAATTTAATGATTTTGGTATCATGGTCTTCTGCGGAAGATGTTCTTTCTGATGATGTCAGAAAATATATCACTTTTAGAACGCAAGGTACTGAAAATCCACCGTTCCGCTTTTTTTGGGACACCCGGTATACATTGTATATGCTTTGAATGCCAGTGGCAATTCGCGAAAATTTCATGCCACGAAAGAGGCCATCGGCTCCAATTCGCGAAAATTTACTGCCGCAATTACAACATGTTTTACAGTAGTTGATTTCTATCATTAGTCTATGGCAGCCTGTGTGGTATTAAAGGGAATCTGTAATCGATTATATCTTTTGAGAAAACAGGGCCCTGATGATTCATGGATGATCACTCACCATCACCAGCTGCCACATCCTCCACGGGAAGCACCACCAGGCAAGCTTGGCTCTCCTCATCCTCAGCCTCACTGGACACGCCCACGTGGTGCACATCAGAGACCCCCATGTCCATTCCAGGGGTGGCTGGCAGAAGACTAACCTCACTGGGCACCTCGTCAGGGTCAATGATCTCTATCTTCAGCACATCTTTTACATCCATGCCTATTAAAGGTCAGAAGGGGATACGGTTAAAGGGGAAGGCTAGTAACTGATCAGTGGGAATCAGTGGAAATGCTGGGAGATGATTGTTCCAATCCTTACGGGATTCATTCGAGAGTTCATTGTATATCTATTGTTGTGTGAAAATGATTTGCTTCAGAATGGTCTCATATTCAAGTAATGTGCAGTTTAATGCTTCCAGGTTAGCGTCCCTGGTCAGTGACGGAGCATTAATCTGCACATTACTTGAATATGAGACCGTTCTGAAGCAAATCATTTTCACACAACAATAGATATACAATGAACTCTTGAATGAATCCAATAAGGATTGGAACAATCATCTCCCAGCATTTCCACCGATTCCCACTGATCAGTTACTAGCCTTCCCCGTTAAAGACCTATTACATTGTACAGGTAGTCAAGAAATATATTGCCTGTGTATCCCTACAAATATTGTGTTGTAGGACCATGTATTGTACGAGTAATCAATTCAAATAGAGTATTAAAAGAATCAGTATACAGATTTTAACATTTACTGTATGTTCAAGCTATAGAAACAGGCAATGACTCGGCTCAAGGATGCTTCAACTTCTAAAAGCAGAAGATGTACACTGTAGGGCTGATAATTATCAAAAAAGGGCAAGAAATATCATTGTTCACAAATTTCCAATTCATTGTGCAAAATTCATATGCTGGGATGCCGCAACCCTTGCAGTAGTATGTACAATTGTACCTTAAACATGAGAATACAAAGGTTACACTTTTCCCCAGGACTGTACTTCTGTATAGTATACATCCTATTCTGAAGTTAAAACCATGGACTTAAGAAAACATGTTATGTTACTTGTTAGTACGGTACATAATTGGTATAGAATTGTTGTAGTAATAATAAAAGAGACATAAAATTTTTATTCCTGACAGGAAATGCCTTTGAGTAGTGAATGACACATTTCATATAAGACTACATTATTTAGGCCTACTGGAAGCAGTCTGAGAAGAAAAAAAAAAAGATGTTTGAAGAAATGGCCTCCATTCTTATTGATGCTTTTCATATGAAAGTAAAAGACTACGGTACATGGGACACTTCATCATGATCATGTACGGTAGCTACGTTTAACACTCGTACAATGAAACATTATAGATTTTAATTGGTCTCACAAATTTGTATCTAATGTTCAAATGCTGGTAATGATATACTGCAAAAAGGATAACTACAAATTGTAGTATAACCACTAAAAAACTTGCAACAGTAAGTGAATCATGCTATTCAAAGACTGAATACTTTCATTGTACCTTATTATTACGGTACCCTACAACATACAACAAGATGTATACGTGTATCTTTCTTTGTGCAATAATCATTACTTCCACTATACTGTCACTGTACAAAAAATTGTACATTGTATCTATGTGTAAAACATTTCAATGCTTTTAATTCAGATAAAAAACTCAGTCTGCTTTGATTAGGAGTTTTGTTTTTTTTTTTCAATATGTCGACCCTTATGTAGGCCCCATACTCTGTACAGACTGTAATGTAGGGCCTACATCCAAGCTGAACATCTATTACAATGTGTATTTCATTCTAAAGATTAAACCGATTTGAGTTTTTTTGAGATGAAGTGAAGTCCAGATCTAGATACACAGTCCATTTCCTCAACATGAAACTCCAGATGTCCACACAATTCATTTCTACACTGATTTCAATCCTTAAGCAATAATACACATCACTGCCATTGGTTCTACTAGCATTTTGTAGCTACAGTGTATGTCATCATTACGGTACATTATAGCGCCACATATTCACAGTACTGGTTGAGGCGAGGATTCAGCTTGTAACGTTTTGCAAGGTACATTGTATTATATAGAAAGCACTCTATGAAATGTTAAAGAGCATACAATTCTAAGGGGAATCAAAAGTTTATTTGTTGAAATGACTGAGGTATCTAAAAACAAGGAAAAACGAGCAGATCCTAATTAATGTCGTGGCCTGTCAATTTTATTACGATCGCTTTTTAGGATATCTCAGACATTTCACGGCCAATTTTCATCAAATAAACATTATTATGAATCCTTCTTGAAATTAGACACTCTTTCATATTCTACACAAGATTCCTCATTATCTCACCAGAAAATGTTATAAACCTGAATCCTCACCTCAACCAGTACTTTGGCCTTGTAAATGTAAAGTTGTACAATGTAGCTTTGCCTTTATTGTTTTGCACGCCACTTTGCTTTCATCCTCTATTCAGGTCTATCTAGTGACATAAATTCAATTACCATTGGTTGGTACTAGCTATTATCTATCTACTTGAATCAATTTCAGAAAATACTGCACTGAGGCGGGGCAGAGTCAGAGTATACAATTGTAACAGTTAGATCCATCTCTCGAGTAACAATAGAGACAGGGATGCCAAGTTCAAAAAATTTTTATGAGTGAGATTTTCATGACTCGGCATCTCGGCGAGCCAATGTGCGCGCAAGCGATGGTGTGGGAGCCCCCCCCCCCCCCCTTGCCTCCCACGGTAGGGAGCATTTTCAATTTTTAGCTCTTTATGGTGCAATCAGGCTCATACTTGAGTGACCATTTTTTACTTATTTTGAAAGACAAAAGGAAAATATACCTTTAATTGTAACTATCACTTTAATCCTTTGAGCAATGCTCCTTATCATGGGCCCAAATTGCAGACTTTGCCCGATGCGTGAGAAAAATGGGTGCCATGCGTGAGATCGTGAGACGACCCCTAAATGCTTGAGTCTCACTCAGAATGCGTGAGACTTGGTAGCTCTGTAGAGAGCTCTTGACCTAACTGACTCCTAAAGATCTGGTCGTCGGGGATATGTTTTTATATGGAGGAGAGCCGATAAAGTCAAAAATTGATAAAAGACTCCTCCTGACACTACAGGCAGATTTTTCTGTCTACGCTAGAGCAAGCTCGAGTGGATCCCGTGGGGGTGGACAGGACACAGCAGTAACTTCAAGCTGTTTACATACACATTCACGCATGGCATCATGCACTAGCACACTAGCAACTCTGATCACCAGTCGCACTTGCTTTGTGAAACACCCCCCTGTAGTGTAGTGTACATTTATCCCAAATCATTCCATCACTGTGGCCTGTGGGACACTGAATTATCAAGACAGTAGAATTAGCGAGAGAGTAAATTTACGGATTAATGAACAATTAAAGACACAGTGTTCACACAGATCTAAAGCTACACCAAGAAAAGCTATGGCTAGTTACTATAGTCTAGTACGATGTAGATCTTTGCTTCGTGCTGCTGCCCGAACTGCCTCTAACTGCTACTCAGTCAGTCCCACGTTCTCGCTCCTGCTGTTGTTTGCCAATGCGCTTGTGTCTGCCAGTCGGTACACATGTGCAGCGCACATTTCCTTGTTTACAGTCCGGGAACTTCGGCGACCAAAAAGCCAGGATGCTACTTGTAGATGCCAGGATGTTGCGAGCCCTCCGCCGCGAGAATACGAATTGCGTTGCCGTGTTTATCTCTTGTAAGCACCATGAACATTACAAATCCAAGGCAAATAAACCCTTTAGTCAATATACGTAGGTGGATTTTAAGCTCTCCAAACATCATTTAAAGTGTTTCTTACCTTTATATTCTTGTGAAAATTCTGTCAATGTGATCGGTACAGAAGTGGTCAGACGACAATTCAATATGGCTACAGTCAATAATGGGTGTGCTAAATGCGCACGCCCTCTGTCATGTTCCGTTTAGAATATACCACTGCTACGAGCACGGACTTATTGCGCTAAGAGTGTAAGTGACTATGTCAAACACTGACATAAAATGCTATACCAGTGATTCAGAAGCAAGCACAATCAGACCAAATTGTGTTCCATACCGACCCTTACCCCTCTCCCGCTCTTATTTCGGTTACAACTCGTTATTCCGAAGGTTCCTTATTCCGAAGGCTCTTATAGTCCGAAGATTCGTTATTCGGTTCATTAGGCTATGGAATTCCGAATTTCATTTTCGGATTAACGAATCTCCGGTATAACGAACCTTCGAAATAATACTACATTACTGTTCGGATTAACGAACCCTTTTTCATTTTCGGACTAACGAACCTCTAGGTATCGGGAATTTGTATGTTTGGAATTGACGAACCTTCGGAATAACGAACAGCACCCGTCCCCTTGTTTCTGACAGCCGCCTGTGTGTCTTCAACTTGAAAAAAAAAATGAAGCAAAAAAAAAACACAAACAAACAAACATAGCCTAAGTGCAACTCGGACACTTCTTTTTGTTTTTGTTTTGCTTCGTTTTGTTCTGTTTTTTTTGGTGGGGTATAGGCCCAATATCGTTACACAATAAAAACACTTTTTTTTTCAATCACTCAGATAGGCCCTAATTCAGTTTGTGTCTGTTTATTTTTTAAACTTAAACGAATAACCGACATACCGTCTTATTTACTCTCCTGAATAAAAAAAAAATCCAGATATAATAGAATTCCACTCAAAATTTGCACCATATTTTATTGCGTTTCAATTTCATCAACTAGAAACGTCACTATAATGGTCGCTGGTATGCCCCAGCTACATCGCACATGGTTCTCCCAATATACGCGAAGAACGTCTGTGCAAATGCGAGACAACAGTTTCACATATAATTGGCCACACAAAAAAAGAACTGACTTGTTTGTCACAAATGCGGTGAGTTTTTGTTTGCCAATGTTTTTTTTTAAATTCCTTTACAGTATATCGGTTTCAGTGCAGACGGATATCTAAATTGTGAGGGCAAGTTAAATATTGGACATCATGGCCCACAATTCGTCAAATAATCATTAAGTGATAACATTATGCATTTTCATGACAGCACTTTGAGCAGTATCAAAGTAATGGGCAAAATTGTGATATTTTGACATTTTCACTTGCAGAGGCCTATATTTCCCGACATTATCTCAATGATCTTTCCCTACAGAATAGCTGTTGTGCAGTTTGAGTAGTAGCCTGTATGCCTAGCTTGATTAAGTTCATGTATTGAGTAAGAGTCCAAGATCATTATTATGGAGAAAAGTGTAATTTTATCATCTATAACGATAATAATACAATTTTGGCATTTTAATCTGACCTGTGACCCTTGATCACAGTGACCCCATGACCCCAAATCACTAAAGAATTATTGTCAGGCCTATGCATCGAACTGCACTAAGTTTCATTAAGATATTTTGAGCCATTTCCGACTTATAATGGAAGGAAAAAAGGAGAAATTTTTATAGCATTTTCACTTGACTTATATAGTTGCCCTTTGACCCCATGACCCAAAACCTTCACTAGAGAATCTTTTTTTTTTTTTTTTTTTTGATTTGGTAATACAATGTACTTTCAGGCATTGCGTGGGGGAAATAGTGAAATTTAAAGGATTTGACCTTGACCTTTGACCTTGAGCATATGTGTACTCAAAATGTGATCGGCACAACTGAATTCTTCCATTAATACACACATTATGTTTTTATAAAGTTTTAGTAGGATACCTTAAACAGTTTTTGAGTCACGCGGTTCTCAAAATTGATTAGGCGATGTCCAAGGCGGACGGACAGACGGACAATCCGAAAACACGATGCCTCCAACAGAGCTACCAAGTCTCACGCATTCTGCGTGAGACTCAAGAATTTAGGGGCCATCTCACGATCTCACGCATGAAACCCATTTTTCTCACGCATAAGGCGAAGTCTGCAACTTGGGCCTATAATGAGCATAGCTCAAAAGATTAAAGTAATAGGGGTCTAGATAGTAATTGAAGGTATATTTCCCTTTTGTCTTTTAAGATAAGTACAAAATAATCACTGAAGTGTGCACCTGATCGCACCATTAAGAGCTAAAAATTGAAAAAGCTCCCTACCGTGGGAGGCCACAGGGGGGAAAAACCCTCCAACACCCTCGCTCGCGCGCACATTTCGCGCGCCGAGATACCGAGTCATGAAAATCTCACTCATAAAAATTGTTTGAACTTGGCATCCCTGCTCCAAGGACACTTCGTGGCGGGAAGCATTAGAAGTAACGTAAAAAGAGCTCTTTCGTTTGCGGATGGGGGATATGGATAGGGTCTATACCCTACCCTATACTAGTTGGCACCCCCCCCCTCCCCCCCCCCCAAAAAAAAAAAAAAAAAAAAATCCTGCGTATGTAGGCCTATAATTACCATTAATCTACCCCTCCGACCTGTTCCACTCCGCTCGATCGCTTTACTCCCTCAGAAAGGTCCACCACTAGAAGTGTCGATAAGACCAGGGAGGTATCTTACCTCCCTGATTAGACTCCCGCCCCTATAAAAAGCCTACAATATTATACTAACCTTATACAGTCATTGCGTGCACGTCTTTTGTAAAATCTATGGAATGTTTTCTGTGATCCCTATACAGTCTTTTATACTGTCGTTAGGAGATGAACTTATAAAACTAATTCCGTTTGCAATATTATTCATTACATGGCATACGGGTTTTGAACCCAGTGAACCAGTCTGGTTTTATGAATTTTATTGCACGGACCGCGGAACCACAGGGTTTGGGGCTGCAGCCTTCCCTCCCCAACCCCCCCCCCCCCCCCCACCCACCCACCCACACACAAACACGTTTTGGGTCTGAAAGGGAAAAGCATCGATCAAAAACAGAGAACAACATAAAACATCAATGAGGACTGCAGTACATTTCGAGATTTAAGGTCACATCAAACGAATAATGCATTCTGAACACATGCAGAAGAGCACCTCATGGTATAATCATAGACCTAGTATACAGAACAGGAACGTTTTGAAAGCTGTTTTATTTACTGAGGTGTCATATTCATTATCATAAGAATAACGATTGTCTTTAAGACCATGCATGCATGGAGTGCAAAACGACTGAATCAAAGAGACAATAGCTACTGTGTGTGTCTGTGTGTTTTCTTTTTGTTTGTTTTTTTAAGGGATGGATAGCTTTGGATGGGATGGGACCTCAGGTTTCTAACCTTTACATGATCACTTTTTTTAAGGTAATGAGAAACTTCTTAATGAAAATATGAAAGAGTATATAATTCTAAGATGTATTCAAAGTTCATTTGATGATGAAAATTGGTTTTGAAATGGACAATTGAGATATGCAAAACGAAGTGATCCTTGGAAAATGAGAGGTGGGACCCACCTTTTATTAGGATCGCTTTGTTTGTTTGCTTGTTTTTTGGACATTTCAGTAATTCCAGTTTAAAATCAATTTTCATCAAATAAAATTTGAATTCCTCGTATAGAGCTGTATACTCTTTAACATTTCATAAAGTGGTTTCTCAGGATATTGCAATAAGAAAATAATAAAATGAGCTGAATCCTCATCTCAGTCAATATACCATCCTTTTAATCTAATTTCTGTTCCACATTCCCAAATCTATAGTCGTTGCTTTATGGTCTTGATCAATAATATCTTAATTGTTCATGTGTATCGTTATCAAAAGCTGTCGCTATTTTGGTAACATTTCGATGCAGTAAACAGGGCATAGTGTCCAAAAATAAGCGAAATTTGCTATCAGGATGGTTATAATTATGAACTACTATAATGTGACAAGGTAACTGTTCGGATGGTGTTTGCAAAGACAATGACAAAAGACCGTGCCAGATTTCATAGGTTTGCCAATATCCGGTGTGTGAATTGCGCAATCGAACGACTCACACCTGAAAAAAACTTGCCAATATAGGAACGAAACAAAACAAAAATGACAAAAAATAAATCCCCTGTTAACAAAGCATAGGGCATGCAACGTCAACAGAGAAAGATAAAATGGGAAAGAGACGTGGTCGGAGACGTGGTAAAAAGCGCAAAATTCACGAGGTGGAACCCGAAACTGACGTGAGAGAGCCGCAGCCTTCAGAATTTAAACATTTTGGTGGATTCAAGTTCATCAAGTTCCTCAACAGCAGGGCACAACTAAGTAACACGATATCCGTGCTTGGAACGTTTAGCGACACACGTACTGCTGACGATCGGGCTGCAGCTGGTACGTGTTCTGTTGATACAGAAAAAGGGGGAGAAGGAGGAGGAGGAGGAGGAGGAGGAGGAGGAGGAGGAGGAGGAAGTTTCGTCACTCAGGGAAACGACAAGAAGGCTGTTGTGATACTCCAGAAAAGCGCGTTCTCTGCAGCATCCGATGGTCTCAAGAAATTGATGACGTCACCAAATACAATGCTCATCCGTACTATGCAAAATGATGTTTACGGAACCTACCAATGCTACCCGAGCACGACGCATCCAGGTAAAGAATATCGAGACGCATGATTATTATTTTTTTTTGTCTGTATATTACTTCCGTATGTGTAGGCCTACAAGCCTAAATTTATAGAAATTTGTGAAGCCATGCATAATTGCAGTTCATTATTTTGGTCTGTCGTGATCATGTGGAAAAGTCACTGGCTGTAGAAAGGTCATTGGTTGTTGTAGACAAAAAGCAAAACAAAAAAACAAAACAACAAAACAGGTCCGATTACCATTCTACAGTGACGTATCCAGGGAAGACCGCATCGGGCGCACACCCCCCCCCCCCCCTTTTATTTTTTTATTTTTTGAAACAAAAGAAATAAAAGGAAACACATGAGGGGAGGGGTGCGCGCGCCCCCTTTCATTTTGTAAACCCGCCCCTCTTTACGGAATTCTTGGATCCGTCCCTATTCTAGGGGCCGCCTCGGCATATTGAGGTTTTGATCTTCTCCATTGATCTCCTGTGGATAGTGACAATAGTGACTTCGACGTTCAGCAGCACTTTCTACTTATTTCATTAGTATATTATAGTATTTATTTTTACACGCAAGTACTCTTATGAATTAATGTTTCATAACAGACTTTTAGAGTGGGATTGAAGAGCTGGTTAGATGAAAAAATTGGACAACTTGCAGCCATGGTTTTGGCTGGGATGGGGGGGGGGGGGACCCAGACCCCCACCACCACCACCACCACCACCGTAGATCTGCCACTGTGAAGGAGAAATATGCGCTCGTAACATCAATATTATTTGTGGCTCTTTTTGTTAGGTGCAAAGATCGTAATCATCTGTCCTGCCACCGAGCTTCACGTTGAGAGGTATGGCTCCTGTTATGGCGTTCAAGATACACGCTTGGTTGTCGAAACGTGCCGCCACTACAAGAACATCGTTCTTCCATACCTCTCAGAAAAGCAGTTACAGGTTCAGGTACACGTTGTATAATAATACAGATAGCGCGCAGGTCCACTGTGCATTCTTCTTAGGTACTGTATGGAATATGATGATTTCATGATACGGAAATAAGACAAACAAACAAAACAACTTTCCGTGCTCTCCTGGCGCTCCATGAAAAATACATGTTATACAAAACTTAACAAATAAGCACATACCTGGTTAGGAACGCAATTTTCCTTTTTATAGATTGCAGTTATGTATCCCTCAATATGAGAGAAACAAATACGTTTGGATTTGAATGTTTCTATGATATAAAATAAATGACAGCTGACGTATTTCATATCAGTAGTTTATTCCAAAGTTTTTAAATGAAGTGATCTTCAAGTGTATTTTTTTTATTTCTTGCATACCCTTTCCTTTTGTGAATAATAGTTTGTAATTTGCGTAACAAATTTGCATCCACTAACGTTTTATCTATTTCTTCGTCTATTTGTGCCTATACATCCAGTTCATGTATAATCTAGAAACGCGTGTTATTCAAACAGTATATCTATCCAGGGAGGTGAGACATACTCCCTGATCTATCCAGCATCACGGGTGGAAAAAGTGATCATAGCCTATCAATGAAACGCATAAAGGCAAAAAGTGAAAATGCTACCCTTCCCTCCCCCACGCCTCCACCAGAAATGATCCACTGTCTGTTTATACATGTATAACAATAACTTCCGGATTTTCAATATTACAGAATACACAATAGAACAAACTTAAGCAACAAAATAGTATTGGCGAAAACCCACGACACACAAAAATTTCCTGTTAGACAAAATATTCTGTCTAATTTTCCGATAATAATTATCCCCCCCCCCCCCCCACACACACACCAATTGATTGGATCGATTTACAACATCCTCGGTAAAAAGGGTCGAAGTCGATCGAATTGTCTTCGACGGGACGATAAGACTGGCTTTTCTACAAAAAGATTCTAAATAAGGATGTATCTATAGAACAAAAGCAACAAAATAGTTTTTGCGAAAACACACACACACAATCCCCATGACACATCAAAATTTGGTGTTAGATAAAATATTCTAATTTCCCATAATAATGCCCCCTCCACCTCATTTAGTGGATTTACAACATCCTCGAGAAAAAGGCAGAAGTCGATCGAATCGTCTTCGACGATCAGGACGAAAAGACTGGCTTCGTCATGCTGCCCGATATGAAGTCACACAGGAAAGGGGAGGGGAAATTCTCCCTCATCGCCATCGTCTACCGACGCGACATCCGCTGCCTCCGTGACTTGGACAAGTCGCATCTTCCACTCTTGACTAACATCATGAAGAAAGGCATGGTAAGGAGCCTTTGATGTAATATCGACTTATTTTGTGACCTTTGTGTACTCGTACATATTAACAGTCCAGGCTCTATTCTGATCCATTTCCAAGGTGTTGTGTGTATGATGTGTTAATGTATGTCATCATTATAGTATTATTGTTGTTGTTATCTTAAATCATGATCCTTTTTCTTCCTTTAGCCGTTTAGTCTTATTTCACGCATTCACTGCTTACTACAAATTCTGCACATGCAGTCAATCTAATATCGTGTATAAATTATATAACCAAATAGTAATGTGATCAAGTAAATAGATAAATGAATAGACAATAAAAATGATGATGATGATGACAATACAAATAGTATAATAATGATAATGATAATAATTATAATAGTGTTAAAATGTTCCTTTCAGCCCGTCTTTGAGAGAAGGAGGTCAGAAAAATCGAGAAGAGACTTATATCGCTCCTGCTTTCGTCTGGATCGAAAAACTTCGCAAAATCTTCCGCTCGAGTTTGCATTTCTCTCGCTCTGGCTAGCAGAGACTCCAAATCATCCGCTTTCGACGAGAGATCTCCCGCCGAAAAAGCCCATTTTTGCAGAATATCCCGTTCTCCCGCTTGAGATTTCATTTCTCCCGCTTGAAATGATTTCTTACTTAATTTTATTGTATGTTGAAAAATAAGCCTTAAATAGCGCGAGAGAGCATCTAGAAGTAGAACCCTAGACCGCAAGGGACTTTGCGCTCGTGATGTGCGCTTTGCGCACATCAAGTTGGAGACTCCCGTTTGCTAGGGGTTTCAGGCGGGAGAATCTCCAGATCAGAAGGTGCTTGGGGTTGGAGTCTCTGGGCTAGGCCTACATTATGTGCCTCGTGAGCTCCCGCATGCTATATTGTGCGTATATAAACTGTTAAGCCTTCTCCCGCCGAACTGTGGTTTTGTCATATATGCCTATGGTAAAAGAAAAAATAGAAGAAGATACATAGCTGGAGATTGCACCAGCTAGAGAGCATACTGCATCATTATAGGCACCTTCTTTGACTTGATATTTTCTGATCAAAACTATCATGGCCAGAGGTGACTCCAAAATATGTAGTAGGCCTACTTTCTCCTGATATGAGGGGCGCAGCCCCGATGAATTAAGTGAATAATATTTTCAGGCACGGATCGAGGCCTGTAGTTTAAACGAAAAACTCGATCAGGCAGTATTGTTTTATATTGTGGATCCAAAACTATTCAAACAGAAGAAGTGAAAATGTAAGGCAAGTAGTCGTGTGGTGGACGCGATGTTGTGGCGGGATCATTATTATAATTACCGTACGAAGCAACGAACGATGTCAGAATTGCTTTGTTAATACATGTAGTATTATGTCACAGTTGTTTTTATTGTTACATTTCACAAAGTGACGGTAGGAAGCAGTGCGCGATGTCTCAATCGCTGTGCTGTGATAGCTCGTGGAGACATTTATTGACTGATAATAATGTTTGATTATTATGGTCTGATTTTATGGTAGTTGTCTGGGGCAAGTTATTTTTCAGTTGGGTCCCATTTTCTCTCTTCTTTTCTTTTCCTTTTTAAAACAACGCCTGATGTGGTGTCACAATAGTTTTGGTAGAAAGTATACATTTCACGAGTGACAGTAGGCCTATACGAAGCAGCGAGCGATGTCAGAATTGCTTGGAATGTCACAGTTGCTTTGCGACGTTATTTCACAAACATGATATAAAATTATGTAGTGTGCCCCCCCCCCCCCCAACAAAAAAGGTACAATCGAATTTCTGCATTAATAACTTTCAAAACTTATAAAAACAATCTATTTCCGGGTATGAAATCATAACTTGTGACATACATCTTGCAGAAAATCTAAATTAATTTGGTTCAGTGGTCACAGAGAAACAATGTGAATCTCCGTTATGCGTTTGTGAGTCATTTTTTTTTCTACGTTTAGCACTGGGATGCTCTTGGTATCCACATGAATTAAAATATTTAGCTCACAAATAACAGGGCAACAAGCTAATAAGTCTAAATTCTGTGAATAACATTATATAAACATGTAAATATATAAAAAGGCTTAATATAAATATTGTTTTATGATCATCTTGATGAAAAAAGAATAGATAGAAAAAAAGAGAAGACAGAAAACACACAATCAAAAATGAGGAAGAGCTTAATCAAATATTTTATGAGTTAAAAGTTTGATTTCTTTCTTTAATCATTCATTTATACACCCTACCAAAAAAAAAAAAAAATCGTAATTTCCTTCTTGACGTATTCATTACTCGTCATGTTAAGTTGAAAATGAATAGAAACATGCAGTCCCTTTTTTTAAATGAACATCTTTGCATTTGGAAGGTGCGAACACACATAGCATGAACAATGCGTCTCTTAATTACGAAACTTGGAGGGAAGGGCTCGGACTTTTGACATGCACTTTTATCCGTGACCATTGACGCAAATTGAATGGGGGCCTTCTGCAAGATAAAGTTACAGTTTCATACCGTTAAATTTCATTGTGATCAAATAACTAAGTTATAATTGCAGAAAGTCCGATTGTTTTTTTTTTTTTTGACATTCGGTATACATTGCTTGGAAATGCCGTCATACAAAGCGACGTCATTTTGCAAACAGAAAGATATGGAGTGTTATAAGCAGGCGAACATTCTGAAGTAGCTTGAAATACCTGTAATCACGTGAAGCTCTTGCAACCAATATCTAATCATCGAAGAATATATTTTTGATCCAAAATATTTTAAGCCATATGACCCCGCCCGGCGGTAAAGGAGATGTCGCGCGTCGCGCGCGTGATGAATGCGCTTCGCGCACATGGTTCGCATGTTTCCGTATTCAGAGTTCCCCGTTAGGTAAGGCGTCCCGTATCCCGCGAGATTAATCTCCCGTTGAAGATCGTAGATGCTTGGTGTGAAGCCGTGGGGTGTGATGAAGTCTCTACTAGAGGAGTAATGCGGTCAGGTGACCAAAAAGTCGCCTTAAAACTTCTGGACTCTGCCTTTAATACAGATAACACAATCCTCGAGAGTGGCAACTTTCTTTCGTTATACAACCTATCTGAATTTCGTTATTTAAGCTAAACCATTAAGTTTATAAAGATATGTGGATAATAATTGTTAGAAGTGAATTTTTATTTAGTTGTAAAACAATTTGTTCTGTGTTCATCATAACGGGAGTGCACTACTGTACGTAGATTGCCGGTTGTGAAATGTGAACTGTGATTAACGAATTAACTTTTTTTTCCCCTTTGAATCATCTTAGTGTACAGAAAAATCTAGATATCTATAATCCTTTAATCCTACTCCAGTTCTACACGTTCAATTCACTTTATGCTTCAGTGCACAGTTGTATTGTACCATGGCATTAATTCTGATTTGGTATCATTTTCTATACATGTTCAATGCTCTTTTGTGTGACTATAAACGTAAATACATTTGTACTGTTAACTTTACAGTGTCTCTTACAACACCTCAACAGGTGTATTATGTAGATAGTATGCAACGCACAAACACAAATGCACACAATTCAGAGCTACCAAGTCTCACGCATTCTGAGTGAGACTCGAGCATTTAGGGGTCGTCTCACGATCTCACGCATGGCACCCATTTTTCTCACGCATCGGGCAAAGTCTGCAATTTAGGCCCATAATAAAAGGCATAGCTCAAATTGAAGGTACTGAAGTATATTTTCCTTTTGTCTTTCAAAATAAGTATTAATAGCCACTTAAGTATGCACCTGATCGCACCAGTAAGAGCTAAAAATTGAAAAAGCTCCCTACCATGGGAGGCGCCACGGGGGGAGGGGGGCCGGGACCCCTCCCACACCCTCACTTGCGCGCACATTTGCTCACCGAGATGCCGAGTCATGAAAATCTCACTCATAGATTTTTTTTGAACTTGGCATCCCTGACAATTACACACAGACACTCAAATGGTACATGTAGGCTGTAGATGGATGTTATTGTGTTGTTCTATTAAACTAATTTGATGGCTGTTAAAATCACAAATCAGTTGACCAACAGGCCAAATAATTGCACGAGATAATGAAGCTCACACATGTCTACTGAACACATACCTATGAACATTTGTACCGAAGACAAGGTTCAATTCACATACATGTACAAAATAATTTCAAAATCATTCTAGCAGTGTGAGGTAGGAGTAGCTCTGGTACTGTATTCACTGTTCACATGCATTCACTGCCATACGCAATCCCT
The DNA here is from genome assembly GCF_040938485.1 of Diadema antillarum. Classification (NCBI taxonomy): domain Eukaryota; kingdom Metazoa; phylum Echinodermata; class Echinoidea; order Diadematoida; family Diadematidae; genus Diadema; species Diadema antillarum. The sequence goes on along the minus strand of NW_027271005.1, from coordinate 1,757,353 downwards.
CCAGAAAATTCACCGTTCATCCCATTTTGCTGCTCATTTACACCATACCTGCCAACCCCGAGACTTAATAAATCTGAACAAACAAAGAAAAATTATTCAAAAATCTGAACTTCCGTAAATTTCATAAACTTTACTATTACAGATATTTCCAAAAAATCAGAACACACTGAAAATCAATGCATTTTCTTTCACTGACAAATCTGAATATTCAGATTAAAACTGAACAGTTGGCAGGTATGTTCACATCCTTTAAAGGACAAGTTCACCTTCATAGACATGTGGGTTGAGTGAATGTAGCAATATTAGTAGAACACATCAGTGAGAGTTTGAGGAAAATCGGACAATCTGTTCAAAAGTTATGATTTTTTTAAGTTTGTACTCAATCACAGCTGGACGAGACTACTATAGATTGTGATGTCACATGAGTACAACGATATAAAGAAAAGAATAAAGAAAGAATAAAAAAATTCAATATATTTCTATTTTTCTCGCATAACAAAAGAACACTCGACTTCTCTCTTTCAGAAGGCAGGGGGAATAATATTACCCTAAACATACGTCAGTAACAAGTCGAAGAAATGTGCACTTTACTCAAAAAGTAAAGTTTTGTGAAATTCTTTTTTTATTTTCATTATATTGTTGTACGCATGTGACATTACACACTGTAGTAGTTTTCTCATCCAGCAGGGACTGCATAGATACTTTACAAATTCATAACTTTTTAACAGATAGTTCGATTTTCCCCAAACTTTCACTGATGTGTTCTTCTAATATTGTTGCCTTCACTCAATCCACATACATGAAGGTGGACTTGTCCTTAAGTGTACCTCTTGCACTCTATCCTTGTCAACAGAACTGCATAAGAGACAAGTTTTGCGTCCCCCACGACATGCAGAATGTCTTCATCCACTATCCCCCAACCTACTACCATCTCCACATTCACTTTGAAAGTGCTGGGCCGCAGGAGGGCACAACAAAGGGGTCCTTGATGAAACGGGCACACCCTCTAGCGTCGGTCATCAGGAACATCGAGACATGGCCGTCGTACTACCAGGACTGTGTCCTGCCTTACCCGCTCCGAGCGGACGATGCACTACTGGCAAGATTTGAGGAAGCAGAGATGACCAGCGATGCAAAACGGAGGAAGCTGATGCCATGATCGGACAGCTGCTTCTAGATAAAAGGATTTTTTTTTAAAGTTCTCTGTGCATCTGTAGTTCAGATAAGCATATCTTGTGTTCTGCCTACCTGATGAAATGTATCAGATTTTTTTTTTTTTTTTTGTACACCTGTCCAAATCAAAATATCGTCTGTTCAGAATGAGAGGGGCGTTAAGTTGTCTTGAACACTAAGGCCCGAATTCAGGAAGGTGGTACAAATGAAACCATGTTTTAAACCATGGACAAAAACCATGGAGCACCAAGTGTCGCATGGAATATTTCGTTACGAAATTGGTTATTGTTGACAAAATCATTTTGTTAACGAAACGGTCATTTTGTCAACAATACCGGTAACCAATTTCGTAACGAAATATTCTGTGCGACACATGGCGCTCCATGGTTTTTGTCCATGGTTTGAACCATGGTTTCATTTGTACCACCTTCGTGAATTCAGGCCTATGGGTTTAGTGGCAACTTAATGCCCTTATCATTCTCAACCGACGATATTGACTTGAAAACCAAAGACATTAAGATATAGCACATTTTAGAGTAATAGGAGAATGAGGCCTCCCTTCCATATTGAACGCAGTGAATGAAAATCATGTAAAACAACGTTATTTAGATTCTGGATTGAACATAAGGTACTGTAAAAGACGATATATTCACGGCATAAAATTTTCACGGAATTGGAGCCGATGGCCTTTTTCGCGGCATGAAATTTTAACGAATTACCTCTGTCTTTCAATGCATATACATGTACTTTCCTGCGCATTTCAATTTGGCGAATTTCGGCTCTCACGAAATTCACGAAATTAAAATGCACACAAACATGCCTCATTTTACAGTACGTTGTATACTGGTAGATACATGTAGTGCAGGTTCATGGCACATCTCGTCATTCAGTAAATAATTCAAGTGAATAACCATGTAATCTTGAATGTAATCTTGAATGTACCTCGTATTACTTATTGAGCACAGGGAGTGAGCAAAAATATTCATCCTAACATGCTGGCCAACATAATTCATTTAATGCAACTTGTTTTATAAATGGTCTTCAGTAGCATTTTTGTTGTTGTTGCTTTTTTATACTTAAAGTAATTTTACTTGAATGAGCTACAGTAGAAAGTGAAAACACAATTACAGGAAAAATGGTTATTCAAGGATATGATAGAACAGTAAAATCTTGTCAAAATTTTAAGTTTATAATTTCTTTAGGGGATCAATGTTTTACAAGTATTGTTTTTCTTCAGTGGGTGCATGCAACATTTACAAAGCATTGCAATACAGTGTATTTAGACTATAAACACAAGGGTTACTGTGGCCCTTGTCTACTGCATTTCAACACTGCATTGGCAAAATAATGTCTCAACAATCATTATGTGAACTTCATTTATGCTTATTGCCTTTTACTAGTAGTCTATCCTAGGGTATTCAGGTTGTGGATGCCTATGGCAACATTCTCACATCATGTGTCTATTACAGTATAAAATCATGATTGTCAAGATGGCTACTCATTTTTGCTGTGAATACTAGATACATGTAACGCTGTAAACTGAGATGGTGTGTGTGAACAATGTTTTGTAAAATGATGTCAAGTTAATCTGATGTCCACCGATTCTCTACAAGGTTTAAAAGTTCTTAACTGCTTTACCTGTACGCATTGCAGCCAATATTTTACTGCACTGTGCAGGCTCATAAATATTCACTTCTTTAATTAATGACAATCACACTCATGCAACAACCAAAGCATTTCAATGCATGTCTTTTGCATATATGTTTTTATTTCAAGCATACAATATCTTGTGGAAACAGAGCCCATAATTATTAGCTACACACTTGTAATCAGAGGCCAACCCTACGTATATATTCATGGGAATATAACCCAGGATCAAGTGCATTATCCCCCAAAGTAAAGAAGTCAAAGCAAAACAGCAATGGGAGAGTTTTGGTATTAAACTTGTTAGAAAACAACATATATTATGAAAGTTTCCAAGTAAACTACAACTCATGAAAGAGAGTTTCATGGAGAAACAAGATTCCTGATTGCCATTATGGATATCTTTCCATTGAAAGACTTTCAAACATACACATTTGTATGAAAACACAATCATGCAAGCCATTGAATTTCTATTCCATACGGTCTGGATTACGGACTGATTCCATGCACACTGAGCATTTTGTATGCACATTCAAAATAAAGAACTGTACATGTGCCTTGGGTTATATTAATAACATCAGAGGAGTTCGATTCATCTTGCCATTTGATGCAAGATTGAAAAGCATGTTTGCATATAAAGAGTTTTATAAAGAGTTTTATCGCAAAACCAGCTAACTCCATTCTCGTTAAGCTGAGATATTTGTGATTAAAGCTGCTAAGAAACAAGGAAAATAATAAAAAAATACAGGATATTTTAAATCATAACATCCAGAATATTCCTTATGTCACAAGTGAGGTGTTACTGGAAAGGTTTAATTTTGCTCTATCTGCTGATGGACTTACTTTGAAATTTTAAAAATGGCACTTACATTGTAGCTTATTTTGTTTGTTTTCAACCAGAAAATGTTGGCACTCTTCCCACATCAGGAATAAATTAAGTTTGAATGAACCTTCTCATCAAGGTGTGAGTTCTCTTTCCTTTTCATCTTCTGTGCAAACAAACACTGTACAGTTGTGATATACGCATTTTACGTGGGGGAAAAAAAAATCATGTTTTATGCATGGAATTTCCATCCATTACTGATCAATACTTGTTTTGCTTTGTTTTGTCTTGTTTTTTAAAAGCAAAGTGCTTCACTACGTAGGCACTGAAGAAGCAATGTAATACTTGATGTGAAGTCAAGTGAATGGTTATATCAGTGGGTTTGAAAAAAAACAAACAAACACACACATACATACAAAACCCCACCAAAATGCAGCCATCATATAGAAGCACAAGCCTTTACCTCCCCAAATATTTGTGGAAGGTCGTTGTACCATGCATTGAATCTTGCAGGAATTCCAATATCTGAAAGCCCAAAGAGTACACATGTATAGTAGATTTTACAAAAAGAAGAAGAGAGAAATGCAAATTACTCTTGTTTATCCCTTTTTGTTTCTTTTTTGTTTTGCAATGGTTAGTTGTTGCTGAACATATGTGTTTATGCTTTATACAAGTATCAGGCTATATTCGTGCTACGTAGTTCTACCTATCTTTTTTGTGACAAAGTCTATTCCCATTCAAGTAGCAATGTTATGAGCGACATAATTTGTGTGTTAGATCAATGGTGATGTAAAATGTAAGGCAAAATGGAAAAATGAAACAATAAAAACACCCTTTCATAATGACTATGAAGATACAGCAAAACCTTATTCTAATAATATGTGACCCGCTACAACAAAAGAATCTGAAAGTCGAGGGAGGTAGATTTTCTGAAAATGACACTATATTACACACGTATTTCCTTACTCTTCCACTTTAATTTCATGTAAACACGAGTCACAAGGTACTCAGTTGCGGAGATATTGATGGTTTTATGAGACCACGCCGAGTGGTCTAGGAAATCAGCGTTTTGAGAAAACTGCCTTCAAAGTTTTCTGTCCGATGCAATCATGATCAAGGGGAGGTAAGACAGTTTTCACCTCTTGACAATAGCAGGTCTGCTCATAGCAGCCTCCATGATGTACATTCAAGCTTAGTGCCAGCAGTCTACGCACCAACCAATCATGAACCAGGATGCCATGCATTGACCAATACGATCACTCCCTCATTGCTAGGGGTGGAGTTTATCTGTGGCGCTAAATCCAAATCTTCAGACACCATTGAAAATTCGGAAATTCATGGCCCAGAACTCCCCAATTTCTTGCCATTCCTCTGATCATTACACTTCAAAATTTCGGCAGATAATAGATGAAACATTAGTCAACAACATTTTGTCCAAAACACAAATTTGATTGTTTTGACCAATTTTGATGATCTAATTTCAAACTCGCTTTTCTCGGCTCAGCCGTCAGCGATTTTCTGATCCTTTTGTAATGGCGGGTCACATAAAAAAGTCTGTGTACAAGTTGCAGCCATCATTACGCCTGAGATTATCAGCACCTCTGATCATAGATGAAACCAATAGTGGTACAGTCTGTAATCAGCTGTGAGTACAGACACATACTTCTTTAACATAACATTTTTAACACACTTTGTATAAAGACCACCTGATTAAGGACCAATAGATCAAAGCTGGACAACTTTCAACACAGTAAATTGATCTGTTGATGACAGAACGTTTCTTCTGCTAAATTATAATGATAATAACAATAATGATCATAACAATATAAACAGAAAATAGATACAATACATAGAGTTGCATTTCTTTAAAAAAAAGAACAAAAAAAAATATGATAAAACACATTTTTTGGCATTGAGAATTTGGGCACGAGTGTTGCATGAGTTTCAGCATAACCTTCTAGAATGTTCAACACACACACACACATATACCTATTGCCAAAGTGTACAAGAACAGACATACAAAGTAATGCAATATACAGTTGTACAACTTGGTATTCTGTGATTTGATAAATTTTGAAGACTGCACCTGAATACGATGAAGTGCCTGCATTTCACTGTGACAAAAGAAGAGCACGCTTCCATGATACGAAAGACATTTAACAATGAAAATCACGTCGAAATACATTGCCTAAAGAAAATACACGGTAAAACATCTCAAAAACTGTAACTCAATAACAAAAGGCGTCAATCATAAGCAACGCCAGTCACCATCTGGTACACCCCCTTCACTGCTGATGCCATATGAAGGTACCATATCCTATTCTCAGATAATTAATATCCTCCATTGGTACATCCTCTATGACTGCTGGTGCCAAAGGCAGGTATTGCACCTTCATCTTCGGTACAGGATCTCATCCATTGGTGCTTGAGGCAGGCACCGTGCCCTTGATTGGTAGGAACTTATCCATAGGTGGTTCAGTTCTCCATCCCCGGTATGTCTTCTCCAAACTTGCTAATGTGCGCTGCTCTCTTCGCTGGGATGAGAACCTGCATGAATAGCAATGGTGCAATGGAGTTCTCAACTCACACATTCATCTGCACATTCATCTATCCTTCAGCAAAAGTAATGAGTGACTGCAATATGCCACCAGAGTACTGCAATACATTGTGCGACTTGCAGATTCTACTCTGTCAAAGTACGAACACAATATTAAAGAACAATGTGAGCTTTCTATCAATGCTGTAATCGAAGATTTCAGCTTTGCAGGAAATACATTTTCTGATTGTGACTGCCAACAGATGTTTGTCAGTTTTTGACAATACAATATGATTGTTGGTTGATGCCAAGTTGTCTCCCAGATCTCTTTAATACTGCAACACTTAACTTGGCATCTAGCAATCCTGGGTCCTGAAGATCTGGGGAAGCTGAATACTTAAGAAACCTTGCACCAAAGCAACAAGAATATAGAGCAGTGACCGCATTTGATATTTGTAGATTCTACAGTATGCTTCAGGATCTCCGACCAAAGGTGGTCGGGATTTCCCCTCACATACATACAGTATGTACATGTACAAAAAATGTCAGCAAATCATTAATGACATAATACATAGTGTAAGACCATTCAATATCCCTTCAAAACATACAGTGCATACCTGACAAATGAAATTTTGCAAACAAGAATAAAATGGGAAAATTTTTTACAAAAGTTTGATTTTTTTTTTTCCTCAGACTGCAAAGGATCCATGTCAACACGCAAGAAACCATTACGTGGGCTGGATGACCAATGACATGATACGTACCTCATGGTGTACGTAGGATTCGCAGCCATAGCACCACACAGAGAGATCGGCGTAGCTCAGGACCATGTGGTGGTCAGTTGCCAGTCCGTGCATCAGCATGTGTTCATTCACATAGCGCCCACAGTACACCTGATGGATGTTGGAGGGGAGAAGCAGGCAAGGAAAAAAAAAAAAAGACAATGTGTGAGAAATAAACATTCCTGAATGGCAGCAGCACTACTTTGCAAGCCTGCTTGATGTGTATTTCCCACCTTCTTGTTATTCCCTAGCAGGCCTTGCACTTTCCTATATGGGCCAGGGCAAGAGCTGTAAATGGCATTTTCTCCCATGGTTTGGCAATAAAAGCTTCAATAACCAGGTTCCGGAATGGATTCCCCCCCTTAAACAGATGGTATAATTTTGGTTGAGATGGAGGATTTAGATTTTAACTTTTTTTTGCGAGATTATTAGAAACCATTTATAAAATATCAAAGAGCATGCAGTTCTAAAAAGGAATTCAAAGTTGATGTGATGAAAATCGGTTTTGAAATCACTGAGATATCAAACAACAACAACAACAAAGTAAAAAAAAAAAGTGGTCCTAATAACTGGTGGGTTCCACCTTTCATTAGGACCTCTTTGTTTTTGGATAACTTTCATTGAATAAACTTTGAATTCCTCTTAGAATTGTATGCTCCTTTATCTTTCATCAGAGGTTCCACAATTCTAATTATCTCACAAAAATGTTGGAAATCTGGAGCCTCATCTCGACCAATATCATGTCATCCTCTTTTACAGGACATCAGGCTTCAGACTACTGACATTTAATTCTTCAAGACAAATTAAGAGTGACCATGAATTGTCTGCTGTAAAACTTAACTATGTGGTCCAAAATTTGTACACAATGAGGAAATGAGAGAGAATCAATGGCCATGAATGGTATGACAGGGAGTTTATGCAGTTTAGACAGGTTGCATTACATTACGTACGGTATGTGGGCGGAAGTAAATATAGGGCTGAGCTAAGCTTCGCCTCTTGAATCTTGTTTTGTAGGTCGAGGCTTTCATACAGGAAGCGGCACCACGAATCAAGCAAATCAAGATTTGTAAAACACCTCAAGACATCAATTTGCTAGTCAAGATTCTAGAATCATGATGGCATTGAATTAATTTCACACACAAGAAATATCTCGATTTTAATAATGTTTCTTCTATTACTTTATACGCCATATATTTCGCGAGTCTAAATTTTCGTGAATTGGGAATTCTCAACAATTTCACGAGTGTTTAAATACGTGATCGTGGAGTCCTGTACTGAACGGAGAACTGTACACACATACATCACATTCACATCAGGATCAGAGTCAATATTTTAGCGTGTCTTTAATTTCGCAAATAGCACCTGACTCATGAAATTCACGAAAATAAAAATATTGCGAAATATTTGGCATATACAGTAAATGGAGATTATAACTGTGATTAAAGTAAAATTTTCTACCATCTGAATGGGATTGGGGGTTAGTACATATCCCTATGAAATGATTTTTTTTTACCTTGTAGCAAAAGAGACACACCCAATTCTCCCTATCATCACCACAGTCCCCACAGGGCTCGCGAGCGTCAAGTCCAGTGAAGGGCATGGGTTGAACGTCGGTAGACAGATGTGGGCACCAGGTTAGTGGAATGACTGCATGCATCTGAACCTGGCAATAACAACAACAAAACAGTCAAGAATAAAAAGGACTTAAAAGAATTTAAAGGAACAATGTATCAGAATAATGTGAAGTGTGAAAGCAAAAAAAAAAAAGTAAGAAAAAATCTGACTGCTAGCACAACTTAGGGTTAACCCCCCCCAAAAAAAAAACATCATTTGTCAGCCAACTTTCAACACTTTTATGAAGGTAATAATCATAAGAATGGTTACATCAAAATGCAAGGTGCTTGCAGTAGTATAAATAAATCATCTTTGTTTCTCACGTCAACAGTTATGCTGAAGTTTTACAAGGCAAGTTCATCATTATATAAGGGAAAACAATCCCTCTTCCCCAGATCACTTCATCACACCACTACACCACTTTGCTCTTGTCTGTGCCACCGCCTAGACCCTTTCTAAGTGCTCGTACCAACGTTTATAATCTGTGTTACCTCTGAACCAAACGTTTCAGCCAGGCTAGTCAGGATGTTGTCCTTCCCATCTTCACGTCCTGCCTCCATCGGTCCTGGGTCACTCAACCCACATGCACCAAGAGCCTCATCATCATTTTCTGTCATGCAAACAAAGCACATAATATATTGCAGTGCACTCCCGCTCTAATGAACACAGTGCTAACAAAATTCTGGTTACAACGAAGTAAATAGTCAGGCCGCAACATCATTCACTCTGTGTATTTCATGATTGTTTTTTTGTTTGATAACAAAATTTTGATATATAACAAAAGAAAACTGCTGGTCCCGAGGACTTCGTTATAACGGGAGTCCACTATGTGTAGCAACTTATATCACTGATAAATACCACTGTAAATGTGGTTATTATGAGCGGCATTCCGTGAGTGATGGGGAACCACAAAGGATATGAATTTGACCAAGCTCTTAAGACAGAAACAATGACTACTCCATCCGATGTCTACATATGGTATCCATACGTAACCCTTTGGAAGAAAAACACAATCAAACCTCAATCAGCGCAGAGGCGCAGCAAATACTTCTACTGTCATGCCATGAATTGTTTGTGCATTTCTAATGTATTTGGTTGAGGATGCAAGAAAAAGCAATATAATACATTTGTCTTTGATTATATTGTATAATACAATATACTCAAAGGCAACACAATATGATGGTATACAGTGTATGGCCTGAGGAGGTTGTACAGCAATGCTTGAAGAGGAAGTAGAGCTCGGTTCACAAGGAAATGGAACAGAAAAAATACAGAATGCATAACATGAAACTGCCATTATTTGTCTGTTATCACCTAGTATTCTAAAAATCACCCAGAAAATACACTGGTCTTTCTTCATTTTAGTGATTACTACATTGTATATAACATACAAGCATAATATCATCTTACTTGTTCATACACATACTTCATGAAGTAGGACTCACAAAATTTATACATATATACTGCTGAACAATATGTAATCAAATCTGGTAGCCAAAGAGGCGCAGCAAATAAAATCTTAAGTTTCCAGAATCATAACAATCCTGTCCTCATTGATTGTAAATCTATATAATGCCTCCAGCGACACTTCGTGGCGGAGGCATAAAAACAGTTTTTCTTGTTTCACTGCTTTCTTTATCAAAAAAAAATATATATACATAATCTCCTCATACAACTAAAAGCTGGAAAGACAGACGAACAATGAATAAAAAAAAAGAGAGAGAAGAAAATGTGAAGTTGAACATACTGTCATCCTGTTCTCGGAGGATTCCTTCCTTGTCCCGTTCACCACCTCCAGCCGTGGCACCTGTCACACTCATCTTGGACAGCCCTTCTGCGATGTCTGCCACGCCCCTTTCTACTCCATCATCACCTCTTTTTCCTACCCCGGATGCACCACCATCTCCATCAATGCCCTCTGTGGAGGTCACCTCCGCCACTCCACCTGGGCTCCCCTCGTTGATGGGCCTATTAACATTAGATAAAGATTAGCAAACGAAACAGAATACTCATAAAGTGTGACACAATGATTGATACATTAGGTTAATAGCACCAGTAAACAAATACGGGAGGGAAGTTGATATAACAAGGAGGTCAAGGAAGGGGTCAGGACAAAGCAATTTTCTCACTAGAAATTTTGTTGTTATATTTATAAGTGCAAAATCAAATGCACTGCACAAACAATATCAATATGCTTGTTTGGGACTATACATGTAGGTCCTATGTAACAATGTAAGCACTAAAACTGCAGAATGCTTTACTTAGAGTACAATTGTATACATGTATTGCAACTGCTTGGCCCTAGTTGTACATCAAAGTAAATAAGCACTGAATTGATCAGTGTTTTAGTAGTAGCCAGTACGATGATAAAAAATCATGGGCGTACATACTCGAGCAGGATTCGAACCTACGACCTCCTGATCACCGGACAGGCGTCATCTCCACTAGAGGTCGTAGGTTCAAATTCTGCTCGAGTATTTACGCCCATGATTTTTTATTATGGCTACTAAGTACATAACACTGACCAATTCAGTGCTTATTTACATCGATGTAGGGCCAATCAGTTGCAATGAAGACATCTCGACGGAAGAATTTCATGAATTTGAAAGTATGCATGCATATAACCTTCCAGATGTATTGTTGGTTTTTGTTAACCAATGAAGCAGTTTTTCCCTCCACTCGATGTTGTAAATTCCTCTTAAACTGTGAGGTTTTTTTGGTGTTTTTTGTGTGTTTTTTTTTAAATGAACAGCAATCCTCAGAGGTGATCAGGTCAACTTGGGGGTATACTTTAAAGTAATGCACAAATTTTGGTGGTTGGGCATTCTGCATTGTACAAGACAGAGTACTGTTGCGATTGTGTGATCAGGCACTATCCAGGAATTAAAGCGAAGTCCAGAACATGCACGAGTATAGTCAATACCCCAATCAATGCATGGAATGATTATGGCCTTAGGCTGTATTGGGTCATAACATGAAACTCCACACTACAAGATTTCAGTCGGTCATGCATACTGTATGTTACCATGAGCATCATATTGTTCATGCCAACAGCAATGTTGGGGAAGGTGATTTGTGTAATGAGCATGTGGGTTATGAGACATTTTAACATAATATAAACAATGCAATTTTCTCTTCCATAAAAGGTTCAATTAGTTTCTTTTTTTTTTTTTGTTTAGAAGATATGAGATTCAGTTTGTAAGAGCAATTACTTCAATACAGCACATGTTACAGCAAAATACACTGACTTCATATGAAAGAAAATTGGAGCCACATGCTTTCCATGTCACATTCGATATCTCTGTAAATCAGTCATATATCATTTCCATGTACATGTATATAACTAAAGGCCCTGAATGAATCACATCATTCAGAATTACCATCTACAGTATATACATCGTACCTTCATGCAGAAAACCTACATTGTTGGTAACTTATTGAGCTTCACGACACACACTAAAAAAAAACACAAAACAAATATAACTGGCTACCATGAGAGCTGCTTGAGCCAACATGTTTTTCTTGTTTCATCTATACACAAAAAGCAGCAACGAATTATATGTATTTTTTCCATGAAACTTCTTTAAACTTCCAATAAATGTTTACAAACTTTCATTTATCTTACAGAATAATGGTCTCATAAATCATGCCAAACTGTTTAATAGCTCTGAGATAAATTTCTTTACATGGTTTTTCACATTGCCTATACACATCGGGGGCTACCTTATTACAACAGTTCCATGAATTTAAAACACACAGATTTTGTACTCGTAATTCAAGGAAATGCACACGTTCTAAGAAGCCAGATCAATCCACACAGTGCAGCTCAACCATAAACTGAATTTTCTATTCAAGACCTTTGACGATAATCTGTGAAAGAGAGCTAAACCCTTTAAAACAACAGGAAGCATGAGCTCTTCAAAAAAGAAGTTGAAAAAAAAAGGACAAAGCAATGTAAATATTTGGCTGAGGGAGCAAAAGAAAAGAGATTTAAACAGAGACTCCAACCCAAAGCACCTTCTGATCTGGAGATTCTCTCGCCTGAAACCCCTAGCAAACGGGAGACTCCAACTTCATGTGTGCGAAGCGCGAAGTTCCTAGGGTTCTACAATGCTCTCTGGTGCTATCAAAGGCTTATTTTTTCAACATACGATAGAAATAAGTAAGAAATCCTTTCCAACGGGAGACAAAGAGTCAGGGCGGGAGAAATTAAATCTCAAACGGGAGAACGGGAGATATTGCAAAAATGGGTTTTCGGCGGGAGATCTCCCGTCGAAAACGGGAGAGTTGGAGTCTCTGTTTAAACACATGCACAACAGGCCTAGAGGATCTTCCAGAAACACTGTGCCACATTCAATAGTCTGGGTTCCAAAGTAAGATTTTGGGCCTAACCTTGTTTTACTGTCTGCCCGATGTTTTTTGATGGTTTTACCCTATTCCGATGGTGCTGAATCCGAATCTGGATGATGCAACTCTTGCATCCTTGAGGGTCTTGAGATATTCAAAATGGCTGCCAAAATGGCCGCCAAAATCTGAAATTTCTATACATTTCCTTATACATAAAGGGTGAAAAATAGGATGCAAAAATGTAGTTTTACCGCATTTCCATGGTGCTTAATCCGAATCTGGATAATGCAACTATTGCATATTTGAGGATTCTAAAATATTCAAGATGGCCGCCAAAAATGGAAATTCCCATATATTTCCTTTGAAACAGTGAAAGATATGCAAAATCAATAATCTTATCCTATTTCGAGGATGCTGAATCTGAATCTGGACAAAGGAACTCTTGCATCCCTGAGGTTTTTGAGATATCCAAAATGGCTGCCAAAATCTGAAATTCTAATATTTAGTATTTCCAAATCTGGTTGATACAACTCTTGTATCAATGAACAATTTTTCATATCCAGGATGGCCACCAAAAATGTATGACCAATTTAAATATTTCCTTATTAATGGTGAATTTTATTTCGTGAGTCTACGCAAGAACTCACAGTGAGAGCCCCGCTCAACGCGCGCACAGTCATATCGCTTAATCAATACAAAAAATATGGTTTTACCCTATTTCGAGGGAGCTGAATCCGAATCTGGTTGATTCAATTCTTGAATTCTTGAAATTTTGGAAATATAAAAGATTTTGTATATCATATCGGCCGCCATCTTGAATATTTCAAAAACTTCAATGAAGCAAGACTTGCATCAATCAGATTTGGATTCAGCAGGTTTTTGGTGGCCATTTTGGATATATATCTCAAAAATGTGTGGGATGTGAGATTTATTTTGTCCAGATTCAGATTCAGCACCTCAAAATAGGGTAAAACCATCCAATTATTTTCAATTTTGTTCCATTTATATGAAATACTTGTAGGTTTTTGGCGGCCATTATGGATATCTCAAAAACGTGTGGGATGTGAGAGTTCTTTTGTCCAGATTCAGATTCAGCACCCTCAAAATATGGTAAAAACATCACTTTTTTACAGTTTTGACTGTTTCAAAGGAAATATATGAGAATTTCCCTTTTTGGTGGCCATCTTGAATATTTTAAAATCCTCAAGAATCCGATAATTGCATCATCCAGAATTCGGATTCAACACTCTGGAAATGCAGTAAAACTGCATTTTTATGTCAAATCCACCTTTTGTAAGGAAACATATCGGGATTTCAGATTTTGGCAGCCATTTTGGCAGCCATTTTGAATATCTCAAAACCCTCAAGGATGCAAGAGTTGCATCATCCAGATTCAGATTCAGCACTATCGAAATAGGGTAAAACAATCAAAAAAAAAATCAGGCAAATGGTAAAACAAGGTTCAGCCTATGGCATCCAGACTACAAACTGTGCTGCCATTCAACTCTGTCCTACAGCTTGAAAGACACTCCCCATAGCTTCCATAGTGCACAATAAAAGAAGATCTTTCTCCCACACTCCCTCTAGCAGATCAAGTACTTAAGAGGTTCAATGATTCTACAGATTCAATCCTTACAGATTTCACATCTTCCAAGAATCTACAACCACTGGTTTTTGCCTCAAAAGTACAAAGCAAATGAATATAAAAGATTAAAGGAGAAAAGTAGGCATGTAAGCAGGTGCCACTCTGAATAATTCATGCCAACTTTCACAGGGTGTGACAGCATACAGCTGTAAATCTACCGATGCGTTGGACAGGATTAAGAACATTAACATTTCATAGCATCGCTGTAATCCACTTGGCAGCCTTTTCTGGTGGATCTCAAAATATCTGTGGTACATGGTGACATCACCAACATTGTAAAAAGCTCCAAGCATTCAAGGCATACACTGAACAAGTATAATTTTCTACTCCATTTTAGCAGAGCCTTTCAAAACCAGAGTTATTGCAACAACATTCAGGCAATTTTTTATTTGTACCCTACCTAAAGTATTAACCTGTTCCCTACTGAATTCTGAAATCCCCATAGACATAATACACAGGCCATCAGGTTCCCGTAAGGAACGGGTTAAAACAGTCCCCGCAAAATATTGTTGTTTAGCACAGCAGCTTTTGCCAAATTCTCCCCTAGCCAGCTACAGTTGTAGGGTAACTCCCCTAGCCAGCTAGGGTAACTACCCTGACATTACCCCAGCATTACCCTTGCAACCCTTACTGTTGAAACGCTCTTGTGACAATTATATTCCTTTGATACACTGGACACGCACGCATAAAAAGTCCAAACAGAATGACACGCCACTCGTCGATCACTTGTATGGATTGTATTTAATAAACCACAACCACTTCATGCATGAACAGGTAGGTTATCATGGAAACATACCCACGTGTATGGATTGGATTCAATAAACCACAACCACTTCATGCATGAACTGGTAGGTTATCATGGAAACATACCCGCAGAAGGTTTTTGGTGTATATATCTCTCAAAACGGTAAACTCCTCACTCTTCAATTCATTGCCCTATATGAGGAATTTTGTTCTCCAGACATTGTCCCAACATTTGTTGGGATGCAGTCTGTTATTAAAGGCTTGAGCTTGGACAGTCTCATTGCTTATCTTTGCTACTACACAGACACTCTTTCACATCATTTGTCAAAAACTTTTTCAACTCAATGACAGCTCATACAGCATATTGCTGGAACAGAAATGAGAAATAATTGCTACAAGGAAACAGAGAAAACCTTGCAATTTTCGAAGATTTAAAATTAACAGTTGTATCCATTGTGCCCCTTTCCACTATGGGTGCTCAAAGGGCATGAAAACTTTCCTCACACAACACAAAGAGACAGAGAAAAAAAGGAAAGAATAAAGGAATACAAAAAAGAAGCTGCCTAGGATACGGCTGGCCTCAAAAAACAGTTGAACTACATTGTACTTGCTAATGTAATTCATAGTGATGATTCCATTGGCCTAGTTGCGAAATGATTCTTTTCACTATTTGGCTACTCATGGAAAACTTTGAGTGCAAGTTTTATTTGTGACCCCGTATCCCCAAACCCTCAAAGTTTGCCCGTCAAGATGGTTGGGTTAGTAAACTTCTGAAAGAGGAGATTCTCAAAAATTAAAGTGATATTTAATTAATCAATATCGGATGTTCCCTAACCCATCAAATTACATTGAAATAGTAGAAAATAAACATGAGAAATTCAGGGTCTATTCAAGTGCACTTGGTCATCCCTGTG
Organism: Diadema antillarum; assembly: GCF_040938485.1. Taxonomy (NCBI): domain Eukaryota; kingdom Metazoa; phylum Echinodermata; class Echinoidea; order Diadematoida; family Diadematidae; genus Diadema; species Diadema antillarum. The sequence continues at coordinate 1,741,131 of NW_027271005.1, read as the reverse complement.
CTTTAACAGAAACAAAAGGGGCTTGGCACACCCCATGCCAACAACTTTTAAAATGGCATAACCAGGTATCTGATTATGCTCATAATCCTTTGTTTGGCACCAACTTTCTATTCACAAATAGGGTAACATATCATATTAAAGGGATAGTACAGTTTTGGTTGAGATGAGAATTAGGCTTTTAAATTTTTGCAAGATACCAAGAAAACACTTATGATATAGTACAGAGCCTACCGTTTTAAGAGGAATTCAAAGTTTATTTGATGAAAATCGGGTTTGGAATAACTGAAACATCCAAAAACAAAGTAAAACAAAGCGATCGTTACAAAGTGTGGGTCCCACACTTTACTAGAATCGTTCTTTTTTGGATATCTCAGCCATTTCAAAACCAATTTTTATCAAATAAACATTGAATTCCTCATAAAATTGCATGCTCTTTCATATTTCATATGAGATTTCTCATTATCTCACCTAAAAATGTTAGAAACCTGAAATTACGTCTCAACCAGAACTGTACGATCCCTTTAAAGTTTCTGTAGAGTTTTCACATGCACCTTCTCACATATTATTTAGAGTACCAAAAAAAAAAAATAAATAACTAGGGGCATGAAATAGGGTCTCAGAAAACTGTTATTTGTACAAACTACCTGTCCTTAACACTATCAAATTCTACATTGGAAAGAAAAAGAGTAAATATACCCAAAAATACCTTATGTCTCAAATCAGCTCAGTTGACCTATCAAATACTACTTTTCAGACCTCATGGAAAGTTTGAGATACAGGGTTATAGCTAGACATAAAAACAACAAGGATGAGCTAGTATTTGTAGTTAGTAGATACATTTCATGTATGACCATGCCATGCATGGAGCATCTGTTGTAAACTGTATGCACACTCAAACAATTTGTAACTGCTCAATGCAGAAGTAAACAAAATTGTAATGCAGTGTAGAAACTTAACCTTAATCTACTTGGAAAATGCCGAGATGGCTGGAGAAACGCCTGTGAACAAACATCTTGGCCAACACTCTAATTGTGCCATAATCTACAAAATCTCGCTCAGCGGAAATGAAGCGCAAGCATGCCAGAGCCTACCTTAGGCAACAGAAATCTGATAGTTAGCAAGGCTGTGACATACATCCACAGTTCTCCATTCCTCAGAGGGATGTTCAAAGTATTGGATTTATTCTGCGATAGATTAGAGGCTTACTTATTCTGCTATTAAACTACCAAGGGTGCACGTGTCTTGAATTTGCCCACAGAGTCCATTAAAGAAAACCTTGTACTGTCCCAAAGCTCAAACATGCCTGCAGGTATTATTTTTCACACCCTACAGTAGGTGAAGCATGTATACAAATCATGAACATGTAATAATAGTCCTTTACTGTTATTTTTGTATTGCATAAATTCACAAAGCCTAAATAAAATATTGATATGTGTTACATTTTGCACAAGTGCCACATATTAATACATGTGTAGCATACGGGTACAGTAAAATTCAATGTCCTCAAATATTCTGTGTTGATGTATCATTACCATCTGCCTTTAACCACAATGACCAGTTAGCCCTTACATGCATCTTGTCTCTTTCTTTCTCTCTCTCTCTTCTTCCTTTTCTTTTCTTTTCTTTTCTTTTCTATTCTTCTTTCTAGTTAGCACAGATGTCATTCACTTGCTGAAGAAACATGGTTCATGGAAATTGTGTTGTTGGATTCACACACTTCCATAAAAATGCTAAATCTTGATTACAAACTGAACCCCATTATGTTGTGATGCAGAAAGTATTTTTTTTATTATTCAGGACACAATAGACAGCAATGTTGCTCCGTTACTTGAAACTTGGAGTGCTTCTGTCCACATCAACTGCAATAGTGCTCCATTCCCCACCCACACTTTTTTTTTTTGGTACATTTGTATTACCCCCCTCCTGAGAACTTGACTGAAAAAAGAAAGAAAGAATAAGCTCTCGATCACATTATCATAATTTGACACTGTTGCTTTATAGGGAAATGCCAGAGAATCTGTGAGAGAGATGATGCACAGAACTTCAAGGATGAACACATATCAGAGATGTTCATGAATACCTGTAACATACAATAGTATGCATGGATTAAAATGAACAAGACTGACAAGCAAATGTGGGAATGATATTGACATGATAACCAGTGTAACAGCTGATGTTTATTATATCTGCACAGAGTTCTAACCGCTTCGACAGCAAAATCTTTCAAGTGTCTTGAATGACAGTGGATTTCAGAGGCAGTATTTTTATGGCTCTTGTTTCATGAACACTGAACTCTCACTGAACACACAGGAAATAAAACAGCATCTAGTGGTTAATGATAGGTACAATATTCATAGAGCAAATCTAAGTAGTTTCTCCATGGCACTTAAAGAATTTGGCACTTTGGCCTCATCTGATCTGAGATAACATGACTGCTCCTATTCCTTATTTAGTTATCAAAGAAGAGACTTTCATCTGTGAGAAAGTGTGGTCCATTCATGTTTGGATGAAGACTACCTTCAGTCTTCAAAAGAGATGTCAATCCATTTCAGTTGTCAGCACATTGTATACTAACAAGTTGCCATCTAACTCAGATAGCTATGCTGCATGATTTCTACAGCAAAAGGTTGCTATCACCCTAGCGTATTTTTGAATTGTTTGTTGGGCCGGAAAGTAAACATTCCTTCTATCTATTCCATCTCCAGTGGACACATGTTATGAAGAATTCCCCTCACTTCTCAAAACAACAACGGCAACAACTAACACAAGGCCAAACTTTCCCCAGACTGCAACAACATGAGGTATACTGAGGCAGCGTGACGGAAAAGGCCAGAGCGACTGTACATTGGGGGAATGAATCAATAAAGAGTGCATTGCTCCTAACAATTTTTTTCTCTCTCTTTGAACTGCTCTCTTGGTCACCGAGGCTGAATAAGAAAAGCGGTCCAGGTATCCGGTGGCAACGATGCATGGACAGTTATGAGCTGGGGAGCATGCCAACTACAGTTGTATCTCTGAGTTCATCAATCTCAAGATTTGAAACAGAGATCACTTCTCCTATTTTTCTCCCTTTGTTTGTCTGTTTGTTTGTTTGTTTTTTGGTTTGTCTGTTTGTTTGTCTTTTGTTGTCAATGGTGAACAAGAAAGATACTAGATGCGATGCATGTGTCTGTCTGTCTGTTTTTTTTTTTTTTTTTTTTTGCCTTTCACTGGAGTGACTAGACTTTATTTTGCAGCAGCATTTCTGCTCTTATCAAAGTAGATGTGTTCTCTCAAACCAGATATCAAAAGTTTGTCATCTACTAGATTGAAAACCTATTCCCTGCTCCCCCCCCATATATCATATGATCTTCAGAACTAAAAAAAAAAAGATCTAGATTAGCACAAGCTTTTAGTATCTTCTCTCTTTTTTTATCTTATCCTAATTGATAATACTAAATAACACAAAACATCCATCTCCAGTTTCTGTACTCTGAAAGCAGATTACATTTTGATTAGAAAATCTTTACACATCCCAGGTTCCCTTAAACAAAAAGAAATACAAGAGTAAAAAAAAAAGATGAAGTAACAAGAACAAAACATAAAAGACATACAAACTCATTTATGCATGCATGAGGGCATACCTTCAGCATACTGTCAGACACTTCTTGAATTTGAACCAATGCTGACTTTGTTGCACGATTATGGAGTACGGTACATTAGAATGATTGTTCATTGATCAATGTCAAAGCAGCCTTTCTCCCTCTTGTGAAATGTATGACAGAGACTAAATTTCTCCATGGAATAGGTCATCCCCCCCCCCCCCCATCACACACACACACACAACCAAAGAAGAAATATGAATCGGTAAAAGATGAATCCCCCCCTTTTTTTTAAAATAAGCCAAACAAACATGGCCAATATAATTTTCTAAGAGTGATGTTAATATGTATATAAAGCCTAATCTGACAAGGATTTCAGGAACAGTATAACCTACACTGAAGAGGCTACCTTGGATAAAAAGATCATGTGTGCAGAGACTTTGCTGTAATACTGTATAGGCCACATACACTGTATTTTAATAGCGAGTCTAAATTTCTGCAAATTGGACTTCTTGACGATTTCGCGAGTGGTTAAATTTGCAATCATGGAGTACTGTACTGAATGGGGAAATGTAGACATGTGCATCACATTTACATTGGGATCAAAATCATAATTCTTGTGTGTCTTTAATTTCGCCAATAGCACCTGACTCGCAAAATTTGGGTAAATAAAAACCTTGTGAAATATTTGCCATATATACAATAGTCTAGACACAGGCTTGGCAATGCTTACAAATCGTCAGCATCATGCCAAAAGGGCACTAATAGTGTACAAAGTCTATGGTGTTAAGGCCCTTTGGCATGAGGCCGACGAAATAAGCCTAAAAACCAATTCACACTGTCAAGACCCCATCTAGGGTTTCCTAAGAAATGAAACAAAACCATTGGTTACTCCTAAGAAAAGGGAAATTGAAGAAAATACTGACAGAATTTACATGGATGAGGAAACAGAATAATTATCAATTTTACATTTCCATATGTCAGAACATAGATATATGGTACACTGTATGTGTAGAAAGGCAGGGATAGCATTAAGCACATACATTGCACATTGTGGCTGCACACTCTCATACTTCCTTACTTACATGTAAACTGTATGCATGCATGTGAACCAATTCAGCATGGTACAGTGAAACAAAACTAAAGAGAAAAAGAAATGTCATTCATACTTGTCAATTGAGCTGGAAAAAAAAAGGAAAAGAAATGAACAGTAATGCACCATAATTTAACATAATTTTACAATTCACTTGTTGCATAGTAGCACAAATAACACTTGTAGAATGTCCACATGCTCATGTCAGCGAGTGATTTAATTGAAAGCAAATCATGTTGAATGAAAATGTCTATGGAAACTTGATTTCTGCTTTATCCACAAACAAAGAAATACATTACATGCAGCAGTTTTACTCAGTGATGTCCTAAATGCATCGACCTTTACTGCAGTTGTCTCATTCGCTCTGGAAAGAGAGGAAACTTGACAATATCCACACACTATGCACACATCTGCAACTTTATAGCGTACTGCACGAGGCTGTTCCCAAGCAGCCAATCAGCAGGCATCATAAATTCAGGGGGTGTGGCCTCACTCAAACTGATCTGATGGCACAAACAACACAATCTGGACACACACAATCACACACATATGTAAACACAGGTGTGCAGAGAAGTACAAAAGCAACACGGGTTTGATAATGGCTTCACTGACACTCTTGTGGAAAATGACCCTAGCAAGTCGGTTCAGATCTTAGTTAGCTAGCTTGTGAGTGATACAGGAAACAGCATTGAGCTAAACACCTCGCTTCCACTGAAATAATGGTGTCTGATCTTTTGCTGAGTTCATTATCTTTGCAACGGCATGTGACTTGGGACAAGGCATGTAAAGTAAGTAAGACCAGATTTACTAGTATTTCAAATACTATTTATATGCCATGTATATTTAGTGAGTCTAATTTTTTGTGAATTGGGACTTCCCAACAATTTCACAGGTAGATAAATTTGCGATTGTGCAATACAGTACTGAATGGAGAAATATATGCATGCATGTCACATTCATATCGGGATTTGCGCATGTTTGAATTCATGAACAGCACCCAACTTGCAAAATTCACGAAAACAAAAACCTCACTAAATATTTGGTGTATACAGTAATAAAATTGTCTCATTCTTTTTTTTTTGTAACTCCTGTAAAATAGTGACATCAATCTACGATCAAAGCATACTAACTGTATACATAGAGTAACACTGACATTGCAGATTCTTCTGTTTTAAAATAGCACTTGACTTCTTTTCTTTGTGATACTGAGGAAACTTGGCTGTTATTACTGTGTCCTTTTCAAGTTGCTCCAACACAAATCAAACAAGAAATATTGTGCAAACAATGTATGGTACATTTTGCAGTATCTTTATCATTAATAAATTGTGCATTCTAATTGTGTCTGAAATTCGCAAAATTCACAACTCATTGAAGTACTGCTTCTTGTAACACAATATTCTACTGGACACCATCTCGGGGGGGGGGGGGGGGGGGGGGAATCACACAATACTCTCCTGGAAACAGATAAACACTTATTTCCCATTTCTTCACTGTGGTTTTCAATCACAATAAGTTTTACAGTGTTCTTTCTTCAATTTGAAATTCTGAAAATAGACATAATGCATCCACGTTGAAGCCAATGTCAAAATTTTGAGCCTGTATTGCTTTAGTGGAAATATTTCTGCTTCTTTTGTTTCTGAAAGTAAATGAAGAACTTCCAAGCTATCTTTTCAAAGATATTACACACAAACACATACACATAGATGAAACGGGAGGGAAATAGAACTGAGCAATTTTATAGCACAGAGAGAAATCCAAGTACTGGTAATATGTGTTACCAACTCTCAGTTATGGTAATTTAATTGGTTGTGAATGTAAGGATATATTAGTAATTTTGGATGCCGATGGTAACCTGGCACATTGAGTATTTCAATAGAAACTAGAAATGTCGCTAAGGTGACTGGTATGCCTCTGCCATAATGCAGGATTCTCCTAATAGGTCTATAGTACATGTGGACAATGTGTAATTATATTTTCACAAAATTGGCAAAATATTAAAATGACAAGTTTGTCACAAATGTGTTGAATGTTCACCTTCCTTGACCTAGGTTTAATTGGATGAATAGGAGAGCATGTATTAGGGGATTTAAGGACTTTAAAATGACTTTGTCCATTCATAAGTTTATGCATTGAGTAATTTTCAAGGTATGGAAAAAAAGTGCAATTTCTGTATTGAAAAGTACATTGTTACCATTTTCATCTGGCCTTTGACTCTAAAATTCATAGGATAATCACTGTCAGGCAGAACATGCATGAATATGTAGAAAGTTTCAAAATAACTCGAGCCACCTATGAGATATGGAGGAAAAAGTTAGTTCAGCACTTTCCCTTGATCTTTAACCTTTTGACCTTTAAGGCCAAAAAAAAAGAAAAAAGAAAAGAAAAAGAAAAAGTTTCCAGAGAATCTCTATTAGATTATACATGCATACACCAAGTGTAAAAAAAAAAATCCTGCTGGTATTGCATAAATATGAGGGAAACAGTAAAATGTTGAAGTGTTGCCCTTGACCTTTGACCCCATGAACCCTAAATTCTCTAGATAATCACTGCCAGTCAGTATATGTATATATACTATGTTCCATGAAGATACAAGTACCTTGAACAATTTCTAAGTTAGGGGGTAAAAAGTGAAGTTTTGATATTGTTACTTGACCTTTTACCTCATGACCCCAAACTTCACCAGAGAATCTTAATTGGGTAATACATTTATACATTAAGTTTTAAGAAAATATCTTCAGGCATTGCATAGATATGGTGGAAATAGTGAAATTTTACGTATTTGACCTTGACCTTTTGACCTTTGACCTTGAGCACCCAAAAGTTGATAGGCACAACTTCACCCCCTAATACACATACATGCCAAGTTTCATTACGATACCTCAAAAGGTTTTTTAGTTACGCTGTCCACAATATTCATTGCGGACGGACGGACGGACGGACGGACAACCCGAAAACATAATGCCTCCAGCACCACTTCGTGGCGGAGGCATAAAAAGGGATTTTTTTCCAAAAATTAGTGAAAACATTCCTGGAGTCACGACACAAAAGGCTGGATAATCTAGGACTGTATGATTAGAATCATTGAGGTTTTGTTTATTTGTTTCTCTTTTCTTGTTTTTTACTATGTAGTATAAGATCCAGCTGAACATTCTATTATCTAAAAGTCAAAAGTTTGAATACTGCCAGCAGGTTCACATAGAACTTGGATACTTTGCAAAAAGCTTAATGCACCTGAATCTAAAGTCATTGTTTAAACAAAAAAGTAGTACTCAAGGAATAACTGCATTAAAAAAAAGAAAGAAAAAGAAATATATTACCCTTAGGAACACCAAACAACTCTATGATTTGGAATATATACAGTGTATATCATGGCACAGTTAGTTTTTATGCATAGCACAGGGACAACACACAGGCAACTCTTATATATGTATTCATGCTATCGGCACTGCATATATCTGTAATACACTTGTACATGTACTGTATCTCTACTCTGCTATAAAGCATAATGGTTCAATTTCTCGTAATTGGTGATTCAGTTGCAGAAAATATACTCACATGCAATATTTTTCCCTATTACTACTTTTTTTTCAACTTGTGATTGACTGTCAAATTTGTATCATTCTCTATGGAAGCACCAGTTTAATTGAAAATTCCAATTGTAAATAAGATGCAAGTACTGTTTCCATACACCAAGCAAGTCATAAAGTGCTACAAAATGGACAGAAAGAGAGGGAAAGAGAGAGATAGAGAGAGAGGTGGTGGGGGGGGGGGGGGGGTGTCAGAGAGAAAGAGAACGAATGGTGACGTCTTTTACACTTTGTGCCGAGCATGAAATGCACAAGTGGTGATGAATAATTCACTACTGCCAATCAATGCTACTGCTATCTAACACAATACATGGCAATGTTTGCTGCGCCACATCAGGGCAGCATAGAATCGACTGACAGATATGGTACGATTCCTCTCACACTCAGATGATAATTCTAGCATTCTCTTCTCCCAAGCACAGCCTCTCAAATAACCAGAGCCTACGTTAAAAAACACAGAAGAGAGAATATGACTGAGAAGAAGACACCAAAGAATTTAATGTGGGAAATGGATATTTCCAAGGTGAAAGGGGACATTTCAGGGATGTCAGGTTGTGCATTACCCCAAAATCTAATACAGACGTAAGATATAACTTTGCCCCCAAATTGTTCCAAACACATGATCTATTAGATTTAATATAAAGAACCGTGTAGAAAACTACACCATTTCTAGACTTGTTGGTAAAGGTATGTTATTTGGACAAAGAAAAATGTGACAGTTTGGTATTTAAAACAGTGTTCAACAGAATTTTAGGGTTGTCCTTTTCTTTTCAATTCAATATCAGGCCATTCAGTATAAAAAGAACCAATTTTCAATGAACTTAAATTTATCATTTGACCATCATGTTAAAATTGTTTGGACATAGATGTCCCCCTCCTGCATTTATATACATTTACCTAATATGTTCATTTTGGTAAAAACAGATTGCATGGTTGAAGCAATTTGGGGGCAAGGTTATCTCTCAGTAAAGTGTACTATCAAAATAGATCATATTGTAAGGGGGTGAGGTACTGCACATTGGAAACAGAAAATAACACAGCATCCCTGAAATGTATCCCTTTTACTGTGAAAATACCAAAATGAATGTCTTAGGCAAAACATTCAGATAGATAGGGTCGAGAATGAGACAGATGAAGAAAGAGAGAGAGAGAAAGAGGGAGAGATAGAGAATGGAGAATGGGAAATGAATTTGTTCGTCATGATCCAATATTCATAAAGGACAAGTTCACCTTCATAGACATGTGGGTTTTATGAATGCAGCAATATTAGTAGAACACATCAGAGAGCGTTTTAGGAAAATCGGACAATCCGTTCAAAAGTTATGAATTTTTGAAGTTTCTGCTCAGTCACGGCTGGACTAGAAGACTACTACAGCTTGTGATGTCACATGTGTACAATGATATAAAGAAAGGATAAAGAAAATTACACATATTTTCACTTTTCTCGGTTAACAAACAAACACTCGACTTCTCTCTTTCAAAAGGCAGGGGGAATAATATTACCCCTAACATATGTCAGTAACAAGTTGAAGAAATGTGCATTTCATTCAAAAAGTAAAGTTTTGTGAAATTCTCTTCTTATTTCCTTATATCGTTGTACGCATGTGACATCATACACTGTAGTAGTCTTCTCATCCAGCAGTGACTGCGCAGATACTTTAAAAAATCAATAACTTTTCAACTGATTGTCCGATTTTCCCCAAACTTTCACTGATATGTTCCAGTAATATTGTTGAATTCACTCAATCCACATACAGTATGAAGGTGAACCTGTCCTTGAATGTATTTCCCCTAATGTTCCTCACCCTAATCCCACATAATTGGGAATCTCTTTCAGCAGCATCTAGAAACCCGCCCTGCTAGCTTTGCTGATACTGCTAATAAATGTAAATTGTTGCTAAGGTAAACAAATTCACCAGTGGATGATTTACACATTTTCTGCAAATAAGACTAATTTTGATTTATATGATGTCTCTGAGGGTAGGATTTCCAGGATGGCTTTAATAAATGCTACATTAGGCACATTTTACATTGTTTAAATTGGTTTTGTGCCTCCACTCTCTCTTCTGAAGACATTGTTTTCAACAGCATGATTAAATAAGCAAGGCATTTAAAGTGGACACTACAGTTGTATGTTTAAAACTATATTGACAACTAGATGATGAAAGTGCTTTCAGAGTACAATTCTAGACCATGTTCCACTTTAGATTTTCACTTACAGGGTAAAATAGCCAAACAAAATGATACAGATTTCATGCATAATCAGACCTAAAGCACACACACCCGTACACAAAACAAATCATGAAATATAGTTTCTCATGTTTCCATTAACAAAGCAATGCGTAAGATATTTTCTGTTAGTCTAATGGAATACAATGTACACTGTAATTTTGCTTTTGTTGTTGAATCACTTATACTTTCTGATCATAGTTTGAATGCAATGTGCTATGCCAGTGGAGAGTACATTGTAAAGTATGATGAGCTTTATTTCTTGCCCAAGGTACAAAAAAAGAAGAAAAGATAAATGAATCAATGGTCACTTATTCTTCACAACTCAAATAATCTCAAGGCAGACAAGAAGGGCATTTTCTGTCAAGTAAACTTAAAACAAAACTCAATGTACATACAAGAGATAATTCATGTGTCTTTCCAGAATTAGAAGCTAAATTCTGGCCTTTCTTGAAAACTAGAAACTTTTTTTTTTCATGAACTGCTCTAGAGAGGAAGATTTGTTGAATTCAGACTTTCTGAAACACATTTATCATCAGACGTCCAAACTTCTTGTTGCATTTAAGTGACAGACTATGTTGCTGAAAAAGAAAAAAAAAGCGCAAAACAAAACCAGAATAATAACAATGGATCATTTAACCTCGGTGCTGTCATCTGCGATTAGCACAACTGAAGATTGATAATCCATCTCTTTCTAAATTTCTGTAAGTACTGTTTTACTTTTTGCTTTCAGCGAGTAATCTGAATGGAATATTGTTTTGACTTACACAAGTAGGTGCCTGCTCTGGAAAGGGAAACACACTTCCATACAAACAGAATACAAAAAAGCAAAAGGAATGGAAGAAGGAAAGAACATGCTCTTGCACCTGCACTCTCATTCATCATCATCAAAACTCCTGGGAAGAAGAAAGCTGAGTTTTCTAGAAAGCCCCCAAAAGAGTCATTCCTTGGTGCTTGCCTACTTTAAGCTCTGGAAAGGAACAAACTCATGACCAGCAAAACCAGAAGGAACAAACACACCTACATGGACCCCTTTACAATTCTTCATGCGTCATCCAATTCCTTGCCTCTTTCCTTCTGAGAAAAAAAAAAGGGGGAGGGGACAGAATTATGTTGTAACAACAGAAAGGCACAAATTGATACCCCGTCAACAAGTCGACGACAGCACAAAAAAGGCTTTTGAAATCACAAGGAAATGCTTTCATCTCACTGCTGCAGGCAGGCATTAGTGTCGTCCGCAGAGGAAGCTGCGGAAAGCAGTTTTGGAGATCGGAGGTGTGATTAATAAGAAAAGGCACTGGCATCATTTACGGCTGCCTGCAACCCAGATTGAGTCGGTGGCTTGGCGCCGCTTCACACCTGTCTACTTTTAATGTGCACAGGGATCAAAACAACTAAATGTATGTTTGATGTTGGAAATGGAAATTATACGAAGAAAATGAGAAAAAACACTAAAAGATGACTGGGATGAAAAAACAAAAGCACTTCTTTTCGGTGAGCATGATTATGCTTGATTGTTATCTCCAGTTTGTTTTCCTGTCGAAAAATCTAAACAAAGAACATAGCAAAGCATCATGGAAAATACTGTACATGCTCATTCCTTGCAAATATCACCTAAGGTAATTTTCACTACTCGATCATGACACTTGAGGCATTTTTGGACAGCTGTTTAACTCACATCAAATGTCTAGAATAACCAACGAGGTACAGTAGGGTTAGTACCTCCTTGGAATGACAAATAAACTCAAACTTTGATGGCTTCAACCCATAAGTGCCTCTCCTGAAGCAGTCTAGCTATTTCATATTCCCTGAACTTCCTTAACTTAATTTCAATCATTTGAAATAAATGACTTGCAATGTGACAAAAACAATCATTTGGATCATATTTGTTCTCGGTCTGGTATGGCAAATTTCACCTGTTTTTAATTCCCTGCTATAAAAACATCAGATAGTATACAAATATACTTGGCCTTGAGAGTTTCTTGTTAAAACTATGGGCAGAGGTGACACCAAACTAGTACTATTCACTGAGGGGCGCAGCTCCGAAGTGAATAGTACTAGTTTGGAGTCACCGAGGCCCATAGTTTTAACAAGAAACTCGAAACTAGGCAAAGTATATTTGTTTTATATTTTGGATCAAAAATTTGAATAAAAAGTGAAAATCATTATATAGGCTTAGCCGCACTGCGGCTGCAGCGCAGCGCCTGCAATACGCAACAGTGCGAGACATCGGAAATTGAAAAACGTTGTAGCCGTGGCACCGCCAGAGTTGCCCGTCGCATGTATCCAAGCGCTCGTACGGCCGCTGCAAACCTGAACACTAGAATTCGGGACCGGATACGGACGCGGGTACACTTGATTGTAAAGAAGGGTGATTGTGACATCATTTTGCAAATAGTATACTATTTGCAAAATGTCGTCATAAAAGTGACGTCATTTTGCAAATAGTACTTCATGGAGTGTCAAACACACCAACACTCTAAAATAGTTCAAAATACCTATAATCACGTGAAGCTCTTTTAACCAATCCATGGATGACAAATTTTTGATCCAAAATATAATACAGTATAACACATCAATTCCATTTTTCCCTGGTTTCTGGTCACACACACAAAAAATTGAAAATTTCCTCTTCTACGTATACATGTTACCTTTAATACATGGATCTTTTTTTTTTTTAAATCTTAGTTTCAATTGCTGCATGAATCAATTATCACTTTTCTAAATCCTCTTGTAAATTACAGCAATTTCAAGCTTTGTTTCAAGCTTTTAAACGTTTCTGCTTTGATATTCTTTCCTTTCTAAATTCCTTTTTTCTTTTCAGTATTGTTAATGTGAAGAAGAAAAAAATTACTGGTATACAATGTACAGTAGTTTGGCTCAGTACTTCTTGGCTTAAGCACAATACTGAGCTTAACAATACCTTGTTTTATTTGACTGCTCTTTTCACAACTTTTGGAATGAGAGATAGATAGATAGATAGATAGATAGATAGATAGAGAGAGGGGGGGGGGGGAGAGAGAGAGAGAGAGAGAGAGAGAGAGAGAGAGAGGGCTGCATTATGAAACACATGCTGGCTTTTCCAGCACTTGTGCAAATCTACCTGCATCCATCTGTTAAGTTATTTCCATCAATATTCCGAGGCAATTTGACAAAACATGTGTGGTCATTTTTTGAAAAATCCTGTTAGTCTGAGGTCAGGACAAAAGGAGTTCTTATAATGCAACCACGGGCGGAGTAATATCAAAACAAAACCAGTTTGGATAGCAATATGAATTTCTAGTTGATCTTGTGGTTAGTGCTTTATCCTACTGTAGGTTTGGCACTTCCTAACAATAATATCTTTCACATCTGAAAGTCAATATATTTCAATTTTCTTAGTCCCTCTGCCGCAATTATGAACGGTGCAGCATATGATTTATCAGGAAATGGAGGGGAAGAGAGAAAAAAAACCACACAACACAATTAGTTGCCAGGTGTCACTAACAGTGAATGAAAGAACCACATGACTCTGTATGCCTTAATATACAAACTCACAACGGACAAATTTGACCATGAAAACAGACAAATTTGTACCAATGCATTTTATAAAGACATACATAGTATACAATTAGTCAATTGAGATTGTTTAGGGGTCAACTTGATAACAGAAAACTAATTTCATTTCACACAAGCCCATGATGCTTTGATCAGTGGGAATGTTTCTTGGAGCCTAAAAAATTGTGTTTTGTTTTGTTTCACATTGAGTAGCAATCTTGCCCTTGATGTCTTACATGTAAGTACAATGTAACTAGTTATGCTTAGTTTAAAAACACATTGTAAAAAAGACTTAAATGATATGACCAGCAATACTGGTCAACCATTGTGTTATTTCAAGATACTGGTGATATTTTGGTGTTTCAATTTTTTTTCCCTTGTTTTCATCATTATGATTGACCCAGCAGGAGCACGGCAAGTTTTAGTTTTCCTTTGGAACAGCCCTCAGATAGAATTTGTTGTAAAGAAGACTCTCCTGGAACGATATCATTAAATCTAGCTCAAAATACTCTGCTCAACACATTTCCATGAAAAAAACATCCTTACCGGTACTGAAATATAAAATGATGTATCCTACGAATGCCCTAGATTCTCCGCTGTTCAACAGATAGCATTCATACACTGTACAGCGCCTCTGTGCCCTTTGCAGCACAAAGGCATTACTCAGTGTGATGCAATGCTACAAGCTGAGTCCTGTTTTCCTCCCTGAATGTCCCTGAATTAGGAGACTTTAACCAAATCTCACATCTAAGAACGACATCAGCCTCAAAGCCTACTCAAATTGCTGAGGGTGTTAGATTTCATTTGGTACCTGAGCATTCCAGTTTCTATACATAGAAAAATGCCCAATTGCGGGTGGGAAGACCTGTTAGTAATTACTACTGATCATAGAGGGTGCATGGCTTTTGTGATAACTTTTAACTTTCTAAAACCACAGTTTGTTTTGATATGGTTTTTATAGAGGGTAATGTCCTGTATGTAATTGACAACACACGCAACAGCTAGAGATTTAATAACCATAAATACAGTAGTCTTGTCATTACGTAGCTCCCCCCCCCCCCCATGTTTGTCATGTTTGTAACATGATAGACCTGTAGCTTGATCACTATGGATATTTCTGTCACAATATACAAATGTAAATTTATTCAAGATATTATACAAACTACGACGCAATGATTCAGCTCACATAGCCAACTATTAAGTACAGTTCGACTTCGATTATCCGGCCATGTCGGGACCGGTGCTCATCCGGATAAGCGAATTGGCCGGATATGGGAGACACAACGGTGGTGTAATCTATGCTAGCCTGCACAAACTAATTGTAGTCCCTTCTTCACAAAGATAAAGTATATCTTTATGTTAGTTCTGTCGGGAATATTGCTGGTAAATCGTGTGAGTTTTGTAGAAATTTTAATTGAGTTTAAAGTCACTGTTTTTTCTCAATTTTTGGATGAAAAAAAAAAGTCCTTCACCGCGTTAACGCGTCCTGATAATAGAGATTTCCGGATAAAAGGAGGCCAGATAATCGAGGTCGAACTGTACTGTTCAACCTTGATTATCCGGCCATGTCCAGACCAGCGCTCATCCGGATTTAAGCGAATTGGCCAAATATGGGAGACACAATGTTAATGTATGTAGCTGCCGTCCAAGCTGCCGTCCCAGTGCACTGGCAGCTAGGCAGGTAGCGTACCCCACAACGGTGGTGTACTCAGTAATCTATGCTAGCCTGCGCAAAATTGTAGTCCCTTACTTTTATGATGATAATGTGGTGTGAATTTATGTTAGTTCTGTCGGGAATATTGTAGGTAAATCATGTGAGTTTTGTAGAAATTTTAATTGAGTTAAAAGTCACTGTTTTTTCTCACTTTTTGGATGAAAAAAGAAGTCCTTCCCTACGTGAAGGCGTCCGGATAATAGAGATTTCCGGATAAAAGGAGGCCAGATAATCGAGGTCAATCTGTATATAATCATAAGGCGGCCAACGTGTACCATAAAACAACAGCTTACATTGCCATCCGGCAAAACTTTGAAGTGCATGCATATTGGTCGGGTCTTCATTGTAACTCGGTCTAAAAACATACACTATACACGTACGCTAAAAAAAAAAAATGAAAACGAAACTTTGAAGTAAAACCCACGTTTCCACAGGGAATGCATTAATTTTTCAAAAAGGGATGGGGACTCAGAGAGGGAAGGCTTTTGATGTTTTAATATATTATTAAATATGTGATTAAGTTAATGGCTACTGGTGCATTACTACTTGAAAGGCCATTATTTAGAACATTATTTACTGTCCGTAGAGAGTGTCAGTAAATATGGATGACTCTTCCTCCATCTATGATGATGGTGAGCAATTAATTAATTAATTGCCAGCTTTCCAAAATCAGCGCAAAAGAGGACAGCGGACTTTTAAATCCTTCAACTGCTCAATTACAAGAAAGGGAGATTGCTTTTTAAAAAATAAAGCAAAAAGAAAGACAAAATGTAGACCTTTGCTTTTACACCTATGGCAGTGATAGTCAGGTCACTTGTCTAATGTTGTGGGGGGGGGGGGGGGCTGTGGACCATTAAGGGCGGGGGTGTTAAAGGGTCAGTGATCTCCCCTCTCTCCCTTAACATTAGAAAATGTTCCCAAACTCCTTTGATGTATACAAACCTAAACTGGGAATAGTAAATACACGTGTACACACTGTGACACCTCAACAGCATTTTCTCTTCATAAATTGTTATTAGGTAATTCAACCAGCTCAATGATTCAAATGCTTTGTTGATCATGGAATTTAAGATTGGGTTCATGTTTTCCAGTTTGATGAAAAATTGATTTAAAAAAAATTACAGCAAATCTAAACATCTTTTTTTGTTACTATACCCGCTCGGATACATACACTTAAATACAGTGTTATTTTCATGACATGAAACTTTCACGAATTGGAGCCGATGGTCTTTTTCGCTGCATGAAACTCCTGTAAATTGCCACTGGCATTCAATGCATTGTTTAGAATCATGCACATTTTGACTTTGCAAATCTTGGCTCCTAGCAAAATTTTCTGCAAAATGAAATTCAGCATTTATACCATGAAAATACAAATCTTCCAGAAGGCTCCAATTATGATATCAATCAGTAGATCCTGAGGGATCCTCTTTTCCAAATTTGGTGCGTTTATCCACCGTGTAACAGTAATTTCACTAAAGCGACCTGACTATGACTGATTGAAACAGCTACAAAAGAAAAATCAAACATCAAGAGGCATTTATGCCAGACTTTCTGCTACTCCTCCTCAAAGTACAGTACAATACCAGAACAAATACCAAGCACTGTCTGTACAATGTGTATTGAGTTCATCGCAAACACAGAATGTCATTGGTCCTTCTGAATTTTTCTAGAAATGTTGCTTTCCTACAATAAGTACACTGCAATTTTGAATTGTATCAACAAATTGGGACAGATTTACTCCTGCTGTCAAAGTGCACATATATTGACTGTGTCGGGTAAGGTAACACTAAATTACTTACGAGCAAGCTATCGTAAGGCTGACAGGTTTATGCCCCCTCCAAAGGACTACACAATAAGGAGTAATTAACTGCCTTACCCGAGACCACAGTGGTCAATGCCAGCAGGTGGATCTACACTCATAAGAGTCAAGACACACTTGAGCAGGGAGACTTAGAATATGAAGAGAAGTAACGCTGTACAAATTTGGTAATTCATCATTCTTTCTTTGGGAGGGGGGGGGGGAGCACAAGGCAAAAGGCAACACCTCAGATCATTATAATTCTCTATACACACAGGCTTGATGGAAAGCCACATAAAGGAATAACTCTGCGCATGGCTGCACTGAATCAAATTATCCCCCCCCCCCCCCACTCTAACCAGAAAATATTTATTCTGGTGCTCAAAATGCAAAGTTCATGGCAAACTCATTATATGAGTCTAAATTTTCTCCAACAATTAATCAAGTATAGTACCAACCTTGGCTATAACCACACACCCAAAATGCATCAAATAATTCATAGGGTTGACTATCTCTTTTTTGGACATTTTTTTTTTTTCAAATTAATTCCAGATACATACTTTCACAGGTCAAATTTTTCTTTGACTTTAGTGCCCATCAACATAATCAATGCATTCTCTCATGTATTGTAAGACATATATCATATTGCGCATGATTCTACTGAAAGCACATTCACTTTGCTTATGTACCTTGGCTCTGCAAGCAATCTCAACAATAGCAATTACAGTGTTGGTTCTGCTCACAATATCAAAATGTTGTCCTATCCCAAATTTAAGGCAAACAAACAGATAGTACTATTCCCTGTGATCACATGAAAATCTGCATTGGCTTCATTTACTTGTGATACAGGGATGAATAAATCAAATTGTACTATTAAAATCAAACTTCACACTTTTTATTCAAGCACACATAATCTGTTTGCTAACCATAATATTAAGGGTTTGGGGGTTTATCTTTTTCAGTTCAACTTACAGCAATTGATTTAATCTAAAAAAATTGCATTGTCCACTCTGTTTTAGGGACATTCTTAGTCAAGTATTTGCTGCAATCCAGTGCATGTGCTCTACGAATGGAAGATTTCAGTTATGTACATGAATTTGTTGTTGTCTTTTCCAATCATTTCCTCCCTCTTTTACAGCTGAGCTCTCAGACACTGCATCAACATCACTGACATGACGCCATTTTGCAGGGTTAGTCTTTGAAGTCATTTGACACCTGATTAAGTTAAAGAATGACTACTTCCACCTACTCCTTCTTCAGTCAATAGTCCCATGCATGATGTCTGCGATTAGCCAATCAACTATAACCGAGCTGGCCTACAACACCTTCACCTGGCCTAGCAATGACTCCCTAATTACAGACCAATCAACTCCGGTCAGTGGACATAGTATGACGGTGGTCAGTTACCCCAGGTATGTCCAAATTGTAGCGCTCATTGTTGGTATTCCCATCATTTTCCTGGGAGCGTTGGGAAATCTTGCCACAATCTTTGCCGTAGCAAAGAGCAAACTCCTCAGATCCAACAGCATGAATCTCTTTGTGGTCAGCCTCAGCATTTCAGACATCTTATATTGCTCTACAATCCTGCCTGTTCTGATGACTGTCTACGCAGAGAACGCCTGGATTCTGGGACCGGGGTACTGCAAGGTGTACGCAACATTCCTGTTCACATTTGTCGGAGCGACGCTCATGTGCCTCGCTGCCATCTCGCTGAGCAGATACATGAAGATGCGCCATGCCGCCGTCTACAATCGCTACTTCACAAAGTATGGTTTCATCAGTGGGCTCATCATTATCGCATGGCTGCTTCCAGTCATGTTCCTCTTTCCCGCCATCACAGGACTCTGGGGAGGTATCGGGTACGAGCCACGAACTTTGACCTGCACCTTCCTGCGGGACAACACCGGCTACAACCGCTTCTTCATGGTTTCTGCTCTCATCCTACCGACCGCCTTCATTGTCACCTTCTACCTGCTCATCTTCTGCATGGTCCAGGCCAATCACCGACGCATCCACCGCCACAACATGCAGCTGCCGGCGACCACCGCGGCCTCCGGTGAGGCCGGCAGCCAGCGGCAGGTGCAGAAACCAAACGCGCGGGAGGACCTCTCCTTCACACGCATGATGATTGCCATCTTCGTCGCCTTCATCCTGTGCTACTTCCCCTACATACTGACCAACCTGGTGGACCCGGATGTGACCATGTTGGAGCTGCATTTCTTCGCCGGGATGTGCTGCTGGTTCAGCAGCTGCCTCAACCCCATGCTCTATGTGCACATGAACCGGCAATTCCGCCGGGCCTTCAGCAATCTGGCCCTCTGGCGCACTGAGAGCACTCAGTCCCACAACCCTGCTGTGTGACTATGACAACTGCATAGGCCTACACACATACACACAACTCAGCACAGCCTTCCTCAGCACAGCTCTATGGCGGGGTCTCTGAGGTTTGGAGTTTAACTTGTGTTACCAGTACAAAAGCTGGATTGAACTTAGTGGTCTTGTTGGAGAAGTAAAAACTTTTATATTTTTTTTTTCTTCAGTACAGGGTGTCATCAGAGAAATCATAAATTCATTTCATGTCACATTACATTAATGCACTCATGATCAGAGATTATCTCTTTTTTTTTTTCACTGTGTAAGTGTGTTTTGGCTATGAAACCATGATCTTCATACTTTTAAGCACATAATGTATGACTTCCATCCTACGCACACCCACACGAACTCTTATTCTTAAGTAAAAAGTTTTATAATGAGCTGTGGCAAATAATGGTGAGCTCATGGTGACATTCAGATGCACCTAATTGAGGGAGTCAAAGGACCAGGTAATAGCAGGAGTTAGGCCACCGATCCGCACAGGGAGGAAGTGGAGGGCGGAGGAGGCTGCGGACGAGGCAGTGGCAATGGCAAAGTGGAAGGAGATGCAGGGTGCGGTTCAGGTGGGTCGGAAAGGGGTCGGGTTTCATCAGGGTGTCAGATGGTACAGCAAGCAAGGCAGGAAGGGTAGGAGGGAGTTGGTGGTGGAGGCGGTTAAGGAGAAGGAGGAGGAGTACCGCTTTGCCAAGGCTGTACAGCAGGGAGTGCAGGGAGCATGGACCCGATGGGAAGGGGTGGAGCAGAGGAAGGTGTCATGGAATGACCTTTGGTCAATGTCCTCTGGAGCTGTGCGCTTCATGATCAGTT
This sequence comes from Diadema antillarum, assembly GCF_040938485.1. Lineage (NCBI taxonomy): Eukaryota > Metazoa > Echinodermata > Echinoidea > Diadematoida > Diadematidae > Diadema > Diadema antillarum. The sequence goes on along the minus strand of NW_027271005.1, from coordinate 1,720,412 downwards.
CCACCTTTGATGTTTTGCCGTCTCCAGTAAATCTCCAGAGATGGGGCATTGTGGAGGATGGTGGATGCAGGGTCTGCAACAAGGCGAAGGGCTCACTAGAGCACACTCTGTCAGCATGTAGAGGTCTATTACAGGCCTATACATGGAGGCATAACCAGGTGTTGAAGGAGATGGCGGAGGTGGCGAGGGTGGCAGTGGAGGCAAGGAAGAAGAATGGGCCTCCTAGGGTGAGGGGAATCCGGTTTGTGAAGGAGGGTGTGAGATGCAGTGTGAGAAGGAAGGGTCAGAGGGATGATGGTGGGGGAATCTTAGCAGCGGGGGATGATTGGGAGGTGCGGGTGGATGAGGGAAACCGTACAGTGCCAGAGGAGGTGGTAGTAACTGCCCTTCGGCCGGACATGGTGCTGGTGGCTAGGTCTGTGCACAGGTTAGCAATGGTGGAGCTGACTGTGCCATGGGAGACAAGGATGGATGAGGCAAGGGAAAGGAAGCTGGATAGGTATGCTGAGTTGAGGGAGGAGTGTGAGAAAAGGGGGTGGAGAGCGGAGGTGCATACTGTGGAGGTGGGGTGCAGGGGATATGCTGGTCGATCGGTAAGGAGGTGGGTCAGAGGGATGGGAATAGGTGGTAGGGACGGGGAAAGGTGGATCAGGAGAATTTGTGGGGCAGCGGAGACAGGATCTGCATGGATAGTAGGGAAGGCTTGGGGGGGTGGTGGGAATAGGGGGGTGTAGAGAGAGTGTTTCGGGAGTGAGGAGAGGTGATTGATGCCAAGCTTTTTCTTTTCTGTCTTGTTTTGTGATGTTTTGTTTTGTTTTGTTTTGTTTTTTGTTTTTCTCTTTGAAATGCCATGGGGGTGCTGTCAAGGGGATCCCAACGCAGCACCGGCCAGCCAGGGGGAGGTGTACAGCACTTAAATGGCCGAAACACTGGTGATCCCTGGTGTGCTGCTGACGACCCATGGCATTTGCGGAGTTAACATCTTTCCGTTTATTTTCTTGCTTTTGAGACGCTTGGGAGAGGCCAGGTGACGACTGCGAATAGAGCAGTGACACCCCGGATAGGTGGGGCATCAGGGAAGGCTACCCTGATGGCTATGGCAAGCAAATAACCGGCCCCTCAGAGTTACCGGTTTTAAGTGTGGCCCATTTGCGGCGTAGGGCTGTGCGCCAGGGCTGAGGGGTGGCAGTGGGAGGGGTTTTCACCCCTATTGGTGAGTGTGTGCCCACTTGACTGAAAGGCTACTCATCCGCTTTTTCGCATTGAGTCGTGCTGAATAAGAATCCATACTGGATTCTGAAAGGGCGGGTACTTTGACTCACGACAATGAACAAAGATCAAGAGGGTGTGTGTGCGGGATGCGGGAGGAGGTTCAAGGGGAAGAGAGGTGTGGCAGTTCACAGAGCAAGAACGAGCTGTGGAAGAGTGGCAGTAGGGCATGACTGCACCAGCAATGAGCTGGGTGAGACAGTGGGAGGTCCCAGTCAGGTTTCAGACCACAGAGCCGGAGACCCTCAGCATGCTCTACATGCTGTGTTTGAGTGGAAGGAGCCGATTGCATGGCCACCGGCGAGAAGTGAGAAGTGGGAGCTTTTTGACATCAAGCTTGCGGGAGTTTTGAAAGTGGAATTGGCTGGGAGTGTTGAAAAGAAGATGCGTATGTTTGAGGGGTTGTGTTATGGGGCTTGTGCAGAAGAGTTTGGGATAAAGCCTGTGGGTAGTGGAGGTGGGGGGAATGTGGAGGGGGATTTTGGAAAGTCAGGGTCGAGGAGACAGCGGTTGATGGCCCAATTGAGGGCGGAGAAGAAGAGCTTGCGGCGTAGGTGGAGGCAGGCAGACGGAGAAAGGGCTAGTCTGAAGGGTTTGTATGAGGACCTGAAGAAGAGGTATGCGGATGTTAGGAGGGCCGAATATCAGTGTAGGAAGAGGAGGAGGAGGAGGAGTGAGAGGAGGGAGTTCTATAAGAATCCGCACAGGTTCACAAAGAGGTTGTTTGAGGAAGGGGTTTCAGGAAGTTTGGAGGTGTCGAAGGAAGAGCTCGAGAGGCATCTGAAGGCCACATACTGTGATGAGAGGAGAGAGGAGCCTTTTACTGGGGTGGCAGGGCTATTGAGGCCACAGGAGCCAGAGGTCAGTTTTGACTTGAGTGAGTTGAAGTTGTGGGAGGTTGAAGCCGTGGTTAAAAAGGCCCGAGCTGGCAGTGCAGCTGGGCAGAATGGCTTGTCCTACAAGCTGTTCAAGTACTGTCCTCGTGTCCGAAGGGTGCTGTGGCGGATCCTAAGGGTGCTATGGCGGGAGCGGATTGTTCCAGTCAGCTGGTGTGTGGCAGAAGGGGTATATATCCCAAAGGAGAGGGATGCCAAAGGCATTAGCCAGTTTAGACCGATTTCGCTTCTCAACGTGGATGGTAAGATCCTCTTTAGTGTCTTAGCAAGGCGGTTGTCAGGATTTGTCATGAAGAACAAGTTTGTGGACACCTCTATACAGAAGGCAGGGATACCAGGTTTCCCTGGGTGTACGGAGCATGTCCAGATGATTTGGGAGTCAATCCAGAGGTGCAAACGTGAGAAGGAGGATGTGGATGTCATCTGGTTGGATCTTGCAAATGCATATGGATCAGTTCCTCACAGGTATCTCAGCTTTGCTCTTGAGTTTTTCTGGGTCCCTAGGTGATCCGGGAGATGGTGCAGAGCTACTACAGCCAGTTCAGGATGAGATTCACGACCCAGACTTACACAACAGAATGGCAAGCGCTAGAAATTGGCATCCCCATGGGGTGTCCAGTCTCGCCGCTGCTGTTTGTCCTTGGGATGGAAGTGTTAACCCGGTGTGTGGCCCCGAGAATTGAAGGGTTGATGCTGGCTGCAGATGTGGTTGTGCCGTCGATTAGGGCTTTCATGGATGATCTCACAATCGTGTCTGGCAACGAGACCCAGGTCAAAGATGGCCTCCATAGGTTGGAGGAGTTGGTGGCCTGGACACGGATGAAGTTCAAGGCCAAGAAGAGCTGCTCAGTGTCAGTGCGGAAGGGGAAGGTGGTCGCAAGGAGATTTCAGATTGGGGGAGAAGATATCCCTCAGGTCACTGAGCAGGGAGTAAAGAGCCTTGGGCGGTGGTATGAGTGCAAGTTGAATGACAGGCACCGAGGAGTTCAGATCTATGAGAAAGTGGTGGAGTGGTTGAAGAGGGTGGACAGGACACTCATCCCTGGGAATGCGAAGGTGTGGTGCTGCCAGTTTGGCTTGCTACCACGGATCATGTGGCAACTGCAGGTGTACGAGGTGGCAGTGTCCAGGGTTGAGAGGATGCAGCAGAAGATGAACTCATACTACCGGAAGTGGTTAGGCGTTCCAAGAATGCTTACAGATCTGGCATTCTTTTGCAGATCAGGCAGGTTGCAATTGCCTATGACGTCAGTGGTGGAAGAGTTCAAAGCTGGCAAGGTTAGGCTAGTGATGATGATGAGGGAGTCAAAGGACCAGGTAATAGCAGGAGTTAGGCCACCGATCCGCACAGGGAGGAAGTGGAGGGCGGAGGAGGCTGCGGACGAGGCAGTGGCAATGGCAAAGTGGAAGGAGATGCAGGGTGCGGTTCAGGTGGGTCGGAAAGGGGTCGGGTTTCATCAGGGTGTCAGATGGTACAGCAAGCAAGGCAGGAAGGGTAGGAGGGAGTTGGTGGTGGAGGCGGTTAAGGAGAAGGAGGAGGAGTACCGCTTTGCCAAGGCTGTACAGCAGGGAGTGCAGGGAGCATGGACCCGATGGGAAGGGGTGGAGCAGAGGAAGGTGTCATGGAATGACCTTTGGTCAATGTCCTCTGGAGCTGTGCGCTTCATGATCAGTTCCACCTTTGATGTTTTGCCGTCTCCAGTAAATCTCCAGAGATGGGGCATTGTGGAGGATGGTGGATGCAGGGTCTGCAACAAGGCGAAGGGCTCACTAGAGCACACTCTGTCAGCATGTAGAGGTCTATTACAGGCCTATACATGGAGGCATAACCAGGTGTTGAAGGAGATGGCGGAGGTGGCGAGGGTGGCAGTGGAGGCAAGGAAGAAGAATGGGCCTCCTAGGGTGAGGGGAATCCGGTTTGTGAAGGAGGGTGTGAGATGCAGTGTGAGAAGGAAGGGTCAGAGGGATGATGGTGGGGGAATCTTAGCAGCGGGGGATGATTGGGAGGTGCGGGTGGATGAGGGAAACCGTACAGTGCCAGAGGAGGTGGTAGTAACTGCCCTTCGGCCGGACATGGTGCTGGTGGCTAGGTCTGTGCACAGGTTAGCAATGGTGGAGCTGACTGTGCCATGGGAGACAAGGATGGATGAGGCAAGGGAAAGGAAGCTGGATAGGTATGCTGAGTTGAGGGAGGAGTGTGAGAAAAGGGGGTGGAGAGCGGAGGTGCATACTGTGGAGGTGGGGTGCAGGGGATATGCTGGTCGATCGGTAAGGAGGTGGGTCAGAGGGATGGGAATAGGTGGTAGGGACGGGGAAAGGTGGATCAGGAGAATTTGTGGGGCAGCGGAGACAGGATCTGCATGGATAGTAGGGAAGGCTTGGGGGGTGGTGGGAATAGGGGGGTGTAGAGAGAGTGTTTCGGGAGTGAGGAGAGGTGATTGATGCCAAGCTTTTTCTTTTCTGTCTTGTTTTGTGATGTTTTGTTTTGTTTTGTTTTGTTTTTTGTTTTTCTCTTTGAAATGCCATGGGGGTGCTGTCAAGGGGATCCCAACGCAGCACCGGCCAGCCAGGGGGAGGTGTACAGCACTTAAATGGCCGAAACACTGGTGATCCCTGGTGTGCTGCTGACGACCCATGGCATTTGCGGAGTTAACATCTTTCCGTTTATTTTCTTCTTACATACAATGTAATGCATGTGTGAACATGTCACTTCAATGCAAGTACAGAAATAAATTGAAAAAAAAAAAATCCTGCATTCAGCACTGCAGTGTAAACCAAAATATCTGCAAGAACCATGCTGTGTTATACAGCTCTCTTTTTATGCTGTCACCATATGCTACTTTAATAACTACATGTATTATCCTTAAATTGTCCTGCAATACAACATTAAAAGTGCATAGTCCCGGTAGTGCAGAGGGCGCTGTTGAATGAAAGTGCCGATCACCGTTAGCATTGATACGAAGATTTCCGAAGTTGAGCTGTCATCAAGAGTAAAGTGCGTAGGTGTTGCTAAGTAACGTTGCCTTCGCTGTCTTCTCTGCGCATCGCGCAGTCTGTAGTAATGCCGGGGTGCGTGCATATGTGCTTCTTATTATGACATCACAAAAGAAGTTTCCTAAAGCTGTCATCCCCCTCAGCCGAATCATGAGCCAAACTGTGATCGGACTTCTTCGGACTTGGGGAAGAGGGCCACAGCGTAAGCGCTAAAGAGGAGTCAATAGCGTAGGTCTCTATAGGAAACTTACGGCGTGCGCCCACGTACGCATTTGACTAAAACACCGGGACCATGCACCTTTAAGATACAGACTTTGGTATCATTGCAGAGTGAATATTTGCACTATTTGAGTTCACTGCATGAATACAGAAATCTTGAATTCTAACATTGCCTGAGACATAATGAATTGATTATGGTGTCTTAGCTTAAATGTGCATAAAGTCTGGTAAATTCACATCCACTCAGCTTCTTTTAGTTTTGTGTATGCAATAGATCGTTAGAATTTGACCTCTAATTCCAGACCACTTGATTGTTCCTGGATAAGTTGAGAAGATTATTCAATATTTCCTAAGTTATGGCATAAGAAGTATACATGTAATATGAAATTTGACCTGCACATTATTATATAGCAGGGCCTGCTTTCCATCGTACCAACAAACTCTCCTTCCATGTTATTCCAAAAACATATAGCCTACAAAGCCTAAGAGTATATAGTGTATCTTAAATATTTAATTTTTCTTTTTTTTTTTGCTTAAAACTTGGGATTGTACATTTAACCCTAACCTTTGAACCATGAAATCTCATTAGATTTTTCTGCTCATGTCATTGATTACTACCGTATTTTCCCTCTCACACTACCTTGCCAGCTTGTGTGCAAATGAAGAGTTTAGATACATTGTATACAAACAGTCTGAAGCCAGCATGTCTTACACCTATTGAAGAGGGATTGATTTTGCTACAGCAAGCGTTTCTCATTGACCCCAGCCCACACTCAGGACTAGTCTTGAACGGGTTAAGAAACATCCTTGGTACTCGGGTATACATTTGCCGAGAGCTATATTTCCTCATCCTCACCTGGGCTCTCACATTTCATTTCCCACAAGACTTCCCCAGCAAAATGAATCACTCCACCAAAGTGCACTAATCCTGAAGATGGATTATCACAAACACGTTGAGGATAGGAATGAAACGAAAACCTTTCAGTGCAGAGAAAGAAATAGCCAGCCATTCTTCATTCAATGTTTCCTTAGATTGTAATCAGTTATTGTCAATCCACGCCAATCCAACAAGCAAGCAATTTATGTGAACTCCACTAACCATGCATCAACCTGCCTATATATGTACAAATTATGAGTGTGTCTATCTGAGGGAAAATGGCAGAGAGAGAGAGAGAGAGAGAGAAAGAGAATGTTGTGCACACCGCGAGGATAAAAGGCGACACTTACTTGGTCTCTGCACCAGTTTCTTTCTCCGAGCCAGATTCTTCCTTGACCTCCTCAGTGTATATCATAGTTTCAAGAATGTCCACTGGAGCATGTCAGATACAAAGAAAAATAACACAGGCATAAGACTCTCATCCATTTCCATCTTTCCACTCAATCACAAAGCAGCAACAAAAGTACTAAAGACAAATTTAGTTTCTTCTTCAAAATTACAGTAAAAAGTTGAATGAATAAATTATGCAAGTTACATCATACTGTAAAAGTGGAAATTTTCATGCATTTGGGGTAAGAATTTCATGAATTTGAATGATTAGGCAGTACCCATCTACAAACTACAAGGATTAGAACCAACACTGACTGCCGGTTGGAAGCTTGGTGGTCTAGTAGATAAGACCCTTGTCCAGAGATCAGGATGTCATACAACACTGTAGGTTCAAATCCTGCCCAAGTTTGTATGCCCATGATTTCTTTTGTCATGGCTACTACTACAACACTGATCGAGTCAGTGTTTATTTACATTGATGTAGGGCAATTTGTTAATCAATTGCAATAAAAAAACAACTCGACAAAAGAATTTCAGTAATTTGAACAACAGATGTTTCTATATCATTGGGCAAACACAGAAATTGTAGAATTTTACAGAGACCGTTAGCACTGACCTTGACACGACTGTACCAAAAATATTGGCAAGTCGTTCTCTAAGATTACTTCTACCAACTCTGTTGATGAAAAGCCCCTTTGAATTGAACTACAATCATGTTAATAAACACAATTCATGGCAACCACACAAACAGTTTCATTACCTGAAGCGAACCTAAGCCATGTTACTCCAAACGATGTTTATCAAATCCTGTTTGGCCCATTTCTGTTCAGGGGTATGTTTTTATCAAGTTTTATTTGATTGTGGGTGTACAGTACCCGCGTAAATGGTTTAAATCATGACACATCCAAGAAGGTGGAGCATAGCTTAACCTAAAACTCATCTCATTCTGGTTCTAACATAAAGGTACTTCTCTTGCATGTAAAGCACATTGTGACTTGCACATTTACAATTGTATTGACGGGCAGTGCAGTTGGCAATCAAACTTTGCCTTCCTTTTGAAAAAGTCCAAGATATATATGCCTACTTGTACTTTTCTTTTACTGAATGCTTCAGATATAAATTACTTATTGGGAACAGAAAATTCAAAAATAATTTCACAACATGTGGATACTGACATAAAATCAGTAACTAATGAAAAAGACTCCAACAAGGAAAAGAAACAGAAATCATGGAGAGGGTGGAAAAAAACAAACAAGCAGAGAACAAATGTAGCACAAAAACAAATAGGAACAAGAGTGACATGGTAGGGATTTCCTTGGTAACATACCTTCATTCTTCATGGATGTCCAGAAGCTTTCATGAGCTTTGGCAGCATCATAGATTGCCTGCATGCCACAGAGAGCTGGTATACCGGGTGTAATGTCTGGACAGGGGTCTCCCAGCATAACACGGGTGCACATCGCCATGGAAACGGAGATGGAATGCAAATTGTAGCCGCCCTGTCAACAGACAGAACATTTTCATTCATTCTGCGTCTTTGGGATGACTTTTGTATAAAGGTAGGAGTCTATTCAACAGATACAATTCAGTTGAATTACCTCTAGCAGCAAACAAACATAAATGGGTGATACCATGGTAATCCACAATAATCCTACATACAAACACATCAACATTGTTGTAAGAAGAAATTCCTGCCTCCCTTACCATAAACAAATCACACACACACACAAACATTCTCTTCTCTCTAAAGTTCGTACTTACCTCCAGGACAGTAATGACACGTCCATTTGCCAGACTGCAGAGCATGTGTGTCATGTGGCCATAGCCCTCTGGAGACACCATGCATCCACCCTGTGAAGGAATTATTAGTAAACATCTGGGTCAGTGGATAGGTAACCAGTATCATGTTGAGTATATCTAAGTTAAATGTGAATGCTCAACATCCAATTCGGCATGATAATGTTTAACCCGTCGAGGACGAGTCCTGAGTGTCGGTGGGAAATGCATGTTGGAGGAAAATCAGCCTGTCCTCAACGGGTTAAAACGCAACTCCTTCATCTTCATTGCAATCTCACTTAAGCTGCTCGGTTTTGTTTTGTTTTTTCCTCTATGAAACACAAAGTTGGAACTGTTGGACAAATTGCCCATCATTGATCTTGATACACACTGATCATTCATTGTTCTTCTAGTTAGTCGCCATGAAGCCGATGATTCTTATCAGGGCTACTACTAAAGGGGGAGGGGAGGAGGAAGAAAGAGGAGGAGGAGGAGGAGGAGGAGGAGGAGGAGGAGGAGGAGGAGGAGGAGGAGGAGGAGGAGAAGGAGGAGGAGGAGAAGGAGGAGGAAGAAGAAGATGAGGAGAAGAAGATGATATTCTCACCAGTGGGTCACCTTTGGCTGCATCAAAGCCAGCTGAGATGAAAACAAGCTCTGGCTGGAACTGAAAGGATAAGCCAATAAATATGCAATTACAAGAAATTTGAATAAAAAACAATAACAACAAACAAAGAGCCATTATGAATATCCTACAACATGTTTTTTATATATATATTACATACATTTCAAATTGAAGTGAATCTTGTGTGTTTTTCTCTGAAAAATCAGAGTTTTAAAGGTATGACACAAATTAGAGGAAAGAGTTACATATCTGAATAATCTTTGTTGATGACAGAAATTGATTTGAAATGTATTTTCGGCAAATCAGGCCAGAATTCAATTAAACATACACATTAATCAGAAAATGTACATGGCAAGTAATACCATACAATCTGTACTAGCATAACTTCAAGAAAAACACTTCAAATCTTTCATTATATATGAATTATAGATCCTTAAGATTTGAGCACTGAAAGAGAGATCCATATCTACCAAAAAACAACAACAACCAGAGTGATGAATGCCAAATTTGTTTTAGAATGAAATGGAAAGGGGGCAATGTCATGCATTCACTCCCTTAAGAAGACCTCAGTTCAGAGAGCAGGGCATATTATGCAAAATGATGCATGATGGCATATGCATTACCTGGACCTCAGCAGTAGCATTTGCCGCTTACCTCGTATGCCAGTGGCATGATGACGTGATGGAATGCAGCCAGATACTCAGCATCACCCATTCCTCCTTGTTGTCCCTGTAACCATGGTAACATAGGGAGTCGCATCATAGGTCACAACCATCATTAAGGACAAGACATGATACGGGTGTAGTAACAGTTCTATTATCATCATCATATCAAGGGTGTTCTTTTCAGTGTTTATGCCCTTCCACCAGAAGGCCCTGCTATCACTATCAATGGCCTGGATGCAGGGTTCTCTGTGCAAATCTGGGTCCAGATAGCGAATCTTGGGTAAGATGTGTCGTTCACAAATGTACCTGAATGGCAGGACTCTGGACAGTGGAGCTAGACGTTAAAATTTCACACATACAAAACCAATGGGCTTCCATGGGCTTCTCACCACGGTATTCACAACAATGTCATTTAAAAGTAATTGTGCTACAAAGGGACAAGATTTCTGAAAAAAACAGCCACTATTTCCCCTCTGGCCAGCATCCTTTGGATCTACATTCCCTTGCTGTACAGAGGTTATACACTGTTGACTGTGTGAATCTGCTTTACAGAGTTCTTTAAACTAAAATGCAGTTAATGCTCGTGAAGACTCTTCATTTTTCTTTTTACAATCACTTTTTGACGTCATCATAATGTTCAAAGAGACATTGTTATACACTAAAGTCTACTACAAGATTCATTTGGAAGCTATTTTCACTTCATGGAAAAAAAAAGAAAAAAGAACAGTATTGATAAAAAGCAGGCATAATCCCGCAAAAGGACATAAACACAGGCATAAGCAATGTTACAAAAAAACATGTACAGTGTTTTGAGACTCAACTTGCTATTGGTCAGTATTGACCTAGTAGACTTCTAACAATGTGATGGCACTACCACTGCATTTAGTCCCACATCATTTGTTAAGTTGTTAGAGAGATAAAGGTTAGTTTTACAACCAAAGTGTGTCCCAACTACTGCTCCCAGGTCACAAAATAACACTCACCGTATTCCAGCCAATGTTCACGTTGTATCCCCTTCCTCTGCCCTTCCCGACACGGTCTGCTGCCCCCTCGGGACCAGGCGGGTAGAATGCGCCACGTTCATGGCGATGGAGGGAGATGTACAGCACAGATGGGTCCTCTTCAAGTATCCTCTGTGTGCCATTGCCATGGTGAACGTCCCAGTCCACTATCAACACCCTGAAGAATGACAATCAGCCACACTATTCCAGCAATACCTTCTCTATAATGGATTAATGACTTTGTAACAAAAAAAGACAATAAAACTCACAATCAGACTGACAAAATTTCATCAGTGATTACCAAATATATGAATGTGAAATCAAATTTACTTTAATCTAAAAGTTTTACCTCCTTCTGATGATTTATGGACAAGGAGATACAATACCGAGCGAGTATATAAAGCAAAAGCTGCCTTGATCTGCAATGTTAACATAAATGCCACCCATGCATGATCATGCCACCAAAACTTGGACAAAACACTACAAAGACAGTGTACCAACTATAATAACTCAAGGCTGATATTACTTAAACTGTTATATAGTTGGTTGTCCTTTTAGTTTGTATGTCCGTCTGAAAATTCTTTGATGTTCTGGCAGTGACAAGATGAAACCATATTGTCATACATTTCTACTGTGATCATAATTTCATATTCCCACTTGTATAAATGGGTACCTGGCAACACTGGGGTAATAATACTGGCAGGGCCCTCTGGTAGAGCAGTGGCAACACTGAAGAGGCTACCCTGGATAAATAAGACCTTATTATTATTATTATTTATATTCATTGAGACATACTGACCTCTTGACCCCGTACTTGTTCTGAGCGTATCTGGAGGCGATGGCGACATTGTTGAAGAAGCAGAATCCTGCGATCACTGCACTGTCAGCATGGTGGCCAGGAGGCCTTATGAAAAAAATGAAAATATAGAAAAACAAAATCAGACCAAGAGAATGCACACAAATGAGTGAGTGCACGAAAGTAAAAACAATTTACACAGCTTTGTGATGGTTTCACTAACTTACACACTGTAAAAAAATACTTGGGTCCCGTGATATCATCACATGTGGAAGAAAATGTAACATGTAGCATACTGCTGTGTGTGAGGAGTTTCTGTGCAGGCTCTGTCCTGCAAGGTTAAACAGTAGAGACAGCCTTTTTAGTCTTAGCAGTATTGCTCCCAAATCTGAGGCTTTCACTATCAACATAAGAAATATCCACACAATGATATGAAGTGCACACACTTCTGCTGTGAAGTATTCCACCAAGAGGGTCAGCTTCATCACTGAAAATTATTGGTAGAAACCAAGTGCAAAGCAAGCATAAGCGTACCATAGATTCATGCATCACAAGGACAATATTGGTCAAACCATTAAAGTTACATGATAGTAAAAGCGGTTTCAGTGAAGCTGCTTCTGTAAGCTACTCATATGGTTATAAGTATCTAGCATAAGAAACAACAACAAAAAAGAAAAACAACTTTCTGTTATACTACAGGGCAGAGAGAGACGACAAACTGGGGAAGGAATTGATATTCTGAATGCTATCAATGTGCATATGAAAGAAGAAGTAAATCAACAACTAAAAAAACTAATAACACCAAAGGACAAGGACACTAAGAGTTTTAGTTTTCCAGTGATTCCACTGAACACTACAACATCTTGTGTCATTCTGGTTCTGTTTCCCATTTTGAGAGATACAAGAGAGCTTATGAAATGTCTTGGAGGTGCTTCCCTAAACTAAATATGAGTTTAGATCACCTAAAGTTTAAATGACATTCATGTCCATGTCAAAGCATTTATCATTGTAATGTAAAAACTGTGCATATCAGCCGATAAAACATTTTCCCACGATTAGTGAAATCTTTGCAACAGTAGTAGTTTACCTTACGATACCAACTGCATTCAACACCTGTGAAAATGATGGGAAAACAACTTTGATATTAGAAAATACACCAAAATACTACCACAAACGAGATTCCACATCAAGAATTCACTTCAAGAAGCCTGTCCATTTGAAATACAAATAAAACCTTTCATACACTCACTGTCAAGCGTCATGAGAAACAAGTTAATAGAGGAACGCCTTGAAGGCAAAATGAAACAGCTATAATGCAGTCTAGTTCACCAGGGGAGTGATTCAGACAGTAATTCAAAATTACAGGGGAAACAGTTCTCAGAAGACTGCAGAAATTGTTGAATTTTGCTCTAAAATTGACACATATGTATAAGAAATTGGCGAAAACTATAATTAGGTAAAGATGAAAGAGTGAAACATCACCCGGAGAGGTACGCTGACAGTGTTGCAATCTGTGAGAATATCCAATTGTGGTTGCTTTGCAATATTCTGTTTTGATTACAAATTGGGCTATTGTATTTCCCATTGATCTTCCAAGCGAGAGTAAATCGCACTCAGCATGTTGGGAAATACATGTACTACTGCTAGGGCACAATCGTTCATCACATCAGAATTCAACCTACCCACACTACAAAAATGAAAGTCTGAAGGCCATATCCAGTATATACTTCAATCACATATATATATATATATATATATATATATATCTATATCCCGATGAAAACCCATTTTCTTTGCTCAAAGTTTTCACTATTTATCATTTGTTTCTGGTCAGTTTTTCCTTTCTTGTTTCAAATTATATATATATATATATATATATATATATATATATATATATATATATACTGTATATTTGTTTTGTAATTTCTATGTCTGTCCTGTCTCCTTATCAGGCCTACAAAAAAGGCTTGGTGTTCTATAATCCCCAAAGTTTACATGATGACAGCTGCAGATGAAATTGCTGTTTAAAATTCTAATTCATACAAGAGTACCTATTACCTACAAAACAAATATTTTTTTTTTTTTTTTGGAAGTAATTCAATCCAAATGCATCAGGGTGTAACATTCTGTAACAAATAACTTCAATGGCTTCAATAACAACAACAACAAAAATATTGAAAATGACAAGAATTCCATGGTCACATGTTTTTGTTGTTGCTGTTGCTGTTGTTGTTGTTGTTGTTGTTTTATTTCCTGTCAATCTGGGACCTACTTGATTTGTCAAGACAGCATCCACAAGGTTGAGAACACAGCCTGCTGCAATCGATGCACAAAGATAGGTATCCTAGAGTGAAAACATATCAATAGAAGAAAAGAAAACAACAACAAATGATTTGTGTTTCTTAATGAATTCCAAAGAACAGACTGAACATATTTCTCCACTGTCTTCTGAAGAATGAATATAACAGCAAGTACGAAAAAGACAAGATACTGATTAAGAATGATAAATGATTGAGAAATTGAAAACAATGGTGTACTTTAAATACATGAGAATGTACACACAAACATGCATAGCCACATTTTACAGTTTTATGGGAGTAAAAATGCCACAAGAAATTTAGTGGAAAATGGCAAGCACTGATAAATGTGTAACTATCTATAATCATAATCGAGCAATCTCAAACTCAAGACAGTTTATGCAGAGAACTAGCAACTACTGAACAGACCTACAGTGTAATAGGTGCTCTAGGCACGAGTTGCTGGCAACATATGCAACCACAGTGGGAGGAGGAGGAGGAGTAGGAGGAGGAGGAGGAGGAGGAGAAGAAGGAGGAGGAGGAGAAAGAGGGGGGAAAGGAGGAGGAGGAGGAAGAGGAAGAGGAAGAGGAGGAAGAGGAAGAGGAGGCAGAGGAAGAGGAAGAGGAGGAGGAGGAGGAGGAGGAAGAGGAGGAGGAGGAGGAGAAGGAGGAGGAGGAAGAGGAGGAGGAGGAGGAGGAGGAAGAGGAGGAGGAGGAGGAGGAGGAGGAAGAGGAGGAGGAGGAGGAAGAGGAGGAGGAGGAGGAGAAGGAGGAGGAGGAAGAGGAGGAGGAGGAGGAGAAGGAGGAGGAGGAAGAGGAGGAGGAGGAGGAGGAGGAAGAGGAGGAGGAGGAGGAGAAGGAGGAGGAAGAGGAGGAGGAGAAGGAGGAGGACGAGGAGGAGGAGGAGGAGGAGGAGGAGGAGGAGGAAGAGGAGGAGGAAGAGGAAGAGGAAGAGGAAGAGGAGGAGGAGGAGGAAGAAGAGGAGGAGGAGGAGAACTTACGGGATGGAGGTAAACATCTCTACTGTACTTGGATACGTTGTGTTTGTGCTGTATGTCAATCAGTTCTCTGGCCGTGTGCTTGCTGGTCATCTTCACATTGTCAATTAGGATATCTCTGTGAGGAGAGACCAGATAAAATTGTGCATCCACCTTTTATCTCTGGGCCAAGACTGCAGCTACAGTTTTGCTCCATAAATGTACAATGTTCAAGTGTCCACAATAATTGCTGGTTATCAAAGTTGATACCAAAATAGAAATTGTATCACCACCAAGAAAGAGCAATGGCAGGCAAGAGATTTAATCAATTTAGGGTTAATAAGGAAACTGAAAATCATTAAAAATCATTAAGTCATTGATAATTGCGGATTTCCTGCAAGGAGACGCCAGGAGATTGGCAGACTGAGGCACTTGTCTGTCTGGTAAGTCTAACACTTATTCTCATTGAGCATTTGTGATATATTTTGACTGCTAACTAATTTGAATGCAATACATGTCAACCCTTTTTGAGAGGTCGGCTCCCTTGAAGTAAGTGTGTGGTTTCTAGTATCTTTCTCTCTTTTCAGAGAGGATCTTTCATTGGTATGATCTTGAACATGCCAATATCTTGGTCAGTTATGTTCCAGTATGTGCCGATGGAAGTTAAGTGTATATGAATTAGTGCCCTATTCCTAAACATTTGTTTTCATGTAACCAAAGGCCTCTCGAATCCTCTCTAGAATAATACACCTTGCATGTCATCACTCACATTCAAACTCAAGGGTATTTCGGGATGCGATAGTTCATTACCAAGATTGATATCCTTATTTATCTATTCCTTGACTTCAGCTTGCACAAATAATCCTGCTGTGATGTGAATGAGCTCACGCAAATGTGTTGCCAGATGGGATATTGAATTGATAAAAGCAGAGTGAATATCATAATGTTTACTTACAAGTGACATGTCCGAAGTTCCTCATCTGTCACCTTTCTCGACTGTGAGGAAAATAGAGGAGTGGAAAACATTTGAAATAAAAGTGCTGAAGCAATATTTCTTTCCTACTGCATTCTTGTTTTTTACCAGCATCACTGTCTTTGTGATTAATACTCTGCTTACCGGGTATTCTAATTCATTCATCACAGTTATTGATTAAAAAACAAAAGCAAATCTAACAGCTGCAATGTCTTTTTCAAGGAGAGAGCACTGGCTACAGTGAAGGATATCAATGGTGTAGCTGCGATAATAAGCAATGAAACTGACATTTCCAACTTCACAGCCTTCATGATGCTGTGTAAACAGCCCCTTAGTGGTTTCATGGGATGGAACTTATTTTAGTGGCTTCATGAACGAGACACTGTGATAAGCTCCCTCCTAATGGGCATCTGAATATTAGGCAATAAACTTTGATGGTTATTGCTTACTTAGCTTAGATTAGACCACTGAACAAAGGGTCCAGGGCCAAGATACAGTACCTGGACCAGGCCTAGTTTACCTTGAGCCTATGGCACCTGGTCACAAGACCGTGCTCCTGGTGCTTGGCATAGATCCTGGATATCCTCTCGGGACGCTCTGGATGGTTGCTGTATTGGAGAGCCAGCCCAAAAGAAATAGATCTTTGAATCCCACCCACAGCTTCTTACAATCAGGAAATCCCCATAAAGAATGGTCAGTAATGGTGGCAGCAAAAACTGGATTGAAATCACATTTCTAACATACATTTAAATCTACATGTAGGTGTTCTATCCTTCTGTCCACAAAAGTATAGTAGGATATAACACTGGTATGTGAAAACAGTCATGCAATAAAAAAAGATAATTTTTAGTTACATCTGAACCATTAAAGATCACACCTTTTCACATATTACTCTATCTCATTATCTATGATCACCTTGTGATCAGATTCTACGCTTGATATCCAAATTTCTTATATTTTGAATTGATTTGATTTGATAATTCTCTGTATGACACTGCTTTACAATTCCTTATTTTCAGCAATATCACAAAAACATTAGAAGATTTATACAAATATTGTACTACACAGCATGGTTATTTTGTATAATTTTTACATTTGCATTCCACATATATTTACAGCTGTAACATACTGCACATACAAAACGGTTGCCGACAGTAAGCAAAAGCTCGATTATCTGGTTACGGATGACATATATACTGTGTAGCATAAATACAGTAAAACAAGGGGGTCCAACATGATACTCATGGAAGAGAGGGATAAGGAAAGAGAAGGAAAGAGAAAGAGAGAGAGAGAGAGATAGGGGTGGTAGAAACCTCCCGATACTAGTCTTTTTGGATCAACTCGCCATGCATACGTACGTACAAACATTTTTGCAGTGCGCGTAGCGTAGCGCGCGAGCAACACAATCCATCCATGCCATGCCAGCTCAATCGACAAAATGGCTGCTTCCAGTAGTGACCATGGTGAAATGGCTGACAACTATTCCCGTTTTCACCTTTCAAATGTGGCAAAATTGTTTAAATTCAACAAAGGAAATGACAGCAGAAACTCACAGAAGCAGATAAGGTACAGAGTTTTTTGTGTGTTTCATAATTTTTGTAAGGAAATAAAAGCCGATTTTGATAATAATCTGGACATTGAAGCCCTCAGGCCTAGGCCTACACTACCTTCTCTCCCAATTCTACACTGGCTGGAGCATGGAATCACATGGTGAATACATCTGTGATGTACTAGAGTGGACGTACAGCACGCTACATCTGAGAAAGACATTATCGCTCTTCTTATGTTTGTTTGAATAGTGAGGTGCTAGGGAGTTATATAAAACATATCTGTACAATGTCTTTCTTGGCTCTGGGAAATTAACTGTACCTTAGACAAGCCTCAGGGATGGTAAATTTGATATAAATTTACCCTTGAGAAAGTTACTAGTCATGCCTCTTCATTAACTCACACAAGCTTTTGCTAGACTCTCAAAAGGTATTGTATATATTTGTATACCATACAAGATGTCACTGCACATCATTACAGCAATTCGAAAGTACCAGTAAACACTTCAATTTAAAGCACAACTAGAAATGTCGCTATGGCGACTGGTATGCCTCCGCCATAATGCATGATTCTCCTAATAGGTCTAGATAGTCCATGTGGACAATGTGTGATTACATTTTCACAAAACTGGCAAAATATTGAAATGACAAGTTTGTCAGAAATGTGTTAAATGTTCACCTTCCTTGAACTTGGTTTAATTGGATGAATAGGAGAGCATGTATTTGGGGATTTAAGGACTTTAACTTGACTTTGACCCATTCATACATTTATGCATTGAGTAATTTTCATGGTACCGGTATGGAGAAAAAGTGCAATTTCTGTACTGAATAGTAAATTGTTACCATGTTCATCTGGCCTTAGACCCTAAAATTCATAAGATAATCACTTTCAGGTAGAACATGCATAGATATGCAGTAGGTTTCACGATAAATTGAGCCACTTCCGAGATATGGAGGAAAAAGTTAGTTCAGCACTTTCACTTGATCTTTGACCTTTTGACCTTTGAGGCAATAAAAAAAGAAAAAAAAAACTCTCCAGAGAATTTCTATTAGGTTACACATGCATACACCAAGTGTAAAAAAAAAAATACTAATCCTGCTGGCATTGCATGAACATGAGGGAAATAGTAAAATTTTGAAGTGTTGCACTTGACCTTTGACCCCTGACCTTTGACCCCATGAACCATACATTCTCTAGATAATCACTGCCAGTCAGTACATGTATATATACTATGTTCCATGAAGATACCTTGAACAATTTTCCAATTTACAGAGAAAAAAAAGAAGTTTTAATACTTTTACTCGACCTTTTGACCTTTGACCTTTGACCTCATGACCCAAACTTTCACCAGAGAATCTAAATTGGGTAATACATGTATACACTAAGTTTCAAGAAAATATCTTCTGGCATTGCATAGATATGGTGGAAATAGTGAAATTTTATGTATTTGACCTTGACCTTTTGACCTTTGACCTTGAGCACATGCACCCAAAAGTTGATAGGCACAACTTCACCCCCTAATACACATACATGCCAAGTTTCATCAGGATACCTCAACAGCTTTTGATAGTTACCTTGTCCACAAAATTCATTACGGACGGACGGAAGGACGGACGGAAGGACGGAAGGACGGACGGACGGACGGACGGAAGGACGGACGGACGGACGGACAACCCGAAAACATAATGCCTCCGGCACCACTTCGTGGCGGAGGCATAAAAACACAAACATATAGGCCCGAATTCACGAAGGTGGTACAAATGAAACCATGGTTTAAACCATGGACAAAAACCATGGAGCGCCAAGTGTCGCATGGAATATTTCGTTACGAAATCAGTCATTTCATTGATGAAATGATTATTTTGTAACGAAATGGCAACATTTTGTAACTAAATGAACATTTCGTCCACGAATTGATAATTTCGTTAACAAAACTACCAATTTCATAACGAAATATTCTGTGCGACACTTGGCGCTCCATGGTTTTTGTCCATGGTTTAAACCACGGTTTCATTTGTACCACCTTTGTGAATTTGGGCCGTAAAGTCTACGTTGCCTCTTAGTATTACATCACAAAAAGGCCGGTGGCCTTGGCAGACGGGTCACCACGCCAGTATATGGGCAGCTATGAACTATTATGTTGGGTAATATCCTGCTATGGCTAGTAACAGGGCAATCTCCTCATGTTGGCATTTTCCTCTATGATAACAAATTCCCACTTCATCATAACCCCACACTGCTGGGTCTCTAAGAGCATGTGAACAACTTATAACTGACTGTTCATTTGATCATTCATTTTACATTGTACCTGATCATATCTGGCTTTGAACATGAAATAAGTAAAAATTACTTTCAAACATATCTGTATATTGCCAAATATATATGCAAATATTTTTAATCAGGACACTTACAATGCTTTGTGCAGCTTCATCTGCTCATCATACACCAGGCCAGTTCTGTATATGAGAAATTCAACAAGACCATGTGCTGTTACCACTGCGTGAGCCAATTAATGTTGCAAGTACAAGGAACGATAAGTACTCCGTTGCTAAAGTACGACATTCAGGTCTGCTCTTTGGCATGGCACACAAAGTACACTCATAAATACAAATGGATAACTGGGAGTATAATGGAATACTGAATAAAGTTCTTAACTCTTGATATACGGATACAGATTCAAATCATGCCCTTGTGCAAATTCTGTAGATTTCAGCCACTGCTGTATAAGTGGTAATTTTCAGCTGAGTACATTTGTGCTCAGCAGCGTAAGATAAGCTTACATGTGTTTTTAATTTTGCAGAGGGTCATACTTTTCTCTTTAATATATGACACACCATTTGCAGATAAATTTACTATTGCTTTGCTTCGCATTTCAACAAATACTTTTTTTTAAAGATAAAATGGAGTCATGCAAGTCACAAATTTATGGTTTAGAGCATTTTCTTTTTTTTAAATCTGCCCAAATGGGAAAGTAACACACATCATCACCCTCTGCTGACATTTACATATCCAAATATGCATCAGATAAAAGATTAATTATTGACAAAAGAAATGAATTGAAATAAATCAACACTTTATTTTGTACAGAAAGAGTAAATCTCGTTAGGGTTTTCATTTTCCTTTTTTTATTTCCATGTGTGTGTCTATAAGTGTTTAATGGAGCCGAAAGGGACCCGAGCTTTCGATCCTAGCAGAATCTTCGTCAGAGGCAAAATGACAAAAAATGCCTCCTTTTGGTACACCATATTAGGGCTCACTGGTTGCTCAGCCCCCCCCCCCCCCTTCCCCTTGCTGTTGCTATTTCACTCTTTTCCTTTCTTTATCCCTCTGATGTTTCTCATCTTGTTTGATGTGGCCTCCCTATTCATCCTTTTCCTTAAATGGTTGCCCCCTTGGTCCTCACGATCATTACTGACCCTCCTCTGCCTTTTGTCTGTCCACCCTCCTGCTCTAATCCCCCTCCCTTTACTCCCTGGGCTCCTGGCCCATGACCTCCTACCCTCTCCTTTTGTTTTCTTTGTTCTGTGTCCCTAGCCCTCCCCTGACTGTTCTTGTTGTGTGAAATCCTTATATGTGATTGCTTTCCCAGCCTGTTTGTCATTTTGCCTCGGATGTAGATTCTGCTAGGATTGAAAGCTCAGGCCCCTTTTGACTCCATTTTACTCCTTTGGCTCGCCACTACTGGATAAGCAGTTTTCAGCAGTTTTTTTTTTTCTCTCTCTATAAGTGTTTAGCTAGAATTCAAATAAATATCCTATGACAATGTGGTCTTTACCACATCTTTGTTTACCTGTTGTATCCAGCTAATATCTAAAGCTATGCAAGCACTGCCCTCTACATCTAATTCTCAAAGAGAGAGAAGGAGTATTTGCCCTGTACCTGTGAGTGGGTCTGGAGAGTGCAAGCTCCTTCTGAAGCCTGTCCCCTACTGCCCTCACTTCTGCTGTGGGGTCTGCAGCCCCATTGCCTTCCCCACCCTGGGAAGGCTGGTCGTCGGGTGTGGTGCTGCTAACAGCTTCATTCTGGATCGGCTTCTTGTTTTCCAAGGGTTTAACTGTCAGGACAGAGAATTTCTATCACATGTTACATCTTGGCTTTTACACTTGTCATATTAACCATTAATGTAAGCTGTTGATATCGTTTGTTATTGTGATTGCATGTTCTTTCAAGAACAGGTTCTTGCTCTTATCATCTAGTTTCCTGTGGGATAAAGCATTGCATCATAGTACAGTATCAGTATTTCTATTCCACATTTGGTCTTTCCTAGTTTTCTGGTGAAACCGTCAAGAAACAACATGTCCTTTTTCAAAGTTTCAAGTTTAAATTAAGTCTCCCATGGATGTATGACTAAACTTTACTTATGACGATATAAGCACAACAGTAAAGCAGAATCTTCAGTATTTGCTAAAACTATAAAAAATTGTTTGGATAAATATACCTTTTGTACACAAACACACAGAAAACATCTTATCTCTGATACAATGGATCCGAGTTGTGAAGGGGAAGGGGAAAGCAGGCATGCAAACTGCATGGACATATCTCTCCATGCATGCGCTTTAGCTACCAGACCATTGACAGAGCTCACTGATCTGATGTGTATTTTGCACATATGTATTTTGACAAGATACTGTGGCACAAACTGAAACAATTTTGCATGAACAGGTATACACTTCACATTGACAGATATTTTTCAAACTCTGCTTTACCTTGGCACTGAAAGCAGTTCCAATACGGCTGGAGAGCCTTGATTACATTCAGTATGGTCTCACTGGCACTATGACATACACAAAAAATAAACAAAAGAAAGAGGGAAAGAAGACTCGTTAATGCATCTTTGCAGTATTCATGTAATGCTGTTCCAAAGCACTTTTGATTTAAAAATATGGGGTGATGATGACCAGTTTCATCACTGAAACCCTTTGTGCACTTTAAGTGCTAACTGGCACAGAAACCCAATAGCAGTGCACACACTGTCCAAAGTCCCTGGCTATCAAATACTACGGTTAAGACTGAATTCATCTCGGCAATTGCCAGCAGCTGCCACACAGTTGCACACTATTTTGAGTACCAAGCAGGAAAGGTTTACTCAAGATGCTTCCAACTCCAAAAGTGTATGATAGTCCCTTTTGTTCAGAAAGCTCAAAAATTATTGCAACCTGGGAAAATGCACGTAATGACTCTCCTTGACTGGTGTCTTGATAACAAATGAAAAATAGGCAGGGATATAAGGTGCAGGACTGGAAGCCTTCAACATCCCAATATTCATCCTACTCCTATTATCACCATCATAATCACCACCAGCTATCATTTTCACAATTCACCTGTGGTGTGAATGGCACAGAACTGCCCATGATGCTAATGCATATACACTGTATGCAGGGCTAGACACTAACTTTTTTCTATCTTTTTTCTGGGGGCCCAAAAAAAATATGTAGTGGCCCCCCCCCCCCCCCCCCCAAAAAAAAAACAACAATAACAACAACAACAACAAACTAAAGTAACAATCCATTTTGAATCGTAGATGCCAAATCAGGCAACCAAAAGATAAACTTGGTGGCCCGAAATAAATTTTCAGTGGTCCCCGGGCCACCAGGCCACTGCTACTGTCGAGCTCTGATATATGTTTGGGACACAAAATCTGCTCCTGCGACAATTAGTCTGGTCTCATCTTTTCAAAGGACTTGGGTTTAGAGTTGTGATTGGGTTTTAGGTTTAGTTTGGCATGAGGATTAGGATTACGGAATAGGGTTATGTTATGTTTGTGGGTAGAATTTATGCTGGGCTTCGCTTCCAGATATTTCATGGGAGCAACCGTCGCAGGAGCACCATGTCATCGAACCATGTGTATGAGTCCTACAAAAATCTGCAAAGAACACAGGTCGGTCTATTTTTTTTGGTACTTTCTGTTTTGGTTTCTATGCTCTTGTTATTTGCAGAGCTTCTTTTGTGATGCATATCCATTAAACAATGAACAAGGATGTAATGTTACAGGAGGCAGATCATCATGAACATCTCAGAAATTATATTTCTTCCATTATCATGCCAAAATGACAAGAGAAGACTGAACTGAAATTACAAACTAAGGGAGAATTGACTGTTGTATGCGAGGAAAGCAGAGGGAGAACTCTCTGGGTCACTCCTGCTCTCACCTGTCACAGACACCCTTCAGTGGGGGCAAAGCTGGGCATTCATTCCCCAGCAGGGCCTCCACACACCAGGCCATAGATTCCCCCAGGGAGTCGAGGCAGTAGCCACCCTCCTGGCTGAGCACCACACGCCCCTCCGCTAGACTCATAAGTTCGCGGGTCAGGTGGGCGAAGCAGGCTGGACTGACTGCCATCTCACCCTATGTAGTCACCAGCAATTGAAAGATGACTTGGAATCAAATATCATACTACAGTGTATGCAAATGACGACCAGAGATCAACCTAACAAATTCTGCATGAACCATTACATTTCCTCTGCATCCAAACTGTGAATTACTCTTGCTAAAAGGTTGAAAAATGAAAGTACAGAGAAATTCTTAAAGACTCTAATACAAGGTGATCTAAAACATATAAACTTATAGCTGATTATGTTATTGTTACAACATGAAGACCAACTTCTATTGGGCAGGCATTCTTTCCAATGAGAAATCATTACACTTTCAATTTGTATGATAGTTGATACATCACTCTAAAACTTGGCGGGTAAAATACATTTCATAGTTTTCCTCTTTTTTAGGACTTCTCTGCACCTCAAATACATGTATACATCCTGGTCTGTAGCTTACTCATTCACCAGGCCAACAGCAAATATGTTGTTTTGCACAAAAGGATGTAAGAATACATGGCCAGTTACAGAGTTTGTTAGGATGCCACATACAGAAATTCACAAAGCACACTGAAATGTAACCTTGCCTGCAGTTTTACTGTTAGTAAAGAAACTACAAACATCAACTACATTGACATTTCTCACAACACTGACACAAAGTGAAGCTGGAATGGGGGTGGGGTTGATTACAATGTAAACACTTGATAGAATCTGGAACATAGAACATTTGGGGGGCTTTTACAGGATCACAACATCCCATCTTGATTGCTTAGCTTTTCATTAATCTGTGCTGTGATATTTGTCACATCTACACACTAATCCAAAATCAGGAAAGCTTGGGATTTTTTGAATGTGCATGCGCTATTACACAGAAAATATATAACCAAATAACCTGTATGATTTAAGACAAAAAAGAAAGAAATATACAGACAAAAAAAAAAAAAAAAACAGTCTTCATCATACCTTGGGATCATTGATGGCGCTATCAAAACCAGCACTGACCAGAATGAGCTGAGGGTTGAACTGTAAAGGGCAAAGTAACAGAAGCATCACATATCACCTAGTGTATAATTATGAACTTCCAAACATCAAACAAGATATTTGTGATTGATCCAATTGGTCCTGTGTTGCAAGGTTGCCAACATTCTTGCATCAAAACCAAGGAGGTTCTACAAGCCAGCTTTTCGAAAGACACATTTAGGTTACATGCATCTTCATAGGCAGCAGTATCTAAAATCAGGGAGGCTCTTATATTTTCTACGGATGTAATGAAATTGTTAAAGTTTATAGGCAGCCTCCTAAAAAATCAGGAAGACTTGGAAACTTCAGTGTTATTTTTTTCTTCATTTTTGTTTAATCCACAGTTCTTTTTCAAAGCATGGGGGTTATAATTTGAGACAAAATTGTTTTCCATTTGCCTACACTCTCATAAATTATGGGAACTTTACTAGTGTCCACATGCACACGTAATTTCTATACTAAAAAACAATGTTTGCCAAACTACCGATGCAAAGTTTAAATACAAACCACAACAAGCTAATGACACTTTCTCTCCTTGCTACGAACTATCTTGATTTCACAGATAAATATATCAACATACTTCTTCTGTTATTGGAACATATTGATAGAACAGGGGTAAAGACATGAATGACAACAACAATCAATAACTTTATCCTGGAGAGAAACACTGTATAGAGATCTTGAAAACTGACTGAATAGAGCACTTTTTTTCTCAATTAAACATGATCATGAAAAAAAAAACATCAAAGTGAAGAAAATAATAAAACATCAAAGTGAAATATTTGAATGACACACAATCTGGATAATAGAAAGTCTTAAACATCCACTGTTCTGTTGCTCTGCTTGACAGTTGATTTCTAAAATATCTCTGACTTGCTCATTGTGTGCTTGGAGACATCTATCAATGAAAAGATAAATAGGTAATACATAAAATTTGACCAAGATATTTGGGCCATGCAGTCCCATAAAGCAAGAAATTTTTTGTGGTATGAAATTTTCAGCGACCAAAACCTACACTATACAGTCTTTTTCGCGAGATGAAAACTTCATGACTTGCCACTGGCATTCAATGCACATAGTGTAGACAAGAACTTTAAAATGCCTTTTAATTTCTGGTTTCACAATGTCAAGGCAAAGAAACCAGTGCTATGACAGCTTGACGACCGTCACAAAGAAGTTGTCAAGATACAAAAGAGTTTCATTCAAAGGCAATATTATACACTGTATATGAGGGAAGCACAATGAGGCCAGATTTCTCACCTCATGAGCAAGCGGCAGCAGCAGGTTGTGGAAGACGGCCAGAAACTCGGCATCACCCATCCCCGTCTGTGTGTGAAGAAATAAAGTACTATGTAGGTAAAGACTATTCAAAGCTTTCAGCAACTATCATAAAACAGCGCCCCGCAACTGCTTGGTCTATGGGTCTTTTACAGTACATGCACATGCTCTAAAGGGAAATGAAAAAAAAGTTGGTCTTTATAGACAGGTGGCTGCTAAAGCAGGTTTGATTGTTCATAGAACAGGGCACCGTTTCATAAAAGTTGCCAGCCATGACAAGTTGTCAGTTACTGACAATCACCATGGTAACAGTCAGACACCGGAGCTTCGCAGCCAGTCAAAACGGAGGATTTTACTGAAGTTGTCAGAGATTGACTACTTGTCAGGGCTGACAACTTTCATGAAACGGTGCCCACAGCTAACCTTGTTCCAGGGAACATTAACGTTGTACCCCTTGCCAGCTCCCAGGCCGATGTGATCATAGTTGGACTCTTCCAGGTGGGGCCAAAAGTCCATGTTCTCATAGCGATGCATGGAGAAATAGACCACGCTGGGAAATCAGGATGAAACATGCTCACATGAGTTGGAATACACTGTTAGCATCTATCAATGGTCAATCCACCTGGATGTTACAATTGCATATACAGATTGGTATTCAATCTTTTCAATTACTGAGTTCAGCAAATAATGTCCTGCACATCTGAAGAAATTCAGAAAAAGCACAATGAAGGTACATTAATAGGTAGAACTTTTGCACTACAGGTATTAATTTTTCCACTGGGGCTATTTCATTGCATTTCACTCATTTGCAATTTTACGAATGAAGAATGTTTCTGTACATATCTCTAATTAAGATACGTCAAAACATTCATAAATTCTTTTTCCTAGGCCAGTTTGGTGAAGCATGGAATTCGCCAAAAGTTTTTTTAAGTGGGAAATATTCCACGTAAACAATATCAGGAGTACGACACACAGTCAGACATACATGTAGTAACTTTACGTACATTAATGTCAGCAATGCTTGCATCAGGGTAAACACAAGACTCATTGATGTCTCTTAACAGATGAACAAGGGCAACCACTGACTCATGTGAACAACAGTGCATGTTTTTCTCGAGCTGGTGTTACAGCAGATTAAAAAAATTGTCTCCCTCACCTGGGGTCGTCTTCAAAGAAGTACTGGGTTCCCTGGCCATGGTGTACATCCCAGTCAACAATCAGAACCCTAGAAAAAAAGAAAGAAAAATGATATGTCACTCACACCGTAAAATATTATCAATTATTACCTATACGAGGTGGTTTTGCCAGGCAATTGCAGTTGGTATTTTGCAGGGTCGTGGAGGTCAGCGGGCGACATTAGAGCATATCACGAGCATCCGGGTCTCGCCAATCACTGAACACGTAAACATTCCAGGCGACCACAAAGCGAAGACATTCAAGGACGTCGCTGTGTGTTGGTTACACGAACAGCAGAAGAACGCTGATAAATCAACTCATACAAGGTTGACCACTTCCAGCAGCACTACACGTCAAACAATGACTTGTCCATTTGTGCTCAATAACTGCACAGTGACAATCAGTTATTACAACTCTCCAAATTGAAACAGAAGCAAAAATAAAGTGTAAAAACATTCAGATGTTTGAAGTTCGCCTGTTACAACTACATATATCTTGGAAGTTGGAGTTGAATGATATGCATTGATGAACAATTTTTCAATTATTCAACATGTTGGTGATGATCTACAGGTAGTCAAATGTGGTTTGATCTATATCATAGTGTATAGCCGTAATTACATATTTCCCTAATTTACCTAGGGGATAGGTAATGATTATGATATTGACTTGCCTTGAGGGAGATACCAGATAAATATTGCCCGCACTGAAAGAATATTGCCCTCGTCTTCGACTTGGGAAATATTCTTTCAATTTGGGCAATATTTTCTGGTATCTCCCTCGAGGCCAGTCAATATTATATAAATGTCACCCTAATGGCAATTTGATCAAACAGGCACTCTGTGATATCTATTCATATATATTTTTTAATTGGTGAAATATTTTTTTTTTTTTCATATGACACAAACTACCGGTACTACATATTTGTCCTTGTCATCATTACCTCCGCCAAGGGGGGAGGTTATGTTTTCGTAACCATTTGTTTGCTCGTTAGTAAGTTACACTGTCCGTGTGCAAAATAACTCAAAAAGTAGTTCACGGATTTTGATGAAACTTGCAGGAAAGGTTGAGAATGACACAAGTAACAAACGATTAACTTTTGGTAGTGATCCAAGAATTTTGGGGGAATTTATGAAGGATTTTTGATATTTTGGCAGGTAGGGTCAATGAACTTGGAAGTTCAGGCTGCACGTATTTGAGGTTTTCAAACGTGCACTAAAGTGCGTGCTCTAGTTTCTGCTAGGGCAAGGCGCGCTGTGCAGATGAGGGTTTATGATGTAACAAAGGCTTCTACATATTGGGAAATCGGGCAACTTTCAGCACACAATGCTATAAGGACGTATGGGTGGAAATCACTGAAATCACTGATATCTCTATGGAAGAACAAGATCAGTGGTGGAAATGAGCTGCATGCTTGGTGGAGTTCTGCTCTCTCAGAGTGCTTCTCTAGTTACAGTATCACTTCCATTATCAGTTCCTTAACAGTTTTACTGCTATCCCTCTGCTGGGTAGGAAAAGTCACTGGAGATGACACTCAATGTTCTATCAGTTAGTTTTGAAAATTGCAGTAAAATCAAATGTATAGAATAGAAGAAGTTTCACCTACACAAGTCAGACATAAAAGAAGAAATTTAACAAATACAATAAAAGAAGTCACATCATCACCTCACAACTCACCCCCTGAATTCTCAAGTTTGATAATTTTTTTTCTTTTACATTTCTTATTCTAATAAAACTATTCTCAAGTCTATCTGTTTTCTCTTTCTATGAACAAATGACTTGAACATATTGGATGGCATTTAATTTTAAAGCCTGCAAGGCAAAACAAAATGAAAAGAAAAAGAAAAACTGGCTGGGCTCACCTATCAACTCCCCACTTTGTTCTGGCTTGCTTTGCTGCAAGGGACACACTGTTCAGGATTGAGTACCCGTTTGCACGGTCACGTTGTGCATGATGGCCAGATACTCTGCAAAATTCATTGTACAGAAGAAACAAATAAACACAAAAACATCTTATGGAATAGTCTAGAGATTGTGTTCTAATGGTTAACCAAATATCTTGCTTGTACACATAATTGGCAAGTGACTGTGCTCAAAGTTGTTATTGAAGTATTAAAAAAAGAACAAAAAAAAAACATCGTAGTTATCACATCCTCTGTCTACTTATACATTATGTACAACGTGGACTTTGTATTTCACAATAAAAGCAGAGTTCGGTTCATCGCGTTTGTCACAATCAAAGGGGTTCTTGATCAGCTTTGATAGTTCAGCTGGTTCCAACAAAAGTTATCACAACCAAAAGTTTTTTTTTTTTTGTTGGACTGAACAACAACAAAATACGAGAATAATTGCTAGATTTACTCGAGATTATACTAACCCAATGGGGTGTCAATTGAAAATTAATGTTATCAAACCAAGAAACTGAAACTGAAAGATCTTATCCCAAGACTGCCTTTGTATTATCCTCTCATGAGGAATTATGATATGAATTTTTCATTTCTAATAAGAAATAATCTAAAAAAAAATCAGAGTTTATTCTGGACCATCCTGCCACATAATTGACAGAGCAAAGGAAAAAGACAAGACAAGACATGAGAATAAATGTGAAGTGTAATGGGCTGTCATATCAATTACAGTATTGCACTTGGTACCACTATGTATGGCTTTCATAACATACGAGGTTTCCTTTACCTGACAACTGCACATCCATTTCTGAGCTGTGAGTAAATAAAGCAATGGAGTAAATGAATCATTAAATTGTCCGTGGGCACGGATCTCAAAGTATGACAGCATGGAGATCATAGTATTGTCTGTCATATTTGAAGGAAATGATTTGACTTTTTTTTAAACAGCTCAGTGCAATTACAGAAAATGGTATTGCTGTAGTGAGATTTCTACATGGATCTGCAAAAGAAAACAGTAAAATACTGTACTCAGAATACCAACCATGAGCATAAGGTTGACTTTTCCCCTGTGCAGCCACTGTTAACATAATACAGTGACATGAGGACTTCAAGAGATCATGTGACTCCTCGGTACAGAGATGGATTTGTAAGCTTGTTGCATTTAACAAATTTTCTAGTTAAGAACACAAGTTTATTTCGAAAATGTGTTCTAGAAATGTCACATAAATTTCACAAGCAATTCAAAGGTAATGACCATATACATTTAATCTATTTTTGTCATAATAGAGTTCTACATTGTAGTTTCTACTGCATGCATAACAAAATTAAACCTGCAGAAATTACCCAGGCTGTACAGACCAGTTTGGGCACTGTTGTTTATGTTGATGTCTATATTTTTAATTGGGATGGGGGGGGGGGGATGGGGGCTTCAGAGTGTCTAAGGGCCCGGTCACACTGCCCGAAAGTCGCGTAAACGCATGAATCACGTAAGAAATTCGAGCCTTACGCAATAAATGCGCGATTTGCGCATTTCAAGAGTTTGTCTGACGTGAAACCTTTGTAGTTGTCCGCCGATGTGCGCCGGATTGGCGATTTAAGCGATTCCATGGAGGCTCAAACCCATGAATCACGTAAGAAATTTGGTTTTGCGTGCTTGTCCGTCGAGAATTTGACCATTTTCGCTGATTTACACGATGAAAATCACCAATGAATTGCGCAAGAACTATACGGAAAGATCACGCAAAATACGGGTTTGATGTGCACTCCTCGGCCAGGAATTGGCCTGACGGGATAATAAGATAACATGGCCGTTTTAATATAGCGCCAATCATACGTGAGTTGTTAGTGATACATCAGTGATTCATCAGTATTTCATAAGTATTACACGCGCTTATTCATTTTTTTCAGTGATTTTCAGTGATACGTAGGTGTTATAAGCGCAAAACATACGTCATATATGTCTGCTAATCGTCAGTGGAAAGTCGTCGGTGAACGCGATAGCGGCAACATTTTTGCAAACGATCACTGATATTCCAAGCATATTTCGCGCATTGTTCGCTGAAGAACTACGCAAACTAGGCAGAAATTACGTAAAACAGCACAATTCTGCCTAAACTTTTACGCGAAGCCGAGTTTTGAGCTGCTCAAAACTTGGAATCGCATAAAGCGCCGACCTGGCGCACATCGGCGGACATGTATGAAGGTTCCACGTCAGACAAACTCATGAAATGCGCAAACCTTGCATGTATCACGCAAGGCTCAAATTTTTTAACGTGGTTCATGCGTCTACGCGACTTTCGGGCCTTAGCCAGTGGCTCAAAACTCGGCTTCGCGTAAAACTTTACACAGCATTGCGCTGTTTTACGTAATTTTTGCGTAGTTTGCGTCATTCTGACGCGGGCTAATGCATGAAATATGCATGAAATATCAGTGATCGTTCGCGAAAATGTTGCAGCTATCGCGTTCATGCGTAAATAATGCGCGATTCATACGCAGTTCATGAGTGATAATGCGCAGATTAAGCATGGTTTACCGTGGACCTCAGTCATCGCGCACAACCACGTATTCGCCCTATTTGGGGCCTTTGCGTGCCTATGCGCTGAAAGTGCGTGGTTTGCAGTGATTTTTGCGTGATCTTTCCGTAGTTCGTGGGCAATTCATCTGTGATTTTCATCGCGTAAATCAGCGCAAATTCTCGACGGACAAGCACGCACAATCAAATTTCTTGCGTGATTCATGCGTTTATGCGACTATTGGGCAGTGTGACCGAGCCCTAACAATAGTTATGCATTGAGATACAGTAGCAATGCAACTGACTGAATCATCTTTTCTTCTCATTTTGGAAGCTTCCCAGTTACGGCTGACATAAGCTACAGTGTTTTAAAATCCAGCTGGTCTATTTATTATTGCCCCAGACAACTGAGTGCATACCAAAACAGGCTCAAGCCAATAAATTTTGGATTCTAAATGGTCAACAGCCAAACACATTTTCTTTTTTCAACTTCTACAAGGATCAAGATGTGTTTTGTGTAAAATCTCGATGTGTTGTGTGTAAAGTGTATCAGACAAGGACTTGTGCAAAGAAAAGCAACAACGCAATTTGTATGTACATACTTCTCCTTTCACAACTTTCTCCGTAAGATTCAAGAGTCCTCCAGCGACCAAACGGATCACTTCAAAACTTTCCTATGAAAGAAATAATGGGAGCACAAAACAAATTATTTACATTTCTGGCTCTTAGCACATACACTGAAACAACCTACAGAACTCCTAAAATGTTGCTGTTCCTGATACTACTCAATAAGCCAGTTCCGACTTTCATAACGAAAGTGCACATGGGTATAGATAACCTCTCTTTATTCTCAGTTGGTTGGGCACTTCACTCGTTTTCAAGTGACAATAAAATGCATAAACTTATCTGACATACATGTAATGATTTATGGAATTGATTAGTCATGTTCAAACAAAGGATGAACGTGTTTAGACCTGGTGACCAGAATGGTCCATCAATTAACACTTGGGAAAGCATTCCTTTCATTATTTTGCACTGAATGTAATAACAATCTTTTTCCATTGATATTGCCAAATACCACTATTGCTGTCAGGTGTTTGTGCTGGCAAGCACTATTTATAAGGATTAGTTGAACAATCATTACATCCTACACTGTACATGCTTATCTCAGTGAATTAAAAAAAAGCAACAACAACTGATTTGCCCTGTTGGTACACATGACCTGTTTTCTGCTGAATGTGCAAATTCCAAATTCCTTTCAGATTAAATGCAGCCAATCTACGTGTTTGAATATGGAAGCGTACAACTTGTCTGTGATTCTTGAAAATACAGTTCTGAAAATCTTTACATTGTATCTCACTCACAAGTCAAACAAAAAATTTAGATGTTGACTTAGTTTTCAAAGTATCAAAGCATAACCAGTTTATGATACTGCAAGTCAGATTTCAGATCTCTAAGGGTCACCATATGCAAACACCACTAGCATTCTGCAAACACTATTGACATTGACTATTGATATTGACATTGACAAACAAGTTGCCAATAAGAAAGTTTGGTATGCAAACACATAGACAAGCGAACCTGCAAAAAACTTAATGTGTGAATGTACAATGTAAATGAATCTTCCTGTATACCTGCACAGTATCTCAGGCAATCAAATTTGCACATAAAGCATAAAACAATAAACCTCATATGTAATTCTATTTTCTTACATGTTTTTAAATCATTTTTTTTTCTTTTCCCAACTGATTAAATCAAACCTCATCAAATTCATCCCATGCCTAACCTAAAAAGAAATCTGCACATCTGTCTAGCTCTACTTATAACAGGTTAGCCAGCAGCTTTAAATGTACAATATGTATCTTGCCCTTCACTGTCAGCACGGTTGATTGTTCTAAATCACAATAACCCTTTGCCACAAAGGAATAATTGTTGAATGCAGATCTCCTTTGACACACATACATGAAGATCACTGAAGCAAGGCATTTGGTATGAAGACTTCCCCCTTCATACAATGTACCCCGGAATGCAAACATTTCATCTGCTTGTGTCACGTTCAACTTACATTGCACAAAAACACAGAATCGTAGCTCTCTGCAAGTGTCTGGAGTTCATCTGCTGGAAGGGAACTGATCGTCTTCAGTGTTTGCAGATACTCCTCGCTGAAATCACATGGTAAGTGGGGAAAAAACAAACAAACAAAGGAGATATGTGGGTGTGATACACTGTGAATATATTTTTGACTTTGCCTGAGTGAGATTTGACAAAAGAAAGCATGTGACAGCCACCCAGATCAGACCAGTCTTTAAGGACCAGGTACAATGTACATTATCATACAAATAATGCAGAGGGGAGAATGCATCAGTGAAGATGCAATGCACTCTAGGCATATTCAGTGTGGTGCAACAGGCACAACATATTGTGAATACTTCAGAGTCCACTGCATTTCCACTGTTATAACAAACTTAAACGTGTACATTATTTGGTTTATAAAATGGGTCTATGTTACTATCTTTGGTATGATATCAGCTGATAAAACTTTGTTTTTCAATACAATTGTGCCGCTCTTCGATCAGTCGTACCATTGGCCAGACTTTCTATGCATCTTTCTGTCACAACCATTTCAAATCTTACAATGTAAAATACACAACGCATTTACAGCATCTTAGACAGATATCTGTCACTTTTGTTTGCTAGTTTGTTGTTTCTGCTAGATATTCACCCTTAAAGGGTTCTAAACTAAAAGTGGATTCAATGAAAGTTTCAGAGCTTGATAGTAGCTCTAGATTTACCTGTGAAGACTTAAAATTTCCTCATCTGTGATTGGCCTGGTCTGCGGGAAGAGAAGCAAAAATCATAGGTGACAAAAGCTTGAAAAATCTGATCTTGAAGTTTTACAAAAGTTGATGGCATGAAGCTAAAAAGTGTGTTGCAAAATACCATGCTGCGTAGATCCAGGTACTTCTGGCTTTGAATATCATATTGACCCAAAATACAGTGGCAAAAGAAATTTTCCCATTATATCAATTTACCATCAGTGTTATTTACCGTCAGTGTTGACAAAACTGCTGCAAAGACATGCACTTCTAGATTTTATAACCAAAATCAATATTTTTTTTAAATTTTAACCCCCAAACTTTCACTTGTGATCATCTACCTGCCCCCCTTTTTTTAGACTGAACATTTGATGTGTGTAAAACGCTAGATATATAAACTTTCAACTTGTTGTATCTTCATTAACAGACAGTAGAAACTACTTTGACATTAAGTGGTCACACGCATATCAAGAGGATATAGAGATATTGTCTACTATGTGTGAACTAAAGAGACGGGAGGACCCTGATCTTACTGGCACTTGGATGCATCTTTCCACAAGTCCTCTCGCCTCCAGCCTCTCCATACAGACTGTCAGTCTTTCTGGGCATTCTGACTCCCCATGCTTGCTACAGTAGCAGACACAAAACAGAACAAATATGGACAAAAATACTTACACTGTAAACGAGCTATTGAAAAATTGTTATACTGTAAAAGTGGATATTTCTGTGGTGAGGAAATTTTTGCACATTATGAAACTAGCATTTAAACATAAAAGCCAAATATTTTGGCTTGTTATGTAATACTCCTTCATATTTTTTTTTTTAACGAAAAGAAACAACAAGTGAAATTCATCTTGACTGGAGCAAGCGCAAAATTTTAACATGCATGGAAATATCCCCTTTTGCAGGATTTGTGTTTGACTTCAAAGCCACTTGAACTCTGAGTGAATATGTGAAACCAGGACACATGGCCTCATTTAGCTGATTCATACGTGACACACTACACGTTTGTACATGACAAGGCTTTGGGTTGATCACAGTACACGTACAAGTGTATGTTTAAACCCATTGTATGCAAATAGAGGAACATGCACTGTAATGACACACTTTCATAGACATTGTAGTTTATTTGGTAAAAATTGATTTTGAAATAGCTGAGATATCCAAAAACAAAGTGATCCAAATAAACGGTGGGTCCCACCTTCCACCTTCCACTTTTTTTTAATTTATTTTGAGATAACTCAGCCACTTAGGAACCAATTTTCATCAAATAATCTTTTAATTCCTCTTATGTAATTGGATGCTATATAAAAGAGATATCTAATTATCTCGCAAAAAGTTGAAATCTGATTCCCAATCTCAACCAAAGCTACATCGTATACAATCCCTTTAAAGGAGCACATCATATACAATCCCTTTAAAGGGACTGTACAGTACTGGTTGAGGTGGGGATTCATGTTTTGAACATTCCTATTAAGTGAGATAATGAAAAGCCTCTTATGAAATATGAAAGAGCATGTAATTTTAAGAAGGATTCAACAATTATTTGATGAAAATTGGTTTTCAAATGGCTGAGATATCCAAAAGAGTGCTAATAATAAAAGGCGACATGCCACAACTTTATTAGGATCTCTTTGTTTCACCTTGTTTTTGGATATCTCAGCCATTTCAAAACTGATTTTCATCAAATAAACTTTTGATACCCCTTAGAATTGCATGCTCTTTGACATTTTATATCTAGAGTGGTTTCTGAATATCTCACAAAACGTTAAAACCTAAATCCTCACCTCGACCAGAACTGCATACACCCTTTAGTGAAAACCATAATATGTCAGGAAAAGGGGAAGGTCACAGAGCTCTTCAGTTTATAGCACTGTGCATTCATAACTTCCTTCCTAGCTAACAGAGTGCAACAGCATGATATATGAAAGATGACTCTTAGAAAAAGCAACTGAACCTAAATGTAGCATGGTGATCAGTAAGCAAGTTGTCATCTGAACACCTGCTGAATGGAAATGAGGGTTCATTTCTCGCAACAAGCAACTGACCTTCCAATGGGACAGCGATGGCGCTTAATGCTCTCATCATATACCAGACCTGTCCTGCAAAGGTTAATGAAATTGTTTGATGATTAGGACCCTGGTAGACTAGTACTGTACAAGCTGAAATTTTCGTGGTAGTTTTATTTTCGCGAATCGCTTTTGAGCTGCGAAAATAACAACATGAGAAAATAACAACGCGCGAATAAGTACACTTTGTAAGTTCAGTTAGACCCTCACAACCGTGAAATTAACAACACACGAAAATGCCCTCCAAGTAGCAATTCGCGAAAATATCTGTACGCGAAGATTTCAGCTCGTACAGTATTTCAAACACACTTGAATAGAATAGATACCTACAGTAGAAACACAAAAGTTGCCCTGACAACCACAGACCAGCTTGCTCCTGACAGTCACCAGATTTAGCAAAAACTGATGCATGTGCATACATTACAAGTCAAATCCCCACTACTGAGGCAGAATTAGAGCAAACAAGTTGTGAAAGTTGACTGCGTTATCAGACCCTGGAATTGATCAGGTACCTCGTATGGCCTACCACAGTAGTCAAAAAGTCTGTATTTACAGGAAGATGCATTCATGCAAAAAACACAAAAACAAAATCAAAACAAAACGAAAAAACAAAAACAAAGACTACAATAGTACATAATACAAGTGATATACTGGCTGGGAATGGTAGTAAAGCAGGTATCAAAACTAGTGTACAGTACTGAAAGCACACAGTACTTGCTACATTGGCTTTGAAAACCTACAATGCGGTACAAATGCTAAAATTGTGTGAAGACAAAATGAGCTAATTGTGCACATTGGAAGGTCCTTTGAATCCAAGTGGTTATTTCTGAGGGCAGTAGGGAAGGCTGGATCCTGCCTCTTTTTGCTATTTAAATTGTTGCACTGTATTTTTGGCAACATTGTCTTGCAACTGAGGAAATAATGTGGTATACGTGAAGCCAAGAAAGAACAATTACTGGTACACTTGTGGAGTACATGATGTACAGATTTCATGGTATACTATTGTGATTAACTTTCTTACCCTTTCGGTAGCTCTGCTGGAGTCTGATCAAGTATCTGGATAAAATATAATAATGAAGAGAGGAGTACCATTCAATTAATGTACTATTAAGTATGTACGGTGTTTTTAGTGCAGAGAACATCACTTGCACTGCACAATTTACATGTAGAAGCATGGGCTTATCGTTGTTAGTGGTACAGGTACACGTATACTGAGACACAATTACACCTGGGGGGCGTTTCATCAACGAGTTCGTCGGAGGTTTTCACCGACAAACTTGCTATCATCCAATCAGACGCAAGGATTTCAGTAGCTTTTAACAGTTGTCGGTGTAAATCACCGACAAAAAGTTTCATGAAACACCCCCCAGGGCTGCACTCTCACCGTTTTTTTTTTACTGGTCGGACCTGTCTGTCGGACCAGTACATGTACACTGTAGGTACCCAGTTTTTTCCATATTTTACTGGTCTGTTCCTGAAAAGGTTACTGGTCTGACAGTCATTTTTACTGGTCAGGGACTGTCGGACCAGTGCTAGTATGCAACATTGATAACACCATCAAAAACATCTAAATCATGTACACTGTAAATTACACAACATTTTCACAAGATAAACCATGAACGAGGAGAAAATGACGATGCTCAATAAAGAAGAGGCTTATTTTGAATGTTTAAATCATGAGTTATCATGATTACTAAATTGATTCAC
The DNA here is from genome assembly GCF_040938485.1 of Diadema antillarum. NCBI lineage: Eukaryota > Metazoa > Echinodermata > Echinoidea > Diadematoida > Diadematidae > Diadema > Diadema antillarum. The sequence continues at coordinate 1,682,321 of NW_027271005.1, read as the reverse complement.
TCATGAAACTTCATGTCATTTAGATCTATTAAATGCAAGATGCATCCTGAATACCATAGAATAATCACTTTGCAAAACTTTCTGCAACAGTTGAAGAGAAAGACTTCTGTCTGTCACACATTCCCTGCATTCTGACTTATATGCAAATTCATGTTTTCATGAGTTTAATCAGGGAAACCCACGTAGATGGAAAATTTGTGGGGAGTATGAGATCACTCACACAGAAATAAAGTTAATTCTTTTAACCTGAACTGATGCAGCCTTATTATTGTTTGGGCTGTTACAGAAAACATGTGCTTTTGGTTAAAATTACCAAACATTATAGTATTTTATGCATACATGTTCCTTGGATAATTGCTATAAATTTGTATTACAAAAGCTTACAAGTGGAGAGCATACTTCCAGTTTTATTTGTGAACAATAGTTTAGTCAATTCAATTCAGTTCTTTGACAAAACAACACTTTTGCAATATCACTCTGACAACATAGGGGAATAAGAATTGATATTGTAGCAATTCATCATCAGAACATAAAGATACATGGCAAAACTTGATGTATAACCCCATGGTAAATGTGGGCATGACACTAAACAATTAGATGTCAGGCAATGTTCATGTGAGGCTCATCACTAGGAAGGTGAAGGAGACGGAAGGGGGAAGATTTATTATAGGAAAGCTATTGTGGAAACAGTATTAGATCAAACTTTTTGTGTGTTTAAAATAGTAGTTACCCGATCTAATGCCTATCATGGGCACAAGCTTGGTGATCCAATCATTCAATCAAATCACATTCCACACCCACAGCAGTATGTCTGACTTTCTCGTTTCAGCTTAAAAGTACTGTTTACATCTTTGGGAGCAGTCACTTAAAAAATGTTAGAGTTATCACATGTGATGCATTTGTGTATGAGTAGGTCACTTGCATCACAAAACATCCTACAATGTAAAAATATTGCAATAAGGCCTAAAATAAAAGGAGATATCACTATTTTTCTCACTCAACCGCAACGGCAGACCGTTCAGTCTGGAGACAATTCTATAACAAAGTTCCTATTGTCCACATTTTGTATTCAACAATACTTAACATTGGTTTACACTTTTAATGCTGGTTTTTTCCATCCCATTGTAGAATTATTTTGAAGCACTAAAGCTGGGTTTTTGTTTCATCTGCAAATGGTAAATAATGCATTTGAGAGTGTCCAAGCTACAGGTGTACACAGTAATGAATACATGCAATGTAGCAAGAAAATTTGAATGTGACCTCTTACCCCTTCTCTCGAAGGAAAGTAGTAAACATTCCAAAATATGCCAGTCAAGTCTGTAATTTCCATCTTGAAGGAAGTGACTACCTCACACAACTCTGCAGCAAATTTTCTGTACAATGTGCACATCTCAGTGCAGAGATAAGGATTTTATACTTCATTTCTGTACACAATGAACTTGCACTTTGTCCCCCTGCACGGCTCATCATTATTAACTGATCCAAAGAACTAGCCCTGGGGGTGAAATGTCTACAATATCCAGGCACGCCACTTTTCAAAAAGGTGAACTATTGGGATCATATATCTGATAAGATAGAGAAACATTTACTGCAACAGTGGAAAGGCTCTGGATCATACACAAATCAGACTATTAAAGGATCAGTGTCTGAACATTCAGTGGCTGAAAGGTACACTGCAGTGTGACCCATCCTAAATGTAAGGTCCATTTAAGTCTACAACCTAGCTAAAAATCATACAGGTGACTCCCAACAAAGTCCTTGGGACCAGCAGTTACATGTAATTAGCATTAATCTACACTAGGATGAGTATGTACGCCCATGATTTTTTATCATGGCTACTACTAAAACACTGATCAATTCAGTGCTTATTTACGTCGATGTAGGGCAATTTGTCAATCAGTTGCAATGAAAACATCACGACGGAAGAACTTCATAAATTTGAATAACAAAAGCAGTACCCGCTGCATGCTATAAGGATTAGAACCAACACTTGCTGTCGGGCGAAAGCTCGGTGGTCTAGTGGAGATGACGCCTGTCCGGTGATCAGGAGGTCGTGGGTTCGAATCCTGCTCGAGTATGTACGCCCATGATTTTTTATCATGGCTACTACTAAAACACTGATCAATTCAGTGCTTATTTACGTCGATGTAGGGCAATTTGTCAATCAGTTGCAATGAAAACATCACGACGGAAGAACTTCATAAATTTGAATAACAAAAGCAGTACCCGCTGCATGCTATAAGGATTAGAACCAACACTTGCTGTCGGGCGAAAGCTCGGTGGTCTAGTGGAGATGACGCCTGTCCGGTGATCAGGAGGTCGTGGGTTCGAATCCTGCTCGAGTATGTACGCCCATGATTTTTTATCATGGCTACTACTAAAACACTGATCAATTCAGTGCTTATTTACGTCGATGTAGGGCAATTTGTCAATCAGTTGCAATGAAAACATCACGACGGAAGAACTTCATAAATTTGAATAACAAAAGCAGTACCCGCTGCATGCTATAAGGATTAGAACCAACACTTGCTGTCGGGCGAAAGCTCGGTGGTCTAGTGGAGATGACGCCTGTCCGGTGATCAGGAGGTCGTGGGTTCGAATCCTGCTCGAGTATGTACGCCCATGATTTTTTATCATGGCTACTACTAAAACACTGATCAATTCAGTGCTTATTTACGTCGATGTAGGGCAATTTGTCAATCAGTTGCAATAGGATGATCATGTTTTCTGTAATATCATAAAAACATTACTCATTCATTTAACAATTTCTTACATTAGATATAATTCCAAGACAGCTCATAAAATGTCAGGGGAATTCACACACATGCTTGGACCTCTGAGCAGAGCAGTATTCACTAGAAAATAATTCAAAAGTGGGTGCCACAGATAGATACCGGTAGTACAACCCTCAAATCTTAAATGCTTGTAATATTGTCACCCCTGGCTATCTAAATTCTCTAGATTTAAACAGAGATACCAGTGCTTACAGATGAAACAAAGGCTCAGACAGTTAGTTGTGGATGATTTGACTCTTACCTGGGAATTTGCACGTGGAATGAAGGAGTAATACAGACATGGCACTTTGGCATCTGGATCCATTCTAATTATCCTTTCCATATCTTTTGATCAGGTCTTCCAAATTGCAATTTCACAACTTTATTAAAAGCGTGCTGCAAGGTACAGCTGCTGTGCTGATTCAGCCTGTCACACAAGACGACTCTGATAACATGTATGTTATCAGAGTTTGATGATAGTACAACGTTTAGAGTGCCTGCTAACTACCCCTGCTAACTTGCCCTTGTCACACAACATTTCCTGTGAACTTTATAAATAGATCTATCTAGTATATATGGCAAGAGAGCTAAAAAAAGAAGAAACACCAGTTGTTTTGTTTTTGTGGTTTGTTCTTTTTACGCCCTCTTGGCTCTTGGTATGCTGGTGTTGAAACTTGTTTACTATCTATTCTTACATACGAATTTTGCCATCGATCTGTATTTGCAAATCCTATAAATTCATGGAAATGAAACAGCTAGCACAGGACTATGATATCTGTGAAACAAGATAGAATGTTTGATCAATGGGAAGGTATTTATAGGTCTTATGTGGATTCTACACACAATTTTCATCTGTTCAAAGAGCATTCTAATGATATGGTGTACAAAAATGAATGTTCCATGCTGATCATTATTATATTGTGTAAATTAACAGGTTCACTGCATGACCAATAATCAAGCATTTGCCATATGCTCACAAGTACTGTAGCTCAGATGAGCTACAAACCCAGACAAATGAAGGCCGCCTTTAATACAAGAGCGTGATGCCTCTGACATCCTCTGCATAAAACATAAAAAGCATAAAACATGGTTCTTCCCCCTTTCCTTTAAAACATCTTGAATTTGTTAGGCAGATGACAAATTAATAATGAATTTCTATGAAGGACTACAGGGGAAAAAATCCCGCCCCTATACTTCTGCACTCTTTGGACAGTATCTGGTGTACACACAGTGCCCAACGATGTTGAAACATAATGCCTCTGGCACCACTTTGTGGCGGAGGCATAAAAAACAAAACACAAACTAGATATATCGCTACGGCGACTGATATGCCTCCGCCATAATGCATGGTTCTCCTAATAGGTCTATAGTACAATGTCTTGACAATGTGTGATGACAGTTTCAAACAATTGGCAAAATATTAAAATGACAGGTTTGACACAAATGTGCTGAATGTTCACTTTCCTAGAACTAGGTTCAATTGGATGAATGATTAAAATGTCAGAGTGCAGGTATTTGGGGAACTGATGACTTTTACTTGACTTTTGACCCTTTTATAAGTTTATGCATTGAGTAATTTTTCAAGGTATTGGAGGTATGTGGAGGAAAAAGTGCAATTCAGCACTTTCACTTGACCTTTGACCTTTTGACCTTTGACCTTTTGGCAAGAAACTTCCCACAGAATATATATTGGGTAAGACATGTATACATCAAGTTAAAAAAAAAACCTTCATTCACTGCATAAATATAAGGAAAGTAGTGATATTTTGAGGAGTTGACCTTGACCTTTGACCCCCATGACCTTTGACCCATGACCCCCAACTTCCCTAGATAATCACTGCCCATCAGTACAAGTATATATACTAAGTTCCATGAAGGTACCTTGAACCATTTGCGAGATATGGAGAAAAACATGAAATTTCAATTTTTTTTCACAAAATAACCTGTGACCTTTGACCTTTGACCCTCTGACCCTAAAATCTACACAAAGTATTATCCCCCAAGGATATACCCTCATACCAAGTTTGATGTAAAACCACCACACGGTTCTTGAGATATTGACAAAAACAAAACGGGACGGACGGACGTACGGACGTACGGACGTACGGACGGACGGACGGACGGACGGACGACCCGAAAACATAATGCCTCCGGCCACTTCGTTGCGGAGGCATAAAAAACAAAAAACGCTTTCCTCAAATAGGGTTTGCTAACTGCACCAGAAGGAATGTGAACATCTTCATCCCTCACATCTAGATTCCTGTATTATCATGATTATTTTAAAAAATAATCATATCAATTTGGAAAGATGATCAGGTCTGAAAAGTTAAGTACCAGAAGCTTCACTCCATGAACACCATATACAGGTATTTTTCCCAAATTGTAAATGTACTTCTTTTTGTTTCTGACTTGACAAGACATACAGCGCCTACCACTAATACAAATAACTAATACAAATAGGTAGAGTGAAATTTGCGTTGTGATTGGTTGGATAGCATCACGTGATTGTGGGAAAATTTTGGTCTAGTGGCACAACTTTGCCACTATACCGAACGTTTACAGCGCATGCCTACGCTTTGTATGTACGCAGAGATTCGCGCAGGGAGGGACGTTGTAGGACAAGGTCAAGTACTTCAACGTATGCGCGCGTAGAGCACTGGACGCAGAATGTAGGAGATTATACACGAGTCTGCTCTGTGATGTGCAATACGCATACGCGGCTGTACTAGCATCACATGCTGTGTACGTAAACTACAGTAGGTTGCGGTTAACTCTAGCTGCATGCAAGAAATCAGTGCCGCCGGTACGGCGAGTCTTATGTTAGATCTAAATTAGGGCCTAGACCTACAGAAAATACATGTAGATCGATGGACCTATTTACTATTAGTGCATGTTCTATTGATGCACCAGTACTGGACTATAGAACTCCAAATACTAAATTATCCCTCGTGCAAGTCTATTCATCTCGGCCTGCGGCCTCGGTGAAACAAAACAGCGCTCGGGATAATTTAGTATTTCTCGTTCTCTAATCCAGTATAGTGCATGATAGAGCATGCACTATTTGTATAATGTACGTATCAAGTTTTTGGAGTTTCCTGTATCCAGCAAAATAAATCATCTTCTCCTTGTAGTTTTTACATTATACTTTGTATATTTCTCGGATGGATGGTGCAGTAAATGATTGTGCATTGCATTACCATTGCCATTACAGTAGATAACTACCACAATCATTTGGTGCATTCAAGAAGTCTAGTCTTTTTATGTCATCACAAAAAGATGCAACCTCTCATTGAAGTCAAACTGCTGTGACCCACATACAGGCACATATATTTTTCTAATCTTCTTCTTCACTTTTCATTTTAAAGTTGAGCAAGTTCATTCAAAGTTGTCATTCTTGTTGTCAGTCTTCACTGCAGTGCTTTGTAGTACACCAAAACCCTTCATACCCTTCAAATAAAAGTACCTACATGTAACACTCAAAAGAGATGAAATTCTGCACATCTTATCCAGAGCTTAAACTGCGCCCTCTACTGTTTGTACATGACTTTGAACTACAAACACCAGTGTGTCAAACAAGTGTCAAAATGCATACAATGTGTATCTACCTTGCTGACTCTGGTTCAAAGTTGAATGCGACACATTTGCTACTGAAGTAAATATGGCATTATGGACAATATACACACGTGTACTACTGTATCACACATATCAAGCAACACGATACAATAATTATCGATAAAGCAGAAAGTGGAGCATTATTATTATTACTCTATTTGTTTGTATTTCCTTTTCCAAGTGCAGAGCCAATTTCGCGAACTTCACTTGCTTATTTTGTAGATGGGGATATTTCTGTACATACAATGTATGTTTTAGTATCCTTCCAAATATTTTGAATGTTCAATCTTTGAACAAATTTTGAAGAGCTTTACAAAGGAAAATTTCTGCAATGGCCAATATTCCACATCTGAATTAAAATTTCATGAAAAAGAATAAAATTTCATGACAAAGATAAAAATTTGAAACCATGTATGCCTCGCTCACCATGCCAGCCATCTTGACTGTGATTTCACCATCCTGCTTAATAGCAACTTTCTCCCTGCCTTTCCTTTTGGCTGCTTGCAGTGCAGCCCGTTGCTCACTGCGAGAGGATTTCTTGGCTTTCCTACCACCACTGCTACTTCCGCCACTCCTCTGGAATATAAAAACAAAAAAACAAAACAGTGCACAAAAACAGCAAACCACTGTTCACTTGTTTCCATAGATTGAAGAAAAATTACAAATTCAGACAAAATAATGAGTGTTGGTTCTGAAACAGTTTCTATACATTTTGCCCTTGATGATAACTCCTACACACACTTGAACACTAAGAAACATCAAGCTTCACTGTTCAACTTTCAAGTTTCACTCCATGGGTCATAGACAATTTTACAGTGCTCATACAAGACAAAATAAACAAAATCAAAACAAAACACAGGAAAAATCACACAAGCTCAATAAAATTACAGCCAAAACATAGTCCTCAGAAGGACTCAAAATTCACCTTCTATCACTTGGACTTTCCTTCCAATACATCATCAAAAGGGTCTATCATTTATTACCAAGAAACTTGCCTCGCTGACGCGATTTGCCAGGATGTGGAGTTGTTTTGGAGTGTTTCGAGATCAAAAGCGTAGAATAATTTCAACATAGTACAAAACTTTTTATTCCAGAAGAGCCCTCCCTTAATTGTATTACCAGGTAACCCCATGTTCAGCATCATGAGCATTATGGGAAGGTACAGTGTAGAAAGTTATGTGATAATCAATCATGCCCTTGTATGGCATTTTCCAACAAAAAAAGACTACATGCAATTTTAAACTCTAGTGCAGAAAATTGATTGATGTCTCTGCAGCCTGGTTTGTCGATTAATTGTTAAAACAAACGAACAAATTACCTGACAACCAAGATGGGGTAAGCTCTGAGATTGTTGACTTTCAGTGAACATTTTGGCTAATATCTCACATTTTCATAGTTAACCAACTAAAATCATTTTATTACAGTGTTATTTTACACATTTCTTATGCACATTGTACATTTTAGAGCAAGAATAGACAGTTCTGCAAGCATTCGAAAACTATGTTTCCGCTAAAGTGGGAGCAGCATGTAGATTTTAACAAACTACATAACAATAGAAGTTATAAGTGTGACATCCAAATACAAGCAAAATCTTTATGGTGAAGACCTATACAAATTTTTGTACAGTCTCAGGTTTATCCACATTTTACTACCTGAGCAAAGTTGACTGTTTCTTCATAAGTTCTTATTTTGTGATGGGTACACTGCAAACTGATAAGTTTTCACCAGAAATATGGATACTGATTTGGGTAGAAGATATTTTCCTACACAAGTTAATGACATGCCCATCAAAACTGTATTTCAAGACAGGAACATGTCTTGAGCATACAGTACCTTAAAAACTTTCTAGAGGCCAGTCACTTTTTTACCTGTGAATTTTTGGGTTTCACTGACCCCTTGGGAGTCACAGAAGGGGACTTTCCCTCTTGCTTCTTTTGTGTTGCTGATCCACTCTCTATTGGAGGCACCCAGTCACCACTCTTCTTGGCTCTCTCAGCCATCTCTCATGTTCAGATCTGTTAGATAAAAAGAAGAGAACTTCTTCATCAGTCAGACTACTTTGTAGATTTTTTTTTCCTTTTTTTTTTTGGGGGGGGGGGTGGAGTAGGGATCCTCTAGATCAATGATTACAGACATTTTAATTCAAACTGTCTAAACAATCCATTGTAGCACACAGCATACTGAGATTCCTATCATATGTTAGATGGCCCACAGCATGGATCTATGCTCTAGCTACTCCAAATTTAAGCTTGTCAGCATGTTTATCCAGGGGAGTCTGGTTCCGCATTTCTGTTCATATACCTCTTCATGAGTATACTCTAAGCATTTGGGGCATGGAGCCAGTCTTGTCATAGCCTTTTGTTAAGGCCCTCTCTCGCTCCAAGGGCAAGCAAAGCAAGCCCAGGCTGGGCTCTCTTCACCATAAAGCGATAGGGCCTTGACAAAAGGCTAGTCTTGTCAGAGACGTCAGAGGCGTAAATATTCATAAATGAATGATACACGCCAAAAAATCAAAATAACAACAACAACAACAACAACAGAGTCTAATACCCTTACCAAGAAACAGGCTGAAGCTCTCAGACCAGAGATGGAGCACTGAAAGGCTACCTGTAGCCTAGAGAACTTGGCTTTAAGAATACATTTAATATTCAGTGGTTATTCTTGAAACAGACATAATAAATTGACATGGAAGCTTTTGCCATAGATTAATTCATTTTTAATTAGCTGATGATTGCTTGAATTTCATCAAATCAAAGGTACTAAAAAATGTTAGCTCTTATCAGTCTACAATTCCCATTCACACCCACAGTAAAAAGAGCAGATGAGTAGGGAAAAAGGAATTTAAATGGAAACAACATAGCAGTAGGACCATCTACATCCTCAAAACAAAAAGACTTCCTTGCTTTTGTATGTACAAATTATGTATGTCCCCCCCCCCCCCCCCCCACTTATTTTACCAGGTAGGTCTACCACTCTACACTACCCTACCTAGCTATACATAGCCCAGGCGCTGTATTTAAAATAGCGCCATGCTTTGCACAGCATCTGGTCGGGCTAACCCTACCTCAAGTTCTAAGCTTACATATTATATGGATGCATGCTGCCCCATCCCCCCCCCCCCCCCCTTGTGGAATATGCCTGCACGCGACATCTGCATGTTTAAAAGCTAACAAGGGTAGGGTATATTGGGTATTGGTAGCAGTGATTTTAAGAATGTTTGAGTTATTACATGTGATGCATATGTGTAGGTCAGTTGTATACACAACATCCTAATCATTTCCTATTCCTACCATATAAAAATTTTGCAATACAGCCTAAAATATAAGGAGATATCACCATTATTCTCACTAAACCATAACTGAAGACAGGTCAGTCTAGAGTAGAGACAATTTTATCATGTAATTAACATTCACATTTTGTATATTTAACAATACTTAACATTAATTACACCAATTAACTCTTTTAACTTACACTGGTTGTTACTATCCCTAACTCACATTTTATAACTATTTTGAAGCACTAAATCTGGGTTTTTGTATTATCTGCAAATGGTAAACAAGGAAAAGTAGAAATTACGCGGTGCGTAACATATGTCCCCGCCGGAAGTAGCATTTTGTAACAAAATGTGCAATATAGGTAAAAAATCAAGGTCAAAGGTCAAAGAAGTCAAAGGTCAAAATTCTGTGTAGAAGTTTTGAAGCCCTCACCTAGTGCCATCACATAAAGCAAATGGAATCGAAATTGGGTTAGAAATGGCGAAGGAGTAGCATTTTGTAGCCAATGTACAATATAGGTCAAAAATCAAGGTCAAAGGTCAAAGAAGACAAAGGTCAAAATTCTGTGCAGAAGTTTTGAAGCCCTCACCTAGTGCTATCACATAAAGCAAACGGAATCGAAATCGGGTTAGAAATGGCGAAGGAGTAGCATTCTGTAGCAAAATGCACAATATAGGTCGAAAATCAAGGTCAAAGGTCAAAGAGGTCAAAGGTCAAAATTCTGTGTAGAAGTTTTGAAGCCCTCAACTAGTGCCATCATATAAAGCAAACGGAATCGAAATCGGGTTAAAAATGGCGAAGGAGTAGCATTTCGTAGCAAAATGTACAATATGGGTCAAAAATCAAGGTCAAAGGTCAAAGAAGTCAAAGGTCAAAATTCTGTGTAGAAGTTTTGAAGCCCTCACATAGTGCCATCACATAAAGCAAACGGAATCGAAATCGGGTTAGAAATGGCGAAGGAGTAGCATTTTGTAGCAAAATGTACAATATAGGTCAAAAAATCAAGGTCAAAGGTCAAAGAAGTCAAAGGTCAAAATTCTGTGTAGAAGTTTTGAAGCCCTCACCTAGTGCCATCACATAAAGCAAACGGAATCGAAATCGGGTTAGAAATGGCGAAGGAGTAGCATTTTGTAGCAAAATGTACAATATAGGTCAAAGGTCAAGGTCAAAGGTCACGACTGAAATTCTGTGTACAAGTTTCAAAGCTCCCATGTAGTGCTATCATATAAAGCAAACAGAATCAAAATTGGCTCATAAATGACAGAGAAGTAGCAAATTGAAGATTTTGATCACACACGGACGCACACACGGACACACGGACGGACGGACGGACGGACGGACACACGGACGGACACACGGACACACACACGTACGGAGCCCGTTTCATAGTCCCCTGCTCGAACTCGTTCGGCGGGGACAATAATGCTTTAAAAGTGCATGACTGTCCACAAATGGTAAGTCTTTCCCTCTAAACAAGCATTAAGCAAGCATGCAGGTAGCTTGACCGAAAGAGTGGTCTGTATCTGGTCGTCGGGGATAATGATCCGCGGAGACTGCGTCTGGCTTCACGGATCTACAGAGTGATAACGTCAATAAAAATAAAAGACTCCTCCCGACAGATGGATCTTTCTGTCTAGCACGTAGCCTACAGTTCATCTTCGTGAAAAGCCAAAGGAGAACAGTTGTAGCAGTCTAGTCTACAGTGTATACATGTGCCACAGAAATCTCACAGCATTACATTAGACTATTAATGATCAAGTTCTCTGTACAATACAAAGTCAATGATGGTCATGGTGATGGTTATGGACTCAACAACATGATCGAATCATGGGGAATACTGTGTATTGAACCATCCATCCATGATCTACATGTAACATATAACGAGGAAAACGACTCGGTCCCGACCATCTCGTTATATCGAGTTTCCACTGTAGTAATACAATTACAAACAATGTTTGAAACAATATTACTGAAATATCACTGATGAACATACAAAAGCCAAGGCAAAAGGATCATCAATGTGATCAAGGAAGCTGGAGGCGGTGGGACAGTCACTGCTGTCATCACTCATGTCACCTCCTCCGAGCTCCGGACCCATATTCACACCCATGCCTTAAGTTATATCATTAAATGAGGTTCAGAAGTCGTGTTCTACAGAGCTGAGACAGACATGCAGATGTACACTCTACGACTATAAATACTAGACAGTGAAGGGGTAAAAGCCAGACGTAGTCAAGAGATGCAGATAAGACAAATGAACAGCCAGCCCAAGCGCGAATATACTAGGACTGTAGACAGAAAGATCCGTCTGTCCGGAGGACTCTTTTTATATTTTGCCATTAACGCTGTCCTCCGTATACGGAGGGGATCCGTGAAGCCAGACGCAGTCTCCGCGGAACATTCCCCGACGGACAGATACAGACCGATCTTTCGGTCAACTAGGACTGTAACTGAATGAATCAATGATGTGTATAGCCAGGTCAGTTCGGGAAACCCACTCACAAGGGGGGCCCCTCCTTATAAGTAACCCGTCCCCCTTATAAGTAACCCCGTCCCCCTTATAAGTAACCCCCGGGGCACCCCTTATAAGAAGTCTCCACGCTTTTTTGCAATGCAACGCGAAAATGAAAGGACTGCGGCAATTCGCTTGATTATGTCCATAAAGCTTCACAAGTTTCCTAGTTACTCACGAAATTTGAGCAAAATCGGTTTGAGGCATCATATCTAAAATCATGGATTTAAATGCGATGTCAAACGACCCAGGCGAATGCTGAAATGTGAGCGATTACTGGCGTGAGTGTCGCCAGGCGCGGCGGCGCGGCAATGCTTGAGTGCAGACGTGGCGATGCTCAGTCGCCACGTCTGCACTCAAGCATTGCCGCGCCGCCGCGCCTGGCGACACTCACGCCAGTAATCGCTCGCATTTCAGCATTCGCCTGGGTCGTTTGACATCGCATTTAAATCCATGATTTTAGATATGATGCCTCAAACCGATTTTGCTCAAATTTCGTGAGTAACTAGGAAACTTGTGAAGCTTTATGGACATAATCAAGCGAATTGCCGCAGTCCTTTCATTTTCGCGTTGCATTGCAAAAAAACGTGGAGACTCCTTATAGATTTCTAAGGGGTGCCCCGGGGGTTACTTACAAGGGGGACGGGGTTACTTATAAGGGGGACGGGTTACTTATAAGTAGGGGCCCCCCTTGTGAGTGGGTTTCCCGAACTGAGGTGCCCGCACCTCGTCAGGGGCCCGAATACCGTCACCCCGCTTAAAATCGTTTTGAGCGCACTAAACAAAGATGTATGCCCGGGACTGTGTTCTGTACGCTTGAAACTTGGCAGGACTACCAAAACCAAGCAAATTGTGGTGAAAACCGAACAGTTTTTCGCGAAAATCTGAAATTTTAATAGGGCTATAGGAATACGTGTTATATGTCACCCGCACGTATCTTTTACGTGTATGTCTATAATGGGAACATCACGGTCACCCGCACACGTCTTTTACGTGCTAAGTCTATGGGAGAGCGGGTGACGAGTTGCAGGCCCCTTCCTTATCGCGCAACTTTTTCGCATCGTTCGCCTTTGACGACGATAGCTGCAAATTTTCAATATCGATCAGTGAACTTGTAGTTGTGATTCCATTGGGATTTTCAGCATTTTTCCTGTATGTGAGTTGGATTTCAAAGAATTTCAGTGGCGAAATGTGATTCAATTATGGGCAAACATTAACTATGACGAGGTGCGGGTCACCCAAGTATACTACTACTAGAGCGCACCGAGGTTTAACTGCCACCAACCCCAACGCTTGGCTCCCCCGGCCCCGGGGTTTATCCATGACCTCCATTATGGTACATCCATGTACAGTATACAGTACCGTGAAACGTTGAGACTGTACAACCAGTTACCACGGCATAAGAACTTCTGAATGATTGATTAATAAAATAATCAAGAACTCACCAACAACGAATGGGGTAAATTTGACTGCTTCCTTTGCGGGAAAGGAGCAAGAATCGGATCACTCGACCAACCTATGCTGTGACAAGTGTAAGTGACAAATGACGTTTCATTCGGTGTCGTGATACGGAAACAAATTTCGCGCCGCACAGTTCCACTGTACACAGCCAAATCGCCCTCGATCCTTGGCCTTGTGTGTGCATGCTACATTGTAGATGCTGAATGTAGCGATCACCACGGGATCACAAGACCTTACTGCACACGGTACGGACGGACGTACAAAATGTACGTGGACTACAGAGTTTGTGATCGATCACGTTCTTTGAGTGCGTGGTGCATGTGGATGCACGCACCATCACCAACATTGAGTGCCCGAGAATCCAAAGTGGTGGTGGTGGGTGATTGTGAGGTGGAGGTGGGCGGCAAAGACCCTGCGTGGTGGTGGTGATGGTAGTGGTGGTGGTGGTGGTGGTCGTCGTCGTCGTCATCGTACTCCAGACAGTGCTGGTGCAGCCGCTTTGTCGTTGTTTTTCTCCCTGATATGATGGACCAAACATGTGTACGCGCATACAATATACGCATGCATGATGAGGTGTGTGTGTGTGTGTGTGTCGGGGGAGGGGGGTGCGCGGTGCTGCAGTCAGACCACCCCACCCCCCTCTCCATTTTGCATCCCTAATACTTTTACTCTGGTAATTTACGGCAGACCAATACACTGTACTATAATATTCTTTCATCATTTATATAAACGCATGCATGTATTTCAATACAGGGAGCGCTGGAGGCCTGTGATTTCATCACCTCCACTGTTGAAATGAGAACATTAGTAGTGTATAGGCCTACAGTTACCCAGTAAAGACAAAGGTGACCATGTACCTCCTACTGCTTATAGATCAGCACGAACAATCTGTAAAAAAACTCGGACTGACACGAGGATCTTCTGAATTGTAGATACCAGATCTGGGTAGATGCCAATGCTCAAACAATCAGGTATTGATATCTTTGTTGCTGAATGTTTTAATCTTTGTTTCATATTGTTTCATATTTTTGCCAAATAAATGAAAATGAAATCTCTAGGCCCTCAGGCTAGTGTACATAAACTATCTATAAAAATACACACTACACCATTAGACCAACAGTATACTGTATAGGGCATATAGGCTGAGATCATCTGCATGATCAATAAAAACCTGAAAAAGGCCTTTACTAGATCATGACGATTATACATGTATGAGGCCCTCATTCCTTATAGTGGCGAATCAGAGGGGGCGCACCAGGCGCGCGCCCCTCCCACTTTTGGGTTAAAACACAAGAAACAAAAAGAAAAAATGGGGGGTGCGTGCGCCCCCTTTAATAATTTTGCAAAGGCACCTCCCATTTACAGAATTGTAGTGGATCCGCCCCTGCTTTAACATGATTAGACGAGGCAAACTAAAGAAAAAGAAGTGCAATACGGTATACATTGTATCTTTAGTCGGAAGCAATAAATGTGACAGGCAAATACGTGACAAGAGTCACTGTCAAACTCGTAATGTCATAATATTAATGTACTAGTAGTCACGCTTACAACGGAATACAACGCAACACAGCGAAAATATTGCACATACTCGCTACAATAGTATGCTTTCGGAGAGTCGATCGGAGGTCTATTCGATCTTCCTATCCAGGGGGATGATAAATTAATCATAATAATAATAATAAGTACAGCATTTGTAATGCGCCTTCGATCTAGTATCCTATTCTGAGGCGCAGAGGGACGTAATTATGAAAAGAATAGCATACATCGTTTTAGTCATAATTTGTACCTAAGAAGGTTGAAAAAGAAGAAAGAGATATGTCTGCCGTTCAATTTGCAATTCTTCAGTCATTGTTGTCATCAATAATATTGTGAACATCGGGCATATTTTATAAATTAGAAGAGGTATGACTTTTTTGACATGAAAGTATTAAATTTCGATATCAATGCCGCACGTACACTGGTTATACTTCAGTCAGCAATTGTAAAACTACTGTAATACAATTCGCACAAATTGTTTTGAGTTTTAAGTTTGATCTTTATATTGAAGCATATGTTTTTGCCAACAATCGCAAGGGGAAAACAAAGTTTTAGCTACTTTTATGACATATTTCTGTTTCCATGCGTGGCCTTGAAAGGTATACATAGACATAGGCTAGAGGGCAGTATAGTCCAGGCTAGAAGGCACCCAACCTTGTTTTTTGATATATACAATGTTTTTTAATGGTTTCTTGTCAATTCGAGGGTGCTGATTCCAAATCCGATTGATGCCACTCGCGTAACCTTGAGCATTTTCGGCAAAATGCAAAAATCCAAAATGGCCGCCAGATATGCTAATTCGGCCGTGATAAACACAGTAATGTGCATTATATGACCAATGATTCCACCAAACTTTGTACATTTCTGTTCCTAGAGTTCCTCCATCTGCATTTGCAAGCGAATTTTCATTTCATATAGGTTCATTAAGCATTTAAAGCTCATTTTTTTATTCAAAATGGCCGCCATTCTTATGCTTATGTACTGTATGAATAGCAAAACATATGCATGGAAATATAGAACAAATTTACTGTATTTCCCGTACCTACGCTATTATAAAGTGTTGCACGTGCAATATGTTGGATGTCACTTACAATATATAGGGGGCCTCTCCATATATGAGCATTTAATATTCATAAACCTTACGATGTTGAACACAATTTCTTATATATTTCATTTTGTCTCAAAAAAGTCTCAACAATATACTGAGTTCACTAAACGTCTCGCAAGGAATCAATATACCACCATATTTTACATGCCGGTTGAATATAAAAATGTAATACTAACACAATATATTAAGGAGCCTAGATACATGGTATTTATCAAATAATGTTGAAAATGGAGGGGAAGCTATAAAGCAAAGCTTGTATTATGCATTCCCCTAAAACCATACTAACAAAGTACAGAAAAATCCTATACAGTAAGTGCAGAGACACATGGTTGCAGACAAAAACACATCGGACATTAATGACACAACTAAAAACCCTTTACATTGTAGATTTTTTTTTTCCAGCAAGGAGTTGATGGGGGGGGGGGGGAGGAGGGAGGAGTCCTGAGGCGAGTTCGAAATGGATCATAACCTCCATTACTTTGATATGATTTAATTTAGAAGTGCCGCCTTGATAGTATCGAGCAAACCTGATTTTCTTCTTGAATTAAAACAACAACAAAAACTGTTGAAGGCATAAATGAAACTGTCCTAATGCAGGGACGGATCCAGGAATTCCGTAAAGAGGGGGCGCGTTTACAAAATTAAAGGCGGAGGGCGCACGCACCCCTCCCCCATTTTTTCTTTTTATTTCTTGTGTTTCAACAAAAAATAAAGGGGGGGGGGCGTGCGCCGGTTGCGGTCCTCCCTGGATCCGCCCCTGCTAATGCAATACCGTACAAACTGTTCATTAAACATCAACCAAGAAGCAATGTGAGGTGCCTCTTTCAGTTCTCTCACAGTTCCAAGGTGTTGATAATATACACTTTGACATCATGATCTCATTCAGTCTTGTCTTAAAACCAAAACTGTCATTTTTATTGTCTTTAAAGAACCCTTTAATTTTATGTTTAGCAGCAGGCGACATCAGCCCCAAATTTGCAGAATTCTCAGGCTAAAGATGCATATCAGTCCTGCAATTGTTTTAATTGCAACCACATCTGGTGATGTTCAGCATTTCCTCAGGGGTCAGAGGGCGATTATTTGCCACAGAAACAGGATGAAGACATGAAGACTTGCTTGATCACCACCCGTTGAAGCCCTGTGGCTTTGTTGCCAGGCCAGAGACAGTGTTGTAGGTAACTTGGGTGGTATCAGAGATGACATCAGACCAGCATATGTCCCAACCTGTTTTGGGGTCAAAGCTTTAAAGTTACAGTAGGGAAATCTAGGCTTGTGGGATTTCAGGCGCATTGATGGCAGGTTGTTCAAGGGGGCATTTCATGAAGTGTTTTGGCAGATCTTTTCTTTTTGAGAAACTGTTATAAGCTATTAAATCCTTGCATCTGATTGGCTGAGAGCAAATTTGTCAGACAAAACGCTTCATGAAATGCCCCCCCCCCCCCCCCAATGCTATCGTGTTTGGAAGGTCAGGGTATGCGTTGACGGCACTGGTGACACTTGCCATCCTTTCCTTCCAGTGTGAGGGAGAGTGATCGAGTGCCAGTGAAGGATGGTGGACTTCCTTAGCCAATGCTTGGAAGGCTTGCCACAGAGGGCTACCTTAAACATAGCGTTGGCAAGATGGTTACTAAGATGGAAGGCATGGGTCTGATGATAATCTAATAAAGGTTGGGGCAAAGTATCCAGAAGATGAAGTACTCCACTATTGTCTTGAGATGGGTCAGTACTCGGCTCATGTCATCCAAGGACTTTCTATGAGACGTAAAGGCAAGATCATCTGCAAACTTCCTACGTGAAGTGAATGTAATGTCACCAAATATTATGTTAAAAAGACCTCTAGTGGAGTTAGTTTATAGCCACCATTAAGGAGGCCATCATTCAGAGTCCTAACACAGCTGGTCTGGTTACCGAGAGCAATCCTGAATCTGCAAATGCTGAAGATTAAAGACAAGCAGTGTGAAGTTGTTATAACACTGCTTTCAGAATGAGGCAGCACTGTACAGATCTCAGAGTCTCCCTCGACATCATAGGCCTATACTCAAACACATTCACTCCGAAAAAAAACGGTGATAAAATTCATCTACCATATATAATTCATCTGGGTTAACATTAAAAACTTTGGGGCATTGTTTTCATTTCAGAGATTTGACAACAGGAAGTGAGGTGGTCCCTTTTTGCACTTTCCCCTGCCTCATGCTCTTTCTCGGATGAGGGGACTGAAAAGTTTGTATAATATCGCTTTTAGATAATGTAGAACAGGACAGCTATTAATTGGAAATTTCATTTGTGTCATCTAGGATTCAGCCTTTTAATTCAGTAAATCAGAATGAATATTTTGATGTTGAACATCTCAAGGCAAGTAAGTATCAAATGTTCATATCTAATAATTCCTGATAAACGATCTTGATGTTGGCGTCAATTCAAGTTTTGGTGGATTTTTCCAAATACCTACGGAAAAATTCAGATTGAGGTAGCAAATTTGGATGTTTGCATCAAAAAATAAAACAGCCTTTGTTAGTAACAACCTTCTGATTTTTAATCAGCACACAAATTGGTAAACAGTGTACCTGAATGACAGAAAAAAAAAGAAAATGTGTTTATTTCACACGCTCTGCCGTTCATATTGTGCAGGGGTATATGAGTGGCATCCATTTTGAAGTTTTGTATTAAGAAGAATATAATAAGCCTAAAAACAATAAACTTTCTGTTTGTTTGCTTGTTTGTTTGCTTGCTTTGCTAGTGGCACTCATCAGATTTGCATTGCACATGCAAAACTTGATAAAAGCGTAGGTATGTGACTGAAAATTCATCTTCTATTTCTATGCATATTTTTTGCCATTCATATAGTACATGAGTACAGGAGTGGCGGCCATTTTGAATTGAAAATAAGCTTAAAATACTAAATATATCTCTTCAAATGAAAAATTTCTTGCATGTGCAAGTAGAATTACTCAAGGAACAAAAATTTAAAAAACTTTGATGGAATAATTTGTCATAAAATTGACATAACTGGGATTATCATGGCCAAATTAGCATATCTGGCGGCCATTTTGGATTTTTGCGTTTTGCCGAAAATGCTCAAGGTTACGCGAGTGGCATCAATCGGATTTGGAATCAGCACCCTCGAATTGACAAGAAACCATAAAAAAACATTGTATATATCAAAAAACAAGGTTAGGTGCACTTTCTATGGAGCCTAGCCTGGACTAGTAGTAGCGCATGGTTCGGATGCTGCCTTCCTCTTTCCGAAACATGTGCCCACCTTCACAGTTGATCGAGCAAATTTGATCGATAAAAGTTTGTTTAATCGATTACAATAGGCGTACAATTTAGGCTCCTTAACAAAAGTCAAGTTGTAAAGAAATACTCATTGCTATTCAAATACTATCAAACGACTGTACGATTTTGCTGGCGCAGGCGTCCATCATCATACAGCGCTATTTGGTTCTCAGCACCAGCACAAATCTTCGGATTGAAATTTCGGTTTCTTGAAGAATTCACCATACCATTTCGCATGCAGGTGAGACTCTCACGTTCAGCTCACCTTTATACTGCTCTTACTCACTGTGCAGCCGCTTGAAATGCAACTGTTCTGACCTAGTGTACCTGCGGAGTGATCTCTGAAATACAAACAAGGTTCGTGCGGACCGGGTCGAATCTTGATTCATGCATGTTTACACTTTTCTTGCATTCACTTTCACAGATCATTTACGATTTAATGTCTATTTATTTTCCTCTTTTCTGTTTCTTTGAGCTAGCTAAACAGCTAGTGAGCTACGAAACGTCGGCAACTGCCGGAGTCGTACCGTTAACATTATCAACGACATGTTAAGGGGAACTATGGAACTTAAATTAATGCTGTCAAAGACAGTAAAACGGGGGAAGCAGAGCAGAACTTCGCGACTTTGTTGATGACGTGGATATGATGCCTGCAACCAGTGTGAATGTGTGAAGGGGTACCACGGCCACGGGCGCCAGCGGCGCGATGCCTGCGCCTGTGCCGAGCTACATGTAGCTGAGCTCACTCGCCCTCGATCCCCGACGTCCGCCGCTCCGCGCCGCCTCCTAGCTCCTCGATCCTCCAGCTCCCCTGCCGTAAGCCCCGCTCACAACTTTGCGGTTTTAGCTTCGCATAGCTGCGTTTAAAATAGCCGAAAGCAGCCTTATTTTAAAGACATGTGACAATTATTGTCAAGTACTCATACTTCAGCAAAAAAAGAAAAAAGAAAAAAACTAGAAAAGCACTCCGAGAGGGCAGAC
Source organism: Diadema antillarum (assembly GCF_040938485.1). Lineage (NCBI taxonomy): Eukaryota > Metazoa > Echinodermata > Echinoidea > Diadematoida > Diadematidae > Diadema > Diadema antillarum. The sequence goes on along the minus strand of NW_027271005.1, from coordinate 1,661,783 downwards.
CTCCGCCAAGCAGTTACTTTCCATCGGCATCAATGATCTTGCTTTTCCATATGGAGATCAGTGATTTTCACCCACTGAAAAATTGCCCGAGATCCCCAATATAGAAGCCTTTGTTACGTGATAAACCTTCAGATGCACGGCGCGCCTCGCCCTACCAGAAACTAGAGCATGCACTTCAGTGCGCGCATGCAAACCTCAAATACGCCCAACCTGAACTCCTAAGTTCATTGACCCTATTATACCTGCCAAAATATCAAAAATCCTTCATAAATTCCCTAAAAATTCTTGGATCATTACCAAAAGTTAATCGCTTGGTACTTGTGTCATTCTCAACCTTTCCTGCAAGTTTCATCCCAATCCGTTCAATACTTTTTGAGTTATTTTACACACAGACAAATGAACGAACAAACCAACGGTAACGAAAACATAACCTCATCCCTTGGCAGAGGTAAAAAAGGTGCTGAAACTTCTTGAATGATGGTCACCACAGCCAAACAAGACACAAATTAAGATTCACCTTTTTATATGGCTTGCAATATGTGAAAGGGGAAATCTTGACTGCACTTCAGATCTGTGTGACAAAAGTTGTGAATAGGACAGACATACAGCAAACTTTATCTCCTGTATAGAATCATAGTCAATAATTTCTTTCTTCCATGTCCAGCTCCTTTTGTGCTTTATTTAGTACCCAAGATTACTGCACGCTTTTAGTTTGTCCTTCCATGGGAGATATCATTATCTAAAACTGTTTCTAGGGACGAGAGTAGTTTTGTAAATTTTAAGCTGAGAATATTTTCGCAAGGGTTTAATTTTTGCGAATTTGACGAATCTCTGTTGGACCACGAATTTAATAACGTGGAAATGTTGCCCATGCGCTGGTGTGAAAGTGCACTATACAACTTCGTGCCAATTTGCAATTTAACAACATCTCGCCATATATATGTCCATGACCTCATTTGCGAAAATATCTGTACGCGAAAAATAACAGCTTATACAGTAATCATTCCTATTCGCAACGGGCGCCGATTAGCGGCAGGGGTCATTTTGAACATTTGTTGGCCAAGGCCCAACCAGGTGCAGTGCGAGAGTCCTCTCACTTCCCATATTAAACACTTTACAATACAAGTACAGTAACTCCTGCTTTTGTTCTAAAGTGGGACTATTTTTGATTACCAGAGCAAACTTGGCTTAGGAGTTCTTCAGCTATCTTACAATGTACGGTAATATGAATAAAACTGCCTCTGCAGCAAATAGGCACCCTGTCACAATATTTAAAAATTCCTGGCCGAAGTGTAGGATGTAAGACATACTGAAATGATCTTTGAGCAAATCACTTCAAATCAGAAGTTAAAAGTTACTAAATATAACATTTTTAGAAGCATGTATAGAGGGAATGTATGGTAGTATGATATGGTCAGATTAGTGGAAAAATGATACAAGTTCATATGAAACGAAAATAGTGAAATACCAAGGCCAAAAGTCACACACACACACACCCACTTGCACGTGCATGTTTATCTCTACTGTAAAAGTGGATATTTTTGCGCGACCAATTTTTCATGTTTGGCCTGGTAAGAAGAGTTTCGCGTGCTTTCAATTCTGCAGAATCAGGACAGTAAGTTCAGGAGCATACACTGGCGTGCTAAGATATTTTGCGTGCTTTTATTTTTACACTAGTTTCTGGTAGCAAGCACAAAATGCGCAAAAATTTCCATTTGTACAGTACTTCAGCTTGGAGTATCCATGAGAAATTTAGATATTTTTTTTTAAGAAGAAAGAAATTAAGAAATTAATTAGAAGCTTGAAATGAGAGGATGGGGACTGATGAATCGAGGTCAAAGGTGAAAAAAGGGCCCAACGACAGGTACTGTACGAGCTGAAATTTTCGCGGTGGTTTTATTTTCGCGAATTTTGCGAATCGCGTTTGAATTGCAAAAATAACAACTCGCGAAAATAACGCGCGAATAACTAAGTTCAGTTAGACCCTAGCACCCGCGAAATTAACAACACGCAAAAATGTCCTCCAAGTAGCAATGCGCGAAAATATCTGTAAGCAAAATTTTCAGCTCGTACAGGTACAGTAATCAGTGATAGAATTGCAAATCAACAAAAGGCATGCAAGTAGTGTTGGAAATAACAAACGTCTGCCATATACAGAACCTTAAAGTACAGTGTATAACTACATGTATGCGAGTAGAAGAATACAATGGAAAAAAAATGCAATATCATGCATTCTTAGAGCTAGCTAGTCACACTAACAGAAAGATTCAATGTAAGTCTTTATCTTTATATGTGACTATGCATCACAAAACCAAAAAAAAGAGAAAAAAGTTGCATGCCAAAAGTTTACGTGAGGACTCAAAATAGATGAAATGGGTGAACCTAGTTAATTTGTAGTTTTTGTTATTTGGAGGAGCAATCTGTCTTTGACATAATTCCTATTATTCAGTTTGGGATCATAAAACATATGGAAAAGTTGTGGTTTTTATATTTAACACTTATTTGTTGAAGTGTAATTACAGTAGGTTGTCTCGGAGGCCCTGTTTCATTTCTTAGGAACTCTTTACACGCTCTTTACTTTCAACTCTAATAACTTTTGAAAAGATATGCTACTGCTTGGAAAGTGTGTAGTATTTATCATGAATAGATGTTAATAGAGTGCAAAATGTCTGTGTAATCTGATATTTCCTTCTTTGTGATTGTCCTAGATTTTACATCCCATTTTTCCCATTCCTTGCTAAAAGCACAGTTTGATAAGATTAATCACTTGAATAGACCCCAAACTTCAAAGCCTCCTTTCTCAGTAAACACTTTTCCAGGGTGTGTAGGTTCTTTTCATTATTAACCCATTGAGGACGAGTCCCAAATATACTCAGGCAGGGGTCTATGGGAAACACATGTTGTAGCCAAATCAGCCTGTCCTCAACGGGTTGTAAGTTACTGTATATATTATGGGTAATTCCATTAAAAAGGGTCCCACTAGTTAAATGCCCCTTCTATTTGCTTCATATTGTCATTGCTTAAAACTTACATACCCTAAATCAATTTTACTTCTGAATACTCTTATTCAGGTACACTATTAAAGTATCTTCCTTTTCAAAGTAAAATATAGAAATTGCTTCTTCAAAGTTCCACATGAATTTTGACAAAAAGTACAAAATCACAACTGTTTGGGCAAAATTGTGTGACATTTTACTGTAACACCAGTTAGACAGATTTACAGCATGTTTGTGGATTAAACTCTATTTTAAGGGGTCAAAAATGATAAAAGACGAGCAAATTTTGAACACTTTAAATATAATTCACGCATCAATTGATACATATTTGTGCACGTAAATCCCAAGAAAGACGTTTCACGTGTAAGTTTTGGTGTCCCCATAATTGCTTACATGAGAAATCTTAATTTATGAGTGTGGAATCCATATTAAGGGCCAGTGTTGAACTGTTTGTTGTTATTTTGTTAGCAATCACATAGTTTAAAAGATTTCAAGAGAAAATTGGGGTAAAATAAATAAATATGAAAAAAAGACCAAATTATAATTTTCACACATGTGGCTTTGGTGTCCCCCTAAATATTACGTCAGGGCACAGTGATAGCTAATTTTTTGTGTCTTATCACAACAATAATTGCTCCTCATTGGCATATTTACAATGTAGCTGTGGTTTCTTTATAACAGGTATAAAAGATTGACCACTTTATCAATTTGAAGAAAAAAAAAATGCAAAAATGATATTTGGTGTCCCCCTTACACGAGAACATTGAAGAATCTTTTTCCTGGCCAAAAATAGGGGTTGTGTCATTTTTTCAATAGTATAGCTAATTTCTTACTTCAAAATAATCACTTCTATTGAAACAAAAATAGAACTAGTTTGAAATATGTGGTAAGATGCCAAAATGGATGGTTCACCGTGTAAGGGGGACGCCAATGGTGACCCCTTTACATGGTGAACCAGTTTTTCCCCATACACTGCAATTTGGTATGCTGACTTCCTTGAATTTCAGTTTAGAATGTTAATTTTCAGTCAGTTTCAAGGGACTTACTCAATATGAATGCTCTTTAGTTATGTTTTTAAGTTATGTTGAACAAAAATCTGATTTTCTGATTTTATTGGCAAAATAGGTATGTCACAAAGTGGGTCCCTATTTTATGGAATTACCCATGTGCCAAATAATTTGTGATTTTTTTATTTTCGCGAATTTCACGAGTCGGGTGCTATTTGCAAAATTAAAGATACGGGTAATAAAAAGTTTTGGTACCTCAAAAGTTTCCCTGAATTTCCTTGTCTTAGTTTGTGTTTCAGGTTAAAGTACCTTTCATATAACTAACACTGTGAGACTTACTCGCCCCAAAGTGCTCTCATGTCTTAGTAATCATGCAATTAACTGCGACCAGCAGCCCCAACGCATAGCGTAATGGGGCTTCGCATTGTAGCATTCAGGATCATGACAGATTTAGTATCGCGGGTGAATATCAACTTAAAATCCAAAAATTTCTTCAATTTGAAGACTTACCAATTAAGTTGAAGTATTGAAAACAGGCTTTGGGCAACGTTTGGTTCTGCCAATAGTCCCTTTCTGTTCAAATTGATGACTGAATGTGACTCAGTCGAGAGGACCTTGGGAGAGCTACATACACTGAATACTACAGCCAGTGCATGCGAACACATCACATGTGCACAAATATCAAATCCATGAATGGATATGTTTGTGTGTGCATGCGCTCGCCGTAGTATTCAGTGTATGTAGCTCTCCCAAGGTCCTCTCGACCGAGTCACATTCAGTCATCAATTCGAACAGAAAGGGACTATTGGCAGAACCAATCGTTGTCCGAAGCCTGTTTTCAATACTTCAACTTAATTGGTAAGTCTTCAAATTGAAGAAATTTTTGGATTTTAAGTTGACATTTACCTGCGATACTAAATCTGTCATGATCCTGAATGCTACAATGCGAAGCCCCATTACGCTATGCGTATGGGGCTGCTGGTCGCAGTTAGCTATGCGTATGGGGCTGCACGCTGCTGGTCGCAGTTGTCAATGCAATAATGGTTTCGTACAATACTACCTCGCCGCCGTACGGTGCGGCGGCGGCTCTGGTACGAAACTATTATTGCATGATTACTAAGACATGAGAGCGCTTTGGGGCGAGTAAGTCTCACAGACAATGTACTTTAACCTGAAACACAAACTAAGACAAGGAAATTCAGGGAAACTTTTGAGGTACCGAAACTTTATATTATCTTTTAAAAGACATGCGAAAATATTGACTCGTTGTGAATGTTACATACGCGTGTACATTTCTCAGTTCAGTACAGGACCCCACGATCACGAATTTAACCACTCGTAAAATCGTCGGGAATTCCCGATTCACAAAAATTTAGACTCGCGAAATATATTTCATACAAAATATATAGTAGGTTAGGAGAGTCCATTTGTATTGAGTTACATCATTTTGAAGCTTGAAACCAGCTAATTTGCCATGTGTGTAACTCAAAATCCATGCAGGGATGCCAAGTTCAAAAAAATTGTATGAGTGAGATTTTCATGACTCGGCATCTCAGCATGCGAATGTGCGTGCGAGCGAGGGTGTGAGAGGGGTCTTTTTTCCCCCTGTGGCCCGAGTCCCACGGTAAGGAGCTTTTTCAATTTTTAGCTCTTAATGGTGCGATCAGGTGCATACTTGGGTGACTATAAGACAAAAGGGAAATATACCGTCATTTGCAACTATCACTTTAGCCTAATCTTTTGAGCTATGCTCATTATTATAGGCCCAAGTTGCAGACTTTGCCTGATGCGTGAGAAAAATGGGTGCCATGCGTGAGATCGTGAGATGGCCCCTAAATGCTTTAGTCTCACGCAGAATGCGTGAGACTTGGTAGCTCTGTCCATGTCTGGCGACTTTTTGGTGGTTTGTGATGTAGGGTTACGTTTGATCTTTATACAATGTAGTGTGTATGTACATGACTGTGTGAGATAATTATTGGTACATCATTTAGTATAAATCTTGATCTTTCAGTAATTTTCATTGTTTTAGAATACAACTGTATGAGTAGTCCATGAAACAGACCTGTGATTCCCCTCCCCTCCCCCCCCCCCCCACACACATGTATACAAACTGATGTGGTAGGCCACTTGAGGATCAAAGTGCAAGCTGATATGTAGGACGAACTCCTTAAGGATGCATTTAATCATGGCTTCATTTTCATCCATCCACCCGAAATCATATTCATCACAGTCATAATGCATGATTGACTAATTTTTGTCGAGCCCACTGGAGGTGTGGGGAGAGTAAGGGATCGCCTGCGGCGTCTGTCCGTCCGTCGTCTGTCCGTAACGCTACAAAAACTTGAATAACTCTCTACTGAGGATTTCAATTTCAATCAAACTTGGAGGGAAGAGTGGTTATACACCCGGCGTTCAGACGATCCCCCTCTTCGTGGGGAGAGCGTAGAGAGATTGTATCTTTTTTACGATTGACCGTCCACACGTGTCTTGATATCCCCCGTTCACGGCTAGGCACCGTATGCGCGTACAAAATGGCATTTTGAGCATGCGCACTTAGGAGGAAAACAGCTGCATGAGCTGCGCGCTCTGTCCCCCACCAGAATTTGTTGCCGGGCTCGACAAGCTTTCCGGGGGACAGGGGAATGTCCCACCGAGCGTCCACACGATGGGATTGCCGGGGGATGTCCTGGCAAACGGGAGATTCCCCTTGCAGCGGGGGATCGTCTGAATGCAGGGACAAAATTACACATTCTACCAAACATGAAGGGCACCTCAACGTCAAAGGTCACAGGCAGAGGTCAATGAACTTTAGGGCCCAATGTTAGGTTTTTAGGGCGCGTTTCGTTTATGGCTTGTAACTTTTGATGTATCTGTCTGTTTGTGACCAAACTTAGATGGTAGATGTCTCTTGGGAAGTTGAAGGTTACCACAAGGTCAAAGGTCACAGACAGGGGTCAACAAACTTTTAGGGCCCAATGTTAAGTTTTTATGGCATGTTTTGATTATGGCTCATAACTTTTGATCCCTTTGTCCATTTGTGACCAAACTTGGATGGTAGATGTCCCTTGGGGATCCGAGATGAAGGTCATCACAAAGTCAAAGGTCACAGACAGGGGTCAACGAACTTTTAGGGCCCAATGTTAAGTTTTTATGGCGCGTTTTGATTATGGCTCATAACTTTTGATCCCTTCGTCCGTTTGTGACCAAACTTGGATGGTAGATGTCCCTTGGGGAGGTGAAGGTCATCACAAGGTCAAAAGTCACAGACAGGGGTCAACGAACTTTTAGGGCCCAATGTTAAGTTTTTGGGGCGCGTTCCGATTGTGGCTCATATCTTCTGATCCCTTTGTCCGTTTGTGACCAAACTTGGATGGTAGATGTCCCTTGGGGAGGTGAAGGTCATCACAAGGTCAAAGGTCACAAAAAGGGGTTAACAAACTTTTAGGGCCCAATGTTAAGTTTTTAGGGGGCGTTTCGATTGTGGCTCATAATTTTTTATCCCTAAGTCCGTTTGTGACCAAACTTGGATGGTAGATGTCCCTTGGGGAATTAAAGGTCATCACAAGGTCAAAGGTCACAGAAAAGGGTCAACAAATTTTTAGGGCCCATTAAGTTTTTATGGTGCGTTTCGATTATGGCTCATAACTTTTGATCCCTTTGTCCGTTTGTGACCAAACTTGGATGGTAAATGTCCCTTGGGGAGTTGAAGGTCACCACAAGGTCAAAAGTCATAGGCGGGTCAATGAACTTCTGGGAGTTAGAAAAATATTGATTTCTTGTACGCGAATGGGCGAGACACAATTTGGCACTTGCCTTGTTTTTTGTATTGATTACAGGTGTCAGGTGTATGATTTTTGTTCATCTTTTGAAGCCTGTGTCGATGTGATCTTGCAAATTGTAACTACTATGGGCATTTTGATCATACATGTAACACATACATTGTACATACCAGCATGTTTTACATCAAATCAGATATCATGTTACAGTTTTTTCCAATTAATGGTGAACTTGATATGTACCATCTCTCTCCGTCTCCTGTGAAAGCATCTGGTGTTCAATTAAAAATTGATGATCATTGACCTGGGAATGATTTGCTTATTGTAATCGCCTCCTCTTCCGGTGTTTGCCAGGCTTCGCTGAACTTTGGCCGGTCGATGCAAACAAATCAGCAGAAAGGTAGAATGGGCTCACTGCTGCGTCATGTGACCTTCAAGACAGCCGCCTTTGGATTCACCTCGCTGCTTATTGCTGCCGTCATTTTCTTCTTCTACCCCTCGGAGAAGTCGGACTCGCGTGCCCTGCTCAGCAGAGTCGCAGCCAAGGACCAGAGGCCTGGTGATAATAGTCTCCCTGCAGGAGTGAAAAGTGGAGTGGAGGTAAACTGACTATCTAGGTCACTCACTTACTGGTCATTCTGTTTCACCTACTGGTGTTTTAAAGGGACTCTACAGTACTGGTTGAGGTGAGGATTCAGCTTGTAAGGTTTTGCGAGATATTCAGAAACCACTGTATGATTCAAATGTTAAAGAGCGTGCAATTATAACAGGAATCAAAAGTTTATTTGATGAAAATCTGTTTTGAAATGACTGTGAGATATATATCAACAACAAGGTAAAACAAAGAGATCCTAATAAAAGTCGTGGCCTGCCAATTTATTAGGATTGCTTTTTTGGGTATGTCAGCCATTCCAAGACCAATTTTCATCAAATAAACGTTGAATTCTTCTTGAAATTGCATGCTCATTCATATCTGCATAGAGAGGTTTCTGATTATCTCACAAAAAAATGTTATAAATTTGATGCTAGGTCTCGACCAAAACTATACGATCCCTTTAACTCACAATGAATAGCAGGCTAGACGCATTAGTAACTTTTTTAAAACCTAATACTTCAAGCAAGTTTGCTAACTCAGAAACAAGCTAAATGTAGTTAACATTGAATTCAGCTCTGAAATGTAACTTTTCGCTTTTAGATTGTTGAAACTATGATGAAAGCTGTAGTCTCTTAGGATTTCTCATTATAAATTTATTTTGGATTTGGGTATAATATTACAGTAATTTCCGATATCTAGACATTCTATTGTGGTGACAACCAGTGGGGTTTGGATCTGTTGTGGTCTTTTTGCAAATCACATTTAAGAAATAAAAGATAAAAAAGAATAAAAAAACTAAGAGAAATGTTAAAGTTTGGAAATGTAAGTTTATGTGATGAATAGTATGTGTGTGCATGTGAGAATGCATCAACAGCATACTCATTGGAATACTACAAGCTTGTTACATTTTTCTGTAATATTTGTCAGACTCAAATACATTAACTGTTATTGGCATACTGTATGTGCTGTAAAAAGGGATTGCTACTGGTTATCTCTGTAAAACAGAGGTCACTTCATGAATTACATGTAGGGGAAAAATGATACAAGAAATTTTTCCAGATCTATGCATTCAACAATTAGCCGGTACATTTTATGCATATTGTATGCATCCTGCATTTGAACACACTGTGTATGATACACATTGTACAGTGATTATGAACTTTGACCTCCCACGTTTACACTGTATGGTCCAGGGTACTGTATTCTGTTCAAAGTCCAGACTCACTTGTGGGTGTGATACATGTACCAGTACAAGTTGTGCCTGGGAAAATTTTGTAAAGAGTACAACCTGTATTAAAGTGGGTGTACATGTACATTTAATAGAGAACCAGGCTACATGTTCAACACGGTAAGATTCATTCTGCCCAATTCAAAATGTTTTTGATCATTTTTGAGTGGTTTGAGAAACTTACTGCATTATCTTAGCCATAGATGTGCATGTAGCTTGATTACATGTACTGTATGTTGTACTTGTACGTGTACATTGGAACTACAACTGTAGTAACCAGCATGTTGGTGCCCATGCAGGGCACTGAATATTTTGAAGTGTGTGTATTTTACAGCTGGTAAAGAAGGAAATTATTGAAATGTATGTCATGTGCGTGACATGATATAATGCAAACAAATGGCTGGTACATGTATCTTGGGACTGTAATGTGTATGTGTGTTGGGGGTGGGGGGATGGGGAAAGTAAGATTAATATACAATTACTGGTATGTTTACTGTGTGCCACTGTGTGCCACTTGGCAGTTTTATCTTCAGAAGCTGTTTTTCAAACATCGTTTGGACAATATACATAGATAAAACAGGTACTGGGTACTTTGTATATGTACTTGTCCATAGTGTATACAATGTACGTGTAGAACTTGAATGAGTTGTACTCTTACTGTGTATACTTACAATCAAATATGGCTTGGGTTGATTCTAGTCTTTTTGCAAGGAGTATAATTGGCATTGTTTCCTGACTTGAAAGACAACTGTTCTGTCATGATATGCAAGAGTATTTTATCATTTGCAAATCTGAGTTATTAGCAAATCTGTAGAAAGTTGTTCACACATTGAATGCATTACATTTTCCAAACATTACCTCTCTGCAGGAACAAGTGGAATCTACTCAGCAGTGCCAGCGCATAGACCTCAGTGGAACCATGACTTGGGAAGAAATCAAGGCGGAGGCTCTCCAGAACACCAAGCTGACCATGAAGAAGCAGGTCCTGCCAGAATTTGACCACGTCAATGTCCACTACAGAGAGGTATGGACATATGACCCCATGTAACTGCCTGAGAGATGCTAGCAAGTACAGATTTCTGATACACATTGTAGTATGTTTTCTCTTCAGAAACTAAGTATGTGATCTACCATTGTATAGCTTTAATAGTAGAAATACATATAATTTTGAAGTTTTGCAACAAAACATAACTTTTCCCCAGAATTACTTAAATATATATGGAGGGCTTAAAAATGATTTGCAATCTCAAGAGGGTGGCAAACTTACTGTATCATTCCCACTTGAATAAGTTTGATTCTGTCAAAGGAAACCCTATGAGATGAAGTTTCCTTTATATTTCTGTGTTTGAGTACTTAATGACAAACTTTTACTTTCAAGACAATAATTTTAGGTATTGGGAGAACCTAGTATGTTTTCAGCAGTTTGCCGCATAGCTGCACATTTCCAAGATGGAATACAGACACAGTTATTACTGTGTAGTATACCATTCTGAGCTAGAATGTACATGTATTCATCTGCTTGTGATTGGAGTTGAAAGGCCACACACAAAATTTTACTGGCTAAAAAGAAACAATACAAATGTTTTGCATTGCATGTACCTTTGCTGAGCTGTGAAACTGCAAGATTTACTGTTAGATTAAGTTTCATCATTCTTATTATTTTTTTGTTTCTTTGTTGTTTTTTTGCAGGTAACAATTTTAATATTTTGCAAGTTTAATATTTCCAGTGCTTTGTGATTGGTTGTGAGAGCAACTTCCAGACTCCCAATTTGGTGGATTGAGTGAGTGAGTGAGTGAGAGAGAGAAAAAAGAAGAAGGAGAAGAAGAAAGAATGAAAGAAAGAACAAAAGCGGGAGAAATTTAGTGGCATATGCATAGAGTTTTAGGGTATTTTAGGTTTAAGGTTTAAACACATAGCTTTGCTGAAATCACTGTGTTGTGTTGAAGCTATTCAACCTCAAAATTCTCAGTCATCTTACATCGGACGTGCATGGGATAACAAAAATTTAAATAAATCGGTCAAGATTGATCCATTTTATACCTGGGATTACTGGAACTTTATTTGCAGTAGGCAAATCTTGTAGGGTTCAAAAGAGGTTGAAGAATTATGCATTTGATTTTATTATGAATATGAATAAGTGTAACATCTATCAGCTAAGAATGTTCTCTGATGAATTGTGGAACACCTGGTAAAACTCTGTTGAGAGTGGTGTAGAATGATAAATGCTGACGGTGTGTGTCATGCAATTTGCTGTGTTCAGGTACTTCCGGCGTCAGAGCCCAAAGGGAGGTTGCTCTTCCTACATGGGATGAGGTTCAGCTCACTGACATGGCAAGATCTGGGTACTCTACACTACATGGCTTGCCACGGCTACCGGGCTGTCGCTATCGATCTTCCAGGTAAGCCCCACTGTGTGACCTCGCAGAAAAAGAGAATAAAAAATAGTGTCGCTGGAGGCATTATGTTTTTGTGTTGTCCATCTGTCCTTCGTCCATAATCTATTTTATGGATAGTTATAATTAAAAAAACGTTTATGAGGTGTGCTAGTTGTACCAAAAAAAAAGCTGCTGAAAACTGCTTATCCAATAGTGGCAAGCCAAGTGAGTAAAATGGAGTCAACAGGGACAGTCAGGGACAGGCTAGGGACACAGAACAAAGAAACAAAAGGACAGGGTAGGAGGTCATGGGCAAGGAGCCCAACAGGTCAAGGGAGGGGGATTAGAGTAGGAGGGTGGACAGACAAAAGCCAGAGGAGGGTCAGTAATGATCCTGAGGACCAGGGGGCAACCATTGAAGGAAAAGGATGAATAGGTAGGCAACATCAAACAAGAAAAGGAACAACAAAGGAATAAAGAAAGGAAAAGAGTGAAAGAGCAACGGCAAGGGGGGGGGGGGGGGGGGGGGGGCTGAGAAAACAACAAGCCCTAATAAGGTGTACCAAGAGGAGGCAACAAAATGAAGGTGAGAGTCAACCAACAAATACAAGTTATCAAACATATCAAAGTATATACTACACTCAATATTGATAATGAAAATAGCAATAATGATAATGAGGTAAGCTACTGAAACATGGCATGTATACAACTTGTATGTATGAATGGACTAAGATGTGCATATCAACATTTGAGAGGGCACATGCTCGATGTCAAAGGTCAAAGGTCAAGATCGATTGCTAAAAATTTCACTATTTCCCCAATATCTATGCAATGCCTATAGGTATTGTCTTCAAACTTATTGTATGGGACATGTATTACACTGTACCTGATAGAGATTCTCTCGAGAAAGTTTCTGGCCATGTGGTCAAAGGTCAAATGTCTTTTAAGTGAAAATGCCAAAATTTCACTTTTTTCTCCATATCTTGGAAATGGTTCAAGGTATCTTTATGGAACTTAGTACATATGCATGTACTGCCTGATATTGATTCCCTTGAGCATTTCAGGGTCAACGGTCAAGGGTCATGGGTCAAGATCTTCTCCTCAAAATTTTACTCTTTCCCTCATATCTATGCAATGCCTGAAGGTATTTTCTTGAAACTTAGTGTATACATGTTTGACCCAATAGAGACTCTCTGGAAAAGTTTTTGGCCAAAAGGTCAAAGGTCGAAAGGTCAAAGGCCATTTGAAAATGTTAAATTTCACTTCCTCCAGACATGTACTGTAAAAGTGGTTTCTTTCGCGTACAGAAACTTTCGCGGTTTCCATCGGTGCAGACTTTTTCGCGTGTGTTTAAATTTGCGGTCGGTAATGATAGCGTTGTACAAGCGACGAGTTCAAAACATTTTCGCGTGATGTTTAATTCACGGTTCAACCTCAAAGCGCGAAAAGCGCGAAAATAAAACCACCGCGAAAAAAAACACTTTTACAGGATTTCGGAAGGGGCTCAAGGTATAAATTTAGTATGTATATTTATGCATGTACTGCTGGACAGTGATTTTCTTGGGAATTTGCTGTTGAAATTACACTTGTTTTCCTGTACCTTGGAGACTGCTCAGTGCATAAACTTATAAAAGGGTCAAAGGTCAAGTAAAAATCCTCAAATCCATAAATAACTGCCCTCTTAATGTAGTCATTCATCCAATTTAATCTAATTTAGTTCAAGGAAAGTGAGCACTCAACACATTTGTGACAAACGTGTCATTTTAGTGTTTTACCGATTATGTGAATCTGTTGTCACACATTGTCAAGATGTACTATAGACCCACTGGGAGAACCATGCATTATGACGGAGGCATACCATTCGCTCTCATGTCTAGTTTTTTTTTTTTTTTGAATTGCTTTTTCATTGTTAGTAGTATCTAGTTGAACATAAACTTCTTGTATTGTTTGTTTTTAGTTGAAAATTGCAGCATTAGATTATGCTTTTGTTCTGCTTTTGACAAAAGCTGTAAATTGACATGTCTCAGACTTACTGTACAGTGTTGTGCCAGACCAACACAAATACCTATCTTGGGGGGAGGGGTAAACAGTGGCACTTGGCAATCTTGAAGTAGTAGCACAGTACTAGTGTAGCAAAACAAAATACCTGCTGAATGTAGCAGAGTGGCCTGCTCTCTCTTATTTTGCAGGAGGCTCAGGGGGTCTTGTCTTGTGAGATGCATATTGACAGATGCGGATGCTAGGACGACGCTTGCATGAACCGTTCTCCTCTCTCCCTGCGTTGTGTTGCAAAGTAGCTTTAGATTTCGTGAAGATGCAATAGCGCCTCCATACATGTATGCTGTTCATCATAATGACATCAAGAACATTTAGCTCTCTTGGTCATGAATTGGAGCTTACGGTAGGATGGCCCAGAACTGTTAGTAAAATCTGAGAAGATTCAAGATCAATTTTGATAGAAGCGGTCTTGTGCATGCGCAGAACAGTTTTGTTTTGTTTTTGTTGTTTTTTTTCTCTTAACATCTTCATTGCAAATCTAAAGCTCCTCAGTGGCTGCAATGGAAGAGGAGGATTGATTGTGAGTTTGTTTTTGCCTCCTCCCCAATCACACAGGCTACGGGGACACGCCCAAGGCAGACATAGCCTCTGTGCCCTTCATGAAGAAGGTGATGGAGGGGTTGGATATGGATGACGCAGTGATCTGTAGTCCTTCCATGAGCGGCACCTACTCCGTCCCGTTCCTCAAAGAGCACCCAACTCTCTTCAAGGGCTACGTCCCTGTGGCTCCAGTGGGCACCAACAAGCTGAGTGAAAAGGAGTATGCTGCCATCCCAGTGAGTGATTCTAGGATACCTTACCCTTTTTCAGAGTTTTCAAAATGAATGCTATCTAGAGGAAATGAAATCTTCACTGTTCATTGCACTTGTCAAATGAGAAACAAATGAGTGTACTGTAAAAGTGGAAATTTTCGCGGTGTTGAAATTTTCGCGCATTTTGCGCAACCAGAAACTACCGCGAAAATAAAAACATGCAAATATTTTTGCTAGCCACATGTTCCTGTGCGTGATGTCTTGATTCCGCAGAATTAAAAACACACGAAACTCTTCTTACCCGCCCAAGCGCGAAAAATTAGTCGCGCGAAAATATCCACTTTTACAGTATATGGGTTAGTCATGGAATCATACAGAGCTTTGAAAGGATATGAAACCTAGAAGAGAGATATTACAATTAAATCATGCATGTATGATTTCAAAGCACAGAGATGCATTTGTCCATATCCCCCAGATTTTGTCAACACTATGGAGAAAAGTTTAATAAATACAAATATAATTGAAACTTGGCTCACATGTGCTACATGAAGTATTGACATTGTTGAATGTTTGGCATTCCTCATGTGCAAAGGTCAAAGGTCACTGAACTTTTGCCAAAGAAATATGATTTTCCAATGTGATATTTGATTTAATTTGGTTGGGAGGATGTAAGTATACAATGTGAAATGTGAATTAAAGTGAAAGGTCAGAGGTTACTGACTTTAGTTTAACCCTTAAAAGACTGGGGGGGGGGGGGGGCTTTTTGGGCCCCCCTCGACATTTTTCATGATTGATCTGTAACCTATAAATCTCCCGCCGAGACATTTTAAGACTTTTCTTTTTTAAGTCTTGCGCAACTTTTGAGACCAAATTCGTGACGCCTGGATATGCAGTTCTAAAGTTACACAATATTTTATTTTGTAAGTGCATGTCAGACCCGAAATTGCTAAAAACGTGATTTCATGTACAAAGCCAATGCAAATTCTGCTTCTGACCAAAATACATAAATGTATCACTATTTTTGCTTTTACTGATCAAAATCAATTAATTTCATGTTGTTTATGATCAGAATAGTGTTGCCAATGATTTCCATTGAAAAATAAAAAACAAACATTAAAAAACAATGAAATACATAAGAAATTTCAAAAACAATAAAATACATTACAAAAAAAGTGATAACACTGTTTTTTTAATGTACATTCAATAAGAATCCTACAAAGAGTACCTAAGCCAAAAATTAGCAGTTTTGGACCTTTTTATTATAGATTTACATCCCATTTTTTTAATTTCATGTGTAAATTAACATACTTAATTCATTAAAAAAATAGATTTGAATAATTGTGAAGTGATTACCTATTCAGTTTTGTAGATTACCTTGTGGGCGGGTGGCGCACATAATGCCAATTTTCCTTGCGATCACGCAGTCAACGGCCAAGATCTTGGGGGGCCCAATGAGCCACCCCAGTCCTGTGAGGCATCAAAATAGCCCAATCTTTTTAGGATTAACCCTAATCAGGCTGGGCTTTTTTGGCTATGCTTAAACCGGAGGGGGCAGATTTCGTCCCCCTGATATATTGGCCATCAGTGATGCGATCCGGGCAAAATTTGTCATGTGTAACACCCTCATTGTAATCTACAAAATTGCGTCTTCAGATTTTATTAGAAATGATCAATTTCAAATTTTGTTTAATCAGTTATGCAAATTTAAGCCCAAGATGTAATATTTTAGCCTAATCAAAAGCATTGAGAGTCAAATTTTTTAGTTTGTATATGTTTTAAATATATTCAACAATTGTAGATCATAAAAACTTCCAAAAGTCATTTGAATTCTTATGCATTTTATTGTTTTCAGAATTTCTTATGTCAAGCAATGACTGTAGCTAAGGAGATCAGATGAAAACATGATTTGTTTGATTGATAGAAATTGTATGAAATTTGGCAAGCACAACACCCATGTCATAATCTACAAGATTGTGTCTTGAAACTTTTTTGCAGTTATCAATTTCTAATTTTTGTTAATTGAATATGCAAATTGAGCCCAAGTCCTTATCTTTTAGCCAGTTAAATATTAATTAAAAGCATAGAGAGTCTAATATTTGGTTTGTATATGTTTTAACATAACAATTGTACATCATAAAAACTTCCAGAAGTAGTTTCAATTCTTGTGTCTTTTATCGTTTATTATGTGTGTTATGTGTATTTCTCTGTTTCTTCGACTTTTGTTTTTGTTTTTGTTTTTTTTGTTTTCATTGGAAATTGTCACTGTTCGTGTATCAACCATAATTAGTCTTGAATGAGTCAAACCCACCCTACTTGTAGGAGACTACTGGTTTGAGGCCAACTGTTACTAGCTAATCACTTTCTGCTTTTCCCGTTTGAAATTTGCAGGTCCAGACCCTCATCACATATGGCGAGACTGACGAAAGCCTTGGAGTTACTTCACTGAAGATGCTGAAACATCTTCCCAATAACCAGGTCCTGGAACTGAAGGGAGCTGGACATGCTGCCTACCTGGACAAGCCCCTGGAATTTCACCAAGCTCTCCTGGAGTTCTGTGACAAAGTTTACAGCTAGATATGATTTCGCCCACATGGCTGGGAGAACGAACAGCAATAGACAGATAAAGATTGTGACCTTGAACTATTTGAAATGCTCCTATTTTTGTAATTTTCTCCATGGTGGAGATCAGAACAGACCATCCTGTACTTGCCAAGATGGCTCTCAAGTAACATGAATTGCAGAGTGCTTCAGGTAGCTGTGGTAGTTTTTGTCCTGAATTCACAAAGGTAGTTTAAATCAAATCAACGGTCTAAATTTGGTGTATGGACTCTATACTCTGGTCCAAAAATAGGTGTACTTCGCACATGCGCGTGTTGCCATGCGTTTAGTTTTGGGTGTCTGAGGGCATACATGAAATGTCAAGCACATACATGTGAATCCAAACTTACAACTGTACATATCTATGGCCAGTATGTACCTTACCTTTGTGAATTCTGGCCCAACGTGTATGATCATGGGGACTTGAAAAAGCTGCTTCTCTACAGGATGGAAGTTCTAGTTTTCTGTATTTCGTCTTGGCAGCAGTGGGGCATATCTACTCTGACACACAGTAGTAGGTAGCAGAGGGGTCAAAGATGCTATGAGCAACTGTGTCATCATTTGTGAAGGAGAGTTCCTCGAGACCTTGCTGTACATGTCGTCTGATCACTGCCATCCTTCCCATTCATGTTTAATAGATGCTTTGTGAACTACTTTTCCTTCTGTGCCCTGTCCATTCAGGCATAAGTTGACCCCACCAGGTTGCATGGGCAACACGGAAAGCAGTGCTATGAGTTAAATAGCAATACAGCCTAAGCCTATATACTGTCAAGATTTACATTTTATACCCAGTGTTGTGATAATCACAAGAGAAAGATCGAGCCGTGTGTTTCTTTTATGTAAGGTGTCGCCCTGTTCATATTGTAGGGTGTCTTTTTTTTAGTTTGATTTTTAAAATTTGATTGGGTGGTTAAAAAAACAAAACAAAACAAAACACCCACTTATACTTTTGAATCAAAACTAGATACTTAATATGTGAATATTGCTTCCTTTATTACAACACTTTGTGTAATGCATAAATGTTTTGTTATTGTTTTTAATCTGAAATTAACAGAGGATAATCTGCAAGGATTCTTCCTTTTTTCCATTTGTGACACATATAATGATTAAATGATAAGACACTAGCAATTATATACCCCCCATCATTTAATTTCTTTGAGGTTTGTGCAACAGACTTCCTCATATATACACGTATGATATATAGTTTGCCACTATGGTGTCAGTCTCAACAGATGTCCTCGGGAAGTGTTAAATTTATCTGTGGTTAACATACATGTAAGTAAAAGCTTAGCCTTTTGGCAAGGCCTCGTGGCTGAAAAAGAGACTAACTGCGAGAGCACGGGTGAACGCGAGGCCTTTTGAAACCTGACATGAATTTCGTATTTTGAGCCTTGTTTCTCGCGGATTCTGCTACCAAAAAGGGTAGCGGCCAATCAGCGACCACATTGCTCACCACGCCGTCGCATCTAATGAATAGGCATAAGTATGCATGTCGGCGGTTCGCTCATCCATAGCTGCCTGCATTGCCAGCGCAGTGTTGACACGTCCTCATTAGCATACCAACTGTGATCTGACTCATGAATATATGAATAATTCATATTCACCTTCATCGGGAGGCGGTAGGGAAAAAAACCCAGGTTTCAAAAGGCCTCGTGGCTCCGCCGCTCCGTCTCGTGTTCACCCATTGCTCGCAGTGCTCGATGTGACGAGTTAGTCTCAATCTTCAGCCACGAGGCCTTGTCAAAAGGCTAGTAAAATCTAGGTACTGTGACAATGTTTTCAGTGTGTAATGATTGCCTACATGTATATGTATATATGTATGTTTGTTGTAGATTTTCCAAAAAAAAATAAATAAAAGGAATATACTTGAATATATTTGATTCTACATTCGCTGGCACATATTGTACAGTCAACCTTGCTTTTAAAGTCGACCTCGCACGAGTCAAATAATCTCCCAAATGTTGAAGGTATTTTCAAGTGCTCTTCTCTTTATATTCGATTGATTTCAATCCCTCGTAAGTCGAAGCTATTTCTTCAGTCCAAATACAATGTAGATTGAACTTAGGCAAGGTCAACTGTACTTTCATAATGTTTTGAGAGTCCTGTCTTACATCTTTATTCAGTCAAATGGAGGCATGGACATCTAACATTCAGTGAAATCATTGTGTGCCAACTGCTGATCTACAGCATGTGGACTGTTGGATTTGTGGCACTTCAAATCAACCCAAGATTTCACTTTTTGACATGGATGCATATATGAGATTCACTCTAAGTGAGGTAGATGTTGGTTTAGAGTTGATGTAAATGGAGTGAAATGGGAAGACCAGAAGGTGTGTACACTGTCCCCATATGAAGAGCTGAATTGTCTCCCATCAAAGAGAGGTCTTTCAAGATCATTTTTATGTTGTATTCTTACT
Organism: Diadema antillarum; assembly: GCF_040938485.1. NCBI lineage: Eukaryota > Metazoa > Echinodermata > Echinoidea > Diadematoida > Diadematidae > Diadema > Diadema antillarum. The sequence continues at coordinate 1,641,980 of NW_027271005.1, read as the reverse complement.
GTGAAATGTTTACGTACTGATGTAAATACTTTGTTCATGCCTGATATGGTAAAACCTGCATTCCCATTGAAGTTTTTCTTTAATATATCAGAAAGAAAAACTGTTGGCTATAGCACATGGGCAAGAGGAGTCAAGAGGAGTTTTTTTTAATCATTTTTTTTTACTTTTACACATCTCCTCTGAGGGGATTCCGAGAAGCCAGACATAGTATCCGCGGAACATATCCCCGACAACAAGATACAAGCCGATCTTTCGGTGAAATGGGCAAAGAGCCCAGAGAACATCATTGATATTCTCATTTTGTATTTTGTGAACAGTGTATTTTGTCAACATTATGATAAATCTTTTTGAAATCATGTAAACCTCGTAAATTTTTTTAATGTCTTTTAGTGAGTTATGTAGTTCCAATCTGTGTTTGTGCTTTGTGTTCTACAAAGCGAGCAATTACCAGCTGTAAATTGCCACTACTGTGTGTCCAGCATACTTAACGTGAAACTGGAGTATTGTGTAGGACTTTCCATGTCTGTTTAGTTTTACTCATGTTCATTCCTTTTTTGCCTTCTCGTATGTAACAGTAGTACATGCACCTGTGTAAATTGGCTCTATTCATGATAAAGCACATTGCGCATGATATTAGGATGATGTACAATGCATGATGCTGAAATTATATAGGGTTACTTGTTTTGTTCTAGATATGAGGACTTCCAGTATATACTTCATATTACTTTCTGATGTGTGGTATTTGGCTTTGTGATATCGTATTACTTTAAATAATTGCTGGTTTGTGATATCATCGCATCATTATAGTGCCCTGTACTTTTTATTTATTTATTTATTTTCAGGAGAAACCTGTAGTGTGACATCACACAATATTGATCCCAAAGACAAGCTCTGCAATTATCAAGTGTCAAATATTCACTTGCTTTTCTACAAAACTACTCAAAAAAAAAAAAGATTTAAGAAATCCCTTTTTCTTTTTCTTTTCTTTTTGTCGCTGCCTGAGATAATTTGTGAAGAAACACAAAGAAAATAAGGTGACTTGGTGATATTTTTTTAATCCAGGAGATTTACTCTAGCAAGTGACTTCAGAGTTGCACCACTAAAACATTTTTTTTTTTTAAAACACAGTCTGCATATGTCCCCTAACATTCTATAGGCTTTGAACTTATGCCGGTCTTTAATACTTCATAGAAACTTCGTAAAAATTCTGCTGCTTTTGTTCACTTCTACTGATGCAAGATTTCATGTGGTATACATTCTCTATAAAATAGATACACGGAGAATTAATGATGTTATTGCAATAATGTATTCGCCATATTATGTCTGTTTACCTTACACTAATCCCAACAGAACCTGAAGTCATACATATTACGTGTCAAAATGTGATATATACAGTTACACATATAGCATATAGGTTGTAGTGATGTTACACATTTCATGAGAAATTATGTCGAGTTGACTTGTTTTGAATGTATATAAATGAGGATGTTCACCAGTTGTCGGAAGGAGCTAATAAGGTGCCAAAAGCAGCTAATGAAAAAAAAAAAAAAAGATGTACACCACAGTTAATTCACCATTGTATTTTGTGACATTTGGTATTTTCCTGTGGACATGTAGTAACTAGCTGTTCAGTCTACCTGTATATCTGCATTTCAATACCAGAAATCCAGTTTGTGTTTGTGTTGCTATGGGGCAAGCCTTGAGCAAGGTTTCTGGGAATCAGGAACAACCCTTGTTGTGAAGGTTTGCATAAAACTGTAAATCTATTAGTTACATAGTCTCCAGGGCCCCGTTTTATCAAAAGATAAAATCGATTTTAAATTTCCTTACCACACAGGCTACCATAGACTTACAGTTGAAATCAACTATATAATCAATTTTAACTCTTCATAAAACAGGGCCCTGGTCTGTCAGACTAGGACCTCATTATACCCCCGCCAAACGAAGTTTGAAGGGGGTATATAGGAATCAGCGGACGGTCGGTCGGGCGGTCGGTCGGGCGGTCGGGCGGTCGGGCGGTCGGGCGGTCGGGCGGTCGGTCGGGCGGTCGGTCCGTTGCAAATCTTGCGTCGCGAACTACTTCCTCAGTTTTCAACCGATTCCCATAAAACTTGGCACAGATGTGTGCCTTGGGTTGTAGATGTGCAAGACATATTTTTTGACAGTACCCAAAAGTACGTTGCCATGGTAACGGCATATTATGGGCAAAAATGGGTACAAATCTTGCGTCGCGAACTCCTCCCACAGTTTTTGATCAATTTTTATGAAATTAGGTACAGATGTTCATCTTAATATGTTAATGTGCAAGACACATATTTCCGCAGTGGCAAAAAGTGCGTTGCCATGGTAACGGCATGTTATTGGTAAAATATAGGGCAAAATGCTTCATGGCAAAACTGCTTCGTCAGTGTTCTTCCAATTCTCATGGAATTCATATTGAATGTTTGTCTTAGGATATAGGTCAGCATGACACATTTCTTGACAGTGACAAAAAGTATGTTGCCATGGTAACAGCTCACATATTATGAGCCAAAATGATGGAAAATTTTGTGTTGCAAACTACTTCCTCAGTTTTTGCCCAATTTCCATGAAACTTGGTACAGATGTGTGCCTTTGGTTGTAGATGTGCAAGACGCATTTTTTGACAGTACCCGAAAGTACGTTGCCATGATAACGGCATATTAATGGCAGAAGATCAAGGAAAGATCTTGCGGATTTAACTACTTCCTCAGTTTTTTGACCAAAGCTTATGAAATGTGGCACACACCTTGATCTTGGTGGGAAGATGTGGAAGACATATTTTTCGGACGTGTCGGAAGCTGCGTTGCCATGGTAACGGCATATAAATGGCAGAAGATCAAGGAAAGATCTTGCGGATTGAACTACTTCCTCTGTATTCGACTGAAGCTCATGAAATGTGGCACACACATTGGTCTTGGTGGGAAGATGTGCAAGACATATTTTTTGGACGTGTCGGAAGCTGCGTTGCCATGGTAACGGCATATTAATGGCGGAAGATCAAGGAAAGATCTTGTGGAGTGAACTACTTCCTCAGTTTTTGACAAAAGCTTATGAAATGTGGCACACACAATAGTCTTGGTGGGAAGATGTGCAAGACATATTTTTCGGACGTGTCGGAAGCTGCGTTGCCATGGTAACGGCATTTAAATGGCAGAAGATCAAGGAAAGATCATTCCTTGGGTAAGACTGTCGTCACGGGGCGGGGGTATTAATCACCTTAAGTGATATTTCTAGTTTTCCAGGGCACTTTAGGAGAGCACTCCAGGGAGTGCTCCTTATTAAACCCCTCAAAGCTCTGTATGAACAGACAATTGCACCCTGCCAAGAGTGCTCTAAAGTTAATGCACCACCTGAGGCTAGGTTTAGGAGCGCTCTTGAGACACTCTTAACACAGTATAAACAGACTACAACATTTAGACCGCTGCGGAAGTGACATGTGGTGAGCGAGTGCTGTGCATACTGTTTATGTGCAAGAAGTTTCTGCGCACTGGAAAGTCGCCACAACATTTATGCTCCTCTCAGCCACTTCGCGTGTGGTCACGGTGAGTGGGAAATTTCTGTATACAAACAGACTCAGAGGGGCATATTCAAGTCAAAGCACTTCAGGAGTGCTCCTGGGCCCAACTTTGTGTTTGGATCTGGTATGAGTGTTGTGAATACAGTATAGTTTGATTGTCAAAGATTGTGCAAGATCTTCTTTTTCAAGTCAATATTCTCACACGAGTAGAATGTGAAATGTATTTGGTCTCATAATGAAATAGAGGCATTCTTTAATTGTTTTGTTTTGTCAATGGTTTCTCGAACTATCAGGCTGCTCATGGTGGATGTTTTGTTACAATGATCAGATTTTTGTATATTTTGTTTGGAAATGTGGTTACAATATATTTTCATTCTATCTGTAGTGTAATGAGCTATTAGATACAGTGAAGTGAAGGCAGAAAATTAAAAGTGTGGCTATAAAGGTCATCTTGCAATGAAAGTGAAAAAGAATGTCTCAAAGTGCTTTGACTCTTGTCAACTAATTACACTGTATTCTCAATTTTATCTTTCATATACGGTGACACAACATTTGCTCCTGAGACAATTGCTCTTATTTTCTCCAAGGACTTGGGGTTGGAATTAGGGATGTGATAGGGTTTTAGATTAGTTTGATGTGAGGATTATGATTAAAGTTGGGGTTATGTTTGTGAGTAGAATTTATGTTTGGCCTAGAGTGCAGATATTTCATGCGAGCAAAATTGTTGCAGGAGCAAATGTCATGGAACCTCATGTACAACTTGTATTGCATATTATGCTCAGCTACTCTTATCTGAAGCATACATGTACATCAATCGACTTCAATAACAGTGACAACACCAACAATGGCAGTAACTAACCAAGATTTTACAGATATACCATAATGAATGCGAGCAAGAAAACATGAACTGGACATGCCATTTGCTGTAATGATATGGATTTCCATTCTTCAGTCATCCAGAATATTTATGAGCACTATATCATGTGGACATGAAAGAAATAGAATGATAATTCAATCAATAAATTTTGTCATGATTCCACTATGCAAATGGCAACAAACACAGGTACATCATTCAAACATGTAAGTGGGCAATTTCTAGGCTGCTGTAGAAAGCTCTAATAGAGTGTAGTGATACTGCAGTATTTCTCAATTCAGTAAAGACATAATAGGAAGGAAAAGTAAAAGAGATTCTTTGCTACACGAGGACTGCTTTTCCTGTTGAGGACTAGCTGACTTTGATAGCTATAACACACACTTTCCATAAGCACCTGCCTGAGCATACTCTGGACTAGTCTTATGGGTTAATACAGCACTGGTGATAACACTAGAATACACTCTCCCTTGTCTGTACACTGTTACGAATCAAATTCCATATCCAACTCTTATAATGCCATTGATGCTATTACGATGGCCTTCAACCACTCCAATAATGAAGAAGTGACCCAATCACTTTATGAATAAAAAGAAGCTTTTATTTCTACAATTCCATTCCATGGAACTTTGTTCAACATATGACATAGACACACTCAAAGGATTGTACTGTAAGGATTTCCAACTTAACACGATACATGAATCTCTTCATCCAGTGCCCGAATCTCAGAGTATGTGTATAAAGAACAAAATATTCATTAGGCACTTAGTTAAAACATTGAGCACTATAATCTATGAGGTTTTATTCTTTTTTTCACATTTATTATATGCAAACATAAATTGTTCACAAAAAACAAAAAAATGCTTTAGCGCACCTACAGATACAGGCATACATGGATGTCAGATATTGCACATATATTGCCGAGGGGAAATTTATGATTTTTCAGCACAGAAGATGATTGAGTTAACACAGTATGTTTCTGTCCCACAATGGCCTGTGTTGAGCTCATCAAGTGCAAAATTTAAATCAGGAAGTAACTGAAGATATTTTGGCAGAATGCTTGGCATACTGCAGGCATGGTGCAGATGCCTACAGCAGGAATTCTAGGTAGAATTTTTTTTTTTAAAGTTTTAAAGGTGGTGATGGAGCTGTGCCTCCATTAACCCGTTGAATGAAGACACGCTAATTTTGCTACAACATGCACATCCCACAGACACATGGACAAGTATACTCGGACTAGTCTTGTGGGGGTATACTCTTGGCTCTAGGGAGTTTCTGATGTACTTCAGAATTACACACCAATTGTCCATCCCGGCGTGTTACTACAGTGGACTCCCGTTATAACGAAGTTCTCATGACCGGCAGTTTTCTTTCGTTATATCAAAATTTCATTATAACCGAAACAAATAAACAATGAAAAAACATAAAGTGGATAACGTTACGGCCCGAATGTTTACTTTGTTACAACCGGAATTTCATTGTAAACGTGTTCGTCATAACGGGAGTGCACTGTACTGAGATCAGCTAAGCAGCCCTCTAAATCTCTGATATTGTGTTACAACATGAACATCACGATGTCAAGGTAGAGACTATCTCACTCAATGCACCTAAAAACTCAGGGACTCTAGGAGGGATCCAACATCAAGCTCTTTTTGTTTAGGTGGGGATGGAGCCATGCTCCCATTAAACTATAGTATACTCTTGCCTTTGTGGAGTTCATGATGTACAGTACCTATAAAGAAGCACATTGTATTACATACCAAATGTTAAAGCTACAGGGCAGATTAAATTCCATATGCGATTGGTAAATTCCTGTCCTATGCAGGCGATATACACCCTGCCCATCACAATGACACGATAGCAATACCATTGTAGGTTGTAGGTCTCTTGGATTGATTTGATCACTCGCATGAAATTTACAAACTGTAATACTTGATATGTGAAAGTGCTTTCACTGATTTGTAGTTATCACTGTAGCCAAGAAGAGAAGACATTTTTTTTTTTTTGTAACAGGTTGAAAGACAGTACCTTTCATTTATATCAAATCAATTTCACCTCTTTTTTTTTCTCTTTTTTTTTTTTTTTTTTTTGGGGGGGGGGGGGGAGTCCTTCGCATTTCAGACAGTAAGAGATCAAATAATGCACTTCTCTTCATAAGAATGTTACAGCATAACACTACTAAACAAGAGTATTAAATTGCCTCTGAAACTACATTCAAATGGCTGGGGCACACTTCAGGTCAAGCCATTTTGACAGTATCTTTACTGGTCAACTGCATGCTCTCCAGGCAAAAGAAAATGAACAATAAGTTGGCAATGAAACAGTCACATTGATACCTGCATATCTTTCTTATCATACTTCCTTTGTATTCCTTCTAGAGGAGTTGTGACTCAATGTGGAATGCGCCCCAGCCCCCTTCCTCCCCCTTCCCTACGAAAACACCACCACAAACAAACCAAAATGAATTGAAAGCCCTTCTCTTGTTGGTGTAAGCAGTCAACAAAGCATTGTGGTCTTTCTGACGTTAACAACTGTAGTGTGACATCTTAATAATTCGTCGCCACGGAAACTAGTCCTATACAACCTCACATAGCCCCCATTATCTGTGAACACAATGGTTGCTAACCATGCTCTTACCCGGTTCTCACCCACTGCCCGAAGCATTGTAGAAGGATCTCATTTGGAACCAGTACAAAGCTATGACAAAAGACTGACGTGATCACTTTGGTACTCTATGACCCAGAAAATGTGTTGATAGACAGGAGACTATCTGAGCAAATGCCTCGCCATCAGTTCCACCTGTATAATGCCACGAGTATACTCCACAAATTGATAAACATAAGGACACTTTTGCTCGTGGTTGACTTTGTGATCAACAATCACACAGTTGAAATGAGACCGAATTATGATCCTTTTTCAAGAGTAACATTGTTGATCTCCCACCTTAGAGAAGATATTACATTCTTTTTAGGCAATACAGTCACAAGCTGCCAAGTTTGCAAACATCAAACACCCTGCAAAATTTGTACACATACATGTGCATCAAATCATACCATGTATACAATAAAAGAAACGCCCAAAAGGCCTCTGTCCTGTGAACACACCATTTCAACTTCTACAACCGCTGATGGTCACTATGGGAACCACTGACGTCATGACTGATAACTCCACTTTTTTGATTTACTGTTCCTACTTTCCAAACTTTAACTGAGCAGTTCAAATACTCGTTCATGATGTGATCTGCAACAAAACTTTCGCCACTTAAAAACCAAGAAAAATGAGCATTTGGTGTCCCACACAGATGAATCAATTATTAAGAGTTGAAGGAGAAACTAAAAAAAAGAAATAGCTTGACAAAAATTTTGATCCCATCATTTGATTCGCTCAAAGTCAATCATAATTCATGATGCGCTGCAACACTAAGAGCTCAAGATAATGTGAATACATGGAGACATACATCACTGTCCTATAGCAAATTTTGCTTCCGCCACAAATGGGGTGAGGCAGCATAAAATCTCTGTTCATGAGTTTTCATCACTGTTGGAATCTCTGAGGGATGTAGGTGTTGCTGAAAGCATTATTTTTTAATATTGATACTTGGGAGTCACCCACTGATTATTCAGTTTCAGCGGGTCGTAGATGTATCGCTTGAAATCCAGGCTGATCCCGATTGGCTGATGCTCGACATGTGACTCCTTGGCCTGGCCTTGCCCTTCACTCTCTTCCTCTGGAGGGTGGGGTGAAGTCGGTCAATGAGTGGTACAAAGGGAAATGGTGCACAATTAGTGTTGACCTTTTTATAGTATATCAGGCTCAAACAAGAATAACAACTTAATGCCGTATGTCGCAGTAATATAGATTTTCACGATCTTTTGAATCATAAAAATAAGAAATTAGCAAGGCTTTACATCTTGTTTCAAACAATTTCTTATCACTGCTAAACTAGCTTATTATTCAATTTTACACTGAGCTCTTAACTTAGATGTGCACATTCTGACACCACACCATCAGGTTTATTCCTGGTGTGAATCTGCCTCTGAGAGGTGAATGATCACATGGATGAAATTCTACTGCAACAGTAATTACCAGTGCAAACCTGTATTTATGCGACAGATGGAATGGCCTGCACACAATGGAACTGAATAGAAATAATTTTGTTTATGCCTACAATGCACGATGACCTTGTCTTCACTTGTTCACCAACACTACCTTGAACTGGATGGACATGCTCTACTATTTGTGGCCGTACATCACAAAACAAAAAACAAAAAGTCACACCCCTTGATTTTACGCGAGGACTCAAAAAAAGGTGAAATGGGTCAACCAAGTCAATATGTGACCCTGCACCTCAAAACAAACAAAAAGTCGCCAGACATGAATTTTTAGTTAAGACCATATTCTGAAAGAGCAGACTTTAAGCTTTAAAATGATGTATAACTCAAATCAAATGGACTCTCCTAACCTGTGTAGATATTGGAAAGAAAGCACAAACTCAGGAAAAGTGTGAACTGAGAAAAGAGGCTCTGAAGTACAGTGTCTATTCAAGCGCTTAATCTTTACCAAACGGTGCTGGCTGTGCGATGAATGGGACAAAAAACAGGAAGTAAACCACCAGAGTAACAACAATGAAGGGATTATCAGATTAAACTGAAATTAAGCATGCCTCATTGACACATTCTGTCCATAATTAATGCCAACTTACAAAGCAGTAGCAGTATCCTTTCAAAAGTTATTAGAGTTGAAAGTGAAGAGCGTGGACATTAAGGTTTTTCAGAAATGAAAAAGGGATTCTAAAGATACACCTAATCACACTATTCTACCAAAAATGTTCGAGATAAACTGCTAAAAAAACACACTTTCTTGCCCGTTTTATGATACCAAATTTTAGCATAATGTAAGAGAAGACCCGCTCTTTCAGAAAATATGAACAAGGAAAAGTAGAAATTACGCGGTGCGTAAAATATGTCCCCGCCGGAAGTAGCATTTAGTAGCAAAATGTACAATATAGGTCAAAAATCAAGGTCAAAGGTCAAAGAAGTCAAAGGTCAAAAAATTGTGTAGAAGTTTTGAAGCCCTCACCTAGTGCCATCACAAACAGCAAACGGAATCGAAATCGGGTTAGAAATGGCGAAGGAGTAGCATTTTGTAGCCAATGTACAATATAGGTCAAAAATTAAGGTCAAAGGTCAAAGAAGTCAAAGGTCAAAATTCTGTGTAGAAGTTTTGAAGCCCTCACCTAGTGCCATCACATAAAGCAAACGGAAGTGAAATTGGGTTAGAAATGGCAAAGGAGTAGCATATTTTGTAGCAAAATGTACAATGCAGCTGGTCAGAAATCAAGGTCAAAGGTCAAAGAAGTCAAAGGTCAAAATTCTGTGTAGAAGTTTTGAAGCCCTCACCTAGTGCCATCACCAAAAGCAAACGGAATCGAAATCGGGTTAGAAATGGCGAAGGAGTAGCATTTTTTAGCAAAATGTACAATATAGGTCAAAAATCAAGGTCAAAGGTCAAAGAAGTCAAAGGTCAAAATTCTGTGTAGAAGTTTTGAAGCCCTCACTTAGTGCCATCACATAAAGCAAACGGAATCGAAATCGGGTTAGAAATGGCGAAGGAGTAGCATTTTGTAGCCAATGTACAATATAGGTCAAAAATCAAGGTCAAAGGTCAAAGAAATCAAAGGTCAAAACTCTGTGTAGAAATTTTGAAGCCCTCACCTAGTGCCAACACATAAAGCAAACGGAATCGAAATCAGGTTAGAAATGGCGAAGGAGTAGCATTTTTTAGCAAAATGTACAATATAGGTCAAAGGTCAAGGTCAAAGGTCACAACTGAAATTCTGTGCAGAAGTTTCAAAGCTCCCATGTAGTGCTATCATATAAAGCAAACAGAATCAAAATTGGCTCACAAATGACAGAGAAGAAGCAAATTGAACATTTTGATCACACACGGACGCACAGACAGACGGACGGACGGACGGACAGACGGACGGACACACGGACACACACACGTACGGAGCCCGTTTCATAGTCCCCTGCTCGAACTCGTTCGGCGGGGACAGAAAGTCAAGTTCGGCTAGGTTGACCCATTTCACTTATTTTCAGTCCTTACGCAAAATCAGTGTGTGCGACTTTATGTTCGTTTTGAGGTGCACGGTCACATATTGAGTTTGTCATATTTTCTGAAAGAGTTATCCTTCTTCTACATTATACATTGATGGGAAAGTGTGTTTTCAGCAGTTTTTCTACAACATTTCTATGGGGAAGAATAGAATGATTGGGTATGTCTTAGAGTCCCCTTTCTTGAAATCCTTTACACACTCATCATTTTCAAGTCTAATAACTTTTGAAAGGATAACACTACTGCTTTGAAAGTTGGCATTAATCATGGACAGAATATGTTAATAAAACATGCTCAACTTCAGCTTAATGTGATAATCCCTTCATTGTTGTTGCTCTGGTGGTATGCATCCTGTCTTTTGTCCCTTTCATTGCACAGCTAGCATGGCTTGGTAAAGATTAGGCGCTTGAATAGACCACGTACTTCAGAGCTTCTTTTCTCAGTTCACACTTTTCCAGAGTGTGTGCTTTCTTTCTAGCATTTGGATAGGTTAGGGGAGTCCATTTGATTTGAGTTATTCATCATTTTAAAGCTTAGAGTCTGCTCTTTATAAATCTGCCCTTAATTAAAAATCCATATCTGATGACTTCTTGTTGGTTTTGTGATGCATGGTCACATTTGATACATACAGCAAGTACAGTCCTTTGAAGACAGAATGACTAGAATCATGAACTCACTTGCTTTTGCACCCTTCTTGCCTTTCTGCTTTCCTCCCATGGCTTTGAGTATCTGAACTGTGTCCTCCTTCAGTCCCTCTGTGCAGACAAACACATGGCAAAGATACAACAGTGAGGGCAGTATCCACACACACTTACACTTTGACATGTACATATGTAATGTAATACAAAGTTTGTCAATACAGTAGTTACTCATAGAAACAGCCAATATAATGGGCTGTGACCTCAACAATTTCACAAAAATGTGCATAAAACAGGATCCCCAGCTTTCACTGCAGTTCAAAGTAAGGAAAGATGCTATTAATTGTAAAATGTAGTTAACCACAAAAGACCGTGTTCTTCATACATACATCCATATCATACACAAAAACATGCACATACATTTTCATGAGGCTTTCTAATAACAAACTACATGTACTTTGTATTGCACTAATTTTATTCCTTGACAATGAGCAACAAATGAAAGGGGGCAGAAAAATGTACATTTGTCCTGTGAAGTGTTGTATGTTTTTTTCTCTTGGCAACTTTTGCAGGAGTCCCTGTATACTCTACTATTTACAGATGGGAGTTAAACAAAATTAAGACACTCATGAATTGAATTAAACAATAGAAACAAACACCATTTATAGAAGTTGGTGTAAAGATGATGGACAAAATAAAACTGAATGCTAGCTATAATTCACAAAGGCAGTCTACATGATAAAATGTAGTCCATGGATTATGCAAACATTATCAGTGCAAATGACAGATTGCGTACACCAATAGACATCAAAATTTAATAATGAATGGGCACTGATATGTGCATGTGAAAGGAATGCCTATATACTGCACACTTGTTTCAGTCCTTGGATTATTTATATCTAAACCGCGGATGCGATTAAAACTATGTTTTCAATGTGAATTGGCTGATGTGTTTTCACAGAACTTCCAGCGTATGAAATATCCTTGTGGCTCACCTCTGATGTGGACACTAAACTTGCCGCTTTGTCCAAACCCCCTCTCGATGAAGCCGAGCTCCCCGGTAGAGAGGTAGACCATCAGCCCGATGAATCTCTCCAGGTTAGTCTCCTTCTTAAACATGGACCGCCCGATGATGTGATGCTCATCGGTCATCTGAATTGAGGACAGACCCTCATCATCATCATCATCACTCGTTAATAACAAATATGTTACAGCTAGAGTTCCCCCACTTTCAAAGTTCCACATTTTTTTCAACTACAGATGTGTATGACTTCCTTATTTGCATTAAGTAATTTACTGAGACCTATAATCCAGTTATTTTCTCAATTCTTGAGAACATCAAGTACTCATTAGTCTTTCAAGGTGACAGATTTTGATAATTTTCAAATAATGTCAGTGCTGCAGAAGCAGAAATTTTCGGCTTAATAATCATTTGTGCTCCGCTGCGTTTGGTATATTTTGTGTGTTTTTAACTCTGCAGAAACAAAATATGAATTAGTAGTAGTACTAGGCCTACAAAGAGGAAGCAAAAATATTTGCATGCTTTTATTTTTGCGATAGATGCACATTGCGCGAACTGTGCAAAAATTTTCACACCGTGAAATTTTCACTTTTACAGTACCCTGAAAGGTGATGGCTGTGAACTTAAAACATGTGGTCAGGAACAAGTTGGCAACATTGTATTGAAACATATTACAACTTATATCTATATAACACAATCATATATGTGTATAAGAGCTTGATATTACACTGTAATTTTCATCTCAATGTATTTGGTTGTTAAGTTGGGTGCTTGTCCACACATTCCTGCACTCACCCTGTCTACTACTCCTCCCTTGGACTTTAACTTGTAGATCTTCAGCTTTGGCAAGACTGTTTCTGCATAATTCTGGAAGAGAAAAATAAAGACTTTACAGCCAAATAGCACAAATTTACTTTTCAGTTGGATTGCAGCAACAGCTGTCGGCAGATTACAACGGAGATGATGTCAGATATTACTACACTGAACTCATTTCTACTATGGAAGGGCATCATATAACTTGCAGTACAAGTCAGAGTAATTTTAGATTTGTTCAAGTGACTTTTCATGAACTGCTCAAAGACTAATAGCATAAGTGAGAAAAAAAATCGACCTATCTTATGAGTGAAAACTTAAATATTGCAAACTGGAATGTTGTTGAGAACGCAGCCTGCAGCTGACACATTCCTTTCTGAATAAAAAATGTTGAAGATTGATATAGTTGTAGAGAAAATGTGAAATACATGTATGAACATAAATTAAAAAAAAATAAGGAGCACTGCAATATAGTGATAAATGCCCACAGAGCTTGTCAGATTTCATCTTCTTTTTGAACAATTACATATCAATTATTTGTCCAGTCGTGAATGAAAACATAAGTTTAACATATTCAGTAACTCCATCAGTTCCTATCATCAGTTAATTGATTGATGGGCCTACTACATAAATGGAGAAAGGTCACTGCAACAAATGGCCTTGCAAAACACACATATTCAAATTTCTAATGTCAATTCCACCAGGGTTTTTTTTTAACTCAACATTCTCCATCATGTTTGGAACAATCTAGAAATATACCACATGTACACAAAGGCAGCTCTTTCTCACCGTCTGCAAAGGCTTTACTGCTTAACCCATTGAGGATGGGCTAATTTTGCTGCAATACACATTTCCCAAAGACACTTGCCCCCAGTATATTCCGGACTCCTCCTCAACTGGGGTTAATCTTCAAGAACCAGCCTCTACCCATCATGATCCATACTTCCAGTGGAGTAAAAATTATTTCCTTAATGATTGCAGAGCAGTGTAAACTAAGATTTCTATTTCTTCCTTTTGTTTTCTGTCATTGACAGCATTCTCCTAAAAAGATGTATTCATCAGTCACACACAGAAGAGGAGCAAGTATAATTTTACAGAAGTATAATTGCACTCATAACTGGTATAAAGCTATACTGTGTAGATATCGGCCTCTTACCTTGTCTGTCATGGCGTGCAGGAGTTTACCATGGAATGCTAGTCGGCAGCTGTTGGCATGTGAGGGCAGTGTTAAGAAACGTTGAGGCAAATACATGAACCTACTGTAAAAGCTGTTATTTTCAGGAGGGTTTCATTTTGTGTGAGTGCCCTCTTACTCTTCGAGTGGAATAAATACATGTAGAACATGAAGCACAATAGTTTGAGAGACTGGTGTCATGAGAACACACATAAAAAAGTAGAACCATCTTTTCCTATCGTTCAAGTGTCTTTACTATCAATGAATCCCACTTTACCCCTCCTCTTTTACAAAACCAACTGAAAAAAAAAGTAATTCTGAAGCCTGCAAATGTTATATAATAATCTTCAAACTGCATGTCAACTCTTTACTGCTCACAAGCGTGAAGTTGGAAACATAAGCAAAGTCAAACTACATATGAACCACTTGCGATATTTGACTGAGGCAATCATATGTCTATCATTTATTCTTCCTTTCGTTCATTCATGTTTTTTTTTTCCTTTTGGTATAAAAGGAATTCTGGATAAATATGATGTCTGGTCAAACAAATGTCAAATCAGAGTCTGTTATTTTCAGACTAGAGGGAGGTTATCCCATGTCATTGAGGATATGAATGTCAGTGTCCAGCTTGGAGCCAATGATGAGACAATTCCTGGGGCAGGCCACCGGCTTTTCCAGCTCCAGGAGAGCCCACTGCTGGTTAGGCAGCTCCGGCCTCTCTTCCCCATCCTTCTCCTCATCTGCCCGGCTGCCGCATGCCGCTCCCGGAACGTTCTCCTTGTTGGAACCCCGCTCACCTGGGTCTGACGCCAACAGCTCTTCCTGGTACGTGTACTCAACGTCGAAATCAATGCCTGAATGCAAATGAGAAGGAGAAAGACCCTGTAGCTTTTGCCAAAGGTTGTAGTGATTGCATGAGAAGCAAGCAGAGGGTACGTCACTCTGGACTAGCAAAGTCCTAGCAATAGAGCCTTTGGAGGTCTGTCCAAACTATGCCTTTGAATTATTGAATTGTGCCAACAGCGAGTGTTTGGCAGTATAATTTACAATCAACCAGCAGAGCTCTGATTTGCTCAAAGAAGCTAAAATAATGCATATATACATTTTGCACCAGTGGCCTAGAATGTGTTGGTCAAAGTGACTGACTGCATTATTCAACAGGAGTGGTGCATGGCCTTCATGCTGATCTCCATTTGTTGACAATCTTTACAGCATTTAATAGTGTCTTTGAAAAAGGCGAAGAGAAAGGTAGCAGAGATTGGACTTGAAAGTGAGGCAGATTAGCACTGGTAGCACGCGCACACACAAAGGTGGTGTACAAAAAAAAAATTGTCATAGAATTGCTTTTCATAAAGTATTATTTTGATATGAGTATATACCTACATGTACATGTACTTCTGTATTACATCAGTACTTAAGGCTAGACTGCATAAACTATATTGCAGAAAAATGTGCAGAATTCAGGTCTTATCATTTATAAGTAATCCTACAATGATTCATGTGCAGGGATATTGGGTTCATATGGGTTTAAAATGCACAATGCAGAAAAAAAAAATCTAGA
The DNA here is from genome assembly GCF_040938485.1 of Diadema antillarum. Taxonomy (NCBI): domain Eukaryota; kingdom Metazoa; phylum Echinodermata; class Echinoidea; order Diadematoida; family Diadematidae; genus Diadema; species Diadema antillarum. The sequence continues at coordinate 1,626,247 of NW_027271005.1, read as the reverse complement.
CTCTACTATTTACCTGTTGCTTCATCATGTGACTTGTACTTGTGACCAGGGGCAGGACCAAAGAATGACACTTTGCCCATTACTGTCTCATGGCCCATGGTAACTGTGACAGATTTAATATGATGTCAAATATAACACTGTGACATTAAAAGTAGCTGAGTTCCATTGCCTAAACTATGCCAACTCTACAACAAATAGGCCTAATGGTAAATCTGCAATCAATCATAATATTTCTCCATGAAGAATACATAGAGCGTAACAAACTGAAATAGAATAAAATATATCTGTTTCGACATGTGATCATAGTGATATTCCTGATGTACTTAATTCAAGGTACATTGCTGGATGTCCCCACATCTCTGTGACATGTATATATTATAGGCCTACACTCTAGAAAAATACGTTCAACTTTGCACCTTTTATATACCAGTGTCACACTGGAGCACCCTCACCAGTGCACCAATGCAACTTTGTATTTTTCAGACCAGTGTCACAATAATGGGAGCCAACAAACCCAAGAAATGAGAAAAGGATTATCAATTATTTCAGAGTTACCATTAATTGTGAAGTTACCACAGTTTTATGTGACAGGGCCCAGGTTAGTGTCAACAACTCAGAAACAAACAAAAAACACCGCAATTATCAACTGCATGCAAATCCCACGCATGCCACATGGATTACATTTACATAACTATCTTCTGCAGAACAGATGATCTGTTATAATGTTGTACTATTTTGGAACATACAAGGCTTCAGTTGTCATATACAATTTTCTACAATGTTAGAATCACCACTTCCAATCATTTTTGAAGAACATTACAATGGATATCAGCAGATACTTATATTTAGTTACAATCAGAACCAACAATTATACACCATATCATGGTATATCAAATGTGAGAGAGGGAAAATGATGCAAACACTACTTCCACTACACATTTGCCATCATGATCTTAGCAATATCAAATACATTGCAGATGAATGATTAAGTCTAAAAAATTATATATATATTCTAAAAATTCATATATATATACTGCCCTTTGTAAAGAAGTAAAAGCCAAGACAAAACAAACGAAAAAAACAAAAACACCACCTCACCATGAAATTTGGACTTGTTGAGACATGTGCCTTTGAAGTACTGAATCCTTTGAACAGAAACAATGGCAGCTGAAATAGGAACAACATGCAGAATGAAAATAACATGAAACGATTTCAGCATATCTGAAGACCTCTTTACTGTAAACAAATTGTATCCAATACAAGTGAGGAAAACTTCACCACCAGAACTTTTTGTAAACTGGTAATTGCTACATTGCATATGGACATCTTTCAGAGATGTGTACAAGGTATACCCATGTTTCTAAACTGGCTTCTATTATCAAAACACACACACACACACACACACACACACACAAAACAAAAAAAAAATTTATTCTGGCCATGACTGTTTACTAATAATAATTTAACCTCTTCAATCTTGAAATCAATCATTCAATTAATCAATGTTTCAAATCAGGTTCATCCTCCATTTCAAATTTTCATGCACAATACGCACAATCTTCAATAGGTGCATTTTTCATGTGATTTTTCTACTTTTCCAAGTAGGCAGCCACAGTATAACATAACTGCTAATCTATCATAACTGCAATAACAGTGACCATTCTTGTTTGCAAAAGAGGAAGCTGACATAGAAAGCACACAGAAATCTGAAATGAATCCAAACCAAACCTGTTGTAGTGATCACACCTAAACATGGTCATCAGATTACACTCTACACTATTAATCTGTTTCACATCATCAAAAACAGTTTCACAACATAACCAAAGTGTCATATACTCTCAAGAGAACTTGTGTGGATTACATCCTTCATATTAAACTGCTTTCCCTGTATCTAGTATCATAAGCCACTCCCAAATGCTTGACACACACGCTCAAAAAGCAGTTTGATAGCAGGGGCAGATCCAGGAATTCTGTAAAGGGGAGGCGCTTTTACAAAATTAAAGTGGGGCAAATTTTTTTTAAACAAAAAATAAAGAGGGGACACACACCCAGTGCACCCCCGTCTGGATCTGCCACTGGATAGTACTTTCTGAAACACAATAGCATCAGTGCCGTATCATTAAAAAAAGAATGCAAGAAATGAGTCACAAGTAAATGACCTTTTGTCAATAAACAATTACCAGGTACCTACTGAAAAATACAACAACAACAAAAATTGTGACACCACATGTAGAGTACCAACACTTCACAGATTTCCCATGGAATTCCTGCCTTTTTTCCTATCTTTCAGCACACACACAGTGCATATACAAGTGTATGATGGGGGGGGGGGGGAGGGGTGAGTTGTTAAATGGGACAGAACATAAAGTCCACATTTCTTGTTAAAACACTCATTCATACAGTCAAAACATGGCATGAGAAGTTTCTACTGACATTTTGTTCGTAGAGTGGTCTCAAGACCGATTCTGAGAGCGAGACTTAAAAATTTCACGAAATGCGAAAATAATCGAAATTGATGTCAATGACTGGATAACTGCTACAAGAGCTATTCCTATTCTCGGAGCAGCTTCATCTTACCATGGATGATGGGGAGAATCCCTGGGGTGCACACCAGCCCCCTCTCCAGCAGTTTGGGGTCAACTGGGTCACACACACGGCCACTCTGTCCCCCTGACTGGCAGTGCTGACGCTTTTGCGAAACATTTGCATAGACTTGACCTTTCTCGTAATCTGCAACGACGGAACCTCCACCGTCTGAGAGTTCAAACATTGAAGGAAAAAACAACAACCCAAAACCATGCATAACAATTACTCTGGTCAATTGACAAACTCCACTAGCACTTTAAAGGGATGGTATAGTATGGGTTGAGGTGAAGATTCAGCTTTGAACTTTTTTCAAAATATTTAGAAAACACTTTATGAAATGGTAAAGGGCATACACTACTAAGAAAAATTCATAGTTTACTTGATAAAAATCGGTTTTTGCAATGGCCGAGATCTTCAAAAACAAAACAAAGTGATCCTAATAAAAGAAGGGTCCCAGCTTTTATTGTGATTGCTTTCCTATACATATCTTAGCATTTCAAAACCAATTTTCTAAAAATAATCTTTATATTCCTATTTCAACTATAGTGTATGCTCTTTCATGTTTGATGGATGATCACATTGCTCAGCAGGTAGATGCTTTCTCAAAAAATGAAAGCAACATCAAAACATTCGAAATGATCTCAACTGCACTGCTGCCGACTTGGTTCATCCTAGTTGAAGAAAGCAAGCCCATAATTGATATCAATGCAATTAAAAATTCTTGTCGCATTCTTAACGAAGTTGAGGTGAGGTGTACAACAGCCAGACTCAAACTCACATTGTTAATGGCCACGGTCCCATTCAGAACGGTGCCGGTCATCACAGTCCCTTGACCCCTGATGGCAAAGCAGTGGTCAACAGCGCAGAGGAATGGACCGCTGGTGTCTCGCTGAGGAACATACGTCTGTCGTTTGATTTCCTGCAAGTTCCAATGAAATGGAAAATAATGTGATTTACATGTACTTTCACATGACTTTGGCATGTCATTAAGGGGGATAAACTGTGAAGTATAAAGTCCCTTATTTTTCCAGTCTGTAATAAGCTGAAAGTAAAATGACAGGGACATAAAAAAGCATAATATCCCGCTTTATTAATGGTAAGAATGCATCTTCACAGCATACAAAATTACCATTATCCACACACATAAAAAAGATGGAAAGGTTTCATCTTCAACCATGAATCCATTTGAAATGGAATAAGCACTTCAACTGCAATTGTTTCAAACAGTAATTTTGTAATGCCCACATGCAAATGTAGTCACCTTAAAATTGTTTTTGATGTATATTCCAAAGAATGTTGGTTTGTGGTTTAGTGATCAACAACAGGAAACATTTTTGGTTCATGCAGTATACTGTGATTACCAGAATGTGTTATCAATCTCTTTCACATGTTAATCATTTATACTACCTCCATTGAGGTTTTCAAAATACAATTAATTGTCAATGTCTGTTTATTTAGTGTCGTTATTTGTAAAGTGTGTTATAGAAACTTTATGTAATTGACGCTACGTAAGTTCTTCACATTATAACATTTATTATCATTATACCACACAGCCACATGTATGCCTCTCGCATTATTAGCATTCCTACTGCTAAAACATCAATAAATTAATGCAAGGACTGAAATCTGTGGCATGATGCAAATACCATCAGATAGACTCTGCGATACTGTAAACGAGAAATGTTCGCATGCATTTTAATTTCGCGAATTTCGCGAGCGCGAAGATTCGCGAAATTAAAATGCACGCGAAAGTTCTTGTCTACACTATATGCATTGAATACCAGTTCCAGTTCGCGAAAATTTCATGCCGCAAAAAAGGTCGTCGGCTCCAATTCGCGAAAAATTCATGCCGCGAATATATCATGTTTTACAGTATTGTAAGCTCTGGACTACTCTGTATGGTATCTTGGTACAAGTTTAAATCATAGACCGTCACAGGATGTACATTGTACAAAGTTGTATGAATATTGTATTATGCATCCTGCATTTGGAACACACTGTGTATGATATGTACAGCATGTACATTGTACACTGTACAGTGATTATGAACCTTGACCTCCCACGTTTACACTGTACCTGTATGCTCCAGGGTACTGTATTCTGTTCAAAGTCCAGACTCACTTGTGGGTGTGATACATGTACCAGTACAAGTTGTGCCTGGGAAAATTTTGTAAAGATTCTGAAACTTTGTACACAGTTTAATCATATTATAGAAGTTACATAATACTTGGACATTTATAACAAATACACTTGTATATTTAAAGAAAACCTGGAAGGATTTATTCCGTACAATATTCCCCAAGTACCATAGAGGATTTCAACACGAACCACTTCTTTGGTTGCCATATCCAAACTCTTTGGAAGAGCGGCTTAGAGCATGGACCATCAAAGCCATAGTGGAATGCCAAACATAGAGCACTTTACTCACATTTTCAAATTATGAATGTTTCCCGAGGTAATAGTGAACAAGCTATTATATCCTGTACCTTCCAAAGACTCTTCAATACTTTGGAAACCAGTTTGCATACATCAGTTGTTGCTATGTCAGGCAAATATCGGGCAAGCTTTCAGGTTATCAAGAAGAACCATTCTCAAAAAGGGATATATGCATAAAATTTGAATATGTATACACTCATAGTATCATGGACTATTGGAACGTTGTAGATCCTATGCATTAATGTGCACAAACAGCGAAGAGATTCCACTCTTTCTATGACACCTCCTTGTTCATAAAATGTTACAACAAATTAACTTGGCCTTGCCGACGGAGAACATAAATAAAAGAAAGAAGTCGAAGGAACTAACTGACACTACAAGCAAAGTAACTGCTTAATCTACTACGATGGTGACCTCAAAACAAATGACAATATACCAAAAAACAAAGAAATCTGAAGATAGATAGAAAAGCTAAAAAGAGAGGGGAAAAATGAAGGGAAAGAAAATTTGCATACAGGTGGTATAGTCTGTAAGATTATGTATCGTGTCATGTGTGCGTGTGTGTGTGTGTGTGCTTGCGTGTCAAAAGTTCGCGAGCGCGCTCATGTATGTCATATGCACTACTCTAAAAGAAAGAGATATAGAAAAATCGCTACAGAACTTTCCAAAAATTAGATAAGAAATAAGGAAGATATGACTTTCTGAAATTTCATATTTCTTCGGAAAACATTTCTTGACCAGTCCTTATGAATATTCAAAAATGAGCGAGTTATAATGATACCATGCCCCTCATTGTTCATGTATGTTATGTATTTGAAATTCGGGATAAAAATCTTATTTGTAGCCAATACAGGTAAAAGCATCATTCCAATACCAAAATACATCATTTGTTTGTTTGTTTGTTTGTTGTTTGTTTGTTTGTTTGTTTTGGTGGTTTTAAGTCAAGTTTTATATCCATACAGTTGAAATACAAGATTCTATTTCTGTGTATGAAATGAATATGACTGAACTGTGAGAGCATGGCATCATTAACTTGCTGACTGGCATAATGACTGGTCAGGAAGTATTCCCCCCCCCCCCCCCCCCCCCCAAAAAAAAAAAGAAAAAAAAAAAGAAAAAAGAGGAAATTTCAGAATGTCATAACTTCCATATCACTTATCCGAATTTGATAATTCTTGCACTATTCTGCGGGGATTTTGTTTCTTTCTTATGAAATTGACAAATTTTTGTTGGAGTGGATTTCTTCTTTTAACAAGCATTTCTGAGGCTGTGGTTACTAATGTTGTTGCTATAGATTTTACCTTCTCTTTCACTCTGTCCTACGCGTTCCTCGCTTGAAAACCATCTGATTCAACCTACATCACGAGCATGACACGTTCACAAAAGATTTCAAGGGATCATGCTGTGTTTTTACCAAGTGCCTGTGCTATTTGACACTACCATAGAAAATAGCCTTGCGCGCTGGCATTGGTTTTGGTAACAGAAAGTTGAGTGTATGGGACTGAGGCGACTCTAGATACCAGTGTAACTGGTTGGTTGTGCAGCCCTTTCTGGAACGTATAGATCTGGACCGCCCTAAACCCTTCAACAAAATTCTTAAGACATCAAAGATTAACTCAGCATGGGAGGCAGCAGTAGTACAACTGCAGGTAGAAGAATTAGCCTTGAGCAAGATGGTGAAGGAGGTGTCGTGAAGGTAAGTTGCATCAACAAGACGTCTTATAGCCAGGTCTGTACTAACCGCAGCAGCGACCCCATACGGACGGACAAATACGTACCGCAAGTCCGTACTGTGTTACAGCGCCCCGCGACGGGGTTAGTAACTAGCATGTTGGTGCCCATATGCAGGGCACTGAATATTTTGAAGTGTGTGTATTTTACAGCTGGTAAAGAAGGAAATTATTGAAATGTATGTCATGTGCGTGACATGATATAAGTCATTGATAAAACAGGTACTGGGTACACTTGTATAAATATGGCTTGGGTTGATTTTAGTCTTTTTGCAAGGATTTTACCTTGATTTGAATTTACCTTGAAGGCCACACCTCGCTGTTATGGTCAGTCATGGTGGTACATTTCTGCAGATAATGTGGTGTGGCGGGGTTAAGGGGGTCCCACAGGACCCATTTAAAAACCCAGTTGCGTTAATTGTCTTTTGAAGCTTAGGAGTGTGGGGGCGTCAATGGCGGTTTGTGGTAGCTTATTCCAGCCGTTGACAACTCTCTGGCTGTAGAAGTACTTCCTGATATCCAGGCGATTTCTTGTTTTGATTAGTTTCTTGGAGTGACCCCTTGTTTTACTCGTTCTGGCAAGCTCAAAATAGTTGTCTGGTTTGGATTTGTCAATTTGTTTCATTATCCTGTAAGTTTGAAGTAGATCCCCTCTCTCTCTTCTTTTCTCCAGAGTAGTTAGTTTCAGTTTTACTAGTCGTTCTTCATATGGTAGATGCTGAATGTTTGCAATGAGTTTTGTGGCTCTTGCTTGGACTTTTTCCAGCACCTTTTTGTCTTTTTCAAGGTATGGGCTCCACGTCTGCATGGCGTAGTCTAGATGGGGTCTGACAAGTGATTTATACAGTCTGAGGATCACCTCTCTACTCCTGAAGGTGAAGTTACGTTTAATCATTCCCAGTGTCCGATTTCCTTTGTTTGCTGCAGCAGCACACTGGGTGCCCACTTTCAGGGACTTGTTGACTAATACACCAAGGTCCTTTTCTTCTGTGCTTTCCATTAGCTGGGAGTTGTTCATTGTGTATGTGTAGTGCGGGTTATTATTTCCAAAATGCATGACTTGACATTTGTCTGTGTTGTATCTCATTTGCCATGTGTTTGCCCATTTGTGGAGGTGGTCGATACTGGATTGCATGTCCGATCTGTCACTATCTGATTGCACTGGATGGATAAGCTTAGTGTCGTCGGCGAACTTGCTTACTGTTGATTTGTCAGTTATTCCAATTTCTAGGTCATTCATGTATATCAGGAAGCACAGTGGTCCTAAGACTGATCCTTGCACCACAGAGCTGGTAACTGGTCTCCAACTAGACTGGGCTCCTTGGGTGACAACTTTCTGCTTGCGATTGTCAAGCCATGCTGTTATCCACTGTAATATGTCACCTTTTATTCCATGTGCCTCCATCTTTTTTACTAGTCTCTTGTGTGGGACAGTATCAAAGGCCTTTGCTAGGTCAAGGTATACCACATCGACTGCTGTACCATTGTCTACGGATTTGGTGATAATTTCCAGGTATTCTAACAGGTTGGTAGTTGTAGACTTTCCTTTCCTAAAACCATGCTGTGTTTCGTTTATCAGGTTGTGGTTTTCCAGATGATCAGATATTGCATCTCTGATAATGCTCTCTAGTAATTTACAGCTGACTGATGTTAGGCTGATTGGTCGATAGTTCTCGGGTTTAGATCTTGACCCTTTCTTAAATATTGGAGTTATATAGGCTGATCTCCACTCTTCTGGTATGCATCCTTCCTTGAGTGATTTCCTGAACATAATGGTGAAAGGCACACTCAGTTCTTCAGCCAGAGGTTTAAGGAAGGCCGGCGGTATGTCGTCTGGACCCGGTGCTTTGGATGGGTCAAGATTTTCAAGTTTCTCTCTCACACAATCTTCGGTGATTTCTATCTCAGTAAGGAGGTCTTCATCCGTTCCTTGAAAGACTTTTTGGGGGTTGGGTACATTTGGGTCCTCCTTTGTGTAGACAGATGCAAAGTATTCATTTAAGATGTTTGCTGTCTGTTGACCCGATGGAACTGTCTCTCCATTCTCTTTCTTTAAAGGTCCTACAGTGTCTCTCACCTTTTGTTTCGATCGAACATATGCATAGAAACTCTTGGTGTCTTCTTTAATGTTCTGGGCAATTTTCTTCTCAAAATCTCGTTTTGCTGTTTTTACTGCGTGTTTCGCTTCTCTCTGGCATTTCCTGTAGAATTCTAAGTTCTTCAATGTCTTATTTGATCTGTACCTTTTCCATGCTCTTTGTTTTCGACGTATGCTTTTTTGTGCTTCCTTTGTGAGCCACAGAGCTTTCTTCTTTCTCGGTTGTCGTTTTAATGGTACATGATCTTCTATTAGCTGCTTCAGCTTTCTTTCAATTATGTTCCACGATTGGTCAGTTGTCTGATTTTCAAGTTCCTTTGTCCAATCTATTTCTTTCAGTTCTGTTCTGATCTGGCTAAAGTCTGCATTTTTGTAGTCTCTCTTAGGTTGATGCACACTTGGTTGGACATAGTAGTTAATTTCCCATCTCAGTATATTATGATCGCTGGATCCTAGGTGTGCGAGGATTTCTACTTCATCGATCATGTCAGGGTTGGATGTGATGACAAGGTCCAAGATAGAATCGTGCCTTGTAGGTTCAGTCACATGTTGGCACCATAGATTGTCCTGTATAACTTCTACAAATGCACTTGATTTACCTGAGGCAGCTTGCATATTCTCCCAATCAATGTCTCTGTAGTTGAAGTCTCCGACGATCATTATGTCTTTGTGTTCATCGCTTAGAGACATTAAAACTCGATTCAGACAGTCATTTTGATCATTCGAGTTGTTCGGGCTCCTATAAACAATGCCTAGAAGTATGTCAAGAGTCTCGTCCTCACTTGAGATATCGCACCACAGTGCTTCATCATATTCAGTCAGTTTTGGACACTCTCTAGGTTGCACTTCAATGCCATCTCTTGTGTATAAGATGATTCCTCCATGTGCTCCTCTTTGGCGATCAAGTCTAGTAATATGATACCCTGGCATTTGAATTTCTGCATTAGAAGTCTTATCATTCAGCCAGGTTTCTACTATACTGACCAGATCGGGCTTTTCCACTTCAATGACTGCGGACAGTTCATCTACTTTATTTGTAATACTTTGTGCGTTGGTGAAAATGCATGTCAGCTTTTTCCTGGTATTTTTGAATTTTGTGTCGTTATCCTGTGTAGATTTACTTGTCTTCCCACAATCTTTGAATTCATTGTAGGTACGGGTTGTGCCTCCATCATTTCTTTCTGTCAGAGGTCCTTGTTTCTCTACACAGTCTTTCACTTTTCCTCCTTTTTGAGTTGAGTCATGCATATAATTCTTTCGGGTTTTACTTTGTCCAGGTTGTTCTCTTTGCTCCCCATCAACAATACTTGATGAAATCTCTTCACGATGGTTTTTCTCCAAAGTGCTTGATTTTTCCAAGTTGCTTAATACTGGTCTTTCAATACTCAGTTTGTGTACATTTATACCTGCTTCGTTACTACAATCTTTTGCTCGTGCTGTGTTCTCGGGACAACTTGGATTAACCTCTTCGTGGTGACTTTCCTGCGAAGTTCTTGGCTCTTCCAAAGGTGCGTAGTGCTTTAAGTGTTCTCTATGTACATCGGTGCATGTGCTGGTTTGCTTTACTAGAGTTCGTAATCTGAAGGGGGTTCCACTCTTGTGATGATCCCCCTCACTATTTTCAAGTTTTTTTCGCCTTTGTCTCTGCGTTGTTTCAGCTCTTTTCTGAGTTCCGCTTCCTTTTGCCTTTGTTGGTAAGTTAAGTCAGGCTTCAGATATGTGTTGTTGTAGTCTACATCATTCTGGAGGTGCTTTGCATTGGACAAGGCAGTTCCCTTGGAGTGTCTGTTTTTCATTTGAACTTTGACTAGAGTGCCTCGCTCAGTTGGGATAATGTCAGTTTTTTCGATGTCACTGGTGCTCACTTGCAGTTTGTTTGCAAAGAGGGTTTTGGTTGCTTCCATCACTGCGTTTGGTGGACTCCTACTAGTAATTTCAGGTAGATTGCTTACGACTATGTTCAGTTTTCTTTTTTCTTGTTCGAGTACTTCTTTGACAGTTTTGTGCAAGTGTGTGTCGTTGGGTTCTTTGGTTTCTTGCACTCCTTTCAGTTGTTCTTTAATAACTACTTTCATTTCTTTCTCGAGTTTGTCTTGTCTTCTTTTCAGGTTGATCATATCGTCTATCATTCCTTTGGCGTATTTCTTGCAAATATTGCAATGCCATGGGATTTCTTGGCTACCTTGTGCTCCAAATCTAGTCACGATGTAAAATAGTTCGTCAGAGAGACCCCCACATTTCTGATGATAAAAAGTTTTGCATACATCACAGATGACAGCATGCATGCAACCTGCCTCTGTCTCCTCTATGTCTTGGTCACATTTTCCACAGATGGTTTGACACTGTTCTTCATCATGTTCGTCAGTGGATTCTGTCAGTGGGGTAAGACCATGCTGGGAGCTCAGCATAAATTTCAGAGGCAATTGTTTACCACTTCCAGTTCCCTTGCTGCGTGTGTTGTAATTAGCCATTTTGATTTTCCTCCTCTTTCATACAGATAAACAAATTGAGTATTCTATGCCTTCACTTAGTGCTGTTCAGACTGGCTAGCTCTTGATTTATTTATGCAGCATGTCTTGATGTATTACTTGTCTATCGATAATTACCTCAGGTTGAAAAATCATTTCCTTCATGTATCACATCCAAACAACAAGCATGCCCTCCTGCAGTAGTTTCATCAGAAGCAGGTTCGAGATTTATCCTCCATGCAGTTGGACTTTATAGTCTATCATTTTCCAATTTCACATGAATGATTCCCAATTGATGGAGGATTCAGTTTTATAGTACTTGTGTAATTATGCTTATCAAAGATGTCCTCCTCTTCGTCAGGTTGCCTCATGTAGCCAAGCGTGGCGTGGGGTATACTGAATGGATCTAGTTCTTACCAAGCCACTGGTGGTAGTCCAGTATATAATATAAACACCAGACTGGGTGCTGGGGTCTAAATATCATCCATAAAATGTTGGTAATCCTTCACAACATCCGTCAATTGTCGTCAATTGTTATCAATCCTTCACAACTTCCATCAAATGTTGTTAATCCATCTCAGAAAATTTACACCGTTTCATAGAACCTGCATATCATACTTCTGCATTCCTTGCTCAGTCATTGTTGCTTGTATACAAAATTTAAGTAGGTTCACAATTTGATGGAAGGGTTCAGTTCAGTAATATCTAATCCAAGATGATCTCCTCACTTTGAAGTCTGAGTTACTTCAGGTAGCTAACATAAGATATTATGCCACATGAGATTAGATCTACACTGGCAGTGCAGTTATAAGATGCCAACACTCTGCATCTGGGTGCTAGTGTTATCTGTGGTCCAAATATCATCCATCAAAATCTCCATAATCTTTTACAAAATATTTAGAATCTATAGAGTAACTGCGTCAGTAAGCGGCCGTGCAGCCGTTCGCGGCAGGTACAACATACACGGTAATATACAGCTAAACACAGCATTGCACTGTTACATGCACACTACACATATACTAACACACTAGCAATCAACAAAAACCAACCGATAAAATGGGCACGATCTCTGACGAAAGTGAAATTTTCTCACCTAAATGACAACATATCGCATCCAAAATGAAATTTTCGGTACTTCTTAACATAACAGTTAAGAAACAATGGTCCAAGAAACTGGATTTTTTGTCGTTTTCTCGATGTTCATGGATTTTGAAAACATATCCTCACGTAAAATAGAATTTTCGCGAGCCGATGTGGGCCGCCATTTTTTTCGGAAAGTGGATGTTACCATCGAAAAAAAATGAGAAAAACACGAGAAAGACATCAACAACACCGCCAGAATTGCGATCTTGTTTGCAGCCAATGCATGTGCGCACGCTATTTTCACATGCTTTCGCAATGGGAATTGGCGCTTACGCAATGTTCGCGAGACATGTGAAGGCGTTCAGCTAAAGATCGCGGAGCACGCGCGTATTGCATAGGGATTGTACATCGTGCCGCAAGCAGAAATACTACGTCGCATATCGCCCTTATCGGCGAAAATTGTGCCGGGTTTTGCCCTGGTAAATCATGAAAACTGCGTTGGTCAATGGTAAATTTCTTTCATGAAAACAATTGCGTTAATGAATAATCTTGTCTATGATATATGAAATGGTTGAAAATAATTTGCCTGATTTGTTTACAAGTTGGAAAAACTATTAACAATGCTTAAACTGCCGCAAACGGGATATTTTACTCTATATAGAACCTGCATATCATACTTCTTCTTTCCTTGCTTGTGTACAAAAATAAAGCAGATTCTCAGTTTGATGAAAGGATTTAGTCTTTGTGGTTGTATACTTATCCAAGATGGCCTCCAGTCAGAGCTGTGCTATTGAAGCAGATGGCCGACATGAAATGTTGCTTGTGGGACTATACTGGCAGTGTTCCATGGTGACAGGTTGCTGAGGTGCAAATAACATCCATGAAAATCTTGGTAATCCTTTGTAAAAAATCAACAAATCCGTATCCTCTTGTTTCCTCACTCCTTGCTTGTGCTGATAATGCAGATTTTCTCAAAGATTTGTGAAATCTGTTGGCTAAAATCTGGCGATTTTTCAGGGAGATCCAACAGACAAACCCCCACACTCTAACACACACCATTGACCTATAATTGGCATTGTTTCCTGACTTGAAAGACAACTGTTCTGTCATGATATGCAAGAGTATTTTATCATTTGCAAATCTGAGTTATTAGCAAATCTGTAGAAAGGTGTTCACACATTGAATGCATTACATTTTCCAAACATTACCTCTCTGCAGGAACAAGTGGAATCTACTCAGCAGTGCCAGCGCATAGACCTCAGTGGAACCATGACTTGGGAAGAAATCAAGGCGGAGGCTCTCCAGAACACCAAGCTGACCATGAAGAAACAGGTCCTGCCGGAGTTTGACCACGTCAATGTCCACTACAGAGAGGTAAAAAGGAGATACTTGTATGACCCCATGTACTGACTGAGAGCCGCTAGCATAGTAGCAAGTACAGATTTCTGATACACATTGTAGTACAAGTGTATGTTTTCTCTTCAGAAACTAAGCATGTGATCTGCAATTGTACTATAGTGTAATAGAAGTACATATGTTCAGTTTTGAAGTTTTGCAACAAAAACATGGATTTTTCCCCCAGACTTAGTTCAAAATTTATGGAGAGCTTTAAAATGATTTGCAGTCTGCAGAGGGTGGAAACCTTACTGTATCATTCCCACTTGAATAAGTTTGATTCTTTCAAAGGAAACCCTGTGAGATGAAGTTTACTATTTATTTCTGTGTTTGAGTACTTAATGACAAACTTTCACTTTCAAGACAATCATGTTAGGTATGGGGAGAACCTAGTATGTTTTCAGCAGTTTGCCGCATAGCTGCACATTTCCAAGATGGAATACAGACACAGTTATTACTGTGTAGTATACCATTCTGAGCTAAAATGTACATGTATTCATCCGCTTGTGATTAGAGTTGAAAGGCCACACACAAAATTTTACTGGCTAAAAAGAGACAATACAAATGTTTTGCATTGTACATGTACCTTTGCTGAGCTGTGTAACTGCAAGATTTACTGTTAGATTAAGTTTCATCATTCATATTTTTTTTTTGTTTCTTTGTTGTTTTTTGCAGGGAACAATTTTAATATTTTGCAAGTTTAATATTTCCAGTGCTTTGTGATTGGTTGTGAGAGCAACTTCCAGACTCCCAATTTGGTGGATTGAAGCCCAAAACCACTATTTCGGCGCAATTGGTCAAAAATTGTGTCGCTTATGTTCCTACTCACCTAGGAGAGATAAAAAGCTCTTTCAAAATGCCCCTGTGATTTTATGTGATGCCAAGGGACATATAAACAAAAACTGAAATCATTTCGAAGGCAAAATTATACCACTAATCCATTGGTGGAGGGTCAAGTTCGGCCAACAGGCTTAAAAGTGCATGTCGCCAACGATGATTTTTAATGTTTTCTCAACTTTGTGGGAAAATATGAGCATAAAGAGGAAGCTTATTCACGGTTTCAGAAAAGTGGCTTAAGGTTCTATGAAAACCTAACACAACTTTTTAAACTAACCATTCTTTATCAACAAAATAACTGATGGAAATGTGTCGCCAGATCCGCTGAAACATACGTTTAACCATCTTTGTACTGCCAACTTGGTTATGCTATTACAGTGAGTAATACACAATTGTATTGTTTTTCTGACCAAAAGGGGTGTAAGTTTATGTTAAAAGATATTTCATCACTCAGCTTCAAAAGACATGCGACTGCTAATCTCGCAAATATAGATTTTAAAAAGGTAGATTTAAGAGAAGTAACATACGTTACCATCTTTGTAAAAAGTATGAAGGTGCATGGCTCTGAATGATTGTTCTAGAGTTGAGACTAATGGAGTAGATTGTCGTCATACCCATGGGTGGCAAAAGATTCATTATTATGTTGCTAACTTATACGATTTAATCCACAAGTGTAACATACGTGATGTAACTTACGTTACCACCAAATGACAGAAAGCTTAATTACACCATTAATTACCACCTAAATGTACATTTCTCGAATCTGTGCCGTCGATTTGAGGTCATGGGATAGCTCAGCAACTTCTTTCAATGGCATCTTGAGCATTGGCAGCGCGCAAAATACCTTTCCATGATGTGTTGAAAAACTGAGTAAGTATTTGATTGTTGGAAATGTGTTGTTGTTTTTCATAGAATCATGCTTTACTTCTGTTTATTGTGTCTTTATTAAGTCAGTAGATTCCACCGTAAAGATCCAGTTATTGCTTTGCTGTACAGGTTTATTCTTTTGAAATAAATCACTCAATTTATTACGTAACGTATGTTTCAAATTTTGGTAACGTAAGTTTCAAGATGTTGTCATGTTGATAACAGACAATCCACAGAAAAGCCCATTTAATTTGAGACAATTTAATTGTTGCAGTTATGATGTTGATGAGTTTCTCCGTCAAAACATATCAAATTCATATACAGCCGTATGTTCTTGTTTGTTAGGAGGATGCAGTAAAAGGGGACATAATCATAGTATCTTTGAAAAAAAAAAACGTTTGGTGGGGTTGATGTTCAACTTGGCTTTAATGATGTCATATTCCAGGTATAAACAATGAATTTAACATTGTTTTAAGAAAATTCAATGAATAGCTAATAAACTTAGGGATTACGCAGATCTCTACTTCAAAACTATTGGATCAGGTCCCTGCATTAATATAGTAACGTAAGTTTCTAGTTTTGGTAACGTAAGTTTCATCATTTCATGTCATTGAAAAAGGATATTTTAAGGAATGTGCGTGGATAAAAATAACATTTAATTGTTCTAGAACTATAGTTGAAGGAATTCCATAGGGAAATAA
The DNA here is from genome assembly GCF_040938485.1 of Diadema antillarum. Classification (NCBI taxonomy): domain Eukaryota; kingdom Metazoa; phylum Echinodermata; class Echinoidea; order Diadematoida; family Diadematidae; genus Diadema; species Diadema antillarum. The sequence continues at coordinate 1,610,046 of NW_027271005.1, read as the reverse complement.
GTCTTTTCAATTATATTTATCTTCGGTTATCATAAATCAATATGGTGACTAACTACTACCTGACTATTTTTAACGGAGAAAATTAACTCAAATTTGTGTCGTTATATCGTTGATGATCTCAAAGTGAAGAAAAACACACTTTGAATGAAGAAAAGGTAACAAAAATACATGTGCATTAAAGAAATATAATTTTAACTATTACTGAGTATACCATCATAGATTAGGCCTACATGATAGTAATGCTAATAATAATTATAGTGATGTATGTTTCAGTAAGATATATGTTTAAGACATCAACATTTTTTGTTCTTCCTTCTCGTTGAAGTTAATGCAGTTGCAATGGGGAAGAGCAGTGCTGAGATTAAAACCCCGTATATAGGGAACGTATAAGCTGCAATCAGATTGGCGAAAAATCATATCTCTAACCAAAGATTCAAGAAAAAAAAAACATATACCCGTCGCATAGTTGACAAAAAAAAAAGAAGCAAAGTCACGCATCTTTTTTTTTTATTTACCCTACCAGGGTAACTATAGGGGAGGGGGTTCGAGGTCCCCCGCCCCTTTGCCAGCAGTCAAAATATAAACAAAAGGAAATAAAAAGAAAAAAAAATGAATCGCAGAATCCTCCTCCCCAGTTTGAAATAAACAAATTAAAAAAAAACATGAAATTGGGCTCGTACTGGCAGCATAGAATTAAGCTGGAGCCTTTCTTTATATTTCTTCAATTTTCTTTTCTTTCTGTTTTTTTTTCTTGCTTGTCAGTCGATGAAACCCGGTAAAAGAAATGAAACAAAAGAAAAAATGGCACGGGAGCTTTTATTTTTCTCCCTGTCAGGTGATTATAACTGGAAGTAGTCGACTTTTCTAACTCTGACCCCATCCCCCACCCCATGAAAATCCTACTTACGGGCCTGCCTGTAATCATTATCAGTACCTTTGTTGTGCATGTATAGCAACTTGTCCTTTCACTTTTCTTTTGAAAGATTCAGAAACATTTTCCATGCAGGAGACAATTTCCAGATACGGCAAGAATTATTAATGCAAGACTTGTTATTCTTGTTATCGTTGTGGATTATACTGTCTTATGCATACAAAACAATGACAATCGAGTACATCATTTCACTAATGACAATTTCATTCATCCTACCCAGTATTGTGCTAATGCAACTATGTAATTTGACGTTATTTCATCGACCTCATTTGCCATAGTCAACTTAGTAAAGTGGTCATTTATTTAATTAACAAAGAGCATTTCTTGGTTCCTTCTGTCCCTATCTCTTGTTTACCGAGTTCAGAAATTTCAAATACAAGCAATACGGCGTTATTGTTCATTATGAAACACTTTAATAGAGTAACCATCTCGTTTCTGCCGTTTCTTGTTTCATACAAGTGTTACAAATTTTGTGAATACTATTGTATTGCAACTGCTATTTTCAAACTGTTCCTGCATAGAATAACTGTTGCGACAGCAAAGTTATGGAGTCTGTAAAGTTATGGATTCGAAACATATCTTTCAAGAGCATGAAGTGACAGCTGAAGATAACAAGTTACAAGACATCAATATGAAGATAACACGTTACAAGACGTCAAGCATACGAAAACTTCCATTATGATAAAATTGAAGTGAAACCTACGTTACCCACCACTCATTTTATATTACACGTATATCATGACAATATTTTCGTCCGTGCAGGCACGTGAAAGCATGTTCCCAACTCTTATCATTTCAATGCCATAAATTCATAAGTATGAAGCCAATCGTCTTCAAAATATCAGCAGTAACGGATTAATGTTCTACTCCAGAGTTTATACGCGGACATGTTATAAAGTCTTGCATTTTTTTATAATTATTTCAATTGTAATTTTTGAGAATTGTATCACCATGATATTGCGACATCTTGTTATAATATACGTTCATTTAGAGTTGACGAGAAATTAATGTAAGAATATATACCAAAACCAAAAAGAAAAAGTACCAAAATCAGTTGCACAATGTAGTAGTATTATCTTTGTAACTTACGTTACATTAACGTGAAACATACGTTACGTGGAATCTGACGAATATATTTTTGCGCACATAGATTCACATGTTTCATCAATGATACTCAAGAATTGGTTGGCAATTTGGGACTGATAAATGTTGAAAATATATTCTGAAGAAAGTCTGACATCAAATTATCGAGAAAACAAATGAACATTACATGAAATAAGATTTAACAAAATAGGACATGCTGTGTTCAGTATAGCATACAGGTCATTTGCCATCCTTCCCATCTGCAGGCAGCATTTACAAACATGGCAGCCGATGGTATACTTCACATCTGACGCATAATTATCTCAATCAAAGACTGTAGTCACCAATTTTAAAGCATTTGAAATAGAATGACATGGGTAACGTATGTTACATGATGAAATCTACGCCCTATGAAAGAAATTATCACACCACAAAAATAAAGCGAGATTGTGTGTTCATATTTCTCAACTACAAACTTGAATATTTGTGTCATGGATTGGTATAAAAATGAAACCTATTCTAAAAACTTTAATTTTCGCGTTTTGCGATTGTCCAATTGTGCCGAAATAGTGGTTTTGGGCCTTGAGTGAGTGAGTGAGTGAGAGAGAGAAAAAGAAGAAGAAGAAAGAATTAAAGAAAGAAAAAAAGCGGGAGAAGAATAGTGTTATATGTAGAGATCTAATTAAAGTTTTAGGGTATTTTAGGTTTGAGGTTTAAACACATAGCTTTGCTGAAATCACTGTGTTGTGTCAGAGCTATTCAACCTCAAAATCCTCAGTCATCTTACATTGAACGTGCATAGGATAACAAAAATTTAAATAAATCGGTCAAGATTGATCCATTTTATACCAGGGATTACTGGAACTTTATTTGCAGTAGGCAAATCTTGTAGTGTTCAAAAGAGGTTGAAGAATTATGCATTTGATTTTATTATGAATCTGAATAAGTGTAACATCTATCAGCTAAGAATGTTCTCTGATGAATTGTGGATCACCTGGTAAAACTCTGTTGAGAGTGATGTAGAATGATAAATGCTGATGGTGTGTGTCATCATGGACCTATTATACATGGACTGTTCACGGCAGTCTTTCTTTGATGTAATGATCGTCACCGACACATGATTATGTGCATCTTCAATGAGTACATTTAGGTGTCTGGACAATAACGATTGTGTGATCATGTATCGTCACTATTAAACAAAAGAATCGTTGCAACTGATTGACAAATTGCCCTACATCGACGTAAATAAGCACTGAATTGATCAGTGTCTTGTAGTAGCCATGATAAAAAATTCATGGGCGTCCATACTCGAGCACGATTTGAACCTCCAACCTCCTGATCACCGGACAGGCGTCATCTCCACTAGACCACCGAGCTTTCGCCCGAAAGCAAGTGTTGGTTCTAATCCTTATAGCATGCAGCGGGTACTGCTTTGTTATTCAAATTCATGATTTTCTTCCGTCGAGATGTTTTCATTGCAACTGATTGACAAATTGCCCTACATCGACGTAAATAAGCACTGAATTGATCAGTGTCTTGTAGTAGCCGTGATAAAAAATTCATGGGCGTACATACTCGAGCAGGATTTGAACCTACGACCTCCTGATCACCGGACCGGCGTCATCTCCACTAGACCACCGAACTTTCGCCCGAAAGCAAGTGTTGGTTCTAATCCTTATAGCATGCAGCGGGTACTGCTTTGTTATTCAAATTCATGATTTTCTTCCGTCGAGATGTTTTCATTGCAACTGATTGACAAATTGCCCTACATCGACGTAAATAAGCACTGAATTGATCAGTGTCTTGTAGTAGCCATGATAAAAAATTCATGGGCGTACATACTCGAGCAGGATTTGAACCTACGACCTCCTGATCACCGGACAGGCGTCATCTCCACTAGACCACCGAGCTTTCGCCCGAAAGCAAGTGTTGGTTCTAATCCTTATAGACCGATTCAATTTCGATGACCTATTCACCTACCGCCGCTAGCGGCGCTATAACGGTCGCCATAACTGGGGGCCAACGGGGGCTTCCAGCGAGCTAGCTACCCAGCGAGTTGCACTTGCAGCTCAGCAGCCTAGCGTACCCATCGCGCATAGTTAGCCGGGCGCGGCCGCTGCGCCGCGGCCGGTGACCGCCGGCGCCGCGCTAATATTGTGATTGTTTACTCACCGTGGAAAAGTCATTCAGCGGCTTTTAATGCTTTTCTTTTGGACAAATTGAGTGATTCAGACATATTGATCTACTTTGAAAGCTTCAAAGGAAGGATCAGGAAAACACATTGTGCAGTTGTTGGGTGCATAAATAACAGAAAAAATGGAAATGGAAGCTGCACGTCAGTGTGTGAAATTCAGACATCGCTGACGCATGATAAATTAAGGCAAAATTAAAGACAATTACTAGTAAGTGAAATACAACGGTATAAAAATGCACAGATTTCGAAACAAACCATGTCTATAATAGATTCTCTATTTAATTAGGTTATCACTGCATATTCGTAAAATATGTTGTTCATCTTAGAAGACAAGTTTAGATCAAGAATTTGATAATTCACTGATTTTTTTTTCTTAAATCCTTGGTGTCCTAACGTTACTTGCCAAAGTTAGAATACACTTCCTGGCTAGACTTTATTATTATGACAAACATTTTACAGCCTACACTACAGCTAAATAAATGTTTCAAGATGCGTTAAGTTCTTATTGTTTTCACTTCTTCAATGTTCAGCACTGAATTGACCATAGGCCTATTCAATTTTGGCCTGGAACTCTGAATTTGACTTTTGATAAAGTGATACTTATAAATATTAAACCATGGATGGTGGCAAACATCCGTTTCATAATCATACTAAGAAAGTATGATTTAAAAAAATCACTTTTGTAGATTATAATATTAGGCGTTAGCGTGATGTTATGCAAGGTTACTTTAAATAAAACAGTAGAAGTTTTGGTTGTAGACATCAAGCGACGTAGTCGTAACTTAAGTTTATATGATATACGGCCTAGAAACGCCTAGATTTATATTCCGTTTGGTTTACTTAGTGAGGCTTGCCTGAAGTTATCGACAACCGAAAATGATAGGATATAGGGTTCTAGAAGTCAATAGGTCTAGGTAGATCTAGTCTGGACTCTTGCCTAGATTTCTAGACAAGATCTAACGTTAGACAGAATACACGTGTTCTACCCTGCCGGCCCGACACTCCCGAGTAAAGGCAAAAGCCTGCCCTAAAAAGGTTAAGTTAACTGATAGCTTGCAATTTATCGCGCCATATCTAGCTCAAGATTCTTATTCATTATTTGTATTTAACTATATCAGTTAACTTGTCAACAGCCTAGGCTTATCAGCAAGACGTCTGCCTGCGCCTAGCAATAGTTCTCCCCAGCGGTTTTTATTCTCTTACACAAATGTGAATATACGTGGCTTACACGCGAGTACCCAAGTCATCGCCAAACTATAGCCAAAGAAATAGAGTCTGCAAACATTCACGGATCGTACCGATATTTACCTTGAAATTCAAGTTTTGGCTACAGCCGTATGTCATCTACCCATTCGCTCAAAGTCGGTATAAGTTGTTTAATTTTATCTATTATTATAATTAGCTAGCGAAAAAAAAAAATGTTAGACTCTAGTTGTCACAAAGCCAGATGCGTCGATCGTTGCCAGCGCCAAAGATAGCTAGCTGGCCGGCTGGCGCCGGGTGGTAAAAGCACTGGCTGCCGCTGGCACCCTTGCCACGCACGCAGGGCGCTTGCCGACCGGGCCTGTTTGGCCCCCAGTTATGGCGTCGCCTTAAGAGGGCGCACTTCCATGAACAGTCGCTTGAATCGGTCTATAGCATGCAGCGGGTACTGCTTTGTTATTCAAATTCATGATTTTCTTCCGTCGAGATGTTTTCATTGCAACTGATTGACAAATTGCCCTACATCGACGTAAATAAGCACTGAATTGATCAATGTCTTGTAGTAGCCATGATAAAAAATTCATGGGCGTACATACTCGAGCAGGATTTGAACCTACGACCTCCTGATCACCGGACAGGCGTCATCTCCACTAGACCACCGAGCTTTCGCCCGAAAGCAAGTGTTGGTTCTAATCCTTATAGCATGCAGTGGGTACTGCTTTGTTATTCAAATTCATGATTTTCTTCCGTCGAGATGTTTTCATTGCAACTGATTGACAAATTGCCCTACATCGACGTAAATAAGCACTGAATTGATCAGTGTCTTGTAGTAGCCATGATAAAAAATTCATGGGCGTACATACTCGAGCAGGATTTGAACCTACGACCTCCTGATCACCGGACAGGCGTCATCTCCACTAGACCACCGAGCTTTCGCCCGAAAGCAAGTGTTGGTTCTAATCCTTATAGCATGCAGCGGGTACTGCTTTGTTATTCAAATTCATGATTTTCTTCCGTCGAGATGTTTTCATTGCAACTGATTGACAAATTGCCCTACATCGACGTAAATAAGCACTGAATTGATCAGTGTCTTGTAGTAGCCATGATAAAAAATTCATGGGCGTACATACTCGAGCAGGATTTGAACCTACGACCTCCTGATCACCGGACAGGCATCATCTCCACTAGACCACCGAGCTTTCGCCCGAAAGCAAGTGTTGGTTCTAATCCTTATAGCATGCAGCGGGTACTGCTTTGTTATTCAAATTCATGATTTTCTTCCGTCGAGATGTTTTCATTGCAACTGATTGACAAATTGCCCTACATCGACGTAAATAAGCACTGAATTGATCAATGTCTTGTAGTAGCCATGATAAAAAATTCATGGGCGTACATACTCGAGCAGGATTTGAACCTACGACCTCCTGATCACCGGACAGGCGTCATCTCCACTAGACCACCGAGCTTTCGCCCGAAAGCAAGTGTTGGTTCTAATCCTTATAGCATGCAGTGGGTACTGCTTTGTTATTCAAATTCATGATTTTCTTCCGTCGAGATGTTTTCATTGCAACTGATTGACAAATTGCCCTACATCGACGTAAATAAGCACTGAATTGATCAGTGTCTTGTAGTAGCCATGATAAAAAATTCATGGGCGTACATACTCGAGCAGGATTTGAACCTACGACCTCCTGATCACCGGACAGGCGTCATCTCCACTAGACCACCGAGCTTTCGCCCGAAAGCAAGTGTTGGTTCTAATCCTTATAGCATGCAGCGGGTACTGCTTTGTTATTCAAATTCATGATTTTCTTCCGTCGAGATGTTTTCATTGCAACTGATTGACAAATTGCCCTACATCGACGTAAATAAGCACTGAATTGATCAGTGTCTTGTAGTAGCCATGATAAAAAATTCATGGGCGTACATACTCGAGCAGGATTTGAACCTACGACCTCCTGATCACCGGACAGGCGTCATCTCCACTAGACCACCGAGCTTTCGCCCGAAAGCAAGTGTTGGTTCTAATCCTTATAGCATGCAGCGGGTACTGCTTTGTTATTCAAATTCATGATTTTCTTCCGTCGAGATGTTTTCATTGCAACTGATTGACAAATTGCCCTACATCGACGTAAATAAGCACTGAATTGATCAGTGTCTTGTAGTAGCCATGATAAAAAATTCATGGGCGTACATACTCGAGCAGGATTTGAACCTACGACCTCCTGATCACCGGACAGGCGTCATCTCCACTAGACCACCGAGCTTTCGCCCGAAAGCAAGTGTTGGTTCTAATCCTTATAGCATGCAGCGGGTACTGCTTTGTTATTCAAATTCATGATTTTCTTCCGTCGAGATGTTTTCATTGCAACTGATTGACAAATTGCCCTACATCGACGTAAATAAGCACTGAATTGATCAGTGTCTTGTAGTAGCCATGATAAAAAATTCATGGGCGTACATACTCGAGCAGGATTTGAACCTACGACCTCCTGATCACCGGACAGGCGTCATCTCCACTAGACCACCGAGCTTTCGCCCGAAAGCAAGTGTTGGTTCTAATCCTTATAGCATGCAGCGGGTACTGCTTTGTTATTCAAATTCATGATTTTCTTCCGTCGAGATGTTTTCATTGCAACTGATTGACAAATTGCCCTACATCGACGTAAATAAGCACTGAATTGATCAGTGTCTTGTAGTAGCCATGATAAAAAATTCATGGGCGTACATACTCGAGCAGGATTTGAACCTACGACCTCCTGATCACCGGACAGGCGTCATCTCCACTAGACCACCGAGCTTTCGCCCGAAAGCAAGTGTTGGTTCTAATCCTTATAGCATGCAGCGGGTACTGCTTTGTTATTCAAATTCATGATTTTCTTCCGTCGAGATGTTTTCATTGCAACTGATTGACAAATTGCCCTACATCGACGTAAATAAGCACTGAATTGATCAGTGTCTTGTAGTAGCCATGATAAAAAATTCATGGGCGTACATACTCGAGCAGGATTTGAACCTACGACCTCCTGATCACCGGACAGGCGTCATCTCCACTAGACCACCGAGCTTTCGCCCGAAAGCAAGTGTTGGTTCTAATCCTTATAGCATGCAGCGGGTACTGCTTTGTTATTCAAATTCATGATTTTCTTCCGTCGAGATGTTTTCATTGCAACTGATTGACAAATTGCCCTACATCGACGTAAATAAGCACTGAATTGATCAGTGTCTTGTAGTAGCCATGATAAAAAATTCATGGGCGTACATACTCGAGCAGGATTTGAACCTACGACCTCCTGATCACCGGACAGGCGTCATCTCCACTAGACCACCGAGCTTTCGCCCGAAAGCAAGTGTTGGTTCTAATCCTTATAGCATGCAGCGGGTACTGCTTTGTTATTCAAATTCATGATTTTCTTCCGTCGAGATGTTTTCATTGCAACTGATTGACAAATTGCCCTACATCGACGTAAATAAGCACTGAATTGATCAGTGTCTTGTAGTAGCCATGATAAAAAATTCATGGGCGTACATACTCGAGCAGGATTTGAACCTACGACCTCCTGATCACCGGACAGGCGTCATCTCCACTAGACCACCGAGCTTTCGCCCGAAAGCAAGTGTTGGTTCTAATCCTTATAGCATGCAGCGGGTACTGCTTTGTTATTCAAATTCATGATTTTCTTCCGTCGAGATGTTTTCATTGCAACTGATTGACAAATTGCCCTACATCGACGTAAATAAGCACTGAATTGATCAGTGTCTTGTAGTAGCCATGATAAAAAATTCATGGGCGTACATACTCGAGCAGGATTTGAACCTACGACCTCCTGATCACCGGACAGGCGTCATCTCCACTAGACCACCGAGCTTTCGCCCGAAAGCAAGTGTTGGTTCTAATCCTTGTAGCATGCAGCGGGTACTGCTTTGTTATTCAAATTCATGATTTTCTTCCGTCGAGATGTTTTCATTGCAACTGATTGACAAATTGCCCTACATCGACGTAAATAAGCACTGAATTGATCAGTGTCTTGTAGTAGCCATGATAAAAAATTCATGGGCGTACATACTCGAGCAGGATTTGAACCTACGACCTCCTGATCACCGGACAGGCGTCATCTCCACTAGACCACCGAGCTTTCGCCCGAAAGCAAGTGTTGGTTCTAATCCTTATAGCATGCAGCGGGTACTGCTTTGTTATTCAAATTCATGATTTTCTTCCGTCGAGATGTTTTCATTGCAACTGATTGACAAATTGCCCTACATCGACGTAAATAAGCACTGAATTGATCAGTGTCTTGTAGTAGCAATGATAAAAAATTCATGGGCGTACATACTCGAGCAGGATTTGAACCTACGACCTCCTGATCACCGGACAGGCGTCATCTCCACTAGACCACCGAGTTTTCGCCCGAAAGCAAGTGTTGGTTCTAATCCTTATAGCATGCAGCGGGTACTGCTTTGTTATTCAAATTCATGATTTTCTTCCGTCGAGATGTTTTCATTGCAACTGATTGACAAATTGCCCTACATCGACGTAAATAAGCACTGAATTGATCAGTGTCTTGTAGTAGCCATGATAAAAAATTCATGGGCGTACATACTCGAGCAGGATTTGAACCTACGACCTCCTGATCACCGGACAGGCGTCATCTCCACTAGACCACCGAGCTTTCGCCCGAAAGCAAGTGTTGGTTCTAATCCTTATAGCATGCAGCGGGTACTGCTTTGTTATTCAAATTCATGATTTTCTTCCGTCGAGATGTTTTCATTGCAACTGATTGACAAATTGCCCTACATCGACGTAAATAAGCACTGAATTGATCAGTGTCTTGTAGTAGCCATGATAAAAAATTCATGGGCGTACATACTCGAGCAGGATTTGAACCTACGACCTCCTGATCACCGGACAGGCGTCATCTCCACTAGACCACCGAGCTTTCGCCCGAAAGCAAGTGTTGGTTCTAATCCTTATAGCATGCAGCGGGTACTGCTTTGTTATTCAAATTCATGATTTTCTTCCGTCGAGATGTTTTCATTGCAACTGATTGACAAATTGCCCTACATCGACGTAAATAAGCACTGAATTGATCAGTGTCTTGTAGTAGCCATGATAAAAAATTCATGGGCGTACATACTCGAGCAGGATTTGAACCTACGACCTCCTGATCACCGGACAGGCGTCATCTCCACTAGACCACCGAGCTTTCGCCCGAAAGCAAGTGTTGGTTCTAATCCTTATAGCATGCAGCGGGTACTGCTTTGTTATTCAAATTCATGATTTTCTTCCGTCGAGATGTTTTCATTGCAACTGATTGACAAATTGCCCTACATCGACGTAAATAAGCACTGAATTGATCAGTGTCTTGTAGTAGCCATGATAAAAAATTCATGGGCGTACATACTCGAGCAGGATTTGAACCTACGACCTCCTGATCACCGGACAGGCGTCATCTCCACTAGACCACCGAGCTTTCGCCCGAAAGCAAGTGTTGGTTCTAATCCTTATAGCATGCAGCGGGTACTGCTTTGTTATTCAAATTCATGATTTTCTTCCGTCGAGATGTTTTCATTGCAACTGATTGACAAATTGCCCTACATCGACGTAAATAAGCACTGAATTGATCAGTGTCTTGTAGTAGCCATGATAAAAAATTCATGGGGGTACATACTCGAGCAGGATTTGAACCTACGACCTCCTGATCACCGGACAGGCGTCATCTCCACTAGACCACCGAGCTTTCGCCCGAAAGCAAGTGTTGGTTCTAATCCTTATAGCATGCAGCGGGTACTGCTTTGTTATTCAAATTCATGATTTTCTTCCGTCGAGATGTTTTCATTGCAACTGATTGACAAATTGCCCTACATCGACGTAAATAAGCACTGAATTGATCAGTGTCTTGTAGTAGCCATGATAAAAAATTCATGGGCGTACATACTCGAGCAGGATTTGAACCTACGACCTCCTGATCACCGGACAGGCGTCATCTCCACTAGACCACCGAGCTTTCGCCCGAAAGCAAGTGCTGGTTCTAATCCTTATAGCATGCAGCGGGTACTGCTTTGTTATTCAAATTCATGATTTTCTTCCGTCGAGATGTTTTCATTGCAACTGATTGACAAATTGCCCTACATCGACGTAAATAAGCACTGAATTGATCAGTGTCTTGTAGTAGCCATGATAAAAAATTCATGGGCGTACATACTCGAGCAGGATTTGAACCTACGACCTCCTGATCACCGGACAGGCGTCATCTCCACTAGACCACCGAGCTTTCGCCCGAAAGCAAGTGTTGGTTCTAATCCTTATAGCATGCAGCGGGTACTGCTTTGTTACAGTATTCAAATTCATGATTTTCTTCCGTCGAGATGTTTTCATTGCAACTGATTGACAAATTGCCCTACATCGACGTAAACAAGCACTGAATTGATCAGTGTCTTGTAGTAGCCATGATAAAAAATTCATGGGCGTACATACTCGAGCAGGATTTGAACCTACGACCTCCTGATCACCGGACAGGCGTCATCTCCACTAGACCACCGAGCTTTTGCCCGAGAGCAAGTGTTGGTTCTAATCCTTATAGCATGCAGCGGGTACTGCTTTGTCATTCAAATTCATGATTTTCTTCCGTCGAGATGTTTTCATTGCAACTGATTGACAAATTGCCCTACATCGACGTAAATAAGCACTGAATTGATCAGTGTCTTGTAGTAGCCATGATAAAAAATTCATGGGCGTACATACTCGAGCAGGATTTGAACCTACGACCTCCTGATCACCGGACAGGCGTCATCTCCACTAGACCACCGAGCTTTCGCCCGAAAGCAAGTGCTGGTTCTAATCCTTATAGCATGCAGCGGGTACTGCTTTGTTATTCAAATTCATGATTTTCTTCCGTCGAGATGTTTTCATTGCAACTGATTGACAAATTGCCCTACATCGACGTAAATAAGCACTGAATTGATCAGTGTCTTGTAGTAGCCATGATAAAAAATTCATGGGCGTACATACTCGAGCAGGATTTGAACCTACGACCTCCTGATCACCGGACAGGCGTCATCTCCACTAGACCACCGAGCTTTCGCCCGAAAGCAAGTGTTGGTTCTAATCCTTATAGCATGCAGCGGGTACTGCTTTGTTATTCAAATTCATGATTTTCTTCCGTCGAGATGTTTTCATTGCAACTGATTGACAAATTGCCCTACATCGACGTAAATAAGCACTGAATTGATCAGTGTCTTGTAGTAGCCATGATAAAAAATTCATGGGCGTACATACTCGAGCAGGATTTGAACCTACGACCTCCTGATCACCGGACAGGCGTCATCTCCACTAGACCACCGAGCTTTCGCCCGAAAGCAAGTGTTGGTTCTAATCCTTATAGCATGCAGCGGGTACTGCTTTTGTTGTAAGCCGGCTCAATGGTGACGCTGACAGTCTCCAGTTGGCGTTGCATAGATTTTATTAGGAAACCAAAACAGCCCCTATAAAGGGTAAACAAGCATAAATAATTGTCAAACTTTACAATTATTTATAACAGTGACTATTTCACAAATGAAATGATTTCAACCAGTCTCTCACTTTGCAATAAATATAAATTTCATATATCATTAGCTCAATATTTTGATTTCATACAATAATTCACGTTTAACAGCAATTCCAGTTTGACTTAGTAAAGAAGTAGTAGTAGAAGAAGAAAAAGGAGAAGGAGAAAAAGAAGAAGAATCATAATAATATTATATCGAAAGGGTTTTACTCACCAGTCTGTCGATATAATGATTATGTTACCAGTAAACTCCGGGTTCCCGCAGCTATCGTGTACGTAGTGCTTGTATCACAAAATATGTACCGAGACGCTCACAAGAAGTACATCTAAATGTCTCTCAAGTAGATATAAAAATGAATTGAATCTGCGTCTCTGTGTCCTTGTGTATTCTCATTAAAAATAAAAGTTGCGTTGTGCCCATGCCAACGACGCCAACCGCACACAGCTGCGTCATTGGCATGGTCACAACGCGCCCTAACGCACTGACGCAACAATAGCGCTTTGTCCCGTTTACCACAAACTTCCCCGCGATTATATAACACAACCCATGTGTTATATAATCTCGATCACGTCATATCATTTTCATATCATACATAATAATACATAACAAAAAAAAATTCCCCGCTCTTAATGTCAAGTCATTAGAGCAATTCCATATAGAGCAGAACAGTGAATGATTACAAAAATAATATATTCCAGAAAAGTGTGTGTTCCCCGCTTTCCGGCCAAATATATACAAACGAGGGAATACAACAAAATTCAGCTTACAAGAAGTCTGCCAAAAGCTGCTGCTGGAACCTCTTACAAATTAATAGTATTTAAATCATTAACACTTAACACTCATATTTGGATACTTTGTACAAAAGTGAGGTCAAATTTGTCAGAATAAACAAAACACACGCAAGTGCCATATAAGTTCCCTGCCAAAAGAATAATACATCAATATATTACAATTTTCTTCAGTTCGACTTACAATGTAAAGCTCAGTCATTCTACATTGTCAGTTATATACAGATTCTCCGAGAAAATGATGCATAAAAGCCCAGAATTACGTCAACCATGCCGTAACAGAACAACATAACATGTTCTGCGTCGTATATAAAACCATATATCAATGTCTATGTGAGTAATTCGAATTTATATCGAAACACAATATACAGAGTCTAATATACATGCCTATCATAAATAATTTCATGAAAACTATTGTATAATGGCAACCACAGCTATGTTTACATCTATGTGTCTTATACATCAAACTTCGGCATATCATACAGACATGGTATAATATATGCAAACAAAAATGATAAAGTATACATCGACGGCAGTGAGACTGCAATCCAAATCCGAAATTCCAAGTTATGAATAATACATTCATGTCTATTGATGATATATTATATTCATATAACCACCACCTTCCCCGCTATTTTCATTACACGACTCGTGTAATGTAAAAATCTCATGACTGAAATTTAACTCCGATGACTGCTAACTTAGAAAATAGAATATACAGTCATAAAATATAGCCCACAATAACCAACAAAATGATAATGTGAACATACAGCTACTTCATTCATAACATAGCTATATACACGAATTCATTGTGTGATCTCCTTATGAAGGCTGCACTGATCTTGGGAGATGGAATGGGTTTCTGTGTTTACCCTTGGTGGATCTATTTGATCTGCGCAAGGGAATGGTTTGATCATTTCCATTTTGGGTTATCCAGTACCATAGGTCATGTGCATGTTCCAACATCTTCGAACGCAGACACTTTGGGATAAGTAGCTGTCTGTAAGGACCTGTATCTTGATCTGTCACTTGACGATACAGTACTCCTTGGTGTGCAGTTAGCTTGTGGAACTGTTTCAACCATCCCTTTACTTCTGTGGATGGGGATGGTATTGCATCACCTGGTTTCCAACCAGTCTCCCAGCATTTCCAAACAATTCCAAGGCACTCATCCTCTCTCTGCATAGTAGCTAACTGTTCATGTGTGTATGAGGGAAACACGGCCGAAGGAGTTGAGGGGGGTTCGATTGGTGCATCATCTAGGCTATTGATCTGGAGTTCAGCGGGAAGGATGCTACAATTCACTACAGCTCCTATAGATGCTTTGACCTCATCGTCATTCGCTGGACATCGACTTAATGCATCTGCACAGGTGTTGAGTCGACCTGGTTTGTACTGAATCCGGATATTGAATGGTGCTAATTGTGCTACCCATCTCTGTTCAGTTGCTCCAAGTTGTGCGGTCTGTAAGTGTACCAAGGGATTGTTATCAGTCAAGACTGTGCACTTAGCGTATTGAAGATATCCTTTGAACTTTTCTGTCACTGCCCACTTCAGTGCTAGGAGTTCAATCTTGAAGCTTGAAAAGTCAGGATACCTCCGTTCTGCACCGCGTAAACCTCTGCTAGCGTATGCAACTGGATGCAACTTTCCATCCTCGTCGGATTGTAAGAGGCATGCTCCGAGTCCTTTGAGTGACGCATCCACTTCTACAAAGAACTCTTTGTCGAACTGTGGGTAAACAAGTACAGGTGGGGAAGACAACGCGTCTTTCAGGGCTTGAAAGGAACGTTCGGCTTCATCTGTCCATTGGAAAGTGGTAGCCAGCGGTGCCTCACCAAGGTCAGGAGCTTGCCTTTTGTTGATTTTACGTCGAGATGTCTGTTTCCCCACACACTGATGAAGTGGTGCTGCTATCTCTGCAAAACGAGGTACAAATCGCCTGTAATATGAAGCAAGTCCTAGAAATGAACTAAGCTCGTTACTTGACTTTGGTGTTGGCCAACTCTTGACACGTGCGATTTTGTCAGGATTAGCTGCTATGCCATCAGCACTCACTATGTGGCCAAGGTGTTCAATTTCTGACTGGAGCAACTTGCACTTCTTTCCCTTCAGCTTGAGCCCGTGTTTGATCAAACGCTGGAATACTTCATTCAGTGTGGCAACATGTTCTTCTAGTGTCTTGGAGAACACCAAAACATCATCCAAATACAAGATTAATCGTTGTAGATTCATGTCACCAAATATCTGTGCCATGACGCGTTGGAATGTTCCTGGACTGTTGCACAATCCCTGTGGGAGGCGTAGAAACTCGTAGAGTCCCCACGGGACACGGAAAGCTGTGAAAGGGATTGACTCTTCTTTCATTGCCAGCTGGAAGTAACCATGTGATAAGTCCATGGATGTGAAATACTTGGCTCCTGACATGGCTTCCAGACTCTCTTCAATCTTGGGGAGGGGAAATGAGTCCTTGATCGTGATGGCATTCAGTTGTCTATAGTCAATACATAATCTGAGTGCTCCTGTTTTCTTCCGAACTAGCACGACCGGGCTAGCATATGGACTGGCTGATGGGCGAATTATTTTCCTGTCCAGTAGATCTTGTAAGAGGGTTTTTACCTCTTCCATCTGGTGAGGATGTATTCTCCTATATGGCAGTCTGATATTCTTACCATCAGTTACCTTGATTTCATGCGGTATCAGATTGCAGTATCCCAAGTCATAGTCATCAGAAGAAAAAGCTTCTCTATTGTTATGCAACATTTCCGCCACCATACATGCTTCATCATACTTCAATGAATCCAGACAGACTCCATCTGGCAAATCTATAGTCGAACCATCAGCAAATACAAACTTCCCCGCATGGCTTTCCTTTTCCTCACCAGATGTAGGTGGCAAATTTTTGTCTCTTCCATGTTCAAAGACAACTTCTTCTGAAGTATCATGTGATTCCATGTCATTTTCCACAAAGACTTCGGATACATTTACTTCAATAGTCTCATCATTTGAGCGAGTGATTACCTCTTCTTTTGCATCAAGTTCTACGGCGGTTGACAGGATGGTATGTGGCTCAAGTATTACCTCATTTTCCTCATTGTTAACTACCAGTATGTCCATTGGCAGTTTTCCCGATACACATCCTTCGACAGTCTGTAGAGATGGATGCTTACAGTGTTCCGAAGATCCCACCAACCACAATTTATCCGGTTCAACTTCCGAGTTACTACGAAGACAGCATCGCAGGGTCCTAATTGACATGGGAGGAATAACCTCTAGTGTTTCTCCAGTAACAACATCCATCCTTTTTGTTCCATTTTGAGTCCCTCTTTTATTCTTCTGTGGCATCATCAGGCTCTGAATGGTTATGCTCAAATCGTCATCTCTGTCTTCTTTACCAAGAAGTACTCGAAGAGCGTTACATCCTAATAAAATAGGATAATCTTCCTGTCTTGTTCCGGTTATGATCTGTTGATCTACAATGAGAAATCCAACCATGGCTTTATGTTCTCCAACTTTCACCGGAGCCTTGACGTATCCTTCAACTGGAATTCCACGTCCTTCCACGCCAACAATCTTAACGGAGGACTCTAACTTTCCAATTGGTCCTAACGTCTCCAGCCTTGACTGATCTGCATTGGAATAAGGGAAGCCTCTGCGCCTGTGTCCAGTATGCAACCAATACTTACATCACCTATCTCCGCCACTGTCCTTGGACTTGGAGATATCAACAATTCTTGTAAAGTATTGGGCCTGTGTTCATCTTGGCGACTCAAATCAATGTTCCCTGTATCAACATGTACATTGTTCATATTTGCCATGGGCCTTGCGTCAGCACTCTCTGTCGTTTTGCCCGCAACGACAGAGAAATCTAGTTTCCCGAAGTATATCTTGCACCCGGAGTAGAAGACCCTGATTCTGACTGATTTGCCATTTCAGGACACGAACTCTTGTAGTGGCCAGTCTGTTTACACTTATAACAGACCACCTCAGACAATGGTTTGCATCTTGGTCTGTTTGACTTCAAGCCTTGTACCATAGAGCGGAGTCCCGACATTTCATCTCTCATGTGGGTAACTTCTTGGATAAGATGTCGTTGCTGGTCTAACACGTCAGACAACTTTGGAAGCGATGAAACGGCACATTCCTCGACGACTGTCTCTCTTACACGAACTCGTCTGGCTTCCGGTTCCTGTCTTTCTTGGAAAAGGAGCAGAGCCTCTCTTCTCATGTCATCGAAGGTCGCTCTCTCGTTCGCAAGGTATATTCGACGGAGTTCTCGCCTCACCCACACCTCTTTTGCTCCTTGAACGAATTGTTCACAGAGAGATTTATCTCTCAGCTGTTTGAGCGCAACTGATTCTTCCTGCGTTACCGCTGCGTTCTCCATCCTCGAGTACAGCTTCTTGAGTGCGCGACTGAAATCTGCCAACGTTTCCGCTTCCTGTTGTGTACGACTATGAAAGATAGTACTGAGGGAGTGTGAGCTTTCCTGATGGCCGAAACACAACCGCAGAGCCTCTTTCATCTCCTTGATTTTCCCTTTTGCGCTTTCCGGCAGACATGCGATCTCCTCTTTTGCCGCGCCAGTCAAATGATCGACGAATACTTTCGCTTTCTCCCCTTCACTTAAGCCCAAACCACTCGTTGCGTCATCAAATTCCTCTAGCCATTCATTGAGAGAGATATCACCATTTCTTTGTGGGTTCCCCTTGAATTTTGCCAAACGACCAGGTGGCAGAATTGCTTTGTTATTCAAATTCATGATTTTCTTCCGTCGAGATGTTTTCATTGCAACTGATTGACAAATTGCCCTACATCGACGTAAATAAGCACTGAATTGATCAGTGTCTTGTAGTAGCCATGATAAAAAATTCATGGGCGTACATACTCGAGCAGGATTTGAACCTACGACCTCCTGATCACCGGACAGGCGTCATCTCCACTAGACCACCGAGCTTTCGCCCGAAAGCAAGTGTTGGTTCTAATCCTTATAGCATGCAGCGGGTACTGCTTTGTTATTCAAATTCATGATTTTCTTCCGTCGAGATGTTTTCATTGCAACTGATTGACAAATTGCCCTACATCGACGTAAATAAGCACTGAATTGATCAGTGTCTTGTAGTAGCCATGATAAAAAATTCATGGGCGTACATACTCGAGCAGGATTTGAACCTACGACCTCCTGATCACCGGACAGGCGTCATCTCCACTAGACCACCGAGCTTTCGCCCGAAAGCAAGTGTTGGTTCTAATCCTTATAGCATGCAGCGGGTACTGCTTTGTTATTCAAATTCATGATTTTCTTCCGTCGAGATGTTTTCATTGCAACCAAGGGCGTACCGAGGGGGGGGGGTGTTTTGGGTGTTCAAACACCCCCCTTTGCCAAAAGGGGGGTGTTTGAGGTGTTCAAACACCTCCCTTGGGCAAAAGGGAGGTGTTTGAGCTGTTCAACACCCCTCTTCAGCAATGTTTAGATGTTGACAAATGAAACAAAAGCTGTCTTTACCGCTTTTATTTCCGTTTTGAATTCCGCCTTTCCTTTCTTTTGCGTTCATTTTTTTTTCTCTCTCTCTTCCTTGTTTTATCTTAATGTTTGTGTGGACGATGACTCATTATGGAGTTACAAATATACGCACTAAAGAACTCGTGTACAGTACGTGTTAATACTACGTTACCGCACCGCGCGCGAAGCTGACGCGCAAACAGTAGACATTCCCGATCCCTGCTTTGCTTTCTGACCGAATCGCGGAGATACACGTACATTGCGCATAATGTTCAGCGTTTACCGGTATTATACCGTACGCGGTACCGTAAATTGTATATGATGCATAATATTATGTGTGTACAATGCATGCTGCGCTGCAGCCTATTATAGGCACATTGCATGCTAAGTTAGTGGTATCAACTACCAACAGTGGCCATGGTGGCGTATCTAGGGGGGGGGGGGGGCAAGGGGGGCACGTTAAAAAAAACGAGAAAAAGAAGAAGAAGAAAAAAACCGACGAAGAAAAAGAAGAAGAAGAAAAAACCCTCGCGCGGACGGGGGGAAGGAGAATGGGGGGGGGGGTGGGGTGGGGTGGGGGGGGGGCAGAAAACCAAATCAAACAAGATGAAAACAAAACATTAATCCCATGTTTTGCTCGCTGCGCCCGCTCGCCAAAATTTATCAAAAAAAAATAAGAAGAATAAAACGTAATGATGACGTGGAAATATAAAAATTTCGGCTCACTCACTCGTAGTAATTTAGAGTATTTTTCCAAGTCCTTAGTTTGTTGGCATAAATCTTAATCTATGAAGCCGTCACTATATCTTGATTAGAATTGTAAGATTTAAACCAGAAAATGACAAGAATTCCATGTTTTGCAAGGTGAAATACAAAAATTGTCGGCTCGCTCGCTGCGCTCGCTCGCCAAAATTTATCAAAATTTATCAGATCTTATATCACCCTCAAAAAAAAAAACCTTTTAAGTGCTCGAAAAGCATATCAAGTGGACTTTTTTAAAGTCCCTACCGGGATGGGATTGGACACTGCTGGTGTAAATCGTTATCTATAAGACCGTCACTATATCTTGACTAGAATTGTCATTCGAAGATTTAATAACCAAAAATGACAAGAATTTCATGTTTTGTAAGCTGAAATACAAAAATTTTCGGCTCGCTCGCTGCACTCGCTCGCCCAAATTCTTCAATATCTATTACATTTAAATCACCCTCAAAAGACCCCTTCTAAGTGCTTGAAAAAGCATATCATGTGGACTTTTGTTAAGTCCCTACCGGGATGGGGTTGGACACTGTTGGTATAAATCGTTATCAATAAGGCCGTCACTATAGTTAGAATTGTAATTCGAAGATTTAATAACCAAAAATGACAAGAATTCCATGTTATGTATAAAGCTGAAATATAAAAATTTTCGGCTAGCTTGCTGCGCTCGCTCGCCAAAATATATCAAAATTTAGGGTTGCCTATTACATTTAAATCACCCTCAAAAGACCCCTCTTAAGTGCTTCAAAAAGCATATCATGAGGACTTTTTTTAAGTCCCTACCGGGATGGGGTTGGGGTTGAACACTTTTTCAGAAATTAGGGGCGCAATTTTCGCGCTTGCCCCGGGCGCCGTTTTCCCTAGATACGCCACTGACTACCAAGTACAGTCAGTATAGTAGCCTACTGGAAGCAGCAAGCTCTGGAAGCTCTGGGAGTAGCAAGTTACTTGCTACTCAATGTAATTAATAATAGCACATGGACTTGGTAATCTTTAGTAATAGTAGATATGAATTTTTTCAATGACTGAAAGTTAAAACTGAAAGATAACTGAGTGTGAGTCTACAAATTGTGGTTGGATGACTTTATTGCGCCTAAAATTCACTAGATATCTAGGTCTAGGAACATTGGCGTAACTACGGGGGACATGGAGGGCACGTGCCCCCCCCCCCCCCAATTCGCTGGTTAAAAAAAAGAAAAAATAAGAAAAAAAGAAAAAACAAGGGAAAAAAAGAAAAAAAAACCTACGAAAATGGTAATTCAAGGGTTAGTAAACTGCTTTTGAAATCGACATGAAAGAATGATCAAGAAAAAAAGATATTTTTCTAAGATTTCTTTTAACCATAACAAAGAGGTATAACATTGTTCAAAATTGTTCAGAATATCGGAATGGCAAAAAGAGTCGCTGCAATGTTGCGCAATGTGATGTTTGATAGGTTGTACACATTAATGCTATCAAAACTTGATCATTGATTATGCAGTGTTGCTATACATACTAGTCTATATTAAAATGCCTTGCATTGCCAATAATAAGACTTGACCTAGGCTATTTCCTAACTTTTCCATCTATATGAAACACACACACTCACGAACACAAACAAATTAGGGGATGCTCTATATAAAGTACAGATTTTGGACATCCTTCTCCCGCTTGGTCACTTCGACGCCCCCTCGCTGGTCATACCTCCCCCAATCATGAACATAAACCGACACCCTTGACTACCAGCGGCGGATCCAGGGGGCGCACCGGGCGCCCCCTCCCTCCAATGCGAAAAAAATATATACATGTAGCTACAAACGACAGTTTTTGGACGGTAAAATGTCAAAAATTTTTGAGCTCGCTCGCCTCGCTCGCTCGCATTTAACCGTTATATGCCATTCTCCTGGTGTTACTGCCAGTAATTGCCAGCAGTTGCGCCCGGTGCGCCCCCCCCCCCCCCCCCGAATTTCCACAGCCAAAAAATATAGCTACAAACGGCAGTTTGGGGACTGTAAAATGTCAAAATTTTCAAGCTCGCTCGCTTCGCTCGCTCGCATTTAATCGTTATGCAATTCTCCTGATGTTGCTGTCAGTAATTGCCAGCAGTAATTACGCCCGGTGCGCCCCCTCCCCTTAACTTCCAAAGCGAAAAAAATATAGCTACAAACGGCAGTTTGGGGACTGTAAAATGTCAAAATTTTCAAGCTCGCTCGCTTCGCTCGCTCGCATTTAATCGTTATGCAATTCTCCTGATGTTACTGTCAGTAATTGCCAGCAGTTGCGCCCGGTGCGCCCCCTCCCCTTAATTTCCAAAGCGAAAAAATATAGCTACAAACGGCAGTTTGGGGACTGTAAAATGTCACAATTTTCAAGCTCGCTCGCTTCGCTCGCTCGCATTTAATCGTTATGCAATTCTCCTGATGTTGCTGTCAGTAATTGCCAGCAGTTGCGCCCGGTGCGCCCCCTCCCCTTAATTTCCAAAGCGAAAAAATATAGCTACAAACGGCAGTTTGGGGACTGTACAATGTCAAAATTTTCAAGCTCGCTCGCTTCGCTCGCTCGCATTTAATCGTTATGCAATTCTCCTGATGTTGCTGTCAGTAATTGCCAGCAGTAATTACGCCCGGTGCGCCCCCTCCCCTTAATTTCCAAAGCGAAAAAATATAGCTACAAACGGCAGTTTGGGGACTGTAAAATGTCAAAATTTTCAAGTTCGCTCGCTTCGTTCGCTCGCATTTAATCGTTATGCAATTCTTCTGATGTTGCTGTCAATAATTGCCAGTAGTTGCGCCCGGTGCGCCCCCTCCCCTTAATTTCCAAAGCGAAAAAATATAGCTACAAACGGCAGTTTGGGGACTGTAAAATGTCAAAATTTTCAAGCTCGCTCGCTTCGCTCGCTCGCGTTTAATCGTTATGCAATTCTCCTGATGTTGCTGTCAGTAATTGCCAGCAGTTGCGCCCGGTGCGCCCCCTCCCCTTAATTTCCAAAGCGAAAAAATATAGCTACAAACGGCAGTTTTGGGACTGTAAAATGTCACAATTTTCAAGCTCGCTCGCTTCGCTCGCTCGCATTTAATCGTTATGCAATTCTCCTGATGTTGCTGTCAGTAATTGCCAGCAGTAATTACGCCCGGTGCGCCCCCTCCCCTTAATTTCCAAAGCGAAAAAATATAGCTACAAACGGCAGTTTTGGGACTGTAAAATGTCAAAATTTTCAAGTTCGCTCGCTTCGTTCGCTCGCATTTAATCGTTATGCAATTCTTCTGATGTTGCTGTCAATAATTGCCAGTAGTTGCGCCCGGTGCGCCCCCTCCCCTTAATTTCCAAAGCGAAAAAATATAGCTACAAACGGCAGTTTGGGGACTGTAAAATGTCACAATTTTCAAGCTCGCTCGCTTCGCTCGCTCGCATTTAATCGTTATGCAATTCTCCTGATGTTGCTGTCAGTAATTGCCAGCAGTTGCGCCCGGTGTGCCCCCTCCACTTAATTTCCAAAGCGAAAAAATATAGCTACAAACGGCAGTTTGGGGACTGTAAAATGTCAAAATTTTCAAGCTCGCTCGCTTCGCTCGCTCGCATTTAATCGTTATGCAATTCTCCTGATGTTGCTGTCAGTAATTGCCAGCAGTTGCGCCCGGTGCGCCCCCTCCCCTTAATTTCCAAAGCGAAAAAATATAGCTACAAACGGCAGTTTGGTGACTGTAAAATGTCAAAATTTTCAAGCTCGCTCGCTTCGCTCGCTCGCATTTAATCGTTATGCAATTCTCCTGATGTTGCTGTCAGTAATTGCCAGCAGTTGCGCCCGGTGCGCCCCCTCCCCTTAATTTCCAAAGCGAAAAAATATAGCTACAAACGGCAGTTTTGGGACTGTAAAATGTCACAATTTTCAAGCTCGCTCGCTTCGCTCGCTCGCATTTAATCGTTATGCAATTCTCCTGATGTTGCTGTCAGTAATTGCCAGCAGTAATTACGCCCGGTGCGCCCCCTCCCCTTAATTTCCAAAGCGAAAAAATATAGCTACAAACGGCAGTTTTGGGACTGTAAAATGTCAAAATTTTCAAGCTCGCTCGCTTCGCTCGCTCGCATTTAATCGTTATGCAATTCTCCTGATGTTGCTGTCAGTAATTGCCAGCAGTTGCGCCCGGTGCGCCCCCTCCACTTAATTTCCAAAGCGAAAAAATATAGCTACAAACGGCAGTTTTGGGACTGTAAAATGTCACAATTTTCAAGCTCGCTTGCTTCGCTCGCTCGCATTTAATCGTTAAGCATTCTCCTGATGTTGCTGTCAACAATTGCCAGCAGTTGCGCCCGGTGCGCCCCCTCCCCTTAATTTCCAAAGCGAAAAAATATAGCTACAAACGGCAGTTTGGGGACTGTAAAATGTCAAAATTTTCAAGCTCGCTCGCTTCGCTCGTATTTAATCGTTATGCAATTCTCCTGATGTTGCTGTCAATAATTGCCAGCAGTTGCGCCCGGTGCGCCCCCTCCCCTTAATTTCCAAGCGAAAAAATATAGCTACAAACGGCAGTTTTGGGACTGTAAAATGTCAAAATTTTCAAGCTCGCTCGCATTTAATCGTTATGCATTCTTCTGATGTTGCTGTCAATAATTGCCAGCAGTTGCGCCCGGTGCGCCCCCTCCCCTTAATTTCCAAAGCGAAAAAATATAGCTACAAACGGCAGTTTGGTGACTGTAAAATGTCAAAATTATCAAGCTCGCTCGCTTCGCTCGCTCGCATTTAATCGTTATGCAATTCTCCTGATGTTGCTGTCAGTAATTGCCAGCAGTAATTACGCCCGGTGCGCCCCCTCCCCTTAACTTCCAAAGCGAAAAAAATATAGCTACAAACGGCAGTTTGGGGACTGTAAAATGTCAAAATTTTCAAGCTCGCTCGCTTCGCTCGCTCGCATTTAATCGTTATGCAATTCTCCTGATGTTACTGTCAGTAATTGCCAGCAGTTGCGCCCGGTGCGCCCCCTCCCTTAATTTCCAAAGCGAAAAAATATAGCTACAAACGGCAGTTTGGGGACTGTAAAATGTCAAAATTTTCAAGCTCGCTCGCTTCGCTCGCTCGCATTTAATCGTTATGCAATTCTCCTGATGTTGCTGTCAGTAATTGCCAGCAGTAATTACGCCCGGTGCGCCCCCTCCCCTTAACTTCCAAAGCGAAAAAAATATAGCTACAAACGGCAGTTTGGGGACTGTAAAATGTCAAAATTTTCAAGCTCGCTCGCTTCGCTCGCTCGCATTTAATCGTTATGCAATTCTCCTGATGTTACTGTCAGTAATTGCCAGCAGTTGCGCCCGGTGCGCCCCCTCCCCTTAATTTCCAAAGCGAAAAAATATAGCTACAAACGGCAGTTTGGGGACTGTAAAATGTCACAATTTTCAAGCTCGCTCGCTTCGCTCGCTCGCATTTAATCGTTATGCAATTCTCCTGATGTTGCTGTCAGTAATTGCCAGCAGTTGCGCCCGGTGCGCCCCCTCCCCTTAATTTCCAAAGCGAAAAAATATAGCTACAAACGGCAGTTTGGGGACTGTACAATGTCAAAATTTTCAAGCTCGCTCGCTTCGCTCGCTCGCATTTAATCGTTATGCAATTCTCCTGATGTTGCTGTCAGTAATTGCCAGCAGTAATTACGCCCGGTGCGCCCCCCTCCCCTTAATTTCCAAAGCGAAAAAATATAGCTACAAACGGCAGTTTGGGGACTGTAAAATGTCAAAATTTTCAAGTTCGCTCGCTTCGTTCGCTCGCATTTAATCGTTATGCAATTCTTCTGATGTTGCTGTCAATAATTGCCAGTAGTTGCGCCCGGTGCGCCCCCTCCCCTTAATTTCCAAAGCGAAAAAATATAGCTACAAACGGCAGTTTGGGGACTGTAAAATGTCAAAATTTTCAAGCTCGCTCGCTTCGCTCGCTCGCATTTAATCGTTATGCAATTCTCCTGATGTTGCTGTCAGTAATTGCCAGCAGTTGCGCCCGGTGCGCCCCCTCCCCTTAATTTCCAAAGCGAAAAAATATAGCTACAAACGGCAGTTTTGGGACTGTAAAATGTCACAATTTTCAAGCTCGCTCGCTTCGCTCGCTCGCATTTAATCGTTATGCAATTCTCCTGATGTTGCTGTCAGTAATTGCCAGCAGTAATTACGCCCGGTGCGCCCCCTCCCCTTAATTTCCAAAGCGAAAAAATATAGCTACAAACGGCAGTTTTGGGACTGTAAAATGTCAAAATTTTCAAGTTCGCTCGCTTCGTTCGCTCGCATTTAATCGTTATGCAATTCTTCTGATGTTGCTGTCAATAATTGCCAGTAGTTGCGCCCGGTGCGCCCCCTCCCCTTAATTTCCAAAGCGAAAAAATATAGCTACAAACGGCAGTTTGGGGACTGTAAAATGTCACAATTTTCAAGCTCGCTCGCTTCGCTCGCTCGCATTTAATCGTTATGCAATTCTCCTGATGTTGCTGTCAGTAATTGCCAGCAGTTGCGCCCGGTGTGCCCCCTCCACTTAATTTCCAAAGCGAAAAAATATAGCTACAAACGGCAGTTTGGGGACTGTAAAATGTCAAAATTTTCAAGCTCGCTCGCTTCGCTCGCTCGCATTTAATCGTTATGCAATTCTCCTGATGTTGCTGTCAGTAATTGCCAGCAGTTGCGCCCGGTGCGCCCCCTCTCCTTAATTTCCAAAGCGAAAAAATATAGCTACAAACGGCAGTTTGGTGACTGTAAAATGTCAAAATTTTCAAGCTCGCTCGCTTCGCTCGCTCGCATTTAATCGTTATGCAATTCTCCTGATGTTGCTGTCAGTAATTGCCAGCAGTTGCGCCCGGTGCGCCCCCTCCCCTTAATTTCCAAAGCGAAAAAATATAGCTACAAACGGCAGTTTTGGGACTGTAAAATGTCACAATTTTCAAGCTCGCTCGCTTCGCTCGCTCGCATTTAATCGTTATGCAATTCTCCTGATGTTGCTGTCAGTAATTGCCAGCAGTAATTACGCCCGGTGCGCCCCCTCCCCTTAATTTCCAAAGCGAAAAAATATAGCTACAAACGGCAGTTTTGGGACTGTAAAATGTCAAAATTTTCAAGCTCGCTCGCTTCGCTCGCTCGCATTTAATCGTTATGCAATTCTCCTGATGTTGCTGTCAGTAATTGCCAGCAGTTGCGCCCGGTGCGCCCCCTCCACTTAATTTCCAAAGCGAAAAAATATAGCTACAAACGGCAGTTTTGGGACTGTAAAATGTCACAATTTTCAAGCTCGCTTGCTTCGCTCGCTCGCATTTAATCGTTAAGCATTCTCCTGATGTTGCTGTCAACAATTGCCAGCAGTTGCGCCCGGTGCGCCCCCTCCCCTTAATTTCCAAAGCGAAAAAATATAGCTACAAACGGCAGTTTGGGGACTGTAAAATGTCAAAATTTTCAAGCTCGCTCGCTTCGCTCGTATTTAATCGTTATGCAATTCTCCTGATGTTGCTGTCAATAATTGCCAGCAGTTGCGCCCGGTGCGCCCCCTCCCCTTAATTTCCAAGCGAAAAAATATAGCTACAAACGGCAGTTTTGGGACTGTAAAATGTCAAAATTTTCAAGCTCGCTCGCATTTAATCGTTATGCATTCTTCTGATGTTGCTGTCAATAATTGCCAGCAGTTGCGCCCGGTGCGCCCCCTCCCCTTAATTTCCAAAGCGAAAAAATATAGCTACAAACGGCAGTTTGGTGACTGTAAAATGTCAAAATTATCAAGCTCGCTCGCTTCGCTCGCTCGCATTTAATCGTTATGCAATTCTCCTGATGTTGCTGTCAGTAATTGCCAGCAGTAATTACGCCCGGTGCGCCCCCTCCCCTTAACTTCCAAAGCGAAAAAAATATAGCTACAAACGGCAGTTTGGGGACTGTAAAATGTCAAAATTTTCAAGCTCGCTCGCTTCGCTCGCTCGCATTTAATCGTTATGCAATTCTCCTGATGTTACTGTCAGTAATTGCCAGCAGTTGCGCCCGGTGCGCCCCCTCCCCTTAATTTCCAAAGCGAAAAAATATAGCTACAAACGGCAGTTTGGGGACTGTAAAATGTCACAATTTTCAAGCTCGCTCGCTTCGCTCGCTCGCATTTAATCGTTATGCAATTCTCCTGATGTTGCTGTCAGTAATTGCCAGCAGTTGCGCCCGGTGCGCCCCCTCCCCTTAATTTCCAAAGCGAAAAAATATAGCTACAAACGGCAGTTTGGGGACTGTACAATGTCAAAATTTTCAAGCTCGCTCGCTTCGCTCGCTCGCATTTAATCGTTATGCAATTCTCCTGATGTTGCTGTCAGTAATTGCCAGCAGTAATTACGCCCGGTGCGCCCCCTCCCCTTAATTTCCAAAGCGAAAAAATATAGCTACAAACGGCAGTTTGGGGACTGTAAAATGTCAAAATTTTCAAGTTCGCTCGCTTCGTTCGCTCGCATTTAATCGTTATGCAATTCTTCTGATGTTGCTGTCAATAATTGCCAGTAGTTGCGCCCGGTGCGCCCCCTCCCCTTAATTTCCAAAGCGAAAAAATATAGCTACAAACGGCAGTTTGGGGACTGTAAAATGTCAAAATTTTCAAGCTCGCTCGCTTCGCTCGCTCGCATTTAATCGTTATGCAATTCTCCTGATGTTGCTGTCAGTAATTGCCAGCAGTTGCGCCCGGTGCGCCCCCTCCCCTTAATTTCCAAAGCGAAAAAATATAGCTACAAACGGCAGTTTTGGGACTGTAAAATGTCACAATTTTCAAGCTCGCTCGCTTCGCTCGCTCGCATTTAATCGTTATGCAATTCTCCTGATGTTGCTGTCAGTAATTGCCAGCAGTAATTACGCCCGGTGCGCCCCCTCCCCTTAATTTCCAAAGCGAAAAAATATAGCTACAAACGGCAGTTTTGGGACTGTAAAATGTCAAAATTTTCAAGTTCGCTCGCTTCGTTCGCTCGCATTTAATCGTTATGCAATTCTTCTGATGTTGCTGTCAATAATTGCCAGTAGTTGCGCCCGGTGCGCCCCCTCCCCTTAATTTCCAAAGCGAAAAAATATAGCTACAAACGGCAGTTTGGGGACTGTAAAATGTCACAATTTTCAAGCTCGCTCGCTTCGCTCGCTCGCATTTAATCGTTATGCAATTCTCCTGATGTTGCTGTCAGTAATTGCCAGCAGTTGCGCCCGGTGTGCCCCCTCCACTTAATTTCCAAAGCGAAAAAATATAGCTACAAACGGCAGTTTGGGGACTGTAAAATGTCAAAATTTTCAAGCTCGCTCGCTTCGCTCGCTCGCATTTAATCGTTATGCAATTCTCCTGATGTTGCTGTCAGTAATTGCCAGCAGTTGCGCCCGGTGCGCCCCCTCCCCTTAATTTCCAAAGCGAAAAAATATAGCTACAAACGGCAGTTTGGTGACTGTAAAATGTCAAAATTTTCAAGCTCGCTCGCTTCGCTCGCTCGCATTTAATCGTTATGCAATTCTCCTGATGTTGCTGTCAGTAATTGCCAGCAGTTGCGCCCGGTGCGCCCCCTCCCCTTAATTTCCAAAGCGAAAAAATATAGCTACAAACGGCAGTTTTGGGACTGTAAAATGTCACAATTTTCAAGCTCGCTCGCTTCGCTCGCTCGCATTTAATCGTTATGCAATTCTCCTGATGTTGCTGTCAGTAATTGCCAGCAGTAATTACGCCCGGTGCGCCCCCTCCCCTTAATTTCCAAAGCGAAAAAATATAGCTACAAACGGCAGTTTTGGGACTGTAAAATGTCAAAATTTTCAAGCTCGCTCGCTTCGCTCGCTCGCATTTAATCGTTATGCAATTCTCCTGATGTTGCTGTCAGTAATTGCCAGCAGTTGCGCCCGGTGCGCCCCCTCCACTTAATTTCCAAAGCGAAAAAATATAGCTACAAACGGCAGTTTTGGGACTGTAAAATGTCACAATTTTCAAGCTCGCTTGCTTCGCTCGCTCGCATTTAATCGTTAAGCATTCTCCTGATGTTGCTGTCAACAATTGCCAGCAGTTGCGCCCGGTGCGCCCCCTCCCCTTAATTTCCAAAGCGAAAAAATATAGCTACAAACGGAAGTTTGGGGACTGTAAAATGTCAAAATTTTCAAGCTCGCTCGCTTCGCTCGTATTTAATCGTTATGCAATTCTCCTGATGTTGCTGTCAATAATTGCCAGCAGTTGCGCCCGGTGCGCCCCCTCCCCTTAATTTCCAAGCGAAAAAATATAGCTACAAACGGCAGTTTTGGGACTGTAAAATGTCAAAATTTTCAAGCTCGCTCGCATTTAATCGTTATGCATTCTTCTGATGTTGCTGTCAATAATTGCCAGCAGTTGCGCCCGGTGCGCCCCCTCCCCTTAATTTCCAAAGCGAAAAAATATAGCTACAAACGGCAGTTTGGTGACTGTAAAATGTCAAAATTATCAAGCTCGCTCGCTTCGCTCGCTCGCATTTAATCGTTATGCAATTCTCCTGATGTTGCTGTCAGTAATTGCCAGCAGTTGCGCCCGGTGCGCCCCCTCCCCTTAATTTCCAAAGCGAAAAAATATAGCTACAAACGGCAGTTTGGTGACTGTAAAATGTCAAAATTATCAAGCTCGCTCGCTTCGCTCGCTCGCATTTAATCGTTATGCAATTCTCCTGATGTTGCTGTCAGTAATTGCCAGCAGTTGCGCCCGGTGCGCCCCCTCCCCTTAATTTCCAAAGCGAAAAAATATAGCTACAAACGGCAGTTTGGGGACTGTAAAATGTCAAAATTATCAAGCTCGCTCGCTTCGCTCGTTCGCATTTAATCGTTATGCAATTCTCCTGATGTTACTGCCAGCAACTGCCAGCAGTTGCACTCGGTGCAACCCCCTTAATTTCCAAAGCAAATATGTATATATATATATATATATATATATATATATATATATAATTTTTTTATTTTATATTATTATATATAGCTACAAACGGCAGTTTGAGGACTGTAAAATGTCAAAATTTTCAAGCTCCCTCGCTCCGCTCGCTCGCATTTAATTGTACAGTTATGCAATTCTGATGTTGCTTCCATGAGGTGCCCCCCCCCCCCCAATGTTTTGACCCACGGTACGCCACTGAACACCCCCCTTTAAAAAATCCTGGGTACGCCTATGATTGCAACTGATTGACAAATTGCCCTACATCGACGTAAATAAGCACTGAATTGATCAGTGTCTTGTAGTAGCCATGATAAAAAATTCATGGGCGTACATACTCGAGCAGGATTTGAACCTACGACCTCCTGATCACCGGACAGGCGTCATCTCCACTAGACCACCGAGCTTTCGCCCGAAAGCAAGTGTTGGTTCTAATCCTTATAGCATGCAGCGGGTACTGCTTTGTTATTCAAATTCATGATTTTCTTCCGTCGAGATGTTTTCATTGCAACTGATTGACAAATTGCCCTACATCGACGTAAACAAGCACTGAATTGATCAGTGTCTTGTAGTAGCCATGATAAAAAATTCATGGGCGTACATACTCGAGCAGGATTTGACCCTACGACCTCCTGATCACCGGACAGGCGTCATCTCCACTAGACCACCGAGCTTTCGCCCGAAAGCAAGTGTTGGTTCTAATCCTTATAGCATGCAGCGGGTACTGCTTTGTTATTCAAATTCATGATTTTCTTCCGTCGAGATGTTTTCATTGCAACTGATTGACAAATTGCCCTACATCGACGTAAATAAGCACTGAATTGATCAGTGTCTTGTAGTAGCCATGATAAAAAATTCATGGGCGTACATACTCGAGCAGGATTTGAACCTATACGACCTCCTGATCACCGGACAGGCGTCATCTCCACTAGACCACCGAGCTTTCGCCCGAAAGCAAGTGTTGGTTCTAATCCTTATAGCATGCAGCGGGTACTGCTTTGTTATTCAAATTCATGATTTTCTTCCGTCGAGATGTTTTCATTGCAACTGATTGACAAATTGCCCTACATCGACGTAAATAAGCACTGAATTGATCAGTGTCTTGTAGTAGCCATGATAAAAAATTCATGGGCGTACATACTCGAGCAGGATTTGAACCTACGACCTCCTGATCACCGGACAGGCGTCATCTCCACTAGACCAACGAGCTTTCGCCCGAAAGCAAGTGTTGGTTCTAATCCTTATAGCATGCAGCGGGT
The DNA here is from genome assembly GCF_040938485.1 of Diadema antillarum. Classification (NCBI taxonomy): domain Eukaryota; kingdom Metazoa; phylum Echinodermata; class Echinoidea; order Diadematoida; family Diadematidae; genus Diadema; species Diadema antillarum. The sequence continues at coordinate 1,577,917 of NW_027271005.1, read as the reverse complement.
ACTGCTTTGTTATTCAAATTCATGATTTTCTTCCGTCGAGATGTTTTCATTGCAACTGATTGACAAATTGCCCTACATCGACGTAAAATAAGCACTGAATTGATCAGTGTCTTGTAGTAGCCATGATAAAAAATTCATGGGCGTACATTCTCGAGCAGGATTTGAACCTACGACCTCCTGATCACCGGACAGGCGTCATCTCCACTAGACCACCGAGCTTTCGCCCGAAAGCAAGTGTTGGTTCTAATCCTTATAGCATGCAGCGGGTACTGCTTTGTTATTCAAAAAAAAGAATCGTTTCCCTCATTTCAGTCTTGTTTCGCTGATGTGCCTTTTTCAGACGGAAATGTCTTTGAATTAATACAGATGATGAGGAGCAGCAAACCTGAGATCATGACAAATTCTATGTCAGAAGATGGGTACGGGGGAATTGTTGATTCGCACATTTTCGCACACGCATAAGGCCTTGCCTAATGGCAAGATATACCTGTTCTCTACCATTGCTGACCCTTTTTGCTCTGGAATAAGCTGCGGAAAAGTGAAATATTGAGATCACAAATGACAATCATTCTGCCAAAATGTTAGCTTTCTTTTAAGAACTGCCTGCTTCTCCCAAGCGAAATTGTTTGAGGTATGATTTCCTAACATACACCACAACTGCACATTCACTTTACTTGATTTTGGTGAGTTATTTTCTTTGTGCATATAGTTTTAGATTTCTTGAATATCCGTCTTGTTCTTCTCCCGGCTTGCTGGCGGTGAGGATCATGGGATCAAAGCAGTGAAGCATGCTCAAAATGTCTTTGCTGGCACTTTTGAGATGTACAGGTGCATGAATTAATTAACGATAGGATGAATGTCCATGTGTATTAGGTTCATGGTGTCATGCAATTTTTGCTGTGTTCAGGTACTTCCGGCGTCAGAGCCCAAAGGGAGGTTGCTCTTCCTACATGGGGCGAGTTTCAGCTCACTGACATGGCAAGATCTGGGTACTCTACACTACATGGCTTGCCACGGCTACCGGGCTGTCGCTATCGATCTTCCAGGTAAGCCCCACTGTGTGACCTCGCAGAAAAAGAGAATAAAAAATAGTGTCGCTGGAGGCATTATGTTTTCGCGTTGTCCATCTGTCCTTCGTCCATAATCTATTTTATGGATAGTTATAATTAAAAAAACGTTTATGAGGTGTGCTAGTTGTACCAAAAAAAAAGCTGCTGAAAACTGCTTATCCAATAGTGGCAAGCCAAGTGAGTAAAATGGAGTCAAAAGGGGCCTGAGCTTTCGATCCTAGCAGAATCTTTGTCAGAGGCAAAATGATAAACAGGCAGGGAAAGCAATCACATACATGTATGAGGACTTCACACAACAAGAACAGTCAGGGACAGGCTAGGGACACAGAACAAAGAAACAAAAGGACAGGGTAGGAGGTCATGGGCAAGGAGTCCAACAGGTCAAGGGAGGGGGATTAGAGCAGGAGGGTGGACAGACAAAAGGCAGAGGAGGGTCAGTAATGATCCTGAGGACCATGGGGGCAACCATTGAAGGAAAAGGATGAATAGGTAGGCAACATCAAACAAGAAAAGGAACAACAAAGGAATAAAGAAAGGAAAAGAGTGAAAGAGCAATGGCAAGGGGGGGGGGGGGGCTGAGAAAACAACAAGCCCTAATAAGGTGTACCAAGAGGAGGCAACAAAATGAAGGTGAGAGTCAACCAACAAATACAAGTTATCAAACATATCAAAGTATATACTACACTCAATATTGATAATGAAAATAGCAATAATGATAATGAGGTAAGCTACTGAAACATAGCATGTACAATAGTTTGTATACAACTTGTATGTATGAATGGACTAAGATGTGCATATCAACATTTAAGAGGGCACATGCTCGATGTCAAAGGTCAAAGGTCAAGATCGATTGCTAAAAATTTCACTATTTCCCCAATATCTATGCAATGCCTATAGGTATTGTCTTCAAACTTATTGTATGGGACATGTATTACACTGTACCTGATAGAGATTCTCTCGAGAAAGTTTCTGGCCATGTGGTCAAAGGTCAAATGTCTTTTAAGTGAAAATGCCAAAATTTCACTTTTTTTCTCCGTATCTTGGAAATGGTTCAAGGTATCTTTATGGAACTTAGTACATATGTATGTACTGCCTGATATTGATTCCCTTGAGCATTTCGGGGTCAACGGTCAAGGGTCATAGGTCAAGATCATCTCCTCAAAATTTTACTCTTTCCCTCATATCTATGCAATGCCTGAAGGTATTTTCTTGAAACTTAGTGTATACATGTTTGACCCAATAGAGACTCTCTGGAAAAGTTTTTGGCCAAAAGGTACAAGGTCAAAGGCCATTTGAAAATGTTAAATTTCACTTCCTCCATACATGTACTGTAAAAGTGGTTTCTTTCGCGTACAGAAACTTTCGCGGTTTCCATCGGTGCAGACTTTTTCGTGTGTGTTTAAATTCGCTGTCGGTAATGATAGCGTTGTACAAGCGACGAGTTCAAAACATTTTCGCGTGATGTTTAATTCGCGGTTCAACCTCAAAGCGCGAAAAGCGCGAAAATAAAACCACCGCAAAAAAAAAACACTTTTACAGGATTTCGGAAGGGGCTCAAGGTATAAATTTAGTATGTATATTTATGCATGTACTGCTGGACAGTGATTTTCTTGGGAATTTGCTGTTGAAATTACACTTGTTTTCCTGTACCTTGGAGACTGCTCAGTGCATAAACTTATAAAAGGGTCAAAGGTCAAGTAAAAATCCTCAAATCCTTAAATAACTGCCCTCTTAATATAGTCATTCATCCAATTTAATCTAATTTAGTTCAAGGAAAGTGAGCACTCAACACATTTGTGACAAACGTGTCATTTTAGTGTTTTACCGATTATGTGAATCTGTTGTCACACATTACGTACTATAGACCCACTGGGAGAACCATGCATTATGACGGAGGTATACCATTCGCTCTCATGTCTAGTTTTTTTTTTTTTTTAATTGCTTTTTCATTGTTAGTAGTATCTAGTTGAACATAAACTTCTTGTATTGTTTGTTTTTAGTTGAAAATTGCAGCATTAGATTATGCTTTTGTTCTGCTTTTGACAAAAGCTGTAAATTGACATGTCTCAGACTTACTGTACGGTGTTGTGCCAGACCAACACAAATACCTATCTTGGGGAAAGGGGTAAACAGTGGCACTTGGCAATCTTATCGCAGTGAAGTAGTAGCACAGCACTAGTGTAGCAAAACAAAATACCTGCTGAAAGTAGCAGAGTGGCCTGCTCTCTCTTTTTTTGCAGGAGGCTCAGGGGGTCTTGTCCTGTGAGATGCGTAAGACAGATGCGGATGTTAGGACGACGCTTGCATGAACCGTTCTCCTCTCTCCCTGCATTGTGTTGCAAAGTAGCTTTAGATTTCGTGAAGATGCAATAGTGCCTCCATACATGTATGTTGTTCATCATAATGACATCAAGAACATTTAGCTCTCTTGGTCATGAATTTTAGCTTACGGTAGGATGGCCCAGAACTGTTAGTAAAATCTGAGAAGATTCAAGATCAATTTTGATAGAAGCGGTCTTGTGCATGCGCAGAACAGTTTTGTTTTTATTGTTTTTTTTCTCTTAACATCTTCATCGCAAATCTAAAGCTCCTCAGTGGCTGCAATGGAAGAGGAGGATTGATTGTGAGTTTGTTTTTGCCTCCTCCCCAATCACACAGGCTACGGGGACACGCCCAAGGCAGACATAGCCTCTGTGCCCTTCATGGAGAAGGTGATGGAGGGGTTGGATATGGATGACGCAGTGATCTGTAGTCCTTCCATGAGCGGCACCTACTCCGTCCCGTTCCTCAAAGAGCACCCAACTCTCTTCAAGGGCTACGTCCCTGTGGCTCCAGTGGGCACCAACATGCTGAGTGAAAAGGAGTATGCTGCCATCCCAGTGAGTGATTCTAGGATACCTTACCCTTTTTCAGAGTTTGTAAATGAATGCTATCTAGAGGAAATGAAATCTTCACTGTTCATTGCACTTGTCAAATGAGAAACAAATGAGTGTACTGTAAAAGTGGACATTTTCGCGGTGTTGAAATTTTCGCGCATTTCGCGCAACCAGAAACTACCGCCAAAATAAAAACATGCGAATATTTTTGCCAGCCATATGTTCCTGCGCGTGATGTCTTGATTCCGCGGAATTAAAAGCACGCGATACTCTTCTTACCCGCCCAAGCGCGAAAAATTAGTCGCGCGAAAATATCCACTTTTACAGTATATGGGTTAGTCATGGAATCATACAGAGCTTTGAAAGGATATGAAACCTAGAAGAGAGATATTAAAATAAAATCCATGCATGTATGATTTCATGATTTCACTGAACTTTTACCAAAGAAATATTATTTTCCAATGTGATATTTGATTTAATTTGGTTGGGAGGATGTAAGTATACAATTTGAAATATGAATTAAAGTGAAAGGTCAGAGGTCACAGACTTTAGTTTAACCCTTAAAAGACTGGGGGGGGGGGGGGGGGGGGGGCTTTTTGGGCCCCCCTCGACATTTTTCATGATTGATCTGTAACCTATAAATCTTTTAAGTCTTGCGCAACTTTTGAGACCAAATTCGCAACGACTGGATACGCAGTTCTAAAGTTACGCAATATTTTGTAAGTGCATGTCAGACCCGAAATTGCTAAAAAAGTGATTTCATGTACAAAGCCAATGCAAATTCTGTTTCTGACCAAAATACATAAATGTATCATTATTTTTGCTTTTACTGATCAAAATCAATTAATTTCATGTTGTTTATGATCAGAATAGTGTCGCCAATGATTTCCATAAAAAGATAAAAAACAAACATTCGAAAACAATGAAATACATAAGAAATTTCAAAAACAATAAAATACATTACCAAAAAAAGTGATAACACTGTTTTTTTTTTATGTACACTCAATAAGAATCCTACAAAGAGTACCTAAACCAAAAATTAGCAGTTTTGGACCTTTTATTATAGATTTACATCCTATTTTTTTTTATTTCATGTGTAAATTAACATAATTAATTCATTAAAAAAAATAGATTTGAATAATTGTGAAATAATTACCTATTCAGTTTTGTAGATTACCTTGTGGGCGGGTGGCGCACGTGCCAATTTTCCTTGCGATCACGCAGTCAACGGCCAAGATCTTGGGGGGCCCAATGAGCCCCACCAGTCCTGTGAGGCATCAAAATAGCCCAGTCTTTTTAGGATTAACCCTAATCAGGCTGGGCTTTTTTGGCTATGCTTAAACCGAAGGGGGCAGATTTCGTCCCCCTGATATATTGGCCATCAGTGATGCGATCTGGGCAAAATTTGTCACGTGTAACACCCTCATTGTAATCTACAAAATTGCGTCTTCAGATTTTTTTAGAAATGATCAATTTCAAATTTTGTTTAAGCAGTTATGCAAATTTAAGCCCAAGATGTTGTAATATTTTAGCCTAATTAAAAGCATTGAGAGTCTAATTTTTTAGTTTGTATATGTTTTAAACATATTCAACAATTGTAGATCATAAAAACTTCCAAAAGTCATTTGAATTCTTATGCATTTTATTGTTTTCAGAATTTCTTATGTCAAGCAATGACTAGCTAAGGTGGTTAATTCAATTCAATTCAAAGTTTATTTCTTTTTTCGTCAAAAGAAGTTACATAGTGGGGTGGCTTAGTGACAAATATACTGATAATCGTGACACGCCGGACAAAAGTGTCATTTTTTCCTCAGACATTGGTATATATATGAGGATCAAAATTAGGGGGTGCTCCAAGAAATCCGCTAACAGAAAAAATGAGAAAATGCCCTTAATTTGTACATAACAATAATGTCTGAATTCAAAGACTATACACAGGGCATTCGCCAGGTTTCTGTACAATGCAATGCAATGTACATGGTTGCTAGTCTTAAAATTCAGACCCATAATACGACATATTATGTGCATGTTTACAGTAATACACCATTTTTACTGGTTTTCCTATGGTAACAGGTGGTTAGTCTGTGTTGCAGACCTGAGGGAGGTGTGTTGGAATAGTCCAGTTTTCTTAAGCACCTTTTCATTGAATAATTTCATATAATTTCTTGTAAAGGATTTTTTTAGTACTGTCTACCTCCTGTAGAGAAATGGCAAAGAGTGACATGTGACTCTGGCTCAGATACTTTAAATCTTGGGCAATGACTGAGCCAGGTGTAGGACTATGTCACAGTTCATTTTTTCTCCCAGAACTACTAGTTTACCAGTAGAAGAGCTGCATATTCCATTGAGAACTTAAGGTTTTGGGTATTGCCCTACATATTTCCTAACAAATTTAACCCGTTTCCTCCAAGATTGTGTGAATTCCATAGGTTTAGCGCAGGGATTACCTGGTTCCCGTAAGCAATTTTTATAGTCCGCACCTCCCCTCTTTATATGTTTCTTATTTCTTATGGGGGTTATTCAAATGTTTAAAAAAGTTAAAAGTCTGCTTTCATAGATAAAGTTGAATTTAGACAATTTGAATATTTTTAAAGATATATTGATATTTGTAATTTCACTCATAAAGACTTAAAGCGGTTTGAATATTTTTGGTCTGATAGCTATGTATAGACATGTTATTAAAAAGTAAAAGCAATGTTTGATTGGTTCACATTATCCAAAGAGGGTGGGATGTAGTTGGCTGGTGAACAAAGTCTATGGGGAAGTTTAAAAAGTTGATAGAAATAAAACAAAATCGGCATAGAGCAGAATCTAAATCACAATATGATATGACAAAATTCCCGACCCCAAAGGCGGTTGATTCTATGATGCTTTATGTCAAAATACATTCCACCCAAAAATACATGTGATTGATAGGAGGAAAAAGTATAGCACATTAAAAACAATATAGTTCAACTAACCCCATTAGTCCAGCAGCATAATGAAATGATTGTTAAGTTTTATCGCCTTGTCAATTGAAGATGATGTTACATAATGACAATTATCAAAGTCAGGTAGATCTACTAGTATATCAAGAAACCAAAAAGAAGGGGTGGGGTGGGGAGAGAAGAATGAAGTAAGTTATTAGTATCTGTAGTTTTGGTTTTCAGTATATTCATTTTAATTTCCTTAATTTCCGTTAGGTCATCATGGATTGGAGCATTTGTGTACTAGTAATCTGCCAGGAACAAACACAAGAAAAACTTAAAGGTCCTATATATACACTTTTGGGAGAGTGACTTGAAAAAAATGTTCAGGATATCACATTTTATGCATAATATGTGTAGGTCTGGGGGCATTTCATGAAGCATTTTGTCCGACAAGTTGTCGGACAAATTTGCTCTCTGCCAATCAGATGCAAGGATTTCTGTAGTTTGTAACAGTTTGTCAGAAAAATATCTGACCAAACTGCTTCATGAAATGCCCCCCTGTTGTATCACAAGACATCCTACCATATACAGTTTTTGCAATCAAAGCAAACATATAAAGAGATATCAGTATTTTTCTCATTAAAGCATAAATGCGGACGGTTTAGTCTGGAAACATGTTATCATAGAAATATTGTTCACATTTTGTGTTATTAACAATACTTAACATTGATTATACAGATTCATTTTTTTTTTACAGAGGTTCTTTCTATCCGTAACTCACACTTAAGAATAATTTTCAAGCACTAATTTTGGGTTTTTGCCTTTAATTATCCACAAAAAGGAGGACTCAATGCATAAAAGGTGTATGCTTTATTTTTGGAAAATGTTGAGGAGATCAGGAAAATAATATATATTGATGTAGATTTTGGACCTGAAGGAGCAGTTGAAGCATTTTTAAGAAACAATGCCTTGTGGCATCGTTCTTATCATCAAAAATTAATAATGACAAACTCAAATGAAAATTGGAGGGGGGAAGAAAAGATGAACATAATGACATGAGACAGCTTGGTAAAGATTAAACGCTAAAATAGACAATGCAGCCTCTTTTCTCAGTTCATACTTATCCAGAGTGTGTGCTTTCTTTCCAGTACCGGTATTATTATTTAGATAGGTTAGGGGAATCCCTTTGAATTGTGTGATACATCATTTTAAAGCTTACAGTCTGCTCTTTCAGAATCTGTCCTTAAAGGACAAGTCCACCTTCATGCGCACGTGGATTCAGTGAATACAACAATATTAGTAGGACACATCACAGAAAGCTTGGAAAAAATCGTACAATCCGTTCAAAAGTTATGATTTTTTAAGGTATCTGCACAGTCGCGGCTGGATGAAAAGACTACCACAGTGTATGATGTCACATGCGCACATTCTAAGGAAAATGAAATGAGAATTTCACAAAACCATACTTTTTGAATAAAGTTCACATAGTTTCTTTGACTTGCTAGTGACGTATGTCAAGGGTAATATTATTCCCCCTGCCTTCTGAAAGAGAAGTCGAGTATCCTTTTGTAAGCGAAAATAATTTATGTTGAATTTTCTTTATTCATTCTTTATATCGTTGTACACATGTGATATTACAAGGTATAGTAGTCTTCTCATCCAGCCTCGACTGCATGAGCAGAAACTTCAAAAATTCATAACTTTAGAACGGATTGTCCAATTTTCCTCAAACTCTCACTGATGTGTTCTACTATTGTTGCTGCATTCACTCAACCCACATGCTATAAAGGTGACAAATCTTTGTCTGGCGACTTTTTTGTTGATCAATAATACCAACCCTGATGGAAATCTCTTCAAATTCATAAGTTCTGAAGTCTCCTTTAAGTTTAACCAAAATCTATATATGTAGTTGCCATGGCAACATACCACTTAACACTAATGAAAAGTATTTCAAACCTCTATACATCCCGTTGATCAGTTGTACCTATTCAAATGGAATCTCTTCCAAACTGGAAAATAGCCTCCTGTAACTAACTTCAATTAAAAACCCTAGTTTTGGGTTGCCATGGCAACGCACAAATCAACAATTATATTTGACCCCTGGTTTATACTCTTGGTACCTTCTATACAACGTTCATATCAAATTTTGTGAAAATTGAATCTTCCTACCTGGAGAAATAAACAAAAACATGATTTTTAGAAAAAGTTCATTGACCTTTGACCTTTGACCTTTGGAAATTTCACCCCAAATTCAATCAAAATATTTTACTTGTTCTCAATATTCTTCCTGCCAAGTTTTATCCAGATTGGATATTCCTGACCTGAGAAATAGCCAAAAAACCTATTTCACAAATAAAGGTCATTGACCTTTGACCTCTAACCTCCTTCCCAGCATCAATTTTCTTGGAGCACCCTATTTTTTGAGAAGGTACATCATGAAGTACCTTTGGTGAAAAAATCATGCTTTTGTCCGCCGTGTCACGATAATTTCACTAAGCCACCCCACTAACACTTCTTTTGACAACAGAGAATAAGGTAAACAGAACCTTGTGAAAACATGATGAAAACATGATTTGTTTGATGGATAGAAATTGTATGAAATTTGGCAAGCACAACACCCATGTCATAATCTACAAGATTGTGTCTTGAAACTTTTTTGCAGTTGTCAATTTCTAATTTTCATTAATTGATTATGCAAATTGAGCCCAAGTCCTTATTTTTTAGCCTGTTAAATATTAATTAAAGGGATCGTACAGTTCTGGCTGAGACCTAATTTCAGGTTTCTAACATTTTTAGGTGAGATAATGAGAAATCTCATATGAAATATGAAAGAGCATGTAATTCTCTGAGGAATTCAACGTTTATTTGATAAAAATTGGATTTGAAATGGCTGAGATATCCAAAAAGAGCGATTCTGATAAAGTGTGGGACCCACACTTTGTAACGATCGCTTTGTTTTACTTTGTTTTTGGATGTTTCAGTTATTCCAAACCCGATTTTCATCAAATAAACTTTGAATTCCTCTTAAAATGGTATGCTCTGTACTGTATCATAAGTGTTTTCTTGGTATCTCGCAAAAATTTAAAAGCCCAATTCTCATCTCCACCAATACTGTACTATCCCTTTAAAAGCATAGAGAGTCTAATATTTGGTTTGTATATGTTTTAACATAACAATTGTACACCATAAAAACTTCCAGAAGTAGTTGCAATTCTTGTGTCTTTTATCGTTTATTATGTGTATTATGTGTATTTCTCTGTTTCTTCGACTTTTTTTGTGTGTGTTTTTTTTGTCATTGGAAATTGTCACTGTTCGTGTATCAACCATAATTAGTGTTGAATGAATCAAACCCACCCTACTTGTAGGAGAGACTACTGATGTGAGGCCAACTGTTCCTAGCCAATCACTTTCTGCTTTTCCTGGAATAAAATTTGCTGCAGGTCCAGACCCTCATCACATATGGCGAAACTGACAAAAGCCTTGGAGTGACTTCACTGAAGATGCTGAAGCATCTTCCCAATAACCAGGTACTGGAACTGAAGGGGGCCGGACATGCCGCCTACCTGAACAAGCCCCTGGAATTTCACCAAGCTCTCCTGGAGTTCTGTGACAAAGTTTACAGCTAGATGTGATTTCGCCCGCATGGCTGGGAGAACGAACAGCAATAGACAGATAAAGATTGTGACCTTGAACTATTTGAAACGCTCTTATTTTTGTAATTTTCTCCATGGTGGAGATCAGAACAGACCATCCTGTACTTGCCAAGATGGCTCTCAAGTAACATGAATTGCAGAGTGCTTCAGGTAGCTGTGGTAGTTTTTGGCCTGAATTCACAAAGGTAGTTTAAATCACATCAACGGTCTAAATTTGGTGTATGGACTCTATACTCTGGTCCAAAAATAGGTGTACTTCGCACATGCGCGTGTTGCCATGCGTTTAGTTTTGGGTGTCTGAGGGCATACATGAAATGCCAAGCACAAATATGTGAATCCAAACTTACATATCTATGGCCAGTATGTACCTTACCTTTGTGAATTCTGGCCCAACGTGTATGATTATGGGGACTTGGAAAAGCTGCTTCTCTGCAGAATGGAAGTTCTAGTTTTCTCTATTTCGTCTTGGCAGCAGTATACAAATAATGACTGCTATGAGGGGCACAGTTAAAATTATGGGCCCAAGGTGATGTGAAAACCGTAACCATGCCCGAAGTGAAGCTGAGGGCATGGTTATGGTTTTCACATCACCGAGAGCCTACGTAGATTTAACTGTGCCCCGAATATCACGCAGTCATTATTTGTTTTATATACCGAAAATGTAGATTCTAGTCTCTTTTACAGCACTCGTAATCAATGCTGATCGACAGCGCGGCGGTCGTATCATTGGTACGTACATGAGTGATCATCTATATGTGTACAGTGTACGGGGTTGCGACTGTCTCCAAACCAGTCCGCTAGTCTCTTTTACAGCACGCTGATTGAATGCGCGGCGGTTGTATCATTGGTGTGTACATTATGAGCGATCTATGTGTACGAGGTCGCGACTGTCTCCAAACCTATTTACTAACTGTGCCCGGGCCCCGGTCACAGTAACTCAAAAATAGGGCACAGCTATTTTCATGACTCCCCTTTTAACTAATCAGATGAGAAGATTCTAGAAATGAGGTATATAATGGGACATATCTACTCTGTGACACACAGTAGTAGGTAGCAGAGGGGTTAAAGATGCTATGAGCAACTGTGTCATCATTTGTGAAGGAGAGTTCCTCGAGACCTTGCTGTACATGTTGTCTGATCACTGCCACCCTTTCCATTCATGTTAGATGCTCTGTGAACTACTTTTCCTTCTGTGCCCTGTCCATTTAGGCATAAGTTGACCCCACCAGGTTGCATGGGCAACACGGAAAGCAGTGCTATGAGTTAAATAGCAATACAGCCTAAGCCTATATACTGTCAAGATTTACATTTTATACCCAGTGTTGTGATAATCACAAGAGAAAGATCGAGCCGTGTGTTTCTTTTATACAATGTATAAGGTGTCGCCCTGTTCATATTGTAGGGTGTCTTTTTTTTTAGTTTGATTTTTTAATTTTGATTGGGTGGTTAAAAAAAACTAACGAAGCAAAACACCCACTTATACTTTTGAATAAAAAATAGATACTTAATTTGTGAATATTGCTTCCTTTATTACAACACTATGTGTAATGCACAAATGTTTTGTTTGTTTTTTTAAATCTGAAATTAACAGAGGATAATCTGCAAGGATTCTTCCTTTTTTTCCATTTGTGACACATATAATAATTAAATGATAAGACACTAGCAATTATATATCATTTAATTTCTTTGAGGTTTGTGCAACATACTTCCTCATATACCTGTATGGTTTATAGTTTGCCACTGTGGTGTCAGTTTCAAGAGATATCCTCAGCAAGAGTGAAATTTATCTGTGGTTAACACAAGTAAAAGCTTAGCCTTTTGGCAAGGCCTCGTGGCTGAAAAAGAGACTAAGTGCGAGAGAACACGGGACCGAGCGGCACAGCCGCGAGGCCTTTTGAAACCTGACATGAATTTCTTATCTTGAGCCTTGTTTCTCGCTTATGCTACCAAAAAGGGTAGCGGCCAATCGGCGACCGCATTGCTCACCACGCCGTCGCATCTAATGAATACGCATAAGTATGCATGTCGGCGGCTCGCTCATCCTTAGCTGCCTGCATTGCCAGCGCAGTGTTGACACGTCCTCATTAGCATACCAACTGTGATCTGACTCATGAATATATGAATAATTCATATTCACCTTCGTCGGGAGGCGGTAGGGAAAAAAACCCAGGTTTCAAAAAGCCTCGTGGCTGTGCCACTCGGTCTCGCGTTCACCCGTTTCTCGCAGTGCTCGGTGTGACGGGCTAGTCTCAATCTTCAGCCACGAGGTCTTGTCAAAAGGCTAGTAACAGCTAGGCACTGTGACAATGTTTTCAGTGTGTAATGATTGCCTATACATGTATGTTTGTAGTAGATTTTCTAAAAATAAATAAATAAAAAGAAAATACTTGACACTCACTTTCCATTCTGTAGAGTCAGAAGAGTAAGCACATGAAACATCGAACAATTTATATGATATCGTGGGATATGAAGTGTAGAAAATCTGTACTTGATAATTGTTGACGAAGCTGAAATTCTGTGTATGTAATGTACAATGTAGGCCCTATGTATTTAAAGTCACACACGTTTCATTTGGCTTTAATAGCCAGGTATACACATATGATGTGGGGATTGTGACAATTAGGGTCGAATTTCATATTTTAGAGGAAGTGAGAAAAATACTAAATTATCACAGGAAAAAGTGAGAATTTGTGATAATTTGTCAACTCCATCCACTATGATCTGAAGGTGCTTAAAGGGAAGCAGTCCTGAGATTTTCACTGTACTGATAATTAAGAAGAGTAAAAAATATAAACTTTCACCAATTTATACGCTTGGACATCAAAAATTGTCTCCGTACGCGATTTTTGAAAAATAATTCCTGCAAGCGATCGTGAAAGAGCCGGCAAAAAGATGCTACGTAGTGCATGCCACAGAACTCTTACACATAGAAGAATCACTCGCCACCCGTTTTGTCGCCGTCGCTCGACTCATTGTCACGTGACGTCCGCCATTTTGCTTAGCGGAACTTTTTTGCGTGCAAATCCCAGCAGACGCTATCCACATACAGTTACTGCATGTTGTACTGTGTTTTTCTGACGTTCCGAGACCCTGAGCGAGGCATTAAAATGCCATATTGTGCGGCTGTAAACTGCACAAATCACTTGACAAAAGGATTTGGAAACAGGTAAGTTTGACACCAAGCCATGATGAGAATAAGAAGTAAATTAATTCCCCAAGTAACGTTACAATTAGGCGGATTGGTCGTATGTTGGCTTTCTTGTGAGCGCAGTAGCAAAGGTAGTCCCAGACACTGGATTTTGTGTTTGCCGTCGACATATCTGTTTACCACCAAGTACTATGCAAAATAAAAAAGATCAAGTAGGCCTAATTTAGGCCCTGGGGCTATATTACACTCTGTACGTTGTGTGTTGGGGCAACAGCTTTGTACATGAAAAAAAGTGTAAATTTATGTAAATTTGAGCTTAGGTGTAAACTTTACGCGTAAATTTATTCTTGTCTAGCTAGTTAGAGTCATACTCATAGTACCAGTGGTGGGCCAGTGTCAGTGTCAGTGACAACACTACAGTCGTTTAGATACTAGATTGTCTAGACTGACTGTGTACTCTAGTATTAAAGTAACCCCGGGACATTGCTTTCGCAATATGCAATATTTGTCATACATGTATTTGCGAGACTTGTCTTGCCTACATATTGTTGCCACGTTAACATTTCGTACTTTACCAGTACCATATAGTATGTTTTCACACTCATAAGGATTTCATTTTGAATTGTGCTTGAAGCGAACAAGTGCAAGTGAAATCTTGGATTATACAGTATTGCCTTTGATATTTTTTTATATTCTTGCCAGTGTCCATTATTCATGGTTTTATTTTGCTGCCGTATTGTATGCTAAGTGATTGTACATGCATTTGCTTTCATGATATATAGGGACCTACAATACATGTAGTTGTCTTATTTGTGACGCTTGTTTTGCCTACATGTACATACTTTGAGATGCAGTGTAGTATGTTTTCACACTCTTTAGATTTCACTTTGAATTTCGTTTGAAGCAAATGGGTGCGTGTGAAATCTTGTATTATACAGATGTTCATGGATTGCCTTTAGTTGATATTGTTATGCCAAGAATGCATTTGATATTCTTGCCCGACAGTGTTCATTCTTATGAATCTTTATGGATTTTATGTTGTTGCTATATTGTATGATAGTTGATTATACAGGCATTTGCTTTCGTGATATACAACATTTGTTGTATATCTGTGATACTTGTTTTGCTTACATGTTGTTACCAAATTATGTTTTCATACTACACAGTGTATGGGATAGTGTTTGTTAAACTCATTACTAAGGATTTAATTTTGAATCATGCTGAGCTAAGTACAAGTGAAATCTTACATTTACAAATGTATTGCCTTTGTACTGTTGCCAGGAATGCCTTTGGTGTTCTTTTCAGTGTTCATAATTCGTAGATTTATATTGCCATAGTGTATGCGGATCAACACAATATGTTTTCATACTATACCATAGTGCGTTTTTACACTCATTAGGATTTTCTTTTTGAATCACGCTTGAAGCTATCAAGGGCAAGTGAAATTGTGCACTATATTGATGTATTGCCTTAGATAATCTTGCCAGACAGTGTTCATTATTCATGAATTTTATGTTGTTGCCCTATTGCATGTCCATTATAGATATGCATTTGATTTTGTGATTACAATAGTTGTCACAAATTTGCGACACTGGTGGTCTTGCCTATCATTTGCATAATATGTTCCTGACGCATGTACTGCCTGTGATTATAGCCGCCATATTAGGTATGATAATGGTACGTGTACTTCAAGCAAATGGTATATCACTGTACTGTGGTTGATTCTCAGCAATCAACTTTGACCTTGATGAATGTCAAATAAATTGTAAAAAATCAGGAAAATTAACTCTGTCCAACTTAACTTTGTTTTTTGTGGAAGACAATCTTGAAAGGAGTTCATGCTTGTAATGTGTGTGTGTGTGAGTGTGTGAATACATATATATGTATATATGTATATATATATTACATAGATAATTATATATATATATATATATATATATATATATATATATTGATTGATTGAGTACCAGGTAGTCTACATGTTGGTGCAGCAATATCATGATATCGAAAGTAAAACAGAAACCAATTTCATGTTGATCACCAACAATTTATTTACAGCACACAAATTTGAGCGATTCGCTCTTTCTCAAGTGTTGTTGCAAATCGCTCAAAAATTGGTGTGGTGAAATAAATTGTCGGTGATTAGCATGAACTCGATTTCTGTTTTATTTCATGTATACAGATATACAGTGAGCTACAGTGTATACATGCCTATAGGCATATTGCTTCCTATACCAATATGTGCAATAGTGGTAACTACATTGTACTACACACTACTAATGATAATGATAACAGCAGGAATATAGATAATTAAGGTGATGTTGTCTTCCAAATTTCTAATATGTTGAACGAGTGTCAGATGGGGAAGATGTATTACATGATCATATCCACAAATCATTGATTTTTACAACTGGACTGACTGGAAATTTAATTTGACCTGTTTAGTGGGAGAAAAATCAAAAGCACGAACACACATCTTCTTACAATATCATTGGAGGGGGGAAAATGCAAGACATAGGGGCCGGGTGAGAGGGGTATCAGAAAAATGGCAGGACACAGACAAGGACAGGCGCGCGTCTTTGATTATTTTATACCAAAGCAGATCACGTCTCCGAAGTCAAATAGATCTATCCGAAAGGTGAAAAAAAAAACACCTGTTTCAATACAGACAACTTTCAGAGAAGAGTGTGAAATAAATAACATAAATGAGTACATGAATCTGTGGTCAACGCTGGATTGAGAAGTACCAGTTTGACAGTTTACAAGTTCAAGTAAATATCAAGGGCTATAGCGGCTGTCATACTGTCCGATCAGTGAGTTGACCGTACCGTACTCGCGAGGAGCTGCGGAGGTACCGCTAAGCAACATGGCGGCGTGTGCACTGAGGCGTCACATCCGGGGTGCGCGGTGGCGACACCGAGCTCAGTGCCGTATATTAAGAGAGTCTGGCCAACTCGGTTTTTGGCTTATGTGTTTTGAAGCCTGTGATTGGTCAAAAGCTGGTCCCGTGATCTACAGGCGCCATGTCGTTACCAAAGTCAATAACGCGGGCGCGAGCAAAGCTCATACGCAGTGTCCATTGTTCATTACGCGCAGCTACGCGCTAATTTTGTTTGCCTTTGGGAAATCCCCAATATCAGTCACGGTGCAGTGGGGATAATGAATTGTCATTGCCGTTGTCTACTTTATTGAAGTAGAAGGTATATAATATATCATTTTAAAGTTATTTTGATATGTTTCTGCGAAAAACTGAAGATTTGTCATGCCTAAATTCCTGCCCAGCATGGCGTTGCTTGAACCACCTGACTCATGTGTAATGATGCACCGCTTTCCGACAGATCCAAAACGAAGGAAAAAAAAAGTGAGAAATCAGTGTGCGACGGGAAAACTGTATGATATGTTTTTTTTTTTTTTTTTGGATTCCTCACGGTGTCTTTCAGACTATCCAAGTTTTGATTTACATTTGTATGCCACCGCCATAACGTACGAAGTGTAGCCTGAGGCATCTGTTTTGGTCGTCCGTCCGTCCTTCTGTCTGTCCTTCATTCCGTAATAATTTTTGGACACCGTTTGTAATGAAACTGTTTGACATAAGATGCATATGTGTGAGTGGACGAAGTTTTGCCTTTAGCTTATAAACTTTTGTGTGAAAGTGAAAGGTCAAAATCATGTACATAATGGTTAAATTCTTAAAACAATATTACTATTTCCCACATATCTACATGCAATTTTTGAAGGTGAGTACATGTATTTCCAGACAAAACTTACTGCGGCGACTATGATTCTCTTGTGATTTATTTATTTATTTATTCATTTATTGGGGGGGGGGGTAGGGGTGGGGGTCATGGGACGGGCCAAAGGTCAAGGATCAATGTCAGGTAAAATGTTAAAATTCTAGTATCTATTGTTAGGATATTATTACCCAGTTCCTCCGTACCTTGGAGATTACCCAATGCAAAAACTTAAAACCAAACACGGTATTCGCATGCCATCATTACTACACAGTTACGCGTATATTTATAGGGAAAGATTTTGGCCATGATGGTCAGAGGTCAAGTGAAAATAGTAAAATGACAAGATTTTCCACATATTTTTTAAAATAACCACTCAAGGTATTGCCATGAAGTATAGATAGGTCAACTGACGAGTAAAAAATGCTCAAATTCCTTAATACTTGCTCTCTTAAACAATAAAAGTCATCCATTCACACTTAGTTCAAGGAAAGTAAACACTCGACGTATATATTATATCTTATGACAAACATGCCATTTTTTCTGTCAATTATATGAAACTGACGTGTAACATTGTCAAGACGTACTCTACCGTATGTACAAAAAAAAATTACAACGGGACTCTCCGCATTGATATCTTTAAAGGACAAGTTCACCTTCATAAACATAAGGATTGAGAAAATGCAACAATATTAGTAGAACACATCAGTGAAAGTTTGTAGAAAATTGGACAATCGATGCAAAAGTTATGAATTTTTAAAATTTTTGTGTTGGAACCGCTGGATGAGGAGACTACTACAGCTTGTGAGTCATATGCGTACAACAGTATAAAGAAAATATAAAAGAAAATTCAACATATTTTCACTTTTTTCGCATAATAAAAGAGCAATTGACTTGCCTCTTTCTAAAGGCAGGGGGAATAATATTACCCATAACATTTATCGGTAACGAGTCAAGGGAATGTGTACTTTTTTCAAAAGATGGAATTTTGTGAAATTCTCTTTATATTTTCCTTATATCGTTGTACGCATGTGACATCTAAGTTATTCATACACTGCAGTAGTCTTTTCATCCAGCGGGTACTGCACAAAAACTTCAAAAATTCATAACTTTTGAACGGATTGTCTGATTTTCCTCAAACTTTCACTGATGTGTTCTACTAATATTGCTACATTCTCTCAATCCTTATGTTTATGAAGGTGAACTTGTCCTTTAAAAATAGTCAATCAATCTAAATACAAATTCATGGTATGAAACTATAACTCATTGCCCACATTATTTACAGAAAACCCCATTCGATTTGCTTCAGTGGTCAAAGAAAAATTAGGGGTTTTGTAGAAGATGTCAGAAATCTCTTCCCTCCAAGTTCTGTATATTGTATTCTCACACAAGAGCATCGTAAGAATCAGACTCATGACATGCTTTACAACAATCCACTTTTCTCCGTGACCGCTTTACCAAATTGAGAGCTAAGATATTGTATTTTAAGACTCTGAAGTAGCATTTAAACAGTTTAATCCTATTGGGTGTTATCAATGCGAAAATCTGATTGTAATTTTTTTTTTTTTTTTTTTTTTTTTGGGGGGGGGGGGGGGACATACTGTACACCTGCTAAGAGAACATGGCTGAGGTATACGCCGGTAGCCATTTGGACAATTTTATTTGTTTTTAAACTATATCTATATCAAATGATCCTGAACGTGTAGTTTATATTTGGTACGGATGTCACTGAGGATATCCCTAATCATCATATGTTATCCAGGTATTTGTGCTTTCGTTCAATTACAGGTCTTTTTAAAAACTATTTCTAAACAATTTGAGATCATTTTACATACCTTTAAGGTATATGAAATGATCTCAAACTAGTTAATAATAAGCACTTGCCGATGACGTTTCATGTTGTACATTGTACATAGGCGTTTTCCTTTTGGATTACCTAGAAGGCCTTCATGTCTGTTCCATACATAACTATATGGTACTAAATAGGATGGTAATTGAGGGTTATTTACGTGCTAAACAGTAATAAGTTAATAACTGTGGAATTCGTCTATTGCTTGTGCACTGCTAGGATTGTAGATTTATTTATCATGTTGTACAATATTCTTGTTCCCTGGACAGCTTGCTAATACAATATAGCATACAGTCTAGTGAAAGTGTACGACACGGGATACTGTGAATTCTTCTTTTATTTTTACAGCAAAAAAATATATATTTATATTCAAGAATTATGTCCTTTAGACAGCTTCCCTATACCTGGGTGCTTGTGTCTGCAATGGTCTATTCAAATGTGTAAAATGATTGACGATTGTTGGCTTTGTTCAACATGGATGGAATGAAAGAATGTCCCTCCCCCCAACCTACACCCTTTCTCTCTCTGTGTCTCTCCCTCTCTCTCTCTATAATAAAAAAAAAAAGTCAAGCAATACAGTGCCTTGCGCCTTTGGGACGCCTGCGCGTAACGCTAACCCCCAAGCGCACACGCTAAAACCTTAAGCGCACTGTACGCTGGGTAACGACATGGCGTCCAATTTATGAGTTGGCCAGACTCTCTTAATATACGGCACTGACCGAGCTCAGCGGGTTGTGAATGGGTATGATTCTTCTATGTGTAAAGGGCCGTTCACACTGGAGCGGTTTTGCGGCAGCGGCAGCGGCAGCGGCGTGCCGCAAAAATCCCTCGCGTGTTGTTCATGTACAACCGTTCACACTTGAGCGGTAGCGGTGACTTTTTAGAGCGGCAACCGCAAACGGTTTTCTCGAATCGCTCCGCTGAGCGATTTTTCTAGTCTGCCGCTGCGGCGAGGTTGCTATTGACCAATCATGATAGAGTATAGTTCGTGACGTTATCATGTGGGTGGGGTCATGAACTGTAGCTTAAAAGAGAGTCTCGCGAAGGTACAACACGTCGATCGAAGAGCGGAACGAAGACGTCCAGAAAAGACAACTTTTGTACAATAAACTCAATTATGTTCACAAAAACACTCCTGAGGAAAATGTCGAATTGGAGACCATTGGTGATGAAATCGGGCTAAATGGTAAGTTGCTCGTTTGGTTTTCTCAAGGTTTCGCCATTTGTTTCGACCCTTGACAGCGGTCACTCTCTTGCAGAGGCTACATTGCAGATTGTAACTTTCCACGTATTTTGCCATAGACGCAGACTCGCCAGCGAAAGAAAGCAGTCTATCAATATCACAGTCCCATATACGCCTATCTATGTCTGATGCAGTATTCTGCCAACGTGGTACTGAAGCCTTGAAGTCTAGAGTAGATCTAGAACTACTGTTTGGTCCAGTAGGAGCACTCCTACTGTCCGACTAGTCTCACACCTACTGATGACCAGTAATGTATGGGGTCCATAGATGGGAAGGGCTTCTCATATGATAAATGGACCACAATATGGTCGATTGTATACCGGTAGGCAGGCGGTAGGGCCTAACATTCCTCATATCCTAGTAGTCATAAGTCATTAAAAAACAGGTTACGTAGGCGTATACAACCTACGTTATAACATGCTTCTTAGTAGACTAGACACTCTATCGTTAGATATATTTGATATCATAGAGTATTTTTGAATTATTTCTAATAAAATTGAAATAATGTAGGCCCTGCCCAGGGAAAATTTTGGAATTCCAATCCAAGTAGATCCTAATTCATAATAAGTAAAAATTTGGCGTAAATTAATACGGGGGAAAAAATGATCAATGATAAACGGCAAATAAATTCAAATAAAAACAACAACAGAAACACCTAGCCTCTAGGCCTGATACTCTGATAGTACTGTTAACGTTAGACATAGTTCTATACTCTAGTCTAAAGTATCTACACCTAACGCGCGTTAGGCCCTAAAAAAGGTATGTTCTGGGTGTTGACTCTGCCTCTATACAGGACTAGATCTAGGTCACGTACTACGTACAGTGTTTTTGTACTGCCATACTGCCACCGCACTGGTATAAATGCATACACATAACCACAACTTTGTCCATTGGCATCATTTTGGCATGACAAAGACGATCTACTTGAATTTACTCGCGTTCAGTCTCGCATCATCAGACAGGCAGTGAAGTAGGACTGATTTGTCTTGTTAGAAAGTGAATCAAATCTTCTCAGGCTGAGTCTGACCAAGTTAAGGGTAATGTTTTAAAATCACTTTAACTGTAACTGTACTGTAGCTGGTAAGCATGTGTATTATCTTGTCTTGCCTTTCCAAAGATGCCCACATTTCCCACAATCAATAGACTTGGACGGTTTCTTCAATGTATGGTAAGGGTCCCAGCTATTGGCAGGGTACATCGACACCCTGCGTATCATGGCTGTTTGCGTATAGAACAAAAAGGTACGCGTGGGATTAAGTGCCATTTTATAGCTATGAAAACAGTAACAAAGAAACGAAAATCAAGCCAACAAAACAAACTAAACAAGTTTCAATTACACATCCACTCAGTAACAACGCATGACTATGAAATTCACATGTATTACCTATGGAGGGAAGGGGTGCAGATCGTGAGGTACCCTTTTTCAGCCACGCGAAGAAAATGCATCGCACGCACTAAAATTGCATAATTTTACAACGGAGATTCAGAATCAGCAGAATGGTCACGAGATTTGAAATTGCAGTATTTACAGGCTACAGCTTACTTGAGGAAAAACTTAGGCGAATTTGTTTTATACTTTTTGGAATAAACGAGCTGCAAATTCATAGGGTGCCGATAGGTGGTACCCTCATTCATACAATTTAGATGCCAGTGATGCAGTGGTTGTTGCTGACCCTTGACATATTGTATCAAGGGTTGAAGCAGCCACTACTTCTTCTGGGAGGCTGTGTCAGTCCTTTGTGTTATTCGGCAGGAAAGATGACCCTCGTGTATTGTGTTCTGCAGGTAATTCAGTGCGTTAATTCATGTTGGTAGCAATACCAAATGTATATTCTCATGAATAGTTTCATTGATATAAGCACTTGACATTTAAGTAGCACTTACACTGTACTGCAAAATGAGCAATTTAAGAGCAAAATCAGATATCAAAAGTTCAGGCAATCAATTCCTGCATGTGGTGTTGGGTGAATATGGGAGTGAAGGGCTAAGGTGCTTTTTAAAAGAGAGCTGCTTATATTCATGTAAGGAAATAACGTTATAATGCATTGTACATGTATAACACATCATTTGTATTTAAAAACACCTCACTTGTATGAATATTATTTACCCTCAGGTAAACAGTAATTGAATCTGCTTCCCTCCTATTCAGCGAATGCGGAAAGACCATGCAAGGGAGGCTGCATCCCTGACCAGGCTTTGATGCAAGCTCACTCATTGACTGGAAAGCTGTGAGTTTCAGCTTTCAGGATTTACTGAAAGTGCATTATTCAAAAGATTGACATTCTAGGTACATTTATACCATAACCATTGTTCAGAACTTGACCTTACTCCTGTGGGAGGAAAAAACAACAACTTTATTTTGGAAGTGATGGTACATGTATTTACTGTACCTGATAATTCTAATGACAACACAGGTACATATTTTGTATGTCACCTAGAACTAAAGAGTGAAATTTCTGTGAAGGCACATCTTTTAATCTTTACCCTGCCCCTTCATTCCAAGGAAATGTAGGCCTACATGTATGTAGATTCTTCTCTTTCTTTATAATGTATATGGCAACATCCCATGCATTTGACAGGTATCACAATATGCAGCGTGGACCAATCAATCATTTTAATAGTGTATATTATAGTGTACCGTAGGTGCCTAGGTCTAGTAATTGGACCATACCAATTTAATCAGTTTCGGAGGACATGAAAATGCAATTCAAATGTAACTTTGAATGTAAAATTGTCTGTCACTTTTTTTTTGGGGGGGGGGGGGGGGGGTTGGTCAAAAAAAAATTGACTTCAGACAAAGTTACACTTCTTTGCAAAGAAGAACTGTTCTGGTTTGTAATTAAGCTAGACATGGGAAAAAACAAACAAACAAACAAATGGCACCATGAAGGCCAGAATTGTGTGCATTGTTCTGTTGTGATCTGTAGCTTTCTTACAGGCCTGCACTGCCTCCCCATTCCCTTCTGAAACAATTTTGCCCCCTGTTTCCAGATATCATGTTTGACTCACTCCTGTATGTGTATAGTAGATCTTCAGCTTTAAAGAATGACCTTCTGATCTTGGTCACTCTTGCTCCTAGTTTGCTGGAGTTGCTAGTAAATATATGATACAAAATTACTGGAAATATCATGTGTATAAATGCATAAGAAAATAGTGCACATTGATATGTCTTCAAAATATTTACACTGTTTCCATATATGCTTGCCTTTTTTGTTCTTCCAGGAAGGACTGTTTTAACTGCTCATATGTGGTCGACACAGAACATCCGCAGTCACAGCCCTTCACCCTATTTATTGGAGAAAGCAAATTATACCCTCTTCAGGTACATGTATCTGCAGTTGTGGAGCACAGGGCACAGTCCTCAAGGCATTGTGGGTGCAGCTGATCTTGTCTTCAAGTTGATCTTCGTTCTAAATTGCAACTGCTGGCCACATCGCATGGCGGTGAGACCATTTTAAAAGGGACTCCTGTACAAACAAGGAGGATTTAAAACTTTGGCATCCATCCCTTATTTTCTAAATTTGCAGAGTCAACCATAATGCAACCATTTATTTATCATCTCCTCCCTTCCCATATCAAGTCTGCATAATAAAACAGCATTTGCTTGAGAAGTACATACAATGTTACAGGGAAATAGGTACTGACCGTTAATTGTGGTCTCCTCATAACAGTGACCATGTTATTTCACAAGCCATTTGCCATATGGATATTGTTGTATTTTGACTATGCGCCTGTACTGTGTATGAATGATAAGGTACACTTATATTGATACTATTAGTGGTCAATGCTTCTTTGAAATATGTATTCACTTTTCAAGGAGTTAGTTTTACTTATGATAATGTAGACAAGTATCGAATTTGTGAAAAGCTGCTAATTCCATTATTACACACCACGCCCACAGATAGTGTGTACAAATTGACAATTAAGGGATGTGTAGAGCACCAAACTGTGACATCGCCATGGAAACTAGTTCTAAATGACCTCACCTGGCCTAAATATCTGTCAACACTATTGTTGCTAACCATGCCTGCACCTGGTTCCAGCCCAAGTTCAACAACTCTCTTGCTTTTTTAGGAGTTGACTTAGAACTTGGCATGTGTGGCCACTATTACAGGTAAATGCAGTATGTAATTAATGTGTTGCCAATGTAATGAAAAAAAAAAAATCTATAGAAAATTTAACCAAAATATTGTGGATCAAAGTACTTTCAGTCTTTATAATTTGAATGGTAATTTGAAAACACAAGATATAATTGTCTTCAACTGGCATCCTTCATGTATCACTTGAGTAGTGAAGATGTACCCCAAGCAATTTCATCTATGTTCGTAAGAAGTGATCAAGTTTGTCATGATTATCATACAAGGCAGGCTATTGTGTATCACTTCGCAGTTAGAATTCGACTCAGGAGAAATGTGATGGCATATACATGTACAGGCCCACAACACAAGAATCCTTTGCATTGCTCCCAGGTAGGCCAGTAGTCAACATACTATTGAAAAATGTGATGAAATTCCACCTTTTCACTATGCACCTACAGTGTACAGTGTAGTACCTGTCACATTTGTGTATTTGACTTTGGAGTATGGATGCAATATTGTATCATTGTATGCTGCATGGCAATGAGTAAAATAATTAGCAGTAAGTAAAGCAAGCACTTTATAGTGTACCTGAAGCATGCTACTACAAATTTTTGAAAGCTTCAAGTTTATCTTGAAACCCAAATCTATAAATGTTGACATGGCATCAAATATTATTTTCATTACATGTATAATCTTGAACACTCAGTTTGTACTTTCCTTGCATTAAATTAGTATTTGATGTCAGATAACTCATAACGGGTCATTGCATTATATGCGTAATATGTTGCTATTCTGTTTGCTACTTGATTTTGTTATCTGACTAGCTAAATTGAACCATGTAAACACCTGCAATGTAGGTGCCCATTTTTGTTGTATTCCTTTGCTTAACCTGATTTTCTTGTGTTTGTGTTTGTAACTTCAATACATGTCCACATCATTGTAAATCTCAAGCCTCATCTACCCCTATGTATCTGCTCTTTCTTGCTCACTTCATTTGATGAACCCTGTACTGCTCTTTTCTCTCAATCCTATTCTCTCCTATATTTTCCCTGTCCTACATGTATGTACATACGTATCCGAGCAATTGCCCCAGAGGGTAATTACCCCCTGGCTAAATACTGGTTAGTGGTAAGGTAAGAGTAAAGATTAGGGTTAGGATTAGGTCAAGGCTTAGGAGTTTGGGTAAGGGTTAGGATTAGGTTCAGGATTAGGATTAGGGCCAGGGGAAGGGTCCGGGGTAATTGCCCTAGACCCATGTACATGTAATACAAGTACTTTTTGTTTCTTATTACTTAGAAAGATTGGTCCTTATGAGGTTTGAAAGGTGAAATGTAAACAACTGATTTGTTTTATGTTGTAAAGTATGCAGTTCTGCTCGGAATTTGCACTGAATTAATTTTTTTTTTTCAGATGTAGGAGATGAGAATAATATGCTTATAGAAGATTGGTCCAAGAAACAAATTACAATGGTGTTAATTATCATACATGTACTTCAATCATTCATAAAATCCAGTACCATACTACCATTACTGTATTGTTTTGACAACTCATGTGTATCCATTCAGATTTACAAAGTTGCTCATACAGTGTCAGATCTTGTGAATTTTCATTTTACATGTGAATGTGCTATATTACATCCCTTCGCAAATGTTAACAGTATATGTATATACACTGTACTTTATTTCTGCAACAGACTGCCATATTAGATCACATCAAATGAGATTGTATGTTGGAACAATTGTCCTGAATTAGTTTCTCAAGTGCTAAATTTGACATGTGTGGTTTGTGTTAGTGTATGTACATTGTTTGATGTGTATTTGGAGTGATGTTTGTCATTTACGGACGTAAGTTGATTAAAATTCCTGTTAATTAATGTTTTCATTCGGTGGTTAAATTAATCGAAGAAAAGATTTAGTGCAATTCCACAAAACTTGCTGAAGATAAAACCGACCTCAGTTGGCTTTTGGTATTCACTTTACCCAACAGTTGTGTGGTTCACTTGGAAATCGACTGTCTGTCAAAATGCTATCCAGATTTCTGAAAGCGTAGATTTGATGGTGTAATACAGATGTATGAATTTGAAATCCAAACTGAGATCATGTGTGTGTGTGTGTGTGTCTGTAGTTTTTGTTTTTGTTTGTTTGTTTGTTTTTTCTAAGAGGATGCAAAACTGCCATTAATTTCTTCCCCATGCATAATATAACACACATGCTGTGGAGAGTGAAAATGCTACTCATGTTTTTCCATAGCTGGGAGTACAGTATGTGGGTGAGTTTATTATGGGCCGTTTGTGGATTACATTATACTCTACATACGTATAGATCTAGTAGGTTTGAGCAGGAGAGTGAATGGTAGGCATATTACCCAAAACATCCCCGCCCTCACCTTTGTAACTACAATTCCACAAAGAGCATGAACTGTGACAGAAATCAAATCAAATATTAACATTTCATCCGTATAGAGTTCATCGGTAATAATGATAGTAATAATACAGTATACATTTAATGTGCCAATTCCACATGACTAACGTGCTCAAGGCGCAGTAGGAAAAGTGAGTTATGAAGTACAAACTAAAAATCATTACACAAACATGCACATGAAAATGAATGACACAATCATGATGATTAAATATATATATATATATATATATATATATATATATATATATATATATTTATCATAATACCGGTATACTATTCTATGGTAAAAGATTGGAATGACAAGTAAAGAAGTATGTTGCTGGTTTTTTTTTTTTTTTTTTTTTTTTTTAAGAGCTCATTTTTCATAAAGTTGACTACTTTGCCGACACCAGAAAAAAAAAAAACACTAGTCATTTTCTCATTAACACGAAACAAGATAAGATATCATTACTTTAGATGCTGACTAATTTTGTAAAAAACAAAACAACAAACAAACAAAAACAAGGAAAATGTGACATTCGCAGATCATATTTGAGATATTGAGGTGTTGGACTTACACATTTTATGTACCGCCTTTTCAGTATATATGGCAGTGGTCCGATGCAATACTCCAGTAATTTCTGCTTGCATACCAATATCAGTAACACAAGGAATATTTTGCAGTTTCATTACATTGAACAGTCTGTGTTGAAAGTGGTTTTTTTTTTTAAGCAAAAAGTTGAAAAGCCGAGATTCCAGTACTGATTGTCCAATAGTCTTCTTGCATGTTACGCATCCTTGATTTCCTTTATTGTTTGTTTCGTTTTGGAAAAGTGATTTTGTAAATTCTCAGATCCATGGGGAATGTATTCACGGTATACATGTGCATGATAATTATGTAATTGATTACTAGTAAACTGCAGGTGCCCAAGGGCAACAATCTAATTTGCATATTACGCGCGGCAAACCGCTCCAGTGTGCACAGCGTGCCGCTGCGGCAGAGTTTAGCGGCAAACCGCCGCCGCTGCCGCTGCCGCAAAACCGCTCCAATGTGAACGGCCCTTTAGAGTTCTGTGGTGCATGCCCTACTCACCAAGTTGACAGCCGTGCCTCTAAAAACCAATTTAAGTGTTCAAATGATTAGTTACAATTTTATCATATAATGTGAAAGTTTGTGGTTTTATAATTTCAAACAAAATATTTCAAGCTTAGATATATATAATTTACGAAAAATCAATATTGTAAACATAAATTTATATGTATTTTAAAACCAAATATACCATGAACTTGACATCAAATAGGCACGGTCGTTTTCTAGCTTCCGTCCGTGTTGCATACTTCTTAGCGTAGAAACCACTCTCGCGCGCAAATCCTTACCATACCAATACACAGTACACTCGACTCCGTCCAGTCGATTTTGGCATTCAAACCGAAGATAACCTGTGCATGAGAGAGTCGAATTCTTCAAAGAAAATATTGTTTGTATCTCAATATTTCTGTAAGTAGTCAGATAATCGCCTTTCCTCGAAAAAAAAAAAATATGACGTGAGCCGGGAAGGGTAAACACAGGGGGTCGTAGGGATATGATTTCGCTCCACTTTGCCGTGCATGTCCAGTCGGCACTGGCAGCAGCTAGCTCAGTGGCACTATACTGCAGTCCAACTCCGGCTGCAGGCCCACGGTAAATTAAACATAGCTAGCCACTTTCCTTACCTCTCTACGCTTTTTCCCTCGGTTCTCTTCGAAGTCGATGCTCGAGGTGTTTCTGTTTTATAACTCATGTGAGCAAATGGTCAGGATTGCATCTGGTTTCAGGAATTTTCTCGGTTTATAACCGAGGGCCACAGCCTGCCGGTCCACGTAAAAACATCACTTCACAAATTGTCCACGCACAGGTAGGTCACAACACGATTTCGAGATTTTGTAGGCCCTAAGTTTCTTATGTTCGGCATCGTTGTACCGATATTTCCCAGCCATACAGCTCACCTTTCACGATACTTTTGTTGGTCTGGGACGGAAAAAAGGATTTTCCTGGGAAATTTTCTGCACGATTCGAGCAAAACTACTGATGTAAGATAGCCTGACCAGACGACGCTGAATGCGGTCGCCCCTGTAGTGTACTAGCAGGCCTGTGTAGAATCGTTTCTACCTACAAATATGTACACTCTGTACGTACTATAGAACATGCATGAGCGGCGACAGGTAGGGCTGCAGCTGCGCTTGAGACTGGAAAAGTACGTGCGAAGGGCAAACCGCGTACGGGGTGCGTACGCGTATCTACCGTAGATCTATCATCTAGTTGTACCGTCCACACGTGCGAATACTAGTATAATACACAATACATACACACACACACAAACAAACACACACACACACACACACACACACACACACACAACGTAGAAACAATACGAGTCGGAGTAGCCACCGACGTCTTCATGCATCCGGGTAAACTAGCGTGCGGATAACGAGCAGAACACGGCTGGGAAGAGTTGTGCATCGACGACGTATGACTCTCCGCCAAGACTTGCTCATTAGCATATTCACCATGCAGAGTCACACTTTTTCAACCAAAATGTGCGAGCTTATTTGGTGATTTTAAAGTTTGTTTTTGGTGAAAGTAGTTCATTGGAGGTACCAACAACAACATATTTTTTTTTTAATTTCGTGAGGACTGTGTCCCTTTAAAGATGAGAGTTGCTGATAGAGATTCTAACAACACAGTTGTTAGGCATGGCAGGAGCACTCCAGATTTGATCCTACATTCTCTGGCAGATATACAGTCAACCTTGCTTTTAAAGTCGACCTCGCATGAGTCAAATAATCTCCCAAATGTTGAAAGTGTTTTCAAGTCCTCTTCTCTTTATACTAGTATTCTATTGATTTTAATCCCTCATAAGTCGAAGCTGTTTCTTCAGTCCAAATAGATTGAACTCAGGCAAGGTCAACTGTACTTTCATAATGTTTTGAGAGTCCTGTCTTACATCTTTGTTCAGTCAAATGGAGGGATGGACACCTAACGGTCAGTGAAATCATTGTGTGCCAACAAAAAGCCACAACTTTGGCAATATTCTGCTGATCTACAGCAGGTGGACTGTTGGATTTGTGGCACTTCAAATCAACGTAAGATTTCACTTTTTGACGTTGACACGTATATGAGATTCACTCTAAGTGAGGTAAATATTGGTTTTAATAGAGTTGATGTAAATGGAGTGAAATGGGAAGACCAGAAGGAGTCTACACTGTCCCCATATGAATATCTGAATTGTCTCCCATCAACAAGAGGTCTTTCAAGATCATTTTTATGTTGTATTCTTACTGTGAAATGTTTAAGTGCTGATGTAAATACTTTATTCATGCCTGATATGGTAAAACCTGCATTCCCATTGAAGTTTTTTTTTGATATATCAGAAAGAAAAACTGTTGGCTATAACACATGGGCAAGAGGAGCCCAGAGGAGCTTTTTTAATCA
Organism: Diadema antillarum; assembly: GCF_040938485.1. NCBI lineage: Eukaryota > Metazoa > Echinodermata > Echinoidea > Diadematoida > Diadematidae > Diadema > Diadema antillarum. Next base: position 1,547,488 of record NW_027271005.1, on the reverse strand, counting down.
TTTTTTACTTTTACACATCTCCTCTGAGGGGATTTTGTGAAGCCAGACGTAGTATCCACGGAACATATCCCCGACAACAAGATACAAGCCAATCTTTCGGTGAAATGGGCAAGGAGCCCAGAGAACATCGTTGATATTCTCATTTTGTATTTGAACAGTGTATTTTGTCAGCATTATGATAAATCTTTTTGAAATCATGTAAACCTCGTAAATTTTTTTAATGACTTTTTGTGAGTTATGTAGTCCCAAACTGTGTTTGTGCTTTGTGTTCTACAAAGCGAGCAATTACCAGCTGTAAATTGCCACTACTGTGTGTCCAGCATACTTAACTCGAAACTGGGGTCTTGTGTAGGACTATCCAAGTCTGTTTAGTTCTACTCATGCTCATTCCTTTTTTGCCTTTTCGTATGTAACAGTAGTATATTGACCTGTGTAAATTGGCTCTATTCATGATAAAGCACATTGCGCATGATATTAGGATGATGTACAATGTATGATGCTGAAATTGTATAGGGTGACTTGTTTTGTTCTAGATTTGAGGACTTCCAGTATATACTTCATATTACTTTCTGATGTGTGGTATTTGGTTTTGTGACATCGTATTACTTTCACTAATTGCTGGTTTGTGATATCATTGCATCATTGTAGTGCCCTGTACTTTTTATTTATTTATTTATTCAATCATTTATTTATTTATTTTCAGGAGAAACCTGTAATGTGACATCACACAATATTGATCCCGAAGTCAAGCTCTGCAATTATCAATTAAGTGTCAAATATTCACTTGCTTTTCTACAAAACTACTCAAAAAAAAAAAAAAGATTTAAGAAATCCCTTTTTCTTTTTCTTTTCTTTTTGTTGCTGCCTGGGATAATTTGTAAAGAAACACAAAGAAAATAAGGTGACTTGGTGATATTTTTTTAATCCAATAGATTTACTGTAGCAAGTGACTTCAGAGTTGCACCACTAAAACATTATTTTTTTTAACACAGTCTGCATATGTCCCCTAACATTCTATGAGCTTTGAACTTATGTAGGTCTTTAATACTTCATAGAAACTTCGTAAAAATTCTGCTGCTTTTGTTCACTTCTACTGATGCAAGATTTCATGTGGTATACATTCTCTATAAAATAAATACACGGAGAATTAATGATGTTATTGCAATAATGTACTCACCATACTACTATGTATGTTTAACTTACACTAATCCCAACAGAACCTGAAGTCACACATATTACGTGTCAAAATGTGATATATACACAGTAACACATAAACCATATATTTAGCGAGTCTCAATTTTTTGTGAAGTCGGGACTTCTGACAATTTCGTGAGTGGTTAAATTTGCAATCAGGGAGCACCAGTAGCGAACAGAGAAATGTATGTGCATGTCACATTTTTATTAGGAATCAGAGTTTATATTTTTTTTTTTGTGTTGTTGAATTCACGAAAATAAAAACCATGTGAAATATAGGGTGTATACAGTACAGTACATATACACACCTAAGTAGGTATTTCAGACAGAAGTAATTTGATCTTGCAGCTATGGGGTTGTGCTCATTAAAGTATGAAATATTCATTGTCTTAGTTGGGCGCAATGGTTTCCTTCATGCTGTTTTTCTTTGAATCATGTGCATCTTTTTTCATGGCTGGAGTGCTTTATGTCCAATCCTTGAGTTATCTGTGAATACAGCCCCATATTAGTTGTAATGATGTTACACATTTCATTAGAAATTGTGTCGAGTTGACTTGTTTTGAATGTATATAAATGAGGATGTTGACCAGTTGTCTGAAGGAGCTAATAAGGTGCCAAAAGCAGCTAATGAAAAAAAAAGAAAAAAAAAAAGATGTACACCACAGTTGATTCACCATTGTATTTTGTAGCATTTGGTATTTTCTTATGGACATGTAGTAACTAGCTGTTCAGTCTACCTGTATATCTGCATTTCAATACCAGAAATCCAGTTTGTGTTTGTGTTGCTATGCGGGCAAGCCTTGAGCAAGCTTTGTGGGAATCAGGAACAACCTTTGCTGTGAAGGTTTGCATAAAAATTGAATTTATTAGTTCCCTGGTCTACTGGTCTATGAGACTAGTACCACATTTTCCAGGGCACATAGAGCATTCTAGGGAGCACTCCTATACCCTAAAGCTCTGTATGAACAAACAATTGCATCCTGCCAGGAGTGCTTAAGTTAATGCACCACCTGAGGCTAGGTTCAGGAGCACTCTTGAGGTGCTCATAACACTGTGTAAACAGTCTCCAACGATTAGATAGCTCCGGAAGTGACATGTGGTGAACGAGCACTGTGCATACTGCTTATGTGCAAGAAGTTTCTGCGCACAGGAAAGTCGCCACAACATTTATGCTCCTCTCAGCCACTTCGCGTGTGGTCACGGTGAGTGGGAAATTTCTGTATACAAACAGACTCAGAGGGGCATATTAAAGTCAAAGCACTTCAGGAGTGCTCCTGGGCCCAACTTTGTGTTTGGATCTGGTATGAGTGTTGTGAATACAGTATAGTTTGATTGTCAAAGATTGTGCAAGATCTTCTTTTTCAAGTCGATATTCTCACACGAGTATAAAGTGAAATGTATTTGGTCTCATAATGAAATAGAGGCATTCTTTAATTGTTTTGTTTTGTCAATGGTTTCTCGAACTATCAGGCCGCTCATGGTGGATGTTTTGTTACAATGATCAGATGTTTGTATATTTTGTTTGGAAATGTGGTTACAATATATTTTCATTCTATATGTAATGAGCTATTAGATACAGTGAAGTGAAGGCAGAAAATTAAAAGTGTGGCTATAAAGGTCATCTTGCAATGAAAGTGAAAAAGAATGTCTCAAAGTGCTTTGACTCTTGTCAACTAATTATTCTCAATCTTATCTTTCATATGCGGTGACACAACATTTGCTCCTGAGACAATTGCTCTTATTTTCTCCAAGGACTTGGGTTGGAATTAGGGATGTGGTAGGGTTTAAGATTAGTTTGATGTGAGGATTAGGATAAGGGTTAGGGTTATGTTTGTGAGTAGAATTTATGTTTGGCCTAGTAGAGTGCAGATATTTCATGCGAGCAAAATTGTTGCGGGAGCAAATGTCATGGAACCTTAATTATATACAACTTGTATTGCATATTATGCTCAGCTACCCTCATTCGAAGCATACATGTACATCAATCAACTACAATAGCAGTGACAACACCAACAACAATGGCAGTAACTAACCAAAATTTTACAGATATACCATAATGAATGCGAGCAAGAAAACATGAACTGGACATGCCATTTGCTGTAATGATATGGATTTCCATTCTTCAGTCATCCAGAATATTTATGAGCACTATATCATGTGGACATGAAAGAAATAGAATGATGATTCAATCAATAAATTTTGTCATGATTCCACTATGTAAATGGCAACAAACACAGGTACATGTAAGTGGGCAATTTCTAGCCCTGCTGTAGAAAGCTCTAAAAGAGTGTAGTGATATTGAAGTATTTTGCAATTCAGTAAAGACATACATGTAATAGGAAGGAAAAGTAAAGGAGATTCTTTGCTACATGAGGACTGCTATACCTGTTAAGGACAAGCTGATTTTGCTATAACACACATTTTCCATAAGCACCTTCCCAAGCGTACTCTGAACTAGTCTTTCTATGGGTTAATACAGCACTAGTGACAAGACTAGAATACACTCTCCCTTGTCTGTGCACAAGTAAATACAAATCTAGTTCCATATCCAACTCTTATAATGCTATTGACGCTATTACATTGGCTTTCACCCATTCCAATAATGAAGAAGTGACCCAATCACTTTATGAATAAAAAGAAGCTTTTATTTCTACAATTCCATTCCATGGAACTTTGTTAAACATATGACATAAAAACACTGAAAGGATTGTACTGTGGGGGTTTCCAACTTTAACACGATACATGAAACTCTTCATCCAGTGCCCAAATCTCAGAGTATGTGTATAAAGAACAAAATATTCATTAGGCACTTAGTAAAAACATTGAGCACTATAATCTATGAGGTTTTATTCTTTTTTTCACCTTCATTATATGCAAACATAAATTGTTCACAAAAAAAAAAAAATGCTTTAGCGCACCTACAGATACAGGCATACATAGATGTCAGATATTGCACATATATTGCCGAGGGGAAATTTATGATTTTTCAGCACAGAAGATGGTTGAGTTAACACAGTATGTTTCTGTCCCACAATGGCCTGTGTTGAGCTCATCAAGTGCAAAATTTAAATCAGGAAGTAACTGAAGATATTTTGGCAGAATGCTTGGCATACTGCAGGCATGGTGCAGATGCCTACAGCAGGAATTCTAGGTAGAATTTTTTTTTTTTAAGTTTTAAAGGTGGTGATGGAGCTGTGCCTCCATTAACCCGTTGAGTGAAGACACGCTAATTTTGCTACAACATGCACATCCCACAGACACATGGACAAGTATACTCGGACTAGTCTTGTGGGGGTATACTCTTGGCTCTAGGGAGTTTCTGATGTACTTCAGAATTACACACCAATTGTCCATCCCGGCGTGTTACTACAGTGGACTCCCCTTATAACGAAGTTCTCGGGACCGGCAGTTTTCTTTTCGTTATGTTGAAATATTGTTATAACCGAACAAATAAACAATAAAAATACATAAAGTGAATAACGTTACGGCCCCAATTTTAACTTCGTTATAACTGTAATTTCGTTATAACCGTGTTCCTCATAACGGGAATGCACTGTACCATGGGTGTATGCAAGGGGGGGGGGGGGGGCGTGAGGGCTCCCATTAAACTATAGTATACTCTTGCCTTTGTGGAGTTCATGATGTACCCAAGAAGCACATTATATTACATACCGAGTGCTTAAAGCTTCAGGGCAGATTAAATTCCAAATGCGATTGGTAAATTCCTGTCCTATGCAGACAATATACACCCCACCCATCACAATAACAAGATAGCAATATTACTGTAGGTTGTTAGGTCTCTTGAATTGATTTGATCACTCGCATGAAATTTACACACTGCAATACTTGGTATGCAGTGGTGGATCCAGGGGGAGCACACCAGGCGCTGCCCCCCCCCCCCTTTATTTTTGTTCAAACAGAAGAAATAAATAGAAAAAAATGGGGGAGGGGTGCGTGCGCCCCCTTTAATCTTTACAGAATTACTGGATTTGCCCCTGGTATGTGAAAGTCCTTTCACTGATCTGTAGTTATCACTGCAGCCAAGAAGAGAAGAAATTTGCTTTTGTAACGTACATGTAAGTTGAAATACCTTTCATTTATATCAAATCAATTTCACAGCTTTTTTTTTTTTGGGGGGGGATCCTTTCCATTTCAGACAGTAAAAGAAAAAAGAAAAATGAACAGCAAGTTGGCAATGAAGCAGTCACAGTCATATCTTCATATTTTTCTTATCATACTTCCTTTTATTTTTTCTCGTGGAGTTGTGACTCCATGTGGATCAGAATGGATTGAAAGCCCTTTTCTTGTTGGTGTAAGCAGTCAATAAACATTGTGGTCTTTCTGCTGTTAACAGTATTAATGTACTGTTGTGTGACATCTCAACAATTCGTCGCCATGTAAACTAGTTCTATACAACCTCATGCAGCCCCAATTATCTGTGAACACAATGGTTGCTAACCATGCTTTTACCCGGTTCTCACTCATTGCCCGAAGCATTGTAGAAGGATCTCATTTGGAACCAGTACAAAGCTACATGTACATCACATGTATGACAAAAGAGTGACATGATCACTTTGGTACTCTATGACCCATAAAATGCGTTGATGGACAGGAGACTACCGGAGCAAATGCCTCACCATCAGTTCCACCTGTATAATGCCACGAGTATATTCCACAAATTGATAAACATAAGGACACTTTTGCTCGTGGTTGAATATGTGATCAACAATCACACAGTTGGAATGAGACTAAATCATGATCCTTTTTCAAGAGTAACATTGTTGATCTCCCACCTTAGAGAAGATATTACATTTTTTTAGGCAATACAGTCACAAGCTGCTAAGTTTGCAAACATCAAACACCCTGCAAAATTTGTACACATACAATGTACATGTGCATCAAATCATACCATGTATATAGTAAAAGAAACTCCCAAAAGGCCTCTGTCCTGTGAACACACCATTTCAACTTCTACAACCGTTGATGGTCACTATGGGAACCACTGATGTCATGACCGATAACTCCACTTTTTTGATTTACTGTTCCTACTTTCCAAATTTTAACTGAGCAGTTCAAATACTCGTTCATGATGTGATCTGCAACAAAACTTTCGCCACTTATAAACCAAGAAAAATGAGCATTTGGTGTCCTGCACAGATGAATCAATTACTAAGAGTTGAAGGAGAAACGAAAAAAAAAAACAACTGCTTGACAAAAATTTTGATCCCATCATTTGATTCGCTCAAAGTTAATCATAATTCATGATGCTCTGCAACACTATAAAGAGCTCAAGATAATGTGAATACATGGAGACTTACATCACTGTCCTATGGCAAATTTTGCTTCCGCCACAAATGGGGTGAGGCAGCATAAAATCTCTGTTCATGAGTTTTCATCACTGTTGGAATCTCTGAGGGATGTAGGCGTTGCTGAAAGCGTTATTTTTTAATATTGATACTTGGAAGTCACCCACTGAACATTCAGTTTCAGCGGGTCGTAGATGTATCGCTTGAAATCCAGGCTGATCCCGATTGGCTGATGCTCGACATGTGACTCCTTGGCCTGGCCTTGCCCTTCACTCTCTTCCTCTGGAGGGTGGGGTGAAGTCGGTCCATGGGTGGTACAAAGGGAAATGGTGCACAAAAATAGTGTTGACCTTTTTATAGTATATCAGGCTCAAACAAGAATAACAACTTAATGACAAAAATAACAACTTAATGCTGTATGTCAGTAATATAGATTTTCATGATCTTTTAAATCATAAAAATAAGAAATTAGCAAGGCTTTACATCTTGTTTCAAACAATTTCTTATCACTGCTAAACTAGCTTATTATTCAATTTTACACTGAGCTCTTAACTTAGATGTGCACATTCTGACACCACACCATCAGGTTTATTCCTGGTGTGAATCTGCCTCTGAGAGGTGAATGATCACATGGATGAAATTCTACTGCAACAGTAATTACCAGTGCAAACCTGTATTTATGCGACAGATGGAATGGCCTGCACACAATGGAACTGAATAGAAATGATTTTGATTACGCCTACAATGCACGATGACCTTGTCTTCACTTGTTCACCAACACTACCTTGAACTGGATGGACATGCTCTACTATTTGTGGCCGTACATCACAAAACAAAAAACAAAAAGTCACACCCCTTGATTTTACGCGAGGACTCAAAAAAAGGTGAAATGGGTCAACCAAGTCAATATGTGACCCTGCACCTCAAAACAAACAAAAAGTCGCCAGACATGAATTTTTAGTTAAGACCATATTCTGAAAGAGCAGATTTTAAGCTTTAAAATGATGTATAACTCAAATCAAATGGACTCTCCTAACCTGTGTAGATATTGGAAAGAAAGCACAAACTCAGGAAAAGTGTGAACTGAGAAAAGAGGCTCTGAAGTACAGTGTCTATTCAAGCGCTTAATCTTTACCAAACCGTGCTGGCTGTGCGATGAATGGGACAAAAAACAGGAAGTAAACCACCAGAGTAACAACAATGAAGGGATTATCAGATTAAACTGAAATTAAGCATGCCTCATTGACACATTCTGTCCATAATAAATGCCAACTTACAAAGCAGTAGCAGTATCCTTTCAAAAGTTATTAGAGTTGAAAGTGAAGAGCGTGGACAAGGTTTTTCAGAAATGAAAAAGGGATTCTAAAGATACACCTAATCACACTATTCTACCAAAAATGTTCGAGATAAACTGCTAAAAAAACACACTTTCCTGCCCGTTTTATGATACCAAATTTTAGCATAATGTAAAAGAAGACCCGCTCTTTCAGAAAATATGAACAAGGAAAAGTAGAAATTACGCGGTGCGTAAAATATGTCCCCTGGAAGTAGCATTTAGTAGCAAAATGTACAATATAGGTCAAAAATCAAGGTCAAAGGTCAAAGAAGTCAAAGGTCAAAAAATTGTGTAGAAGTTTTGAAGCCCTCACCTAGTGCCATCACAAAAAGCAAACGGAATCGAAATCGGGTTAGAAATGGCGAAGGAGTAGCATTTTGTAGCCAATGTACAATATAGGTCAAAAATTAAGGTCAAAGGTCAAAGAAGTCAAAGGTCAAAATTCTGTGTAGAAGTTTTGAAGCCCTCACCTAGTGCCATCACATAAAGCAAACGGAAGTGAAATTGGGTTAGAAATGGCAAAGGAGTAGCATTTTGTAGCAAAATGTACAATGCAGGTCAGAAATCAAGGTCAAAGGTCAAAGAAGTCAAAGGTCAAAATTCTGTGTAGAAGTTTTGAAGCCCTCACCTAGTGCCATCACCAAAAGCAAACGGAATCGAAATCGGGTTAGAAATGGCAAAGGAGTAGCATTTTTTAGCAAAATGTACAATATAGGTCAAAAATCAAGGTCAAAGGTCAAAGAAGTCAAAGGTCAAAATTCTGTGTAGAAGTTTTGAAGCCCTCACTTAGTGCCATCACATAAAGCAAACGGAATCGAAATCGGGTTAGAAATGGCGAAGGAGTAGCATTTTGTAGCCAATGTACAATATAGGTCAAAAATCAAGGTCAAAGGTCAAAGAAATCAAAGGTCAAAATTCTGTGTAGAAGTTTTGAAGCCCTCACCTAGTGCCAACACATAAAGCAAACGGAATCGAAATCAGGTTAGAAATGGCGAAGGAGTAGCATTTTTTTGCAAAATGTACAATATAGGTCAAAGGTCAAGGTCAAAGGTCACAACTGAAATTCTGTGCAGAAGTTTCAAAGCTCCCATGTAGTGCTATCATATAAAGCAAACAGAATCAAAATTGGCTCACAAATGACAGAGAAGAAGCAAATTGAACATTTTGATCACTCACGACGCACAGACGGACGGACGGACGGACAGACGGACACACACACGTACGGAGCCCGTTTCATAGTCCCCTGCTCGAACTCGTTCGGCGGGGACAGAAAGTCAAGTTCGGCTAGGTTGACCCATTTCACTTATTTTCAGTCCTTACGCAAAATCAGTGTGTGCGACTTTATGTTCGTTTTGAGGTGCACGGTCACATATTGAGTTTGTCATATTTTCTGAAAGAGTTATCCTTCTTCTACATTATACATTGATGGGAAAGTGTGTTTTCAGCAGTTTTTCTACAACATTTCTATGGGGAAGAATAGAATGATTGGGTATGTCTTAGAGTCCCCTTTTTATTTCTTGAAATCCTTTACACACTCATCATTTTCAAGTCTAATAACTTTTGAAAGGATAACACTACTGCTTTGAAAGTTGGCATTAATCATGGACAGAATATGTTAATAAAACATGCTCAACTTCAGCTTAATGTGATAATCCCTTCATTGTTGTTGCTCTGGTGGTATGCACCCTGTCTTTTGTCCCTTTCATTGCACAGCTAGCATGGCTTGGTAAAGATTAGGCGCTTGAATAGACCACGTACTTCAGAGCTTCTTTTCTCAGTTCACACTTTTCCAGAGTGTGTGCTTTCTTTCTAGCATTTGGATAGGTTAGGGGAGTCCATTTGATTTGAGTTATTCATCATTTTAAAGCTTAGAGTCTGCTCTTTATAAATCTGCCCTTAATTAAAAATCCATATCTGACGACTTCTTGTTGGTTTTGTGATGCATGGTCACATTTGATACATACAGCAAGTACAGTCCTTTGAAGACAGAATGACTAGAATCATGAACTCACTTGCTTTTGCACCCTTCTTGCCTTTCTGCTTTCCTCCCATGGCTTTGAGTATCTGAACTGTGTCCTCCTTCAGTCCCTCTGTGCAGACAAACACATGGCAAAGATAGAACAGTGAGGGCAGTATCCACACACACTTACACTTTGACATGTACATATGTAATGTAATACAAAGTTTGTCAATAGTTACTCATAGAAACAGCCAATATAATGGGCTGTGACCTCAACAATTTCACAAAAATGTGCATAAAACAGGATCCCCAGCTTTCACTGCAGTTCAAAGTAAGGAAAGATGCTATTAATTGTAAAATGTAGTTAACCACAAAAGACCGTGTTCTTCATACATACATCCATATCATACACAAAAACATGCACATACATTTTCATGAGGCTTTCTAATAACAAACTACATGTACTTTGTATTGCACTATTTTTATACCTTGACAATGAGCAACAAATGAAAGGAGGCAGAAAAATGTACATTTGTCCTATGAAGTGTTGTATGTTTTTTTCTCTTGGCAACTTTTGCAGGAGTCCCTGTATACTCTACTATTTACAGATGGGAGTTAAACAAAATTAAGACACTCATGAATTGAATTAAACAATAGAGACAAACACCATTTATAGAAGTTGGTGTAAAGATGATGGACAAAATAAAACTGAATGCTAGCTATAATTCACAAGGGCAGTCTACATGGTAAAATGTAGTCCATAGATTATGCAAACATTATCAGTGCAAATGACAGATTGCGTACACCAATAGACATCAAAATTTAATAATGAATGGGCACTGATATGTGCATGTGAAAGGAATGCCTACTGCACACTTGTTTCAGTCCTTGGATTATTTATATCTAAACCGCGGATGCGATTAAAACTATGTTATCAATGTGAATTGGCTGATGTGTTTTCACAGAACTTCCAGCGTATGAAATATCCTTGTGGCTCACCTCTGATGTGGACACTAAACTTGCCGCTCTGTCCAAACCCCCTCTCGATGAAGCCGAGCTCCCCGGTAGAGAGGTAGACCATCAACCCCATGAATCTCTCCAGGTTAGTCTCCTTCTTAAACATGGACCGCCCGATGATGTGATGCTCATCGGTCATCTGGATTGAGGACAGACCCTCATCATCATCATCATCATCACTCGTTAATAACAAATATGTTACAGCTAGAGTTCCCCCACTTTCAAAGTTCCACATTTTTTTCAACTACAGATGTGTATGACTTCCTTATTTGCATTAAGTAATTCACTGAGACCTATAATCCAGTTATTTTCTCAATTCTTGAGAACATCAAGTACTCATTAGATTTTCAAGGTGACAGATTTTGATAATTTTCAAATAATGTCAGTGCTGCAGAAGCAGAAATTTTCGGCTTAATAATCATTTGTGCTCCGCTGCGTTTGGTATATTTTGTGTGTTTTTAACTCTGCAGAATCAAAATATGAATTAGTAGTAGTACTAGGCCTACAAAGAGGAAGCAAAAATATTTGCATGCTTTTATTTTTGCGCTAGATGCACGTTGTGTGAAATGTGCAAAATTTTCACACCGTGAAATTTTCATTTTTACAGTACCCCGAAAGGTGATGGCTATGAACTTAAAACATGTGGTCAGGAACAAGTTGGCAACATTGTATTGAAACATACAAATGTATTACATCTTATATCTATATAACACATATATGTTTATAGTAAGAGTTTGATATCACACTGTAATTTTCATCTCAATGAATTTGGTTGTTTAAAGTTGGGTGTTTCTCCACAAGTTCCTGCACTCACCCTGTCTACAACTCCTCCCTTGGACTTTAACTTGTAGATCTTCAGCTTTGGCAAGACTGTTTCTGCATAATTCTGGAAGAGAAAAAAAAATAAAGACTTTATAGCATAATACCACATAGGGCCTACAGATGCATAAATGCTTTTCAGTTGCATTGTAGCAACAGCTGTCAGCATATCATAACAGAGATTTTAATGTCAGATATTACTATGCTGAATTCATTTCTAATATGAAAGGGCATCATGTAACTTGAAGTACTGTACATGTCAGAGTAATTTCAGATCTATTCAAGTGACTTTTGATGAACTGCTCAAAGATTATAAGCATAACTGAGAAAAAAAAAATCTTTTTAATGAGAGCACACTTAAATATTGCAAACTTTAATATTGTTGTGAATGCAGCCTGTAGTTGACCCATCCCTTTCTGAACAAAAATATTGTAAACTGATAGTTGAAGAGGAAATATGAAACACAAACATTAATGAAAGAAAAATGGATATGGAGCACTGTAATAGAGTGGTAGTAATGCCCAAGAAGCTTGTCAGATTTCTTCATTTTGAACAAATCAAGTTTTTGTCCAGTCGTTGATGAAAACATAACATATTCAATAACTCCACCAGTTCCCACCATAAGTTAATTGATGGGCATACTTAAGTTGATGAAAGGTCATTTCAACAAACGGCCTTGCAAAACAGACATACAATTGTACATGTATTCAAATTTCTAATATCAATTCCACCAGATTTTTATCTCAACATTCTCCAACATGTTTGGAACAATCTGGAAATATACCACATGTACACAAAGGCAGCTCTTTTTCACCCTTTGCCAAGGCTTTACTGCTTACTCTCTAAGAACCAGCCTCTACCCATGGTATACTTCCAGTGGAGTAAAACTTATTTCCTTAATGATTGCAGAGCAGTGTAAACTAGGGTTTCTTTTTCTTCTTTTCTTTTCTGTCATTGAAAGCATTCTGCTGACAGGATGCATTCATCAGTGACACACAGAAGAAGTGCAAGTATAGTGCTTCAAAATTAAGATTACATTTATACAGTATAGTGCTTCAAAATTAAGATTACATTTATACAGTCTGGTAATTGGTAAGCTGTAGACATACTGGCCACTTACCTTGTCTGTCATGGCGTGCAGGAGTTTACCGTGGAATGCTAGTCGGCAGCTGTTGGCATGTGAGGGCAGTGTTAAGAAACGTTGAGGCAAATACATGAATCTACTGTAAAAGCTGTTATTTTCAGGAGGGTTTCATTTTGTGTGAGTGCCCTCTTACTCTTGGAATAAATACATGTAGAACATGAAGCACAATAGTTTGAGAGACTGATGTCATGACAACACACATAAAAAAGTAGAACCATCTTTTCCTATCGTTCAAGTGTCTTTACTTTCAGTGAATCCCATTTTACCCCTCCTCTTTTACAAAACCAACTGAAAAAAAAAAAGTAATTCCGAAGCCTGCAAATGTTATATATCTTCAAACTGCATGCCAACTCTTTACTGCTCACAAGCGTGAAGTTGGAAACATAGAGCAAAGTCAAACTACATATGAACCACTTGCGATATTTGACTGAGGCAATCATATGTCTATCATTCATTCTTTTTTTCGTTCATTCATGGTTTTTTTTTTTTTTCCTTTTGGTATAAAAGGAATTCTGGACAGATATGATGTCTGGTCAAACAAATGTCAAATCAGAGTCTGTTATTTTCAGACTAGAGGGAGGTTATCCCGTAGTGTCATTGAGGATATGAATGTCGGTGTCCAGCTTGGAGCCGATGATGAGACAATTCCTGGGGCAGGCCACCGGCTTTTCCAGCTCCAGGAGAGCCCACTGCTGGTTAGGCAGCTCCGGCCTCTCTTCCCCATCATCCTCCTCATCTGCCCGGCTGCCGCATGCCGCTCCCGGAACGTTCTCCTTGTTGGAAACCCGCTCACCTGGGTCTAACGCCAACAGCTCTTCCTGGTACGTGTACTCAACGTCGAAATCAATGCCTGAATGCAAATGAGAAGGAGAAAGACCCTGTAGCTTTTGCCAAAGGTTGTAGTGATTGCATGAGAAGCAAGCAGAGGGTACGTCACTCTGGACTAGCAAAGTCCTAGCAATAGAGCCTTTGGAGGTCTGTCCAAACTATGCCTTTGAATTATTGAATTGTGCCAACAGCGAGTGTTTGGCAGTATAATTTACAATCAACCAGCAGAGCTCTGATTTGCTCAAAGAAGCTAAAATAATGCATATATACATTTTGCACCAGTGGCCTAGAATGTGTTGGTCAAAGTGACTGACTGCATTATTCAACAGGAGTGGTGCATGGCCTTCATGCTGATCTCCATTTGTTGACAATCTTTACAGCATTTAATAGTGTCTTTGAAAAAGGCGAAGAGAAAGGTAGCAGAGATTGGACTTGAAAGTGAGGCAGATTAGCACTGGTAGCACACACACAAAGGTGGTGTACAAAAAAAAAATTGTCATAGAATTGCTTTTCATAAAGTATTATTTTGATATGAGTATACCTACATGTACATGTACTTCTGTATTACATCAGTACTTAAGGCTAGACTGCATAAACTATATTGCAGAAAAATGTGCAGAATTCAGGTCTTATCATTTATAAGTGATCCTACAATGATTCATGTGCAGGGATATTGGGTTCATATTGGGTTTAAAATGCACAATGCAGAAAAAAAAATCTAGACTCTACTATTTACCTGTTGCTTCATCATGTGACTTGTACTTGTGACCAGGGGCAGGACCAAAGAATGACACTTTGCCCATTACTGTCTCATGGCCCATGGTAACTGTGACAGATTTAATATGATGTCAAATATAACACATTAAAAGTAGCTGAGTTCCATTGCCTAAACTATGCCAACTCTACAACAAATAGGCCTAATGGTAAATCTACAATCAATCATAATATTTCTCCATGAAGAATACATAGAGCGTAACAAACTGAAATAGAATAAAATATATCTGTTTCGACATGTGATCATAGTGATATTCCTGATGTACTTAAAGGACAAGTTCACCTTCATAAACATAAGGATTGAGAAAACGCAACAATATTAGTAGAATACATCAGTGAAAGTTTGAGGAAAATTGGACAATCGATGCAAAAGTTATGAATTTTTTTAATTTTTGTGTTGGAACCGCTGGATGAGGAGACTACTACAGCTTGTGAGTCATATGCGTACAACAGTATAAAGAAAATATAAAAGAAAATTCAGCATATTTTCACTTTTTTCGCATAATAAAAGGGCAATTGACTTGCCTCTTTCTAAAGGCAGGGGGAATAATATTACCCATAACATTTATCGGTAACGAGTCAGGGGAATGTGTACTTTTTTCAAAAGATGGAATTTTGTGAAATTCTCTTTATATTTTCCTTATATTGTTGTACGCATGTGACATCTAAGTTATTCATACACTGCAGTAGTCTTCTCATCCAGCGGGTACTGCACAAAAACTTCAAAAATTCATCACTTTTGAACGGATTGTCTGATTTTCCTCAAACTTTCAATGATGTGTTCTACTAATATTGCTACATTCTCTCAATCCTTATGTTTATGAAGGTGAACTTGTCCTTTAATTCAAGGTACATTGCTGGATGTCCCCACATCTCTGTGACATGTATATATTATAGGCCTACACTCTAGAAAAATAGGTTCAACTTTGCACCTTTTATACCAGTGTCACACTGGAGCACCCTCACCAGTGCACCAATGCAACTTTGTATTTTTCAGACCAGTGTCACAATAATGGGAGCCAACAAACCCAAGAAATGAGAAAAGGATTATCAATTATTTCAGAGTTACCATTAATTGTGAAGTTACCACAGTTTTATGTGACAGGGCCCAGGTTAGTGTCAACAACTCAGAAACAAACAAAAAACACCGCAATTATCAACTGCATGAAAATCCCACGTATGCCACATGGATTACATTTACATAACTATCTTCTGCAGAACAGATGATCTGTTATAATGTTGTACTATTTTGGAACATACAAGGCTTCAGTTGTCATATACAATTTTCTACAATGTTAGAATCACCACTTCCAATCATTTTTGAAGAACATTACAATGGATATCAGCAGATACTTATATTTAGTTACAATCAGAACTAACAATTTTACACCATATCATGGTATATCAAATGTGAGAGAGGGAAAATGATGCAAACACTACTTCCACTACACATTTGCCATCATGATCTTAGCAATATCAAATACATTGCAGATGAATGATTAAGTCTAAAAAATTATATATATATATTCTAAAAATTCATATATATATACTGCCCTTTGTAAAGAAGTAAAAGCCAAGACAAAACAAACGAAAAAAACAAAAACACCACCTCACCATGAAATTTGGACTTGTTGAGACATGTGCCTTTGAAGTACTGAATCCTTTGAACAGAAACAATGGCAGCTGAAATAGGAACAACATGCAGAATGAAAATAACATGAAACGATTTCAGCATATCTGAAGACCTCTTTACTGTAAACAAATTGTATCCAATACAAGTGAGGAAAACTTCACCACCTGAACTTTTTGTAAACTGGTAATTGCTACATTGCATATGGACATCTTTCAGAGATATGTACAAGGTATACCCATGTTTCTAAACTGGCTTCTATTATCAAAACACACACACACACACACACACACACACACACACACACACACACACACACACACACACACACAAAAACAAACAATTTTCATTCTGGCCATCATGACTGTTTACCAATAATAATTTAATCTCTTCAATCTTGAAATCAATCATCCAATTAATCAATGTTTCAAATCAGGTTCATCCTCCATTTCAAATTTTCATGCACAATACGCACAATCTTCAATAGGTGCATTTTTCATGTGATTTTTCTACTTTTCCAAGTAGGCAGCCACAGTATAACATAACTGCTAATCTATCATAACCGCAATAACATTGACCATTCTTGTTTGCAAAGGAGGAAGCTGAAATAGAAAGCACAAAGAAATCTGAGATGAAACCAAACCAAACCTGATGTAGCTGATCACACCAAAACATGGTCATCAGATTACACTCTGTACTCAGTCACTCAATCTGTTTCACATCATCAGAAACAGCGTCATAACATAACCACAGTGTCATACACTTGCAAGAGAACATGTGTGGATTACATCCTTCATACATGTAACTGCTTTCCCTGTATCTAATATCATAAGCCATGCTCAAATGCTTGACACACATGCTTGTAGAGCAGTTTGATAGCAGGGGCAGATCCAGGGGAGGTGCTTTTACAAAATTGAAGGGGGGCTCATATTTTTCTTGTTTATTTCTTTTGTTTTAACAAGAAAATAAAGAGGGGGCACAGTGTACGCCCAGTGCGCCCCCGTCTGGATCCGCCACTGGATAGTACTTTCTGAGACACAATAGCATCAGTGCCGTATCATTGAAAGAAAATGTAAGAAATGAGTCACAAGTGGATGACCTTTTGTCCATAAACAATTACCAGGTACCTACTGAAAAAAAAAAATAAAAATGTTCTTTTGTGACACCAAATGGAGGCCCAATTTCTCAAAGCTGGAATAACTATTCTGCGGAATAGTTATTCCAGGGAATCAGTTATTCCAGCTTTGAGAATAGATTCCGGGGAATAAATCGCGTCATTTTACGTCAAGAGGGCCTTATTTGCATAAGAGGCGTAATAAATTGGCGGAATAAGCGGTGTAATAAAGTTATTCCACCTTTGAGAATTCGGGCTGTAGAGTACCAACACTTTTTTTTTTAAAGGAATTCATGCCTTTTCCCCATCTTTCAGCACACATATATATGATGGGCAGGGAGGGGTGAGTTGTTCATACATGGTACAGTGTAAAGAATGTAAAGTCTGCATTTCTAGTTAAAACACTCACATTACACAGTCAAAACCTGACATGAGAAGTTTCTACTGACATTTTGTTTGTACAGTGGTCTCAAGACCGATTCTGAGAGTGAGACTCAAAAATTTCATGAAATGTGAAAATAATCGAAATTGATGTCGATGACTGGGTAACTGCTGCAAACTCTATTCCTAGTCTCAGAGCAGCTTCTTCTTACCATGGATGGTGGGGAGAATCCCTGGGGTGCACACCAGCCCCCTCTCCAGCAGTTTGGGGTCAAACTGGGTCACACACAGGGCCACTCTGTCCCCCTGACTGGCAGTGCTGACACTTTTGCGAAACATTTGCATCGACTTGACCTTTCTCGTAATCTGCAACGACGGAACCTCCACCGTCTGAGAGTTCAACCATTGAAGGAAAAAACAACAACCAAAAACCATGCATAACAATTACTCTGGTCAATTGACAAACTCCACTAGCACTTTAAAGGGATGGTATAGTATGGGTTGAGGTGAAGATCCAGTTTTGAACTTTTTTCAAAATATTTAGAAAACACTTTATGAAATGGTAATGGGCATACACTACTAAGAAAAATTCATAGTTTACTTGATAAAAATCGGTTTTTGCAATGGCCGAGATCTTCAAAAACAAAACAAAACAAAGTGATCCTGATAAAAGAAGGGTCCCAGCTTTTATTGTGATTACTTTCCTATTCATATCTCAGCATTTCAAAACCAATTTTCTAAAAATAATCTTTATATTCCTATTTCAACTATAGTGTATGCTCTTTCATGTTTGATGGATGATCACATTGCTCAGCAGGTAGATGCTTTCTCAAAAAATGAAAGCAACATCAAAACATTCGAAATGATCCCAACTGCATTGCTGCCGACTTGGTTCATCCTAGTTGAAGAAAGCAAGCCCATAATTGATATCAATGCAATTAAAAATTCTTGTCGCATTCTTAACGAAGTTGAGGTGAGGTGTACAACAGCCAGACTCAAACTCACATTGTTAATGGCCACGGTCCCATTCAGAACGGTGCCGGTCATCACAGTCCCTTGACCCCTGATGGCAAAGCAGTGGTCAACAGCGCAGAGGAATGGACCGCTGGTGTCTCGCTGAGGAACATACGTCTGTCGTTTGATTTCCTGCAAGTTCCAATGAAATGGAAAATAATGTGATTTACATGTACTTTCACATGACTTGGGCATGTCATATAAGGGGACAAACTGTGAAGTATAAAGTCCCTTATTTTTCAAATCTGTAATAAGCTAAAAGTAAAATGACAGGGACATAGAAAAGCATAATATCCCGCTTTATTAATGGTAAGAATGCATCTTCACAGCATACAAAATTACCATTATCCACACACATAAAAAAGATGGAAAGGTTTCATCTTCAACCATGAATCCATTTGAAATGGAATAAGCACGTCTACTGCAATTGTTTCAAACAGTAATTTTGTAATGCCCACATACAAATGTACAAGTCACCTTTATTGTGTTTGATGTATATTCCAAAGAATGTTGGTTTGTGGTTTAGTGATCAACAACAGGAAACATTTTTGGTTCATGCAGTATACTGTGATTACCAGAATGAGTTATCAATCTCTTTCACAGGTTAATCATTTATTCTACCTCCATTGAGGTTTTCAAAATACAATTAATTGTCAATGTCTGTTTATTTAGTGTCATTATTTGTAAAGTGTGTTATAGAAACTTTATGTAATTGAGGCTACGCAAGTTCTTCACATTATAACATTTATTATCATTATACCACACAGCTACATGTATGCCTCTCGCATTATTAGCATTCCTACTGCTAAAACATCAATAAATTAATGCAAGGACTGAAATCTGTGGCATGATGCAAATACCATCAGATAGACTCTGCGATATTGTAAGCTCTGGACTACTCTGTATGGTATCTTGGTACAAGTTTAAATCATAGTCCGTCACAGCTGTAGATTTCATTAAGCGTCTATTTGTATTCATAGATTACATCTCTGAGGAAATGTGGTCTGTATCTTCACTTGGATTTGATTTCTGAAATGACAGGTATGGTATCTCATTTCAGTTATTGCCTAAGACTATGTGTTCTATGATTTATAATCTTTGCAGTATGAAAAATATTGCACAGTTTTACGAAAGTGCTCACTTCAATGAGGTCTTCGATTCCCTCTGCCATCGAGTCAGGTGCCTCAGGCCCTCCTGGTTTGGCTGCAACAGCGATGACTGGACAATTGGCAAACTTTGTGGATTCAAGGGTCTTTCGCATTCTCTTGGTCATCTATATCAACATTATACAATACCAAGAAACTAATTTTTACAGAAAAAAAAAACATTGGCATACAAGTATTTCAAGAAATAAGTCTCTTTCACAACAGCAATAAAGGTCCCTATCTGGAGACAGAACAGCATAGGCGCGAGCTATCATCCAATACACTGCTAAACACAGTTCAACAGGTTCGTCTGCAACTTTTAACAAAGTGCACTGTACATTCTCACAAGCATTGCATATCTTTATGCTAAGGAACTCAACAAGCTTGACAAGGCATGTTTCAAAATCAATATGATCCATCACAGACAGTAATGAATACAATATTAGGAATAGACATTCCTCTGTGATCATGAAGAATATCAGTGAATATAATGGTAATCTGTATGTCAATGCGGTCCTTGAGAGAATTAAATCACAGTGCACACACGTTTTTCAATTATAAATTCTTTTAAGAAGTTCATTGAACAACATAAAATGCATTTAACAATAAAGCGGAAATATGTCAATATTTCATGCTTTCTATTTGAAATATGACAGTTTTGGCCATTTCTGGACTTCTATCATAACCTGCATAAACTGACGATACAGTCATATACTAATTTCTTTAGATTTTCAAAGAATTTTAGGAATGAAACATTTGGGTATGAAATCAAAATAACCTTTTCTATTTGTTGCTTCTTCTTGTCTGCTGGCAGGAGGTCAATTTTGTTGAGGACGACAAACATTTTCTCGCAAGTAATTTGACCAATGACAAGGCACTGAAACAGAGAAAGAACAACAGATAAGTGTCACCATTTAAAATTCATAAGGAAGTGTGAGAAAGATTGTTGCCGAAACACTCCATACATACAACGCCAAATGAAGACTTAAAATACCTTATGCATTGTGTAGTAAACACGACATTCTTTGCAATAGCATTTTATGTTATTTGAAATTCCAATGAGAGCACAATCACCTTTTCTTGGGATAATTTCATTCTCAAGGGATCATCAAAACATATTTATTTGTTTCTAATATTTCAACACTTTTTTTTTCCCTTTTTCAACAAATCAATACTGGAGTAACGACTGGTTTGAAGCTCAATGTAAAGTTCCACACAGGATGCGGACAATGAAATATGGCAACTGCAACATCCATATTTATAACAAAAATACACAATATCACAAGGGGTGTGATTAACCCATTGAGGAGGAGTCCCGAGTATACTCGGGCAGGTGTCTTGGGAAATGCATGTTGTAGCAAAATCAGTCCATCCTCAACAGGTTAAAGGCATGATGAAGATGATTATCTTATACTTGGGTAATGCTTAATAGGTAAAGTCTTATGTAAAGCCATACATGTAGTTAGTCCATGATATTTCTAATTTGAAAGAGGAAGGTGCTGTGTGTTTGTATTTCAGGGCTTATGCTTTGACATCAAGTGTCATGCAGAAATTTCAAGGTCACTTATGTGCAGCTTTTTACCCTTGAGATAAATCATACCTCAGCTGACTGTGTCTGCATTCCCTTGGTGACGTCTATCACGAGCATCATCAGATCTATTATCTGAGCTCCTGCAGAAATATAACAGCAACAGTAATGATGATAACAATGATAAAAGAAATAATGATAATAAACAATAATAATAATAATAAAAAAGGTAACAATAATGATAATTAGCAGAAGCATCATCAAAAGAAAGAGCAGGACAAAAAGAGAATGGTCCCTCTTTACAACTGGAAAAACAAAATGAAAAATAAATGAAAGTCAAATAATGAATGGCATAAACGAAAGAATGATTGTCATTAATAGAAACTCTCTGATTCTCTGTATGTTTAGGACTACAGTGGACTCTTGTTATAATGAAGTCCTCGGGACCAGCAGTTTTCTTTCGTTATGTCAAAATTTTGTTTCGAATAAATAAACAATAAAGAACATTGAGCGAATAATGTTGCCGCCAGAACTTTCACTACATTGTAATCGGAATTGTGCTACAACCATGTTCGTTAGAACAGGGGTGCACTGTACTTTGAGACCTCAAATCACATCTCTGACCACAGACCTTGAAACTACTCCCTCAATATAAACTTGTTGGGTTTGCTTCAAAGCCTTAATATTTGAGATGATCTGACTTATAATCAGGGTGCTGCAAACCAACTTTCCCATTTTTCCCATAGGGCTTTATACACTCACTCTCTTGGGCAAGGAAATAAAAAATGGCTGGATACTGGCCTGTTGAATGTATGGAGCCCTTGTCTGACTGCCCAGTCAGGGTGATGGGGAGAAGTATTGTTGCCTCCGCAATGGAAGGAGGTTATGTTATCATCAGCATTTGTTTGTTTGTAAGTATAAGTTTGTTTGTTTGTTTGTTTGTTTTGTGTTTGTTTGTTTGTGTGCAAAATAACTCAAAAAAGTGTAAATTATGGGTTTTGATGAAACTAGCAGGAAAAGTTGATAAAAACACAAGGAAGAGAGGATTCAATTTTTTGGTAGTGATCCATGAAATTCTATGGATTTCTGAAGGATTTTTGATATTTTGCAGATAGGGTCAATGAACTTGAGAGTTTAAGCTGCTTATTTTTGAGGTTTGCATATGCGCACTTCAGTACATGCTTTGCTAGGGCGAGACACCCCCCAGCTGGAAGCTGATGTCGTTACAAAAGGATTCTATATCAGGCAATCGGGCGATTTTCAGCATGCAGACATATGATAAGTGGAAACCTCTGATCTCATTTGGAGAACAAGATTAGTGGTGGAAATGAACTGCTTGGAGGAGGTCTGGGCTCTCAGAGTGCTTCTCTAGTTTAATAATGTGGTGATGATATTATCTGTCTTACCACCGATGATGGTTCTGATAAGAGATGCATGGCCAGGGCAATCCACCAGGGTGTACTGCAACTTGCCATAATTCGCCTTGCTAATGTGCTCCGGAACATCAACAGAAAATGATGAAAAACCTTGTAGTTAATGAGAAAATGAAATTTATTAAGAGACAGAAATCCTTCATTTATGATTTGAACATGAGCATCAGTCTGTGAACTGCAGAGAAAAAGAACTGCTTTTATTACCCGGTAGTTGATATTGAGCATGTGCACATGTATCGACATTTGAGTTCACTGTCAGCAACAATAATGTCTAATTACAATTGTACATACCTCTAATTGTAACTAGCTTTATAAGAGTGTAAGGGTTACTCAGTACATCATGGTAGTGCATACAGGTAAGACAATTACAGGAAGCAAACTGCATTTTTCATGTTTAACTGCCTATCAAGGACTTTTTCAAACATAGTTAATACATCTTAGGATTATAAAAAAAGAAGTACATTTACTTCAACAAGAATAAAAAATGTGGCTGCTATCTAAAGAATATGTGATACATGTAGGTGACAACTGGGGGAAAAATTGGATGTACACTGTATATTGAGCTTTATTTGTCACAAATAATCTGTTGTAAAGTAACTTTCATAAAGACCTTTGATGATATGGGACTTTTGAACTTTGTGATCAGACTCTTGAGAGCTTTGCTTTCAGATGTTCTACATACAAAAATCAAAGATTTACAAGCAGAGTAAAACATTGTCAGCACACAATCAACATCACATCAATGCAGCTATTCCTTTCAGTTTTTTTTTTTTTTTGTGGGGGGGGGGGGATTTATGAGGGAAGTCTTGTAATATATTCAAGGAAACTAAATAAAATCACCTAGTCAAGAATGCCAGAATAAGGGCACAGATCAGAATAATGTTGTTGTTTTGTTTTTTTCAACTACATAATTCACTGCTTCATTTACCTAGATCAAGTGTGATGCCGCGTTCTTTACTCTGCGGATTCTTGTCAAATGCTGCAGTGGAAGCCGTAGTGCTGAGAGCTTTAGCTGTTTTCAGAAACAAAAATATGACATTAAATATAACAGGAAATAATACTATAGGTGACATACCTGACTTGTTTTCACCCAATGATCATGTACCAAGTACTTGAGATAACTCAATTCAATGGTATGTGTTTGTTTTCTCTATCACTCTCGCTCAGATTGACCACAAAAAACAACAACAAACAAACCTCAAACAACCAGCTGAGGGTAAATTGCCACATTTTTTCCACACTTCAGGAACTTTGCATGAACCTTGAACCTTGAAGTGACAATCCCTTTCATCAAGAGATCTGATCAGGTCTGATTTCACAGATTTTGCTGACCGCGAATTTAAACACACGCGAAAAAGTCGACACCGATGGAAACCACAAAAGTATCTGTAAACTAAATTTACGCGAAAGAAACCACTTTTACAGTAGTTCGGAAAGAGCTGCTTCAGGGATTATCTCTTCAAGGTTCAAGGTTCAAGGTCAATATTTATCAAAGTAAATTTATTTAATCGTCCAGACACCTGATGCACATAGACGCATCTACACTAATTTAATTGGCTGTAGTAATTTCATTTGGTATAAAAGTAAATTTAGTATATAACGTTAGTCGTTAGATCTAGAATAACTGCGACCAGCACAGCAGCCCCATACGCATAGCGTAATGCGTAATGGGGCTATGCGTATGGGGCTGCTGGTCGCAGTTAGATCTAACGTTAGAGTAACTGCGACAGCCGCCACACGAACCCTACCTAGAGCAGCGGTAGCGCGTCACGTCAACTGACATAGAAATAATAGTGTGGGACTTAACACTGACAATTTGTCTAACAGGTTAAGATGAGCACTTGTTTTGAGTTTCTCGGGATTCTTTTGAGTGAAAATACGAAATTGTATGCACACCAACAAGAAGTAGCATTACCTAAAGATGTCTTGCCACTATCAACGTGTCCAAGCACCCCAATGTTGAAATTGAGCACCTTATTCGACGCCATCGTATGGTAGTATCACTGCAACTGCGGCATAGAGCTGTATTGAGCTGCGGCAGCGGCCAACTCTTTCACACTGCTTTCACACGAGCCTGCGTCTGGAGGCTAATCTGCGAGCACGACGAGCCCACTGAACTGTTCAGTGGACGAGTCACAGAGGCGCAGTGACACAACCGATCGCAATAATGATCGAGTCAGGTGATGCAATCATGTGACATTTAAATGCACACTCTAGGTCAGTTTGCTTGTGAACAGAGAAAACACCTAATCCATTTTCCGAGTGAATCTTTCTTTTCAGGTGGTTTTCTTTAAAACCTACAAATACAAAAAATGGGGATACTTTGGCAAGACCACATTTTCATTTTGTAACAAGGTTCTGAAAATCAGACTCGCTTCAAAACCAATTGAAACATTCCAGAAAAGAGAAGTAGGGCCTATACTGTTTGAGACAAAAAGAAAGAAAAAAGAACGAGGATATAAATCATATCACATCAATATATAAATTATCAGTAGTTCATGAAATGAACTTTCGTAATGCAGTGGATGGTTGCATGATTTCCATCATAGAACCGACTAGTGTTAACTTATTCCTATCTTTGTGTACAGTGCTACACTACTAATCAGAAAACAGAAACAATTACTTATGTTCAGAATCAAAGATCATCAGTGTTGGTACACCATACAGTCACAGTGTTACACATGCCACCAGATGGACTCGTTTGAGAAACGGGGAGCTCAAATTGAAATGAAAGTCACCACTGCTATCACACATATACAAAAAAAAAATGTTAACTTAACACCGTGGCATTAATTTTCACAAACAGAGTATGCCTGATTAGCTGTCGCAACTCTTAAATGACTGATTGATTGTCACCACCTTAATCAACTCTTTTATTTGTTTTGTAAGTGAAAACACAATGAATATCATGATATAGATATAAAATGTGAATGCACAAAATGCCTGGATGAACTGTTTCAACTTTATTGCAGGCAATATTAGATGTGGAGAATTTCATTTATTTTCTTTTGTTTCAATAAGCTGGCATCAACACATCTGCATATTGTAGTTTGCAAAGATCATATATATACATCGAACATATACACACAGGCATAATTATAATTCCAATTTGACGTAATTTCTGTCTTTTTTTTTTGGTTAAATTCTACCGTTAAAGTTATACTTTAAAGGGACTGTAGAGTACTGGTTGAGGTGGGGATTCAGCTTGTAACATTTTGCGAGATGTTTAGAAAACACTCTACAATTCTAAGGGGAATCAAACGTTTATTTGATAAGAATCGGTTTTGAAATGACTGAGATATCTAAAAACAAGGTGAAACAAAATAATCCTAATAAAAGTTGTGGCCTGTCAATTCTATCAGAATCACTTTTTCGGATATCTCAGCCATTTCAAGGCCAATTTTCATCAAATAAACATTGAATCCTTCTTGAAATTACATGCTCTTTCATATTTCATTGGGGTTTTCTCATTATCTCAACAAAAACATGTTATAAACCTGAATCCTCACCTCGACCAATAGTGTACAGTCCCTTTAACGTGGAGTGGATTTTCACCTTAAAACTTATAACCAGGATAAGAAAAAAACACATAAAACTGATTGTTTGTTAGGAGATATTAGACATTTGGTCTGAATATCTACACACTAATGGGATCCAGTCAGAGCAGAGATGGTCAACTTTCACTGTAATGCAGAATTTGTCTTTGAGCAAGAGATATACAGTAACCTATGTTTGCACAAATGTATGCACAAAATAGTTTATTTTCACTTTGAATTGTATCCTAGGGGAAAGTTGAATATTTGAATTAATCATTTACTTGCTTTAATTGTCAGATTCAATTTATACTGTGCTCAATTTGTTTGTTCAATTGACTTTGTACTTCATTTATGTGTGAAAAAGAAATTCAGAAATAAAATCAAAATCAGAATCAGAATCAGAACAAAAATTGGGACGGGGATATTATGATGACGTATACTCATATTGAACATGATTACATTGATGGTTGCAATACATTCAAGATTTCGACATAATTAATCACGGAATGAGAGGACCGTTAAATCTGTGTATAGATTTGCTACTATCATGATCACAGGATGATAAATTCCTGTTGTGTGAGATTGATATAAGGAGACGTCTCGTCTCTATCTCTTCTTGCGACGGAATTTGAACTTTGATTTGGTTGCTATTCAAGGGGTGCGGTTACTAACCCTATCAAGTTTGCAATCCATCTATATACTTCAAAGTATAGATGGTAAATAAAGTCACAATGCGTCCATGAATGTGCCCATTCCATAAGCATGTGACTGCATCTTGATATATCAATATCGTTCTCATATATTTAAAGAGAAAGATGCTAAGAGGGCTGAGGACTGCCAGACTGCACTCTCATCTAATTGACAATTTTGATTCTGATTGTTATCACATTGAAATTATCGGTATTATGTTTCGATGTGTTTGTTTGTTTGTTTGTTTGTTTGTATTTCTTTCGCTTATCGATTGCTATTAGTATCGTTTACATCCATTGTTTGAATAAAAAGTGCATTGTCCGAAACAGCTATTTTCCCTCCCCCTCATGTGATAAGCCTACACATACATTTCAGTTTGGGCTGTTGCAGAGGTGTAATGATTCACATGCTACACCCCACAATGTACCTTGATGCCAGTATAGAGGTGGCTTCTGCGACAGTTACTCTGGTTTTATTTTCTTTAGGACTAAGAGTTAGGATTTAGGTGTGAGAATTAGGATTATGGTCACTAGAGTTTTGTTTGTAGGTAGAATATCTGTTTGGCCTAGGGTGCGGATGGGAGCAATGTTGTCGCAGGAGCAAATGTCTTGGAACCAATGTCAGGTGTATTCTTCCATTTCCATCCAGGCAACCACTGATGGGGGGGGGGGGGGGGGGGTCTGTTTACACTGTCAAAGATCTTTACACTGTATATACCAGGGAGGTGAGACTCACCTCACTGGTATAAACTTATCTGTACGCTCATCTCCTGCGAAATGCGAGGCAGTAGGAATCTGAATTGACATTGTACCGAGTATCAATGCCTCTGTCCACACTGGCGCATGTTCAAATCGCCAGGGAATACAGTTGCAGCTGACATCTGAATACATCGCATATAGATCTAATATCATTTTGTACTCCGGTGAGGAGCAGACAACCCCGGAATCCGCAGGAGGCATCTGATTGAACACAAAATATGGAAGATAGAATTCGTAGGAAGTATTTGTTCGGTTTCATCCTTGGTGTTGCTCAGGTGAGTGTCAAGTCTCCCTGCTATGATGTGCCTACGTCCCAACAATGGTTCCAAGGCGTGTTTGATGTTGATAAAGTCGCTTAGTCTTTGATTCTAATATTGATAAAACATAATATCATTAAAGGGATTTTCTTCCCGTCGTTACGGGTTAATCAAAGTATCTATAACTTCCTCGAAATTTATTTTCTAAATATTTCCTGAGTGTTTGTTAAGATTTCTACTGAGTTTGAGTACTTGGCTTCCACTATTCACCAGAAATGCTATGTTATCGTTACTTTAAAAGATCTGAGTATTGATTTTGGAGAGTATGAGAATGTGAATAAAGAAATGAGCTCAGTCTCCAAGTGCAGTTTATACGCCATTGAAATTGATAGGCCTACCGTATATCAATAGCACTTTATTCCATTTTTCACAGGGGCGATTCTTCGGTCGAATGTTTTGGATGGCAAAATTCAGCTGATAACATTTATGCCGTCTTCAAAATAACTCTCGCCCAGGAGTTTGGACAGAAGAGGTCGTGAATATACAGAAGCATGCGTGATTTTAAGCATTCGCTTGATCCTTTTACATGAGTTGTGTATAGAAATCGCTTTGTCATTACAGACTGACAATCACACACAACATACATACACATACGCACACACACTCATACACACACATACTGAGGAAACATTCAAGTTCATTTAAATAAAAAAAGAGCAAAAGTATTCCTGCTCAATTAAGTACTTGATTTACGTTGATTCAGCGACTTTTCATGAAAAGATGCGCTTTAGAATTTCATTTCGTAAATCAAGATGATTTACAAATATTAGGCATAAAATGAAATTTTTACATATAGGCCTACATAAAATGATCGATGTCACGAAATCGGTACAACAATTTGATGAACATAATGACATGTAATAAAGACACATGTAAATCATTAACAGAGATACAAATAAATATATGACCCAGACGTAAAAATACAAGTTCATAACACCATAAATGTTGCATAAGATAGAAGTATACAGTACATGGACAAGCGGATACTTTTGTTTGTACGTGAAAGTTGTCTAGATTTCATGATTGAATAGCGGAAGCTGGATATCAATCAGACTCTAACATCGGGGCACTCTAATGGTTGCAGGTAAAGGAAGTGAGGTGTATACTTTTGCACTTTTGCCTCACCAATGAAAGGCCCCCAAACATGCAATGTATAGTATTAGGCCATGTTTATCTGCCTTACATTTGGTAGAAGGAGAGCGGAGGAGAGAGGCAGCTTCTCAGCTTTCGTCATCTTTGAAGCATTATCATTTTCTAAAGATGATCTTACGCAGAGTGTAATGGAAACAAAGTGCTTTCCCCTCATAATATCAAAATGTATTTTTTATTGATTAAAAGTAATACTAAATTATACTAGCATTTAATGTCACGTATGTATTAATGATTACTAGTAGACCTATTGTATGTGAAAGTACGTTGTGTTTCTTCGTCGAAGGATTTGACATGAATATGCTTTCCCTGTTAATGACGCGTCCGCTGTTATGGGCGAAAAACAAAAACACCTTCCCAAAACAATAATATTTTCATTGGAAGCGAGACTTATACAGGCATATGTTTACTCAATAATAATGCAGCATAATCATGACCACAATGAAGCGGACTCGTGAGCTCATTAAAGAGAAACGTTTTGCTTGTCTATACTTACACAGTATTAATGGGATTCTAATCTATGACCTTTTGTCCCTGTTGAAAGTGTAATTACGAAGTTTACATTGTGTGACGTGAAGGGATGCAAGTGCATTGTAGACTTGCTTTAATATATAAATAGAGAAAAGGGCAACTTATGTCCTATTATTTGAAACTATAACCTTTTTATTACAGATGTGGCAGTTAGCTTTGTTAATCATTCACGTTTCTCTATATTTGTTTTGAGCGCTGTCTTGTCTTGATAAAGAGTTTATTACCGTCTTGTTTGTCCACCCTTGTGAAACCCACTGACCATGCATTTTCTTTTATCAACTCTCTAATCACTAGGTATTCAAAACCTTAAAGGTCTGTGAAAAACCTCTACACAATGAAATCATGACTTACCCCTTATTTTTAGAAAACAAAAACCACGAAAATGTTTTCAGAAGAGATGTTCAGAAGAGCCTCGAATACCAGACGCACCCTCGTAATGATAACCGCGATGATTCCAACAGTTAGCGAGTGTCTTTTTTGTAACGTTAGAATAACTTTGATTACTTTCTTACTTGTTTGCTTGCTTGCTTGCTTTATCTCTGTGTCTTTATTTCTCAAAAATATTAGTACAAAATGTAGCAAAGAAATAGTCCAAAATCATGTGAGTATAAACATTATTCATGAAAAGTTCATTGCTGCTTAAATGTGTAAATGTAAACACATCTCCTGCAATCAGACCATCTTGCTTGATATGACGAATTCTTATCACATTGCCTTTAGGGACATGTCAATCATTCCCGAATTCTTAGAGCCAGTGAATCTTTTTCAATCTACTTCCTTGTTTCCTATGTATTCTGTTTGTTTGTTTGTCTGTCTCTGAATAGATTTTACATGGATTACACTCTGTTTCCGCCGCTGCTTGCACAGGGCTCAGTGCTGAAGTTGTCTGTACTGTAAGTCACACTCATAACAGTTTGTTTGTTTGTTTTCCCCTTTTAGTTCCAATGAATACAAGAACAATGAAAAATAGCATTTCTAAACGGATGAAAGATTACCCATAAACCAAAACGTTAACACGTGATCTTGTTCACTGCGCAAATCGAATGATACAAACGACATAGTGTACAAAATGGAAATTATTCTTCACCATTCTGTACATTGGAATAAAAACGAGTGAAGCTAATGACATTGCCTGTGAGTGATTTTCATATGCGATGTTGTGGAAGTGTCTGTCTGAGTAATTGATTATAACTAAACACATATCCCTGTTGCTGTGCAGAAGTCGCAACGGGTGCGTCGAAGTGCTAATGTTTACAGAAATTAAAATAACAGTTGCCAAATTTGTTTGCACTGAGATGTAAGATTGCTTTCGTTTTAAAATCTTGTACACAGAATTAACACTTTTATTCTAACAATCACATTTGATTTGTGTAGAAAATGACAACTTGTCGTATACACTAGTACACTCGTACACTAGTTGAGGGGAAAGAATGACTAAGGAATATAACTTTGATATGAATATACAATTTCTGATATGCATAACATTAGAGAAAATTACCATTACTGTCAGAGTTGCAGCTGTCTTTGTCATTATTCATGTTGCTTTCACCATCATCATAGGACCTATAACTACCATTAATTCTTATCACTACTTTTATGATGATTTTAAACACATATACTACTACACGAGCACAGTGTGACGACTTCGGGCACTGCCTACAAGGCACAGTGGAGGTAGACCCATGGCTGCAGGAAACTTTGAAGACTCAGATGGACGTTCAGGTAACCATGGAAACAAACTCTGTATTGGAAATAATCTCTGTGGAAATCTTCCAACTCATTTTTTTTTTTTTTAGTTTAGCTCCCTCTTCCCTCTCCTCCTCCCCTCTCTCTCTCTCTCTCTCTCTCTCTCTCTCCCTCTCTTTCTCTGTCGCTACCTATCAATCTCTTCTTGGACAAAATTATTTGACTTCGTCCTCTGCTTGTTCGAACAGTTTGTAAAATTCCTCCCGAGCATAACTACATTGGGTTACTGTATTTAACTTTAATATGTTATTGTACATGCAAACGACCAACTGACTGAACTCAACTTTGTACTCCTTATTATCGCACATAGGGGTGGAGAAAACTTGGACAAAGCTGAAGATAGAGAAACACCTTTATTGACAAACTTCGACCAAAGGTCATGAAGGTTAAGAATCCACAACGTTAACGGGGTGATTGTATTAGAGGCATTGTAATGTACGTATACTGTGTTGCAAAGATGCAATTCTGACTTTGTTTACAAAATAGCGTAACCATTCTCTGTTATCTTTACAATTGTATTCTAAAGTCTTAATGGCCCCTAACAAAAGAAAGATAACGGAACATAACAAAGCACAACAATGTATTCCCTTTATGCCCTGTTGAAGAAGTTCCAATAAGGAACGTGTGACACTTGTTTTTTTTACTTTGTTGTTGTTGTTTTTGCCGACAAAAAAAAATCTTATAAATGTCTTCCTCTGTCAGACATGAATTTTAGCTACTGTACTTGGCAGTTATCTTTGACAGACAGACCACTGTACCAGTTATAGGCATATTGAAATCGGACTATGATTGTGTGTGTGTATAACTTTTTGCCAGATAAAACTGTACTTAGAGACTACTTTACGGAGTGATAAAGAGCATATGCTATTCTTAGAGGAATTCAAATTTTATTTGATAAAAATTAGTTTTGAACCCTGAGATACCCAACACACGGTAAAACAAAGTGATCCCAATAAAAGGTGAGTCCCACCTTTTATTAGAATCGCTTTGTTTGGGATATCTGAGCCATTTCAAAACTAATTTTCACCACACAAACTTTGATTTCTTTTTAGAATGATATGTTCTTTTATATTTTTTACATGTTTCTCACACCTGAAAAAATCACAATAAAAAAAAATAAATGTTGTAAACCTGACGCCCCATCTCAACCGAAACTGCACCATCCCTTAATGTTTTTCTTGAAGATTTCATCTGGTTGTTTAGGAATTTGATTAAATGTCTATCATTTCACTTATTCTCTGGAACAAAAAACTGATATGATTATTAAAACTGTATTACGACAGAGAAGGCTTTACTCTCATTTCTGTTTACAGCTTGACACTCCGTTCCATCTTGTTCAACTGCTTGATGTAAGTTTCTGTTTATTCTTTTTTATGAGACTTGATGTGTTCATTTTACTTGGTAGCGTTTATATATTGTCGAATTTGACGGAGGATGAAATTCTGCTATGCAGTGACGTATAGTTGAAGGAATCAGATTCATACATGAATATGAATCAATCATTATGATCCTGTTAAGCATTACTTGGATATTATATATATATATATATATATATATATATATATATATATATATATATATATATATATATATATATATAATATATATATAATATATATTTATAATATATATATATATATAATATATATATATATATATATATATATATATAGTGTACATAGAAATATCAATGTGAACAACGCCATTGTTTCATCATTGCGGGGTTTTTTTTCACTTACTGTGTATGCTATACCATAATGTGATAATATTGTATCAATTTCTCCAAATTATTTGAGAAAAAGGTATATATTTCTGAAGTGCATGTCTCGTGATAAACGGACCACCTCCCTGCTCGTATAAATGAGAAAATCTTCTCAACTATATGAAAGTGGCTTTAGTGTGTAATTAAAGAAAATAAGAGTTATATTAGTTTCTTGAAGGGGAAAGGCAGAGTGCACGAATATTTGTTTTTCATTACATATTTTTTTTTAATCATAGAAAAGAGAATATTTTGCATTTTGTTTGTTTGTTTGTTTGTTTGTTTTAGCACGATTATGCTTCTCAATTTTTGCTGCAGGCTCACAACGCTTACAACACGAGAGTGTACGGAGTACTTTACGGAGGTAAAAATCAACAATACTGTTTTGATTGTGTAATGAATTGCGTTTATTTTACCGAAATATTATGTTTCCGGATTTTCTGCAGGCAGATCTATAAACGCAGCTGATTATTGTCATAATGACCCATGCGAGAAGGGAGGAATGAATGTTTCTGAAAGTCAAGAGCTTAATGGGATTTAATTTCAAATTAATTTCATTCACACACTTGAATGAGAATGACATTCCTTTTGAAAGGAAAAATCGTTTAAAAGTAAAGCTGCAATCCCTTCATTTTGTTAAAGTGCTTGGAGAAACTTGAACTGTTAAAACCCGATTCTCAGATTGTGCATAAAGTTGAATACCGCTGTTATTCATTGCTCCAGAAGGCTGTGACAATCAAATGATATAACTGAGATTCAACTAAAAGGCCTATCTTGCTCCTTTTATAGAAGATCACGATTCAGTCTATACTGTGTCTGTATAAATAGTAGCTAAATTTTTACATAAAGGCAACTGTCAGTCTTCAAACTGCCGAAATAGAAATTAAGAGCAAGTTTTGATATACTATTTTACTGATTAAAACTGAACAATTCTATAGAAAAAAATGACAAAATTCTTTATTTCATACTCAAGAAGAAATTTTGTAGATATTAGGGTAGTTACTAGGTGTTAACAACAAAACGACGCGACGGTTGCGTGCAAGATGTCGGTTCCTCATAGAAGAGTTCAATGCTTAATAATCCCTGCTGGTTTGTATTATCTTGTATAAATACTCTCACTTTTCTCATTCACTTAGATGATTTGAGTAGATAGACGCCCTAAGTAAGCAAGGAAACAGAGAGAAATCCTATAGGACCTTTTAGTTCTCTCTCTCAATACATTCACGATTGAAAATTTACATTAACTTATCCGTCATCTTGTATGGAAATGCTGCACCTTCAGGCGCAACTTGACGGGTATCTTTAGGACCTGCGAGTGGGTCGGTTGCTATAGTGATGACATAAGTGGGAATAACGATATGCATTTGCCACTATCAGCACGATATGTGACTATACTATCAATGACAAAAATTGCAGGATATGATTTCAAACGAGAGTTCATAAAAACTAATATTATTTAAGTCTGTATACAGAGTTAAAATTTGGAGCTATAGCCTAACAATGCCTTGACCACCAACAAAATCAAATAAGGGCAACACCATCGGCATGACACTATGGGTGGGCCCACATGGACTTTAAATCCCAATAAGTGTATTTTAGATTAACAGATAAAGCTGCCTGAACTTGAACCCTCGAGTTCACAGTGAATATCTAATGACCCATGGGTTTAGCTATGATATTAGATTTGAGCTCTCAAAGCAAAATTTAGAATCAACCATTTTGTGAAAACGAAGATTGAGTATACGCCTAATTGTCAGGCTTAGTTTGATAGTGAAACTGCTGCAGCGAACCCTACATAATCTCTCTCAATTAATGTAAATGATCACATGTATTGAGTATATGCACCAACTTTTCTCGTTGACAACCATTTTGCGGAGGAATTTTGAAACCGGCAGCTCCACCTGCGCTGGTAAAAAAAAGAAAGAAAAGAAGAAAGAAAAAGGTTATGGCATTGTGTTCCGTTCTGAAAACAAAGACATCTCCAGTTAATGCGAGATAGTTTGAAACAGTCCTAACATCTTATTTATTACTTTTTTATTTATTTATTCATTTATTTTTTATTTATTTATTTATTTATTCATTTATTTATTTATCTATTTATTTACTTATTCATTGATTTATCTATCTATATATTTAGAAATTTATTTATTTATTCATCCAATTTATTTCGTCTGTCCGTCTGTATTTACAACCTCGTCACATTTAGTATATTGTTTCCCTCTTCATTTTCCTCCCCTCATTCTACAAGTTCTTATTCATCTTATTCAAATTGATGCAGGCCCGTAACTAAGGGGGGGGGGGGGCGGAGGGCTGGAGTTGGTTCAGGGTGTTTGAAAAAATAAGAGAAATAAAAAGACAAAAATGAGTTGCGGACCCCACCCCCCCCCCCCCCCCCCCCCCCCGTTTGAAAAAAAAAAAATGAAAGGGGGCTTGTAGTGGTACCAGAAAATGAAACCCGGAAGTGGCAAAAGAAACAAACAGGGAGGAACATGATTTTTTTTTTTATCAGCTTGTCAGCTGATTTAATCCGGAAGTAGTCCATTTTGTCTCATTCTAACCCCCCCCCCCCATAACCCTCATACAGTTACGGACCTGTTGATGTGCCATATTAACATGTTAAATTGTGTTTGATAAAGACAATGTCTCTGTGTTGGAACAGTGAATGTCACTAAATACGTTAAAAAAGCTCCATTACAAATAATATACCACAGATCCTCTTCTCCTAGTTCACGCCTTTCTATGTATTACCGTAAAACCATTTCTAGCAAACGACACGTGTCAATGGCCTCCACCATACGGCACCGCCCCCTGCGTAACGATAGCCAATCAGGAGTTCAGCCTGACTGATCTTCTGAATATGGGCATCAGAGGGATAGAACTAGACAACTGGTTTTGTGAAGGCGAGGTATGGCGAGTAAAACCTTTACATCTACAAATTGATAATAAAGTTTTCCATGTCACAAGTGTTTTCTTTCTCAAAACTCATCTACAAATTTTATATAGCAGCATGCATATCATGACAATTCAAAGCCATATTTCAAATTTGAACAGATAACATTGGCATGTCGTTGCATTGATAAACTTTTTGCGTTGGAATAAATATCTTAAGACCAGGGCAGTGAGGAAATTCCACTTTTTTCGCTTGGCTGTTATACCCTGGTTCGTGTGTAACATAATCTACAAGGACATACCTCAAAAGCAATGCACATGCGCAATCTATTATGTGAAGAAGCTTGAATATGAAATAGATACTCCTTTGATTATCTTGCAATGAGAGTGACACATTGTTATTGAATCAGTGAGTCATTGTTATTTTGCAATAATTTTGTATCATTTGGACATAGAAAAATGACATGACATGAAACAAAACAAAATAAAATACATCAACATTACGTCAATATGAATATATAAATATATATATATATATATTATATATATAATATGTATGTATATATTACATATATATACATATATATATATATATATATATATATATATACATATATATAATATGATTCTATCACATGGATGATTTTAATCCAAGTGTTGGTTCCTGTACATATACGATGAAAGACAAAAGAGACACTGAAATACACAATTTTTTGAATCCAACAACTTTTAATGGTTACACGCTGTGTAAATTTGGTACAACCATTAGAATAGTTGTTGGACGCGAATAATGCATAACAATCTCTTTTATTTTATTTTATCTCACATAAATAGCTAATAAGGATGAAAAAAGGACGACATATTCCCATATAAAAAAAAATCAGGCACCAGACCAAAGATTATAATAGGTTCTTATAGCAAATTGCTAGCAAATTGCTAATTTAGTAACATAACCCTACGCTGCTATGTCTATTAATTTTCCCCTCCTTACCATTCCAAGATGCGTATTGCTCACCTCGGGACGAATATCGCAATGATGTGCAATGCTAATCACGTGAGATTCGAGGAACCTGTGGCTGAAATAGGGGCGTGGCTGGACCAGAACGAAGGCGAGATCATCCGCATCTATATGAATGTAAGTCATTCGATGAAGTGGCGGAGGTCATTTCCATGAAAAACGCTGAAACGTGTGTAAGCCTTGAAGATGGGTTCTGTATAGTTTTATAGGCCCTACGCACTTAAATCATTTTGCCTTTCGTACTTCATCCAGTTTTTAATGTCATGATGTCAAAAAATGCACGCATGGAACTAAGAAAACAAGAAGGTAAGGATATAAATGCATAGATATTAAAGAATGTTTAGTTAAATATACATTTTCAAATTATAGCAGTAAAGATGTGAGTAGACAAATTACTTTCAAGTGGTTTACTTCAGCACTGAGTATACATAAGGATTGCTACTGATTGACAAAAAATATATGTACGTCGATGTAGGGCAATAGACCAGTTCGTAATTCCACTTTGCGCATGAGCAGAAAAAGGTCATTTGTACCAACAGGCATTTTGGTTTATTAATTCGCTGAGATAAGCATCTGTGATGTGATGATTATTCATGAGATCCTTATCTAAATAGTGCTTGCCAGCACATCCACCTGACAGTAAACCTGGTATTTGGCAACATCAAAAGAAAAAGGTTGTTATTGCATTCAATACGAAACAATGAATTAGATGCCTGCTAAAATGTCAACTGACGGACTATTCTGGTCACCTGGTCTAAACTCGAGTTCATAATTTGTTTGAACACGAATTCCATAAATTGTTATGTCGGGCAAGCTTATGCATTATACCGCTTTGATAACGAGTGAAGTGCCTAACCAGCTGAGAAAAAAGAAAGGTCATTTGTACCAAGGTGTACATGAGCTAATTACGAACTGGCTTATTGTCAATCAGTTGCAATGAAAACATCTCGACGGAAGAATTTCATGAATTTGAATAACAAAGCAGTACCCGCTGCATGCTATAAGGATTAGAACCAACACTTGCTGCCGGGCGAAAGCTCGGTGGTCTAGTGGAGATGACGCCTGTCCGGTGATCAGGAGGTCGTAGGTTCGAATCCTGCTCGAGTATGTACGCCCATGATTTTTTTTTTTTTATCATGGCTGCTACTAAAACACTGATCAATTCAGTGCTTATGTACGTCGATGTAGGGTAAATTGTCAATCAGTTGCAATGAAAACATCTCGACGGAAGAATTTCATGAATTTGAATAAGGATTGCTATTTTCGGCAAACTTCTCTTCACGCAGCAAAATGTAAGGATGATTGTTACAAAAACAATGCAACATTTGAAGTTGAGAACATTTATACAAATCAAACTCATGTCGATCCTGGTCAATTGACATAATTTGTTTAAGGTTAACGTATCGTGGGACCGTTGATTTCATCTAGACCTATAGTGACGAGAGCATGCAGGTCGCCTTCCGTGTAATATTAGCGAGCTTTGTGACTGGACCTGCGACGCGACCGCTAAGATCGGGGGGGGGGGGGGGGGGGGGGGGAGAAAAAATTCAGCTGTTTCCATAGTACAGCCAGGGATGCAGCATCGTCTTAACGTTTACGTCGTAGATCCAACCGTGTCCAATGTTCGCTAACGACGTTCTCTGATTTACGCAGGAGAAGTTTGACCAGGGCAACGATAACGCAGTAAACGGACCTTTCGAGCGTCATCTTGGCGACCGTGTTTTGACACCTGCTGACCTGCAAGATAGCTACGGAGGGGAGTGGCCTACATTGAGGACGATGAAAAGGGTGTGGCAGTTAACCTCTGTTTGATTGTGTGTTTTGTCTGAATGTTTGTCTGTTTCTGTACTTCATTCCTATCATTCCTATACACCGCAATGCATTGGAAAATAGATTGATGCTTGAAACAGACCACACATACTTAGACAGTCATAATTTCCAGGCTACTGAGATTATTTTGTCTGTCAGAAGAAAACGAGGAGAAAGATGACACCAAACTTTACCGCTTTAATAGTCAATATTATTTTGTCATGCAAACTCCTCCACGAGTTTTCAACTTTGTCTTTTTGAAGTGGTGGTAGGAAATGCTGTGATTTGAGAAATAAAATCTAAAGTCTTGTCTGATGTAAAAATACTTTATGTTTTTCCAATCGATTGTAGCAAATTCGTTT
Source organism: Diadema antillarum (assembly GCF_040938485.1). Classification (NCBI taxonomy): domain Eukaryota; kingdom Metazoa; phylum Echinodermata; class Echinoidea; order Diadematoida; family Diadematidae; genus Diadema; species Diadema antillarum. Next base: position 1,508,301 of record NW_027271005.1, on the reverse strand, counting down.
ATCGATATTCAAATACGGCAGTAACTAAATCTACGTGCAACTCCATGAGTATTATACTAAACATTCGCTACACGGGGGCGGCAATTCTCTGTTTTCGTCCGTCAAATTTGCCGTCTTGTAACCATCTTGAAGGTCATAGGCTCTCGATGATGTTACTAACCGAAATTATTCGGCATATTCCAGTCTTTGTTGATTTTTTTCACGCAAGCGAAACTATAAAGATTTACCTTTTTTTTTTTTTAACGGAAAGCCAGCAAACTCTTCCCCCGTGAAGGGTTATACATACGAATGTATTTACTATTAACCTTTCTCCACATGAGTCTAGAATCTATGAATATATAAAGTACTAAGAGAAAGAAAGAAAGAAAAGTCTCGGGCAATATTGACAACAATAGTGCCTTGTGAACACATTATGTATAACTATCAATTTTGTTATACGTTGCGTGTATGTATCTTTTTTCTTCACAACATAGGATGGTAAAACCGTGGTAATAGCACAGATAGCCACTGCTGGGTCTGATGAATTTTACCTCCACCAAGGCAAATACATCCATCCGGGATTTTGGTTGGACAAACAACGCAGATTCGTAAGTAGGCCCTATTACACTCCTCCCTGTATTCAACATACTTAAGTTCAGGTTCCCGGGTTCAGGTTATCCGAACTAACAATACAGTATTTTAGCAGCTTTCCCACCAACTCTCTTCGTATACAACCTGATGACTATTTAATGTCAATGGCGTTTTAAGCTGGCGATATTTAGAGGGTTTATTTTTTGTAAATAAGACAATTATACAAATCGATTAGTCATGTTGACATGATTCCCCCGGCATTCAGTTGAAATGTCGACTTATAATCTTTGTTTACGCCGAGAAAAAATATCTTTCTGCTCCAGATATGTAAACTATACCCCTGACTCTGTCGAGTGATGGCACTAGAGTATAGTATACGTCTACAGTGATGACTCATCAGATCTATTTAACTTATCTTTCATTCTATCTTGGTATGGTTACATCAGTTTACAAACTATCCATCGTGTGGTGGAAAAAATGACACAAACGCCCTTCGCTTCTACAGTGACAGCACGCACTACATGTAAGTATATATGCAGATTCAACAGTATAACATTTTATCATCTACCTTAGATATAGCATGTTACCCTGATCACTGTGATTCTCGTCACAAAACGGCGGTAATTCTCCTCAATTATATCTGCATAGAAATAATGACAGATCACGTGTCGAGTAAGACATTCGCTGTACATTTGAACATAAAGACGTTAGTGTATAAATAGGATATAATAAATGCTGAGCTGAAGAAGGAACAGGGGAGGGTTTTATGTATGTTGCACATTTAGACCCCTTTTCATTTTCAGTACGTTAATAAACCATCAAAAGTGGCTATGTGCCATAACAGTGGCGGATCCACAGGGGGCGCACCCGGCGCACGGCTCACCCTTTATTTTTCGTTAAAAACAAAATAAATGAAAAGAACAAAAATGAAATGAAACCCGGAAGTGGCACCAGAAATATTAGTTGCGCCCCCCCCCCCCCCCTTACAGAATTCCTGAATCCGCCCCTGCATAACTATTAATGCTTATTTATTTTTCTCCGCTCTACCAACTTAATTCTCGATTATAAAAAGCAATCAACTCTTCTAGTAAAATAATTATGAATGGGAGCAGATTTGTGGAAGATACATCGTAAATTACACATCGTAAATTACAAATTATTACTATGTAACCTTACACATTCCTGTAGGATATGTGCAATTGTTCTTTGAAAAAAAACGCACTAGCTGTAACCTACAGACATCATATTCTTGTGGTATGACGCCCGTTATTTGCAATAATATCAATATATGGCAGCTGCTACACCAGTGTCCGAACGGTTTGATATTTTCCACAAGATTAACTCTGCCTGTGACTTCGGTGTCTTTAATTTTCTACAGATTCGAAAACGAATTACTGGACGGCCCGTCTAGAACTGGGTACGTGGAAGACCTCACCGAGTTTGTCAAGTGCCGTATACAGTACCCTGGCGCGGACATGATCACGCCGCAGTTCCTCGAGACGGCAGTCTACACCTGGGCCCGGGGAGAACCGGCGAACCCAGTAACTGACGCAACCTCCTGTATCCTTCTAAGGTATAAGAAAGAACTTCTTCAAGCAAACATTGGTCAAGTGACATTCGATACAATGTATGTCTTTATTGACGATTCTCTCTTTTACATTTTAATGGTGAACACATTATTAGAAGCATGGATGAGCCAGTACGTCGGGGCTCTCGATTCTATATAGGCCAATTCGAGGTGCTTGTCCTGTTCGAGTTAGATTTGGATGTACAAAATACACTTGGATTTTATAATTATGGTCCAACAGTTATGTTCCGTTGATCAAAACCTGCTCCCGCTATTCTCCGAATGATTTAGATGACTTGTGTAAAAGAATCAAATATCCTTCAAAGATACATCATAAACGTCTTTGCCTATACCTTCCCAGGAAGACGAAGAGAAATGACCTTATTACAGAGAATTGGTTTTAACAAAATCCATGGACTCAATTAAGATTACAGACGTCATTACAAATATTGTCTGAATTGCATAATGTCTTACAGCGGCACTGATGGTCGATGGTACAGACCGAATGACTGCAACAAGGAAGTCAACTTTGCTTGCCGCCATGAGGTCGATGTTGATGACTGGGTGGTGAGCGACACGGCCGGGAACTACGACACGAACACCGATGCATGTCCCGCTGGATATAGATTCGCGCTGCCGCAAAATGGCTACGAGAATCAGAAGGTAAAATAGGGCAGTGCCAGAGATACTGTGATAATTATGTGAATGTTTATACCCAGCCATGCATAATCATATGACCAGCTGATGACTACAATAAGGACAATCAACTTTAAGTAGTAGCTAAAGCTATGATGCAGGACCCCTTAGCAGAAAAGTTCCGAGTGAGCTGAAAGGGCTACCATGCTAAAAGAAAATGGTATATATAGATAAATAGAGATAGATAGATAGATAGATAGATAGACAGACAGATAAATAGATAAATGAATGAATAAATAATAAGATACATACATACGTCGATATTTTAAACAAAAATTATAGAGAGACAGACACACATCATTCGTAGGTATACAGATGATTATTGGCCAGATATGAGAACTGATATATACCATATGCAACACATAATACTGGGTGCAGTTTACCTGCGCAGCAAGTTAAGCTGCATTAATAACCAGTTTGCATTTTATTACTTCGTATTCATGGGAATATATTGGCACGTGATTGGGATATAATCATAACATACCAAGTAGTGGTACATGATTGTATCCCCAAACACTAGTGCCACAGTGTAATATAGTTTGAGTGATTTATATCTCAATGCGTCAAATTGCGTCAACCATAATACATTGATATATATTCAAGAGATCATAGATCATGGATGAGGGCTTCAACTTTAAGGAATAAGTTATCATCATCATCCTATCACACAGCTACTGGATGAGCTCGACGGACGCTCGACCTGGCTCAACGTTGCCCCTTGCTACCAAACTACGTGCCCCCTACTAATCTTCCACCAGTGGATCCCACTACTGCCCACGCCACGCCTCTCGTCCGGTCCTCCTCGCTGCTCTTCTGGTCTCTCATCGTCCTCGTCGCTGCGATGCTTTTCATAAATCACTTATGCAGATCCGCAATTTTCTTTCCAATGGGAGAGAACAAAATGAAGTCATTGACTTTTTTTAGTTTTAACGTCAACATAGACGATACTGGCCAATGGTATCACCAAGGGATAATTCTCCAAATTTTCGAAGAATTCTTTCCACTTAATTGTTTCTACATCAGTCATAATACAGCAACAATTAGGCCACCGACCAATGAGTAGTTATATTAAAGGCAACGTGCATGGCAATCGTTTATTGATCCTGATATTCCAGCGTTATGGTGAAGTTTGAAAATCATTCTAAAGAAGTCAATAATCAGTGGACAGTCCTCTAGGGGTCTTCTATCAGTGAGACGACCGCTTATACTACGCCTAAAGGCTAAAAGCAGTTGAACACTGCTAACTGGTTTGTCAGTGTTGGTGGCGTTGCTGTTTGGTCTCTCAAACGGTTCAGCGAATTGACACTGTTAATTATAGCCGCATAAGTTATGTGTGGCATGCAGCAGCTGCTCTTAGTATAACCATTTTATATACACAACTCCAGGATAAATCGTATGTTAAATAATAAATGAATATGATAGCAAAATACTAGACAGAGAAATAATAAACTATCGTGGAATGCTGTATCAGACAAACTCGACATTTTCAGGAAATACATTCGTTTTCCTGTTTCACTCACAGTCAAGATTGTCTTAAACGTAAACTTAAGTAAATGACCTCCGTGTTTTGGCGGAAAACCCCCCCAAAAACTTGTGTAATTGCATTACGCACTAGTGATAAAGTGTACTTGATATCGACTGGAAAAAGAAAATGTTATGATTTACTTCACCATGCAAACCATCAAGCAATACAAATCTTGTGATGTGCGTAATTTGTACTAACAAGTGTACCTTACAGTGTTATGTACTTATTTGTTGTGAGAATATCACAGCCCTCCCCCCCCCCCCCCCACCGCCGCCCCCACTCAGATATTGACGGTATTAGGTAGGCCTAGATGACAATTCCCCATCAGCAATTTCAAACTCTTTGTTTGGTTGCAATATTGACTGGCCTTAAGAGCAAGTACGTCATTATACTTCTAACCCTTGTTGAGAACTGTGAACATATTACAAGGAATAGAAGATTAACGGAACACAAACTTAAAGGGAACCTCCGGATTATCTTTAGACTTTTACATTTGAACAACTATTAGTTAAACTGAGTACGGAGTTTCAGAATTTAATATAATTTATAGTGATTGGGATGAGGAATGAGAATGTTTTCAAAATTTATGCAAATTGCAATGAACAAGGATGATGACATGACATCCTCGCCATAAGAATGCATTAATAGGCCAGCGGATTGAGGCTGAATTTGGGGGTCAGCTGGCAACTATCGTATAACAAACAAATTTTGTAATTTTTTGAAAGTATATATCTTAACAAACTTACCAGTAAAATTTACCCAGAAGTTCTGCTTCAGAACATGCCCAAATGACGTCATCAACATAGCCACCCCCAAACCAGAAAAATGAAAGGGAATTTTAGGATATCTCAAGTGTTCATCATACAACTGATATTAATCATAAGATAAGTTGCTAGTGTATGTATTTCTTATTTCCTGCCCTTCTTCAAGCAAAATTGGGCCCATTTGTGACCTCTTTTTCAAAGAATCTGAGCCCAAATTAGGTCATTTCTATGGCAACTTTATGCTAAAAACAATGTTTTTCTCCAAAAAAAAAAATGCAACACCTTCTCAACGATAAACACCATTTTAAATTTATATAAGAATGTAAATTCAATTGACTGGAGATGAGACCTAACCTGTTAGAGACCATAGCTACCATGGTTACCCTCAAACTTGCCTGTAGCCATTATAACACAGCTGTCCAGAAATCACAATTTTCATTATTAGTGGTGTTTTATGTATATTCCATCTCAGTAGCTGGATTTTTTGTTTGTTTTTGTTTTGCATTTGGCACAATCATAAGACAAGCTGACTTTTCGTTCAAGTCAATTAGGCATAGAACTTTGATTAAGTCAATTTCTCATAAAATGAGGCCCTCCTCCACCTCCGCCCCCACTCCCAATGAAAATGGTTAGTTCATGGCTTTTCCTTTCTTGCAGTCCTGTAGGGTGCTTCACCAAACTTTTCATTGGTTTCAGTTTCACTTCACTGGTTTCAGTCTCGCTATCTCACTTTTCTGATTGGTATGTTTCAGTCACGAGGACTTGCTAAGTGAAACTGAAAACACTAAGTGGCACTGATCTCACTGAAATCAATGTTGGTGAAACTGGTCTTGCATGGACTTCTGTACGATACCAAAGCAAGCTCATTATACTCCATGGACTACTACAACAGATACTGTATAATACTTCTGAAAGAAATGAAGCACTGTTAACAGAAACTGGATACACATTTTGTCATAGATCACATTAGTCCAGTCAAAATAGGGTCCTTCTGGTCCTCTAGCAAAGAAACTTTTATTTAATGCAATTCAATGGAGTCAACAGACGATTATATTGCTCTGCAATTTGACTTACTCTGACATAGTTAAAGTGGTTATCATTCGAAGGGAGCCTACTATATGGGAAGTGCCCACATTAATTGCCTCTATACATGACCCTTTGTAACGCAAATACCAACGCAATTACAGTCGTTCCAAAAGTGCATGTCTCAAATAAGGTAGTTCCTTGAGTTTTATGACTATCACTTGAGTTTTAAGATTATGTATAATTATCGTATGGTGCTATAATCATTGTACATTCTTTTCATTCGACAGTTTTACGCACCTCATTTTCTGTTACAAAGAAAGTGATGTCTATCTGTTCTTGTCGAAAAATGAAATAAAACTTGAATTGAATTGGATTGAATTGGATTCCTGCCATATCAAGACACTTTTTTTTTCTATAAAAATTGCCGGGGTAGAGATAAAATAACAACATTGATCTACAATATCTATGCAGTCCAAAGGGTTCCCTTGCAGAGACCACCTTGTGGAAGGTGCTCAAATTAACCCCATGCATCCTAAAGGCAATGAAAAACATGCAGTATACAATCGCGAAAAATGTTCCATGGTTACATGCCTCTTCCACCTGTGTAGCACATACGCTTTTATTTTCGTAAAATGCAAAAGGTGATGTAGGAGACGTTGCTTTACAATATATATTTTGTCAAGCCCTTGGAAAGTGCCCAGATCACCCCTACCCTGGCCGTCGTGGTCCCAAAACAGATTAACAGAACATGCATTATATGCCAAAGCGAACTCACTTGTACATGCATGTAAAGTCGTTTTGCCGAGTGGTAAATAAAGACACTTTACTTTTCATGATTTTTAAATGGTAGAGACACTGCTTTACAATCATCATAAATAGTCAAAGGGGTGCACATTCAAATGCAACCGAGTGGGATGTGTTCAAAATCATCCAACCCCCAGGGCAATATAGGAAACATGCACTAGCATATAGCACAAATATGTTTCAATTTTCCATGCCTTCACATTGTCGTTACGGTTGTACAGCAACTGCCCTTTTGTTTGTAAGAAATGCAATATAATTACAAAAAGAAAAAATGCTCTACATTAGCTATATTGTCAAAAGGGTGAACATTCAAAAGCAATCCCTTGGGAAGAGTCCAAAACTACACCGCCGCTCAAGCCCCGCAATTACAACATACGGATACTATGAACGCAAATACCGACGTTCTTTCGAGCACGGTTTTAGAAGTAGTTCCAGCAATACAGCTACACACTTTTATATCAATGAATGTCGTGGAAATGATAGGAGAAGCATTGCTTCAAAATATTTATTTAGTGGGAGGATGCACATTAAATGCCAATCCTGTGGGATGTGCCCCAAAGTACACCACCCTCATGGCAAGATAGAAAACATTGAATATCATTAACGCGAATATACTATGTTCCAAACGGACATGTTTTCAAACTTCGATCGTGCCGTACATGAAGGACACTTTTGTTTTCAAAAATACATTGTAGTTAATAGAAGAGACACTGCTCTACAATATCCATATCGTCAAGAGGGTGAACATTAAAAGACAACCCCATGGGAATTGTCCAAAGTACACCTACGCTCAAGCCCCTTAAGACAAAATACAGATATTAGCAACGCAAACACCGTTGTTCTAGCGTGGATGGTTTTAAAAGTAGTTCCGGCAATATAATAAATACACTTTTTAACAATGAAAAGTCATGGAAATTATAGAAGAAGTTTAACTTTACAAGATCTATGCAGTGAAGAGGGTGCACATTAAATGGCAACTCTGTGGGATATGCCAAAAAAATATATTCCACTCTTACGGCAATATCATAAAACGTATAAAATCATATAATGCGAATATATGTTTCAAACGTATATGTCTTCAAAATGCCATCGTGCCGTATAAAGCAAAAGCACTTTTGTTTCTAAGAAATACAATTCATTACCAGAGGAGACATTGCTCTACAATACCTATATTGTCAAAAGGGTGAACATTCAAAATTCATCCCTTGGGAAGTGTCCAAATTCACACCTAAGCTCACGCCCTCTTGTTACAAAACACAGATGTTAGCAACGAAAATACCGTTGTTCTATAGCGTGAATGGTTGTAAAAGCAGTCCCGGTAATACAGCAAATACAATTTTCATCGATGACAAGTAATGGAAATGATAGAAGAGACTTAATTTTACAAGATCTATACAGTGAAGAGGGTGCGCATTAAACGGCAACCCTGTGGGATGTGCCAAAAATACTCCACCATCACGGCAATGTAGAAGACATATAATATCATATAATGCGAATATATATATGTATGTTCCAAACGTACATGTTTTCGAAATTTCATCGCGCCGTATAGCAAAGGCACTTTTGTATCCAAAAATGCAACCAATTACTAGAGGAAGCATTGCTCTACAATAACCACATTGTCAAAAAGGTGAACATTCAAAGGTAATCTTTGGGGAGAGGTCTAAATTTACACCTACGCTCACTGCCTTTATAACAAAATACGGATATTAGCAACGCAAATACAGTTGTTCTAGCGTGAATGGTTTTAAAAGTAGGTCTGGCAGTGCAGCAAATACACTCTTACATCAATGAAAAGTCATGGAAATGATAGAAGAAGATTTACCTTACAAGATCTACATAATAAAGAGGGTGCTTATTGAAGGGCGATTCTGTGCCGTGTGCCCCCAAATGCCCTTTATCCTCTTGGCAATATAGAAAACATATATTATCATATAACGCGAATATATTATGTTCCAAACGTACACGCTGTCGTGCCTTATTGCAAGGGCACGTTTGTTTTCAAGAAGTGCAATGTAATCAATACAGGAGACATTGCTTTCCAACACTTATATAGTAAAAAGGGGTGTACATTTAAAGCGACCCCTTGGGAGGCGCCCAAAGTTACCCCCTCAACCCCGCGTGCCCATCTGCAAAACGTGCATTATGCCAACGTGAGTACTGTTGTTATGAATGTACTCTTACATTTACCACTAATTTGCATTTTATGTAAATTATTTTTGTATGACCAATTCGCAAAGGCATCCATCGTGTTCATTGACCTATATCATTTCATACATTTAAATCTTTAAAATTGGATAACGGGAAGCGACAATTACTCTAGCAAAATTGCAGTCCTTAAGACGCCATTTTGATGACGTCGTTTTGAGCATGTTCCCGATTAGATTTTCTGGGTAAATTTCATGTGGGATATTGTGAGGACGTATACTTTTTTTTTAAAAAGTTAACATTTGCTTGTTATACGATAGTTACCAGTTGAGCCTTTTTTAAGCCACTTTTTGGCCATCGTCTGCAGGCCTATTATGAGTTGGGGCTCAAGGAGAAGGAAGCAGAACAAAAGAATAAGGCTGCTTCGATTCTTCACGGGTGAACTTTTTGAGCAGGCGGTATTGCAATGGTATTGCTATATTTCTGAAATATGTCATCAACACTGTTCAGTGTAATTTGTTTAAGATTTTCGGTTTATTGGTTTCTCTGCTCAAGGACAACAATAAGTTCCATGAATCTTTACATGGAGCTGTCGATTTATGTACTACACGATGTCAAGTTATGAAAATCGTCTGGAATACCCCTTTAATTAATGGTGAAATCTCATGACGTGCGTATACAATTGGTGATACATACAAATCATGTGACCCTTATGTATATAGAACTTTTATGGAATGGTATACAGGTCAATCCCAATCCAGATGATGCACAACTTTTCAACTGTAAGGTGAAACATTATAAAAGTTCATGTACCCCACATCCCTCCTATATAACCCCGAGAAACACTCCAGCAGTGGTTTACTGGCAAGTGGGCAATCCCTACACATTACAATCTCCAACCTCTTCAATATTACCTATATCTTAATAGAATTCTGAAAACACTTGACCACCATATTCCAGTGTTCTGACAATACACAACTGAAAGCTGACAGTGTCCGTGAATACCCATGTCAACATGAATTGTGTTCTTGTTCTTGTTCTTCCAGTGTTCTTGCCGCCAGGCAGAAACTATTATTTTCCTCTTCCTCCACTTCTGTCCCGATTGGGAGCATATTAAGAATACCACGATACTCTCTTATTTAGTATTGTCTTCATCAGTTGTGCCGTTGTTCATTAGTACACCAGACGAATAAACACCAGCCAAACTGGAGTTAGTGGAGTTAATTCCTTATGAATTTGCATAATCCGGCCTACCGGGACTCCTGCTTATATTATCATTATACGAAATAATGAATGTTTATGAGTGCAATGGACAGAATATTTCATGAGGTGAAAGATGAAATGACAACGAGGCGCAGCCAAGTTGAATGGATCAAACATTTCATCTTTCACCGAATGAAATATTCTGTCCATTACACGCATGATAAACATTTATTATTTGTTTTATATAACGCCTAAAATAGATCCATGTCATCTGATGTTTTATCAATTTAGAAACAAGTGAGACACTGAGATCGCGAGAGTGCAGTGCTCAATGGTCTCGACCGCTTTACGCTGGCGCGCTGTCGCGCTGTCGCATGCTATAGCTGTTGCAATTTTAGAATTCAAATGAAAATAGCTCATAAAGCAATTGGAATTTAGGAAGCTCTCAATCCCCCAAGACTTTAAGCATGTTAAGACAGTGTACTATTAATATGAAGGGAAAGGGTTAATTGAAAGGAGATAATTATCCCCTCCCACACGACGGAACTTTTGCATTTTTTAAGTGAAGTGACAGGTCTGGTGCACACTTGCAATAAAACATTTGTAAATCTTATCAATCTAAAGGTGTATTAAGTCCATGGAAAAAGACCAAAAGGGAGAGGGTGTGGGAAGGGATATCCCCCTCCCATTTTTAAAATTGAATTTCAGCAACCTGGTGCACACTTTAGTGAAATATTTGTACAGATTTCTATCAGAAAGAAAGAAAATCTTCTCATCTCGGGAATTATGATTATGTGGTGGGAGGGGGGGGGGGGCAAATGATGTGCTAACCCTTGCAATATTTTTTTTAGGGGAGAACTTTTTTTCTGTCAAAAAAAACAACATGAAAATCTCATCTCGGAAATTATTATGGGGGAGGGGGCAAAATTATAATATGCTTGCCCCTCCGAAATTTTCATGAGGCTATAAGGCTCGCACTTGGGCTGGCATCATTTACAATTTGGATCGGTCAGAAGTAAAGTGCTGTACATAGACCCTACATCCTTGCAGCACACGTATACACGTACACGTAAACGTGTATGTGCTCCGTACCGTATACGATATGTATTGTACGGTTGATTAATAGTATAACACTGTAAAATAGATATGTATAAAATCAGTGCTGCCAAAACCCGGGTGCGATTTTTTCCCACGAATTTCTTGTCCCTGGTGCCCCCCCCCCCCAAAAAAAAAAATAATAATAATAAAAAGAAAGATAATACAAACAGAATAATCATTTAGCGTCCGGCGTTGAGTTCGCTCGCAGACTGAAATGGTATTTTTTTTCCCTATCGGGTCTGAAGGGGGGTGCGCTCGTACCCAACGCACCCCCCCCCCCCCGTGACGCCCATGTTACCGCTTAATCACACCAAATATTGTTAGATGTAAAGAATTTTATTTCTTTTCGTTTACTTGATTTACCACCAATAAGATGACGCCATCACATCTGCGCTGCTCATTGTTTGTCAGCATGAGTTAACAGCTCCAGAGCATACTTGGCAACATATTTAGCAATTGATTGCAAAACATTCAACAATGTATTACTGTAAGTAGATATATAATGATAGGTATTTATCACATATAGGCATATCATACGATGAAAAATATTAAACAAAATTACACCACATATCATAACTAAACGTAATAGTGTAAAGTCTATGCAGACGTGTGTGTGTTTGGGTTGTCTTGTGGCTGTCTGTGGCTGTTAACTCATGCTGAAATTGTACTCAATGTATTATTTTCATTACTCCATAATATGATCTTTTATGCTCAAAACATCTATTTCATTTCCTATAAACAGACATAAAGCTGAAGAACACCCAAGGTTGAAAGCTTCTACCAGCCGGCATCGTGCGACATCTTCTGTTCTCATTATTGTCTCGATTATATATATATATATATATATATATATATATATATATATATATATATATATAATATAAATGTACATATTATGTGACAGAAATTTCTATGATTAGGGACCTATGTTTGTTTGATTTGGAGTGGATTCTCTCTTTAAAACTAGCAATCAAGTTAAAAACAAGCAATTGCAAATACACACGATCGACTGTTTGTTATAAGATTAGACATTTGGTCTTATATCTACACACAAATGGGTTTAAGTCAGAGCAGAGATGGTCAACGTTCATTGTATAGTATAAAACAAATAAATTCGGACGGGAATATTGTGATGAGATGTTGTGACGTCTATACAACTAGTAGCTATATTGTACACACGCTAATGATCACATATTGGTTACGAGATTTCGATGTAATTAATCATGGCCTGTCATGCAGAGACAATCGTTAAATATGCGTGTCAAGGGAATGATAGCTTTGCTATGTGATAGATTCATGGTGTGTGAGCTTGATAAGAAGATGCCTCACACACGCACGACTCATCTAATTGTCTGATCACTAATTCTCGTATAGGAATTTGAACTTTTGAAGGTGCAGTAACTTGATAACCCTATAATTAAAGTTTGCAATCCAGCTACAAAGCAGATGGTAAATAAAGTCACAATGCATCCAAGCAATGCACCCATTCCATAAACATGTGACTGCATCTTGATGTATGTAATACCGTTCTCAAGATGCTAACAGGACTGAGGACTGCCAGATTGCATTTTTAGCTCGTTTACAATTTCGATTCTAATAACTATCACATTACAATTACCCCGGTGGTTCGGTGTGTTTTTGTTTGTTTGTTTGTTTGTTTGTTTTCCTTTGGCTTATCGATTACTAAAGTACTTTTTTTACATTCAGTGTTTGAATGAAAAATACAATGTCCAAAACAACGCATGCTAATTACACCGTATACACCTCTTTTTCCCATCCCCCGTGTACCTTCCCCCTCGTGATAGGCCTACATACACATTTCAGTTTGGGCTATTGCAGAGGTGTATGATTCACACGCTACATCCTACAATGTACCTTGATGCCAGGGATTTCTGCGACAATTGCTCTGGTACCATTTTCTGTTTAAGAACTAAGGGTTAGGGTTTGGGTTGTGATAGAGTTTTAGGTTAAGTTTGGTGTGTGAGGATTAGGATTAGGGTCACGTATATATAGTGTTGTTTGTGGGTAGAATTTATAAATGATCATGTTTGGCATAGGGTCCGATGGGAGCAATGTTATCGCAGGAGCAAATGTCTTGGAACCGATGTCAGGTGTATTGTTTCAGTTCCATCCAGGCAACCATTTTTTCTTTTCTTTTTTTTTCTTTTTTTTTTTGGGGGGGGGGGGACGTCCGTTTTCACTGTAGAAGATCTTTACACTCTATAACCTTATCTCTACGCTCACCTCCTGCGAAATGCGAGTCAGTAGGAATCTCTACCCTAGATTATCAGTGCCTCTGTCCACACTGCGCATGTTCAAATCGCCAGGGAATGCAGTTGCAGCTAACATTTGAATACATCGCATAACGAGTCATGATATTTTGTCCGCGGGTGAGGAGGCGACAACCCCAGAATCTGAAGGAGGCAGCTGATTGAACACAAAATATGGAAGCTACAATTCGTAGGAAGTGTTGGTTCGGTTTCATCCTTGGTGTCGTTCAGGTGAATTTCAAATCTTCTTCCTATGATGTGCCTACCTTAATTGATAAGTATAGCTTAGTTTTCGATCCTATATGTAGTGGTAAAACATATTAGCATTAAAGGGATTCTCTTTCCGTAATCACGGGTAAAGCAGAGTATCTATAACTTCATCAAAATTCAAAATATCAAATATTTGCTGATTTCTTGTTTAGATTTCTGTTGAGTTTGGGCTCTCGGCTTCCACTATTTACCAGAACTTTTTTTTTTTTTTTTTGGGGGGGGGGGGGGGGACGTCCGTTTTCACTGTAGAAGATCTTTACACTCTATAACCTTATCTCTACGCTCACCTCCTGCGAAATGCGAGTCAGTAGGAATCTCTACCCTAGATTATCAGTGCCTCTGTCCACACTGCGCATGTTCAAATCGCCAGGGAATGCAGTTGCAGCTAACATTTGAATACATCGCATAACGAGTCATGATATTTTGTCCGCGGGTGAGGAGGCGACAACCCCAGAATCTGAAGGAGGCAGCTGATTGAACACAAAATATGGAAGCTACAATTCGTAGGAAGTGTTGGTTCGGTTTCATCCTTGGTGTCGTTCAGGTGAATTTCAAATCTTCTTCCTATGATGTGCCTACCTTAATTGATAAGTATAGCTTAGTTTTCGATCCTATATGTAGTGGTAAAACATATTAGCATTAAAGGGATTCTCTTTCCGTAATCACGGGTAAAGCAGAGTATCTATAACTTCATCAAAATTCAAAATATCAAATATTTGCTGATTTCTTGTTTAGATTTCTGTTGAGTTTGGGCTCTCGGCTTCCACTATTTACCAGAAATATGTCGACGGTAGAAATACCTTCATAATCATGACATCGTTATATACTTTAAAAGATCTAAGTATTGATTTCGGAGAGTATATATGAGAATCTGAATGTTGAGCTCAGCCTTCGAGTGCATTATGCACCATTGAAATACCGTATATCAATAGCACTAACTGGTTCCATTTTTCACAGGGGCGATTCTTCGGTCAAATATTTTAGATGGCAAAATTCAGCTGATAACAATATCGTCTTCAAAATAAATATCGCCCAGTGGTTTGGACGGAAGAGGCCATAAATTCAGTGTATAAAACCATGCGTGCAAATTTTCAGCATTCGCCTGATCTTTTTACTCGGGTTGTGTACAGAAATCGCTTTATCATCATAGACTTACAATCACACACAAACACACACACACACTGAGGAAACATTCCCGTTCTTTTAAATAGAAAAAGGACAAAAGTATTCCTGCTCAATTATATAAACACTTGATTTACGTCGATTCAGCGACTTTTCATTAAAAAATTTCGTAGACACACTATGCGACCCACACGTGAAAATACAAATATATTCATAACTCCATAAAATAATGTTGTATAAGATAGAAGTATACATGGATAAGCACGTACTTTTACATGTGCTTGAAAGTTGTCTAAATGTCAGGATCACAGTGGAAACTGGATTATCAATCAGAGTCTAACACCGTGGCGCTCTAATGGTTGCAGGCAAGAGGGAGTGATGTGTAAACCACTTTTGCCTCACTAAAAATGCCCCCCAAACATGCACTGTAATATTAGGCAATGTTTATCTGCCTTTCAGTTAAATTTGGCAAAAAGAGAGCGGAGGAGAGAGGCAGCTTCTTAGCTGCCGTCATTTTTGAAGCATTACTTGTAGAGATGATCCCTCGCAGAGTGTAATGAAAATAAAGTGTTTCTTCCCCTCCAAAATGTCCTTTTTATTGATTAAATGTAATACTGAAGACGATAGCATTTAATGTCACATATTAATAATTACTAGTATGGACCTATGTGTATGTTGTGTCCCTTCGTCGAGGGATTTACCACCGTATCCGGGCAATTACCCCCCAGAGGGGAATTACCCCCGGCTAAACACTGGTTAGTGGCAAGGTTAGAGTAAAGATTAGGGTTAGGGTAAGGTTTAAGGTTAGGAGTTTGGGTTAGGGTTAGGGTTAGGATTAGGTTCAGGATAAGGATTAGGATTAGGGCCAAGGGAAGGGTCCGGGGTAATTGCCCAGGGGGTAATATTGCCCTAGGCCTATTTACCACCACAAATATGTTTTCCCAACGATAATGATTCTCATTTGCACTGGAAACGAGACTTGTATACAGGTATACGTTTACTCACTATAATCATGGGCGTCACCAGGGGGGGTGCGTTTGGTGCGAACGCACCCCCCTTCAGATCCTAAAAAAAAAAAAAATCAGTCTGCGAGCGACCTCAACGCCGGATGCTAAATAATTACTCTTTTCTATTTTTTTAATATTTTGCACCGGGGACACACACACACACACACACACACACACACACAAAATCAATTCGCACCCCTGGTTCTGGCAGCACTGATTTTATACATATCTAGGCCCTATTAGTATTCTACAGTGTTTACTATCTATCGACCGTACTGTATATCCGTACGATACGGAGCACTTATGTTTGTATGTACGTGTGCTACTTAAAAGTATGTAGGGTCTATGTACGTTACTTCTGACCAATCCATATTGCCAGCCCAAGAGCGAGCCTTAGCCTCACTAAAAAAAGATGAAAAAAAATGGAGGGGCAAGCATATCATTTTGCCCACCCCCCCCTCCATAATTCCAGAGACGAGAAGATTTTCTTTTTTTTTTTTGACAGAAAAACAAAAAGTTTCCCCCATAAACATTTTGGTGGGGCAAGCATATTTTGATTTTGCCCCCCCCCCATGATTAATAATTCCCGAAATGAGAAGATTTTCTTGCTTTTGAAAGAAAACAAAAATGTTGCCCCCATAAAAATATTGGAAGGCAAGCGCACCATTCGCCCCACCCCACATAATCATAATTCCCGCGATGAAAAGATTTTCTTGCTTTTTTGTTAGAATTCAAGAAATCTGTCCAATTATTTCACCCAAAAGCAGTGGCGTAACTACGGAGGGGGGGGGGGGGGGTGGGGTGCGCCCCCCTCCCAATCCGCTGGTAAAAAAAAAAAAGACTTAACGAAATAGTAATTCAAGTGTTAGTAAACTGCTTTTGAATGAAAGGGTGATCAAGAAATAAGATATTTTTCTATGATTTATTTTAGCCATAATTAGATAGGTATATAGTGTGAAACATTGTTCAAAACCCCCGGACCCGACAAAAGATTGTGATTCAGCGTGATTCCTGGTTGGCATTCTGCATAAGCAGGATGTGCGCAGTGTACTCAGTACATCCGAACGAAGAGTCGCTACAGTTGCGCAATGTGATGTAGAATGTACACCTTTGTACCTTACGCTTTGTATATCAAAGCTAGATCATTGATTTTGCAGTATTGCTTTACATACTAGTCTATGTAAAAATGTCTTGCATTGCCAATGAAAAGACTTGACCTGGGCTAATTCCTAACTTTTCCATGAACATATAATAAACACACACAAACAAACACGCACAATTAGTTTAGAGGATGCTCTAAAGTGCAGATTTTGGACATCCTTTCTCCGCTTGGTCACTTGGTCACTTCGACGCCACCTCGCTGGTCATACCTCCCCCAGTGGTCATGAACATAAACCCACACCCTTGACTACCAGTGGCGGATCCAGGGAGAGGGGCGCACCGGGCGCACCGGGCGTCCCCCCCCCCCCTTTAATTTCCAAAGCGAAAAAAATAATGATATACCTTCAAACGGCAGTTTTTGGACAGTAAAATGTCAAAATTTTCAAGCTCGCTCGCTCCTCTCGCTCGCATTTAGTCGTAATGCCATTCTCCTGAAGTTGCTGCCAGTAATTGCCAGCAGTTGCGCCTGGTGCGCCCCCCTTAATTTCCAAAGCAAAAAAGATAGCTACAAACGGCAATTTGGGGACTGTAAAATGTCAAAAATTTCAAGCTCGCTCGCTCCGTTCGCTCGCATTTAATCTTTATGCCATTCTTCTGATGTTGCGCCAGCAATTGCCTGCAGTTGCGCCCGGTGCGCCCCCCTTAATTTCCAAAGCGCAAAAATATGGCTAAGAACGGCAGTTTTTGGACTGTAAAATGTAAAATTTTCAAGCTCGCTCTCTTCGCTCGCTCGCATTTAATCGTTATGCAATTCATCTGATGTTGCTGCCAGTAACTGCCAGCAGTTCCACCCGGTGCCCCTCCCCCCTTAATTTCCAAAGCGAAAAAAATATTGCTAAGAAAAGAACGACAGTTTTTGGACTGTAAAATGTAATATTTTAAAGCTCGCTCGTTCCGCTCGCTCGAATGTAATCATTATGCTCTCCTGATATTGCTGCCAGTATTTGCCAGCAGTTGCGCCCGATGCGCCCCCTTAAAGTCTAAAGCGAAGAAACATAGCTTCAAACGGCAGTTTGTTTGTTTTTTACTGTAAAATGTCAAAATTTTCAAGCTCGCTCACTCGCTCGCTCGCATTTAATTGTTACGCAATTCTCCTGATGTTGCTGCCAGTAATTGCCGGCAGTTGCGCCCGGTGCGCCCCTCTACACCTCCTTTATTTCCAAAGCGAAAAAATATGGCTCCAATTGGCAGTTTTGGGACTGTAAAATATCAAAATTTTCAAACTCGCTCTCTTCGCTCGCTCGCATTTAATTGATATGCCATTCACCTGATGTTGCCGCCAGTAATTGCCAGCAGTAAGATGCGCCCGGTGCGCCACCTTAATTTCCAAAGCAAAACTAATACGGCTACAAACGGCAGTTTTTGGACTGTAAAATGTCAAAAATTTCAAGCTCGCTCACTCGCTCGCTCGCATTTAATTGTTATGCAATTCTTCTGATGTTACTGCCACTAATTACCGGCAGTTGCGCCCGTTGCGCCCCCACCCCTCCTTTATCTCCAAAGCGAAAAAAATATGGCTCCAAATGGCAGTGTTTGGACTGTAAAATGTCAAAATTTTCAAGCTCGCTCTCTTCGCTCGCTCGCATTATTGTTATGCCATTCACCTGATGTTGCTGCCAATAATTGCCAGCAGTTGCGCGCGGTGCGTCCCCCCCCCTTAATTTCCAAAGCAAAAAAAAAAAAAAAAAAAATACGGCTACAAACGGCAGTTTTTGGACTGTAAAATGTCAAAATTTTCAAGCTCGCTCGCTCGCATTTAATTGTTATGCAATTCTCCTGATGTTGCTGCCAGTAATTACCGGCAGTTGCGCCCGTTGCGCCCCACCCCTCCTTTATTACCAAAGCGAAAAAATATGGCTCCAATTGGCAGTTTTTGGACTGTAAAATGTCAAAATTTCAAAGCTCGCTCTCATTGCTCGCTCGCATTTAATCATAATGCCATTCACCTGATGTTGCTGCCAGTAATTGCCAGCCGTTGCGCCCGGTGCGCCCCCTTAATTTACAAAGCAAAAAATATGGCTACAAACGGCAGTTTTTGGACTGTAAAAAAAATGTCAACATTTTCAAGCTCGCTCGCTCCGCTCGCTCGCATGTAGTCGTTATGCCGTTCCCCTGATATCGCTGGAAGTAATTTGTCGTTTCACACCGTCATTCTATAATCCATTTATAAGTGGTACAACCCTCTCCGGCACTTCCACACCCTCCCCCCACCCTTGCTCGCTCCCTCGCATACTACCCCCCCCCCCCCCAAAAAAAAAAAAAAAAAAAAAAAAAAAAAGATGAAATCCTAGCTATCGGTGCGCCGGTGCCCTTTCCCCGCTTGGTTTCCCTCAAAAAACAGTAAAAGTCTAGGGATTGAGAGCTTCCTGTATTCCAAATGTCTGTCCAAAAAATCTCGTAAACATTTAGTGTCAAAACGCACCCCCCTTGAAAAAAAGCTGGTGACGCCCCTGCTATAATGCAGCATAATCATGACCACATTGACACGGACTCGTGAACTCATTAAAGGGAAACGTTTTGCTTGTCTACACTTACACAATTCTAATCGGGTTCTCATCTATGACCTTTCGTCCCTGTGGAAAGTGTAATTACATACGAAGTTTACATTGTGTGACGTGATGAAGTTGTGCAAGTGCATGGTATACAATTAGCTTTATTGCATTACAAATAGAGAAAATTGGTCAAAATGCGCTTAAATGACTTTATGTCCTATTATTTGAAACTCATAAAACAAAGTTGCTAACCTTTTGATTACAGATGTGGCATTTAGCTTTGTTAATCATTCACGTTTCTCTATATTTGATTTGAAGCGCTGTCTTGTCTTGATAAGGAGTTTAGAAGTTTATTACCGTCTTGTTTATCCACCCTTGTGAAACCCACTGATCATGCATTTTCCTTCAGTTTTTCAACTCTCTAATCACTAGGTATTCAAAAGCTTCAAAGGTCTGTGAAAAACCTCTACACGATGAAAATCACGACTAATACCCATTATTTTTGGAAGAAACGGAAATGTTTAAAAGAGAGATGTTCGGCAGAGGCTCGAATACACCCTCGTATGACAACGATGATGGTTCCAACAGTTGCCGAGAGTCTTTTTTTAAGTTAGAATAACTTTGATTACTTTCTTGCTTGTTCTGTGTCTTTATTTCTCAAAAATATCAACGCAAAATGTAGCAAAGAAATAGTCCAAACTGATGTGAGCATAAACATTAGAGTTCATTGCTGTTTACAAGATTAAGTGCATTTACAGCCCCTGTAAACGGAACAACTTCCTTGATATGACGAATTCTTATCGCAATGCATTTAATCCTATATGTCAATCCTTCCCGAATTCTATAGACCCAGTAACTCTCTTTCAATCTGCTTCCTTCCTAGCTAACAATTGGACGTTTTCTGAACGTTCTTGAAACGTTCCAAGTTCGTTATTTGAACGTTTTGTCAAAACGTTTTCAGAACGTCTTCTTGTGGAAGGTTTTCGACGTATCTGATACGTTTCAAATGAACGTTAAAAAAAACCACCTTTTTATAACGTTTTCCCCCAAAACCTGTGCTTTGCGGTAAATGCTAAGTAAAAACTTTGACGTTATAATGTAAGTTTTAAAAGTGTCCGTTTTAGACGAAGACGTACGGAACCTAGAAAATAAAAAAAAAATAAAAAATAGAAAATGAATAAAATTGAGGAAACGTTCTGAAAACGTCATGTGTTTGCTGGGTTGCTTTCTATATATTCTCTTTGTTTGTTTTTTTGTCTGTTTCTGACTAGATTTTACATGGATTACACTCTGTTTCCGCCGCTAATTGCACAGGGCTCAGTGCTGAAGTTGTCTGTACTGTAAGTCACGGAAATTCGCAAAACAGTTTGTTTGTTTGTTTGTTTGTTTGTTTTCCCCTCTTAGTTCAAATGAATACAAGAACAGTGAAAAGTAACATCATTTCTAAACGAATTAAAGATTACCAGTATAAACCAAAACGTTAACGTGATCTTGTTCATTTCGCAAATCGAATAAGACAAACGACATGGTGTACAAAATAGAAATTATTCGTCACCATTCTGTACATTGGAGTAAAAAACGAGTAAAGCTAACAACACCTGCCTGCGAGTGATTTTTATATGACGTGATGTTGTGCAACTGTGTGTCTGAGCATGTGTGATTATAACTAAACACACAGCCCTGTTGCTGTGCAGAAGTCACGACTGGTGTGTCGAAGTGCTATTAATGTCTATACAGAAATCAATTTACCAGTTACCAAGTTAGTTTGCATTGAAATGTAAGATTGCTTTCGTTTTAAGATCTCGTACACAAAATTTATATATTTATTTTAACAATCACATTTGATTTGAGTAGAAAATGACAACTTGCATAAAATACACTATGCTTGACGTACTTGAGGGGAAGGAAGGACTACGGAATATAATTGTAATACCATTTCTGATATGCATAAGATTAGAAACAATTACCATTATTGTTGCAGTTGCTTCTTTCTTTGTCATGATATTGTTCATTTCGCTTCCGTCATCATCAGCTTACTGCCAAATTCTTCTAACCACGTTTATGATATTTCTAAACATATTGCACTAACTGCGCACAGTGTGATGACTTCGGGCACTGCCTACAAGGCACAGTGGAGGTAGACCCATGGCTGCAGGAAACGTTGAAGACTCAGATGGACGTTCAGGTAACCATGGAAACAAACTCTGTACTGGAAATCTTTTTTTTAAACTCCCTCCCCCCCCCCCCCCCCCTCCCCCTTCTCTCTCGCTTAATCCATCTCTCACTGATTTTGTTCGATTTCGTTCGGACTAACAGTTTGTAAAAAATCCTTTCTGGTCATAACTATTGGGTTGGTTGAATTCAACTTTGTACTCCTTATTATGGCACGGATGAATGGTCCCTTTTGTACATATTATTAGGTGTATAGAAAAATTTGACAAAGCTGACGATATGGCAACACCTTTACTGATAAACTTCGACCAAAGGTTAGGACTGCGCAATGGGTTGATCGTATTTGTAAAGGCATAATGCGCGTATACCGTGTTGTAAATATGCAATTCTGACTTTATTTACAGAACTACGTAATAAATTCCCCCTTTCTTTTGCCATTGTCTTTTATAATCTTTTCAATCGCCCCTGTACAAAAGACAACAAAACATAAAAACCACACAATAAACCGATTCTATTATTCTAAATTCCAGCCTATCAGATTCTGCCCTTGTGCACTTTCAAGCACCTGCACGCACATTCACCA
The DNA here is from genome assembly GCF_040938485.1 of Diadema antillarum. Taxonomy (NCBI): domain Eukaryota; kingdom Metazoa; phylum Echinodermata; class Echinoidea; order Diadematoida; family Diadematidae; genus Diadema; species Diadema antillarum. The sequence continues at coordinate 1,485,823 of NW_027271005.1, read as the reverse complement.
CCATCACACATCAGAGATTACTTTCCCCTGCTATCTTCGCAGCAGAATTTGTATTGTTACGAATCTATTACGTCCCTACCTTTTCCTCGGGCCGGCCATCTTTTCAAGCAATTCTTATAATGGCGGCCCCCTGCATAATCGCTTCTTAACTACAATTGTTATTGTAATCCCTGCTGCATAGACATGCATACTGCATGTTATATCATTAATTTCCTTTTATAACGTTGTTTATGCAAGTCAAACGACTCTGTGTCAAATTTACTTTGTATATTTCCTACGTGTTCATGATTATGTAACTTATGTATATTGATTTGCAGAAAATAAAGTATCTATCAAACAAACAAATCAAACAAAGAAAGATAAATGTATTCACTTTGTGCCCGGGTGAAGAAGTTTCAGTAATGAACGTGTGGCACCTATAAGTAGTAAGTATTTGTTTGTTAAACTTTGTTATTGTTGTTGTTGTAGTTTCTACCAATAAAAATCTTGAAAATCTCTTCCGACTCATTTCCCTTCTCTATTTATATCTATATGTATTTTTATGATAGACGAATAAATGAAATGTAATGTAATGAAATGTTGCAGCTGGTTACTATTTTTTTTCTAAATCATGTTTCTTTTGAAGATTTCATATAATTGTTCAGGAATTGAATTGAATGTCTTTCTTCTCATTTATTCTGTAAAACAAAACAAAAAACAGACGTGATTGAACTGTATTACGACAGAAAAGGCATTATCTCATTGAAATCTACAGCTTGACACGCCGTTCCATCTCGTTCAACTGCTTGACGTAAGTTTTTGTTCCTATGGTGATGAGACTTGATGTGTTCATTTCATTTAGTATAGTGTTAATGACGTATTTGATTGTAAATGTAATTCTGATACGCAGTGACGTAGTTGAAGGGCTCAGGTTAATACGTATGTGCCAAAATGCTCTATACATAACAGTCAATAGCTATATGGACCTTGATTTTGATTAAACTATATGGGAGTTAGCAACACAATCATTAGGATGCTGTCGTGACTGGCTTTTGGCTATATTATGTATGTATATATATTATACTATACATGTATATATATATATATATTGCCATGGTCAAATTGGTAATTGTTTCATCATTGCGAATCATTTATTTTTTACTTATATATACTGTTTGTTTGTTTGTTTATCCATTTATTCACCGTCAAATCACAAAGTAACAATGATACAATACAACTGGAATATAATGACAACTGAAGATAAACGGATGGATGGCCCTGCTCAGCTCGGCCTTCATGGTCGTACTGGTCTTCCGAGAGGTCCAACAGTGTATGCTGCTATGTCAGAATATGATATCAGTCTATTCAATTTTCATGATTTTATGTGTGAAAAAGTTCGCGGTCTGTATTGCTGAAGTGCACGTCTCGTGATAATTGCGAAAATCTTGAAATTTAACGCTTATATCTGTCTTTTTCATTCTATTAGCATGAAGTATTCTCAACTCTAAAATGGCTTTATTGCAAACTAGAGAAAAGGTAATATTAGTTTCTTGGAGGGGAAAGGCAGACTGTGCAAAAGTCTTTTATTTTTAATTGATTAGATTTTGTATTTCAGAAAAGATAATTTTTTATGTTTTCTGTTTGATTGTTTGTTCGCTTGTTTTTAGCACGATTATTATTTCTTCTCAATTTGTGCCTACAGGCTCACAACTCTTACAACACGAGAGTGTACGGGGAGCTTTACGGAGGTAAAATATAAACAATATATTGTTTTTATTGTGTATTATAGTGGATAATTATATTTTTTTTGCCGGGATATAGTTATTTTCGGAATTCCTTCAGGCAGATCTATAAACGCAGTTGTTTATTGTCGTAATTGAGCCATACGAGATGGAAGGAAAGTACAATGTTTCTGATTGAAATTCAAGAGCTTTATGGGATCAATTTCAAATCAATTTCATTCACGCATTTGAATAGGAATTTTAAAGGTCATTTGAAAGGGAAAAGCCTCAAATATCTAGTTCAATCTATTCTTATTCATAGATGCTTCTTTAATGAGAAGCTGCAATTCCTTCATTGGCTAGATGCTGCTTGGGGAAACTTCTGTTAAAACCCGATTCTGATCCGTTATTGTTGCATATAAGCTTATAGTAAGAGGAAAAGGTTGAACAAGCTTGAGAGTTGATGAGGAAATATTTCTTTCTCGGATTGTGCATAAAATTGCATATCGTGGAAATTTATTGCTCCAGAAGGTTGTGACAAGTACACTTTGATACATAAGAGCGATAAAATGAATATTTCTCCTTTTCGAAGAAGATCACGATAGTGTGGGATTCACAGTCTATGCTGTGTCTGTATATAGGTAGCTTCATTTTCCATAAAGGCAGCTGTCAGTCGTTTTCAAATACTGAAACAGAAGTTATGAGCAAGTTTTGATAAACTATTTTTTTTGGCTATATTTAAACTGAACATTTTTCTTACTTAAGACCAAATTCTTACTCAAGAAGATATTCAGTAGATAATAGGGTAGTTGTCAACGTTTATCCAAACAGCAAAACGACGGCTGCGTGCAAGATGTCGGCTCCTGTTAGAAGAGTTCAATGCTTAATAATCCCTGCTGGCTTGTATTATCTTGTATTATCAGGTACTCCCACTTTCCTCATTCACTTAGATGATTAAGTATATTATACTGTTGACGCCCTAAGTACATTAAGCAAAGAAACAGAAATAAATCCTATAAGACCTTTTAGTTCTCTCTCTAAATATATACACGACTGAAAATTGACACAAACTAATCCAGAAGCTATATTATATGGAAATGCCACCTTCAGATACAATTTAACGGAAATTTTGAGGGCCTGCAAGTGAGTCGGTTATTATATCGCACGTGATAATATAAGTGGGGGTAACTATGCATTTGCCACTATCAGCACAATATGTGACTATAAATCAATGACAAAAAAATGGCACGATATGATGTGAAACAAGAGTTCATGCAAACCAATTTTATTGAAGTCTGTAAACAAAACTGTAATTTGGAGCAGATACAGCCTACCATGCCTTGACCATCAACAATTAAGGGCAACAGCATGATACTGTGGGTGGGCCTACATGGGAGTGCATTTTAGATTAACAGATAAAGATGCCTGAACCTGAACCCCGAGTTCACAGTGAATATCTGATGACCCACGGGGTTAGCTGTAATAATTATATTAGATTTGAGATCTCACGGTAGAATTTAGAATCAACCATTTTGTAAAAACGAAGATTTAGTATACGCCTAATAAATTTTGTCAGGCTTAGTTTAATAGTGAAACTGCTGCAGCGAACCCTATTTGATCTCTCTCAATTAATGTAAATGATAACATGTATTGAGTAATGCACCAACATTTCTCTTTGACAACAATTTTGTTAAGGAATCTTGAAACCGGCAGCTTCTGCGCTGGTGGTTATGGCATTGTGTTGCGTTCTGAAAACAAAGACTTCCCCATCAGTTTAAGCGTGATCATGTGAAACGGTCCTAACACCTTTTCTATTTATTCATTCATTTATTTATTCATCTATCTATCTATCTATCTATCTATCTATCTATCTATCTATCTATCTATATTATCTATCTATTCATTTATTTATCTATTTTAAACCTCGGCACATATAGTATATTGTTTCCCTCTTCATTTTCCGTTTCCTCCCCTCATTCTACAAGTTCGCATCTTATTCAAATTGATGCAGGCCCGTAACTAGGCAACTGCTAGGGGGCTCCCCGTTTGCTAGCAGCCCCAAAATGAAAAAAAAAAAAACTAAGGAGAAAAAAATTAGTTGCGGAACCCCCCCCCCGCCCCCCCCCCCCCCCGTTTGAAAAAACAAATGAAAGGTGGCTTGTAGTGGCACCAGAAAATTGCGCTGAAGTTTTTGCTTTTTTTGCTTTTTCTTTTTTTGCTTGTGAGCCGATGAAACCCGGAAGTGGCACAAGAAACGAGCAAGAGGGAGCCTGTTTTTTTTTTCTTGTCCACTTTTTCCTCATTCTGAATCCCGCATTAAAAATCTTATTTACGAGCCTGCTGATGTGCCATATTAATGTGTCAAATTGTGTACATAGACAATCGTCTTCTAACCCCATCTAACCCCAGCTCACGCCTTTCCGTAACACCGTAAAACCATTTCTTTATAGCGAACGACACGTGTCAATGGCCTCCACCATACGGCACCGCCCCCTGCATAACGATAGCCAATCAGGAGTTCAGCCTGACTGATCTTCTGAATATGGGCATCATAGTCTAGTGGGATTTCTGAAAAAGGGCTCTCTAAAATGGTGTTAGAGGCATTTTTTAGTAAAAGTTGGGAACCGGTCTCTTTTACCTAATTTGAGTATGCTGAATCCGGAAAATCCGGTTCCCAAGCGAAATTCGCCGATCTTGACCATCTAATTTGCATAAACAAAATGGCTGCCAAGCCACAGAAATTATCATTTTCAGATACGCATTTTCTAGAAATTCTTTGCAAACGAGCTGGAAAAAAGTGATTTGAAATGTTTGTACAGAGAATAGAATTACAAATTTAAGGGATAAACGTTTCTCAGGTGGTAAACAGTATATTTTATTCATAATTATGCAAATTAGGACTGACATATGCAGATGAATATATTTATATATACATTAAGACTGGTAGAGTAATTTTGACATTTTTTTTCTTGAGCGGCAAATTAAATACTAAATATGAAGACTTTTTAGGTTTTGAGGGTTAGGAAAACTTCGGTTCCCAAGCGAAATTCACCGATCTTGACGATCTAATTTGCATAAACAAAATGGCTGCCCAGCCACAGAAATTGTGAGTAACAGACACGCATTTTCTAGATTTTTGTTTTGTTTTGTGAACGACCTGGAAAAAAGTGATTTGAAATTTATGCACATTGAATGGACTTAGCAACTTGAGGGATAAACGTTTCTTAGGTGGTAAATAGTATATTTCTTTCATAATTATGCAAATTCGTACTGAAATATGCAGATAAATATATATTAACACTGGAAGGTTTTTTATGTTTTTTTTTTCTTGAGAGGGAAGGTAAAAACACTAGACATATAGACTTAAAGGTTTTGAGGGTTAGATAAAAACCAGAATCCCTTTTCAGTGGTATCAAAATAAATGCAAATATTGTAATCGGTATCCAAATTATATGTAGGCTTCATGAGTTTTATGTGCATGCAGTTCATTCAATAGCCTATATACCCTGGTAAATTTTTATTTGTTCAAATCCTCTAAAGAGGTCCTTTGGGATTTTTTTTTTTAAGAATTCAAGTTAGGATCTCCAAGATCTCAAAAGGCGCAGCCAAATTGGCAAATTATCGAAAAGTTTAAGTATTTCAAGTGCGTTTGACTGCAAACTTTCTGCGAAACTTCCCACTACAGCTAGGGATATTTCATTTTATAATGCTGTCCTCGCCAAACTTCTCGATCTCTTGCCAGTGTGACCGGACAACAAAAGATCGTGAAGACTTCGCGATCTTAAACTTTGCGATCTTTTGCCACTTTTGCCTTATCATGATAAACTTAGATAAGGATGTTAGAATAGCAGTGAGGGAGAATAAATGGGAAAAAGAAAAGACGTGTGGCACACACCTACCTATATTTGATCCTTGTACATCTGTTATAAGAATGTAACTTACTCAACTTCCAAGACAGTTCGAACTCTGAAATTGCCTCGGCCAGTGCAATCTGCGAAATAAGGGGTTTACACCTTCCTGTTCCTTTTTGTTATTTAGTTTTAAATTTATGTGGATAACATGCCGCCAGTGATAACCACCAAGTATGATGCATTTCAACTTATTCTTAACTGGACGACGCCACGCTCCTTGTCTGTCTGACTTATGATATATCTCACCAGGTGTGATTCAGATCATAGAAATGACATTCTTAGCAAACAGACCTCTAGCTTTAAGGGCCAGTGGGTTGTAAGAACTAAGGAATAATGCATATTCATTAGAAACCATGTTACATACAGAAGATTCCACTTCGTATCAGACGTAGAGAGTTGCCATTTTGCCTCTCTTAATATGCGTTATCAAGTATAGTTTTTGAATATCCACGTTGTCACTTGAATTTCTGCCCAAGAATTAGGATATGGATCTTTTCATGGAGGACCTGGGTTTTCCACCACCTTGCTAACATGAAGTTACTTTTGTTCTCTTGAGACTAACATCGATCCGATAGCTACCTTAAAGAAGCCTTCTTCCGTAGATACAGGAGTTGTTGTTTTTTTTCTGCCAGACTGATATTGACAGTAGCACTCTTATTAAAGCAAGTGATCAATGGCTCACAATCATCAAGGATGCTGCTTGTACGAGAAGAAAACTAAAGCGTTCCAAGATTATGGTTGTTATCAGTCGTCTTTATAAGAATAAACTTATATTCGATTCAAAGATGTATCACACAAGCTCGTTTGGCACAAAATATGTTCCGCCATTTTACCGACAAAAGTATCCTGAACGCTCGCGGAAGCAGTTCAACGACTATACTCCTGTATTTTAAAAAAAACGATAAAAAAGAAGAAAATCCTGCTCACTGTGGCAGACCTGATCTTTCTTCACCAGTAGACAATGGATGGGAACGTTTTGATGTAGTCTACAGCCTGTACAACTGATATATCTAGCTCCAATCCTGCAAAGTTGCCTTGAGATGATTTCATCTGCATGCGAAAGCAATGCAGAACATTTCGATGCAAATATCACAAATCAGGCCTACGATGTACAGCAGTGTGTGCATGTAAAGCTAGTATCTCACCAACAGAGACATCTCCGCGACGTCTCCAGCCTATTGTCGCAGCAGTCGCGGAGACGTCTCCAACACAAAATGTCTAGCGGTCTCACCAAGGAGACGTCTCTGAGACGAGTTATGGCAGGTGTCAAAAATTTTTAAATATGAGGGAGCCGTTGCAGGATCACCTGACTTGATCTAGGCAGGATGTCAGTACGCAGATGGGTCACGTGGTTTCTAAAGTAGGTCAAACAGCGTCAAATAGAGTCGCGGAGACGTCTCCGCGACCTCTCACCAGTTTTTCTGGTCTCCAGCAGGTCCCGGCGACGTCTCTGAGACGTCTCGGAGACATCGCGGAGACGTCTCAGCAGTCGCGGATATGATTAGTCTCCGCGACGTCTCCGCAACTGATGGAGACGTCTCGGAGACGTCACGAAGACTTCACGAAAAATCGAACATGTTTAAATTTCTTGCGACTGATCGCAGACTCTGTAATTTTCAGGAGAGGTCTCGGAGACGTCGCGGAGACGTCTCTGCAACTAGCATAATCTGGAGTCGCGAACTAGTCGCGAACTAGTTTCAAGCCCGGTGAGATACCCCTTTAGCAACAATGTGATGATGCAAACCTTGTATGAATGTAGATCAATTTAGCTCGATTGAGAAATAGACTTTTCGACTCAGATTATGTTTCTTTTCAGCCAAAATAAGGTGTTGATGACTAGAATTACAAAGTTCATCCTTCGTTTCTGTTTCCGACACTGTCCGAGATACCAGGATTTTTCTTACATTTTTTTTTTTGCTTGAGCCTGGAGAGTAGATGAAGAGATAGATAAAAAAAAAATAAGTTATGACGAAATTTATGAAAGTTGCCACTTGATTTTAAATCAAACAGACTGAAAATAACTATAAACCAATTTATCCATTAATGAAAACGCCAAAGTACAGGGAAGGATTAAGTGACCTTGCACTAATCCGAAGAGTAATGTATAGTGTTGTGATTGCCCGGCTGGCGATAACTTTGATGGCAAGACCTTGTTTTTGGTGGTAAATATGCATAGAAAATGGATGAATATTTGCATATACTATTATGCAAATGAGATAATAGATGTGTGTTGTTTAGTAGTTGCAGTCAATTTTTGCATCTCTTATTCACACCAGGAATCATTAACAGGTCTTGATGTTATAACTGTTATGAAACATATTCATATATTGCGGTAGTGCGTTGTAGAATCTCGAAACTTGCCTGGTCTACGGCCTCTTGAATATCAATTTACAAACATATTTCCTTTTAGTGTCATTCAGTTCTCCTTTATTGATTGATTCCAGTACCTGGTTCACTTTGGACTCTGACGACATCATAATATGCAACTTGTTTGCTTGATAACTTAGCTGTATTTTAGTAAGCCAAGGTACATTTTGATAGCAAGACTTTGTTTTAGGGAATATATCCATACAAATGGCCAACTATTTGTATAATTCATAATGCAAATTAGATTATTAGGGTATTTCTAATAGCGGGGTTTTTTTTGCATCTCTTTATCACAAGAGAATCATCAACTTATGTCTTGATATTATAACTATAATGATTCAGATTCATATATCGCGGCAATGTGTTGTAGAATCTCGAAGCCTGTTGTAGTATAGCCTCTTGCATACCAATTTCATACGTCATTGCAAATATTGTTATTCTTTCTTTTTTTAATTCTGAATTGGTTGATTCCAGTACTCGATTTTCCTCAGACTCAGATGACACCATGTACAGTTTCCTTGACCGATTGCATATCTATTTTTCACTACGCCAGGGTACATTTTACCAGCAAAACTTTGTTTTAGGGGAAAATATGTTAAAAAAGGAAAAAGTTTGCTTAATTTATTATGCAAATGAGATGCATGTTTTATTTTAATACTTAAAGTTGGTTCTTGTATCTTTTTATCACACTAGGAATCGTGAACCGGTCTTGATACAATGAACTATCATCAGAATTATGATTCAGATCCATATATTGCGGCAATGCGTTTTTTTTTTCGATTTTCGAAGATTTTTTTGTATTTTTGAGTTTCGATGATTGGAAATAAACTATGATTGAATTGAATTGAATGCGTTGTAGAATCTAGAATCCTGCCAGTTATGTATCCTCTTGTATACCAATTTGCATAGATAATTGCTTAAGTGTAATTCAATTCTTTTGAATTGATTAATTTTGATTCGACTCTGGCGACACCAAGTCCTTTTTGTTTGCCCGATAACTTTTTAAAATGATTAAAAACAGAAGTGAACACGTATTAGGTACTATACATGTGCATATATATGCGGTAATGCATTGCTGTGTCAGCGGCAACTCCTATTTGCATATTTCACTTCTTAATTTGCATATATAAGTGAAAGTTATGAACAATTGATGACCTAGCTATTGTCTTTGCACCTTAATTACTGAAATCATTACTATTTCCGCATGTCTAGGACCATTTTAGGAAAATTAGATCATCGAAACACCATAGAAAGCAATAAATTGGCGGCCATTTTGTTTATGCAAATTAGATGCTCTTAGACTCGAAATTCCTCTTGGGAACAGGAATTTTTGAATTCAGTGTACTTGATTTATACGAAATAGCCCGGTTCCCGACAGGTAGGTACAAACACATAGATACACGGATAGATGAACACGTAGGTACTATACATGTGCATAATATATGCGGTAATGCATTGCTGTATCAGCGGCAACTCCTAATTTGCATATTTCACTTCTTAATTTGCATATGTAAGTGAAAGTTATGAACAATTGATGACCTAGCTATTGTCTTTTCACTTTAATTTCTGAAATTATTACTATTTCTGCATGTCTAGGAACATTTTATGAAAATTAGATCATCGAAACACCTTAAAAAGCAATGAATTGGCGGCCATTTTGTTTATGCAAATTAGATGCTCTTAGACTCAAAATTCTGCTTGGGAACCGGAATTTTTGGATTCAGCGTACTTGAATTATACAAAATAGACCGGTTCCCAACTTTTACTAAAAAATGCCTCTAACAGTCATATTTTCCCCAAATCCCACTAGACTATCAGAGGGATAGAACTAGACAACTGGTACTGTGAAGGCGAGGTATGGCGAGGAATACCTTTACATCTACTCATTGATAATAAAGTTTTTCGTGTCACGCTGTGTGTTCTTTCTTATAGTTATTGATGTACAAATTATATGAAATAGCATGCATATTATTTTTGAAGATTTCAAAGCCGCATTTCAAATCTGAACAGATAACATTGGCAATCGTTACATTGATAAACTTTTGCGTTGGATATGATATCTTCACACGCAATGAGGAATTATTCCACTTTTTTTCGCTTGGTTGTTATACCCTGCCATGGTTCGTGTATAACATAATCTTTTTCTTTTCTTTTTTTTTAATATGATGTTTATTGATTTCAACCACAGGCATACAAAACTTAAATCATTTCTAATTATGGTATATAACTTTCTATTCTGCTGCCTTTATTCTCTTTTTCTATCATTTTTTTCTTTTCTCTCAAAATTTATTTTTCTTGCGTGTATTATAACATCATCTAGAAGGACATACCTCAAAAGCAATGAATGCACATGCGCCATCTATCATGTGGAGAAACTAGAATATGAAATAGATACTCCTTTGATTATCTTGCAGTGAGAGTAATACAGTGTTACTGAGAGTGAGTCATTGTTATTTTGCAATAATTTTGTGTCATTTGGACATAGAAAAATGACATGACATGAAACAAAACAAAATGAAATACATCAACATTACGTCAGTAATGAGAAAACCTCTTCACACATATATTTCATTGCTATGACAAATTGTTGCTGCCGTTGTTATATATATTTCCAGTGTTCCACGTCTTACAAGCTTGGCTTTTCAGTGGAACAGTTTTCCATCGTATGATTATTTACTTTTTTGTTGTTGCCATGACAAAGTGCATTGTTTCTTTTTTTATGACATCATTCGTGCATATACTCTATATTGTATTTGAAAAAAAAAAACTGCCCTTATGAGACGAATGAAAGACAAATCGACAACTTGTATCGCTTTTAATCATGTTCTCTCTTTTTTTGATGATGGAAATAAATAGATTATTGAATTGAATTGAATTGAATTGAATTGAATTTGAATAAACGAAACTCACGGCGAGAGCAATCATCATATAGCGCATACATAAGCACAGCAAGAGACGTCAGTTTAACCCATCGTGTCCGGAGGCAATTTTGATCAATACACATTAATATGATGTCCTCACTGAATTCGCAAATATAAAATGATGTTATTTTACATCCTATGTAAAATTTCTTTTCAAATAATTTACACAATTATTTTGAATCAATAGCTTTATATGTATTACTATGTTTATATATGGTTGTAGTACATTGTACGTTTTGTTTTCCTTGAATTTGCATCGAGAACAAAATTGTGATATTTGAAATGAAATTTGAATTGAATTGACTTGAATTAACTATGTAAGAGAAATCAGTGGAACTGCTTTAATTCATTCAAATTAGCGATAAAAAGCATTAGTAAGATATGACAAATTGCCTTTCATCGACGTAGATAAGCACCGATTATTCAGTGTTGATAAAAAAAAAACCCAACTCGAACCAAAATTTGGTTAATTTTAATAATAAAATATGTTGTCAGTTTAAGGATCATCTTTCCTTTAATGATTTAGAGGACATTGATAACTCTGCAACCAGAATACATTGACAAAATATTATATTCGACCAAACTGTGGCTCATTTGAATTGTAAATTTTCACCCATCTAACCTTGAACGGTGTAAAAAGGAATGTATATCATCTATTACATGGATTTTAATCCAAGTGTTGATTCCAGAACACATACAATGAAAAAAAAAAAGAGAGACTGTAATGCACTAATAGAGTCCAACAACTTTTAATGGTTGCACGCTGTGTAAATTTGGTATAACCATAAAAAAGTTGTTGGACGCGAATAATGCATAACAATCTCTTTTTTTTAATCTCACATAAATAGCTTAAAATAAGGATTAAAAAAGGACGACATCCCATAAAAAAAGGTCAGTCACCCGACCAAAGATTAATTATAGTTTCGTGTAGTAAATTGATAATTTGGTAACATACCCCTACGCTGCTATTTGTCTTTTCCCTCCGATACCATTCCAAGATGCGTATTGCTCACCTCGGGACTGATATCGCAATGATGTGTAACGCTGATCACGTGAGGTTCGAAGAACCTGTGGCTGAAATAGGGGCGTGGTTGGACCAAAATGAAGGCGAGATCGTCCGCATCTATATGAATGTAAGTCATTCGATGAAGTGGCGGAGGTTATTTCCTTGAGAAACGCTGAAACGTGTATAAACCTTCAAGATGGGTTCTGTAGTTTTATACGCACTTTAAATCATTTTGCCTTCGGCACTTCAGCCAGATTTAAATGTCAATAATGCACACATGAAAGTAAAAAAAAGAAGGTAAATATATGAATGCATAGATATCAAAGAGATGTTCAGTTAAATATACACTTTCAAATTACAGTAGTAAAGATGTGGGTAGATAAATAACCTTCAAATGGTTTACTTGAGCAGTGAGTATACATTGGGATTGTTATTTTCGGCAAAGTCTCCGTCACGCAGCAAAATGAAAGGATGATTGTTACAAAAAAAAAAAAAACATTTGACGTTGAGAACATCTATGCAAATCACACTCATGCCAATCCTGGTAAATTGACATAATTTGTTCAGGAGTAACATATCGTGGGAAAGTTCAAATCATCTAATGAATACACAGTGTTGACAAAACGAGAGTATGGCCCCATTTTATCAAAAGATAAAATCGATTTTACATTTCCTTACCACACAGACTGTCATAGACTTACAGCTGAAATCAACTATATAATCAATTTTAACTCTTCATAAAACAGGGCCCTCAGGGCCCCGTTTTATCAAAAGATAAAATCGATTTTAAATTTCCTTACCACACAGGCTGCCATAGACTTAAAGTTGAAATCAACTTTATAATCAATTTTAACTCCTCATAAAACAGTGCCCAGCAGGTCCCCGGCCTTCCGTGTAATATTAGCGAGCTTTATGACTGGATCTGCGACGCGAACGCTAAGACGGGGGGGGGGGGGGGGGAGGGAGAAGAAAAAAAAATGGTGCTCTGCACCAAATTCAGACAGCTGTTTCCATAGTGTACTGTATGTATACGTGTATGTATAATGTATGTTTCCATAGTCCATCCAGGGGGCAGCATTGTCTTAGCGTTCGCGTCGTAGATCCAAAGTTCGCTAACGACGTTCTCTGATTTACGCAGGAAAAGTTTGACCAGGGCAACGATAGCGCAGTAAACGGACCTTTCGAGCGTCATCTTGGCGACCGTGTTTTGACACCTGCTGACCTGCAGGATACCTACGGAGGGGAGTGGCCTACGTTGAGGACGATGAAAAGGGTGTGGCAGTTAACCTCTGTTTGTTTGTGTGTTTTGTCTGAATGTCTATCTGTTTCTGTACTTAAACATCCACCATTTCTACACCGCATTGCTTTGGAAAATAAATTGATGTTTAAAACAGAGCACACATACTTTGACAAACCTAATTTCCAGGCTACTGAGATGGATACTATTTGTCTGTCAGAAGATGTACTCGAAACGACCGGAAAGAAGACACCAAACTGTCCTCAGATCGTAAACACCGCTATAAAAGTCGTTTTATTGTCATGCAAACTCCTCCACGAGTTTTCAACTTTTACTTTTTGAAGTGGTGGTAGGAAATTCTGTGATTTGAAAAAAAAAAAAAATTTAAGTCTTGTCTGATGTAAAAAATACTGTATGTTTCTCCAATCCAACGTAGCATATTCGTTTATCTATATTCAAATACTGCGTTAACTTAATCTACTTGCAACTCCGTGAGTACATGTATTATACAAAACAGTCGCGACACGGGGAGGCAGTTCTCTGTTTTTGTTCGTCAATATTTGCCGTCTTGTTACCATCTTGAAGATCATAGGCTCTTGATGATGTTACCGAAATTATTCGGCATATTCCACTCTTTCTTGATTTATTTCACGCAAGCAAAACGATAAAGATTTATCTATCTATTTATCTATTTTGACGGAAAGCCAGCAAACTCCTCTCCCGTGTAGATTTATATATAAATGTATTACATATTAACCTGTCTTCACATTGATTGTGTCCAGAATCTATGGATATAATTATCAAGTATTAGGAGGAAGAAAAAAAAAGATCACAAAAGGCTCAGGCAATTATTGACAACTATAGGGCCTTGTGAACACATTCTAACTATCAATTTTGTTATACGTTGCTTGTATGTATTTTTTTCTTCACATCATAGGATGGTAAAACCGTGGTCATAGCACAGATAGCCACTGCTGGGTCTGATGAATTTTACCTCCACCAAGGCATATTCATCCATCCGGGATTTTGGTTGGACAAACAACGCAGATTCGTAAGTAGACCCTACTTCTCCCTGTATTCAACAAGTTCAGACTCCCGGGTTCAGGTTATCCGGACTAACGATTAAACAGCTTTCCCACCAACTCTCTTCATATACAAGCTGATGATGACGACTATAATATGTATTATGTATATGGCGTTTTAAGTCGGTGTTGTTTAGAGGGTTTATTTTTGTAAATAAGACAATTTTACAAATCGATTAGTCATGTTGACATAATTCCCCCGGCATTCAGTTGAAATGATGACTTATAATCTTTGCTTCGATCGAAAAAGAATATCTCTCCGCTCCAGATAATATGTAAACTATACCGCTGACTCTGTCGAGTGATGGCACTAGAGTATAAGTATACGACTACGGTGATGACTCCTCACTTTTATTTAAAACTTATCTTTCATTCTATCTTAATGTGGTTACATCAGTTTACAGACTATCCATCGTGTGGTGGAAAAAATGACACAAACGCCCTTCGCTTCTACAGTGACAGCACGCACTACATGTAAGTATATGCAGATTAAACAGTATATAACATTTTATCATCTACCTAAGATATAGCATGTTACCCTGATCACTAACTGTGATTCTCGTCATAAAACAGCGGTAATTCGCCTCAATTATAATATATGCATAGAAATAATGACAGATCACGTGTCGAGTAAGACGCCAGTGTATAAATAGGATAAAATAAATGCTGAGCTGAAGAAGAAACAGGAGGAGGGTGTCGTTTGTTGCACATTAGACCCCTTTTCACTTTTCAGTACGTTAATAAACCGTCCAAAGTGTCTAGTTATATGCCATAACAGTGGCGGATCCACGGGGGGGGGGGGGGGGGGGGAGGGGGGCGCAACCGGCGCACGCCCCACCCTTTATTTTTCATTAAAAACAAAAGAAATGGAAAGAACAAAAATGAAATGAAACCCGGAAGTGGCACCAGAAATATTAGTTGCGCTCCCCTTTACAGAAACCTGAATCCGCCCCTGCATAACTATTACTGTTTATTTATTTTTCGTTCTCCGTTCTACCAACTTAATTCTCGATTGTAAAAAGCAATCAACTCAGTAAAATAATAATGAATGGGAACAGATTTGTGAGAGATACATCGTAAATTACACATCATAAATTACAAATTATTACTACGTATACACATTCATGTAGGGTATGTGCAATTTGTTCTTTAAAAAGAAACGCACAAGCTGTAACCTACAGACATCATATTTTTGTGGTATGATTTGTAATAATATTATTTATTTGTAATAATATTATACTAATGATGCACAGGATAGAGTGTGTTAGTGAAGGTGCGGCGCGCTCGAGAGTATTGACAATGGTGCGACATGCACGAGGCGCAGCCGAGTGCATGTTTGCAACCGTTGTCAATACTCGAGAGTGAGCCGCACCTTCACTAACGCCACGAAATAATCCTGTGCATCATTAGTTTTATAAAATGGGTCGAAAACTAACAGCATTATTCACGTACCTTTGTGGGTCAATACCAGTCAGCTACATGTAGCACTCGCTCAAAAGTCAAGATGTCCGAAGATGTTCGTCCCAAACATTTACGCACGTCGCACTCGGAAATCCCGCACACTCACCTAGTACTGTACGTACGTATAAGAGTATACGTACGCCACGTACTGTTATGCACAAGAAAGGCCGCCGGCTGTTGTGGCAGCCCGCGGCCCGAACCAGAAGTTGTTTACAGGATTGACAGCGCGTATAGTAGCGCGTGACGCACTTGTAACAACTGATTGAGTGCGCACTGCTAGTTAGTCCAAGAGCATTAGGGTTTAACCTGGACATTTTTGGTAACAAGCTGATTTTTTCAGGAAAGGTCCAGGAATGTGTGTAAAATAACATACTAAAAGTCCTCATAAATCCTCCTTGAGCGTTTTCCGCAATCCAAGATGGCGTCCAAAATGGCCGCCATTTCATGTTTTTCTCATAACTTTGCAAGTAGGTTTCCCACAAACACACTTTAGATGTCTAAATATATGTTTTGAAGTACAAGGAACTCAATAGAATACATTATAAGAGATGTAGAAGCACACAAGTACCAATATATCCGCTTGAGCTCTTCCGCAATCCAAGATGGCGTCCAAAATGGCCGCCACATCATGTTTTTCTCATAACTTTGCAAGTAGGTTTCCCACAAACACACTTTAGATGTCTAAATATATGTTTTGAAGTACAAGGAACTCAATAGAATACATTATAAGAGATGTAGAAGCACACAAGTACCAATATATCCGCTTGAGCTCTTCCGCAATCCAAGATGGCGTCCAAAATGGCCGCCACATCATGTTTTTCTCATAACTTTGTAAATAGGTTTTCTAAAAACACACTTTAAATGTCTAAATATATGTTTTGAAGTATGAGGGACTCATTAGAATACATCTTAAGAGATGTTGAAGCACGCAAGTACCAATACGACCGCTTGAGTTCTTCCAAAAAATCCAAAATGGCATCCAAAATGGCCGCCATTTCCTGTTTTTCTCATAACTTTGCAAGTAGGTTTCCATATAACACATTTTAAATGTCTAAACATATGTTTTGAAGTATGAGGAACTCATTAGAATACATGTTAAGAGATGTTGAAGCACGCAAGTACCAATAAGACCGCTTGAGCTCTTCCAAAAATCCAAAATGGCATCCAAAATGGCCGCCATTTCCTCTTTTCTCATAACTTTGCAAGTAGGTTTACCTATAACACATTTTAAATGTCTAAACATATATGTTTTGAAGCATAAGGAACTCAATACAATACATATCGGAAGATTTTGAAACACACAAAAACGAATAAAACTGCTTAAGCTCTTCCAGAAATCCAAAATGGCGTCTGAAATTGCTGCCGTTTCTGTTTTTACACCAACGTACTTCAACACGCACTTTAAATGTCTTAATATATGTTTTGCGACTCAATGAAATGAATCATATACTTATTGGATATTTTTTTAAAACACGCATTTACCAATAAAACCACTTGAGGTCATCCTGAAATTCAAAATGGCGCCCGAAATGCCCCTTTCCCTGTTGTTGTTTTCTCATAACCCTTCAACTAAGTAACCCAATTACGCACACTAAAATGTCTTTATAAATGTTATGGGAGTCAAGGAATCTAGATAAATTCTTATTCGCAAATTTGAAACAACCATATCTATACCAATAGAACCACTTGAACTCGTCCCAAAATCCAAAGGTGACGAAAGGTGACGAAAGGTGACGAAAATGGACCATATGGCAAAATATGTCGCCCTGTCTGTTTAGCATCAAACTGATGATAAAGTGTTTCCCTCGTAATGTCATAAGCGATTAAGAGCACACTTCAAGACTTTAACATTCAAAGTGATTTGAATACTGTATGGACAGCAACCACATTTTTAATTGAAATGTTTGTTGAATATTTTCAGGATGAAATATCACGGGTTATTAATAAATGATATATATTTAAACAATTTTGAGATAAAATTGTTAATGACGGCCACTTTGGACACCATTTTGGATTTTTGGAAGAGCTTAAGCAGTTTTATTGGTACTTGCGTGCTTCAACATCTCTTAAAATGTATTCTATCGAGTTTCTTATACTTCAAAACATATATTTAGACATTTAAAGTGTGTTTTGGGGAAACCTACTTGCAAAGTTATATGAAAAAACAGGAAATGGCGGCCATTTTGGATGCCATTTTGGATTTTTGGAAGAACTCAAGCGGTCTTATTGGTACTTGCATGCTTCAACATCTCTTAAGATGTATTCTAATGAGTTCCTCATACGTCAAAACATATGTTTAGACATTTAAAGTGTGTTTTGGGGAAACCTACTTGCAAATATATGAGAAAAACATGAAATGGCGGCCATTTTGGACGCCATTTTGGACTTTTGGAAGAACTCAAGCGGTCTTATTGGTACTTGCGTACTTCAACATCTCTTAAGATGTATTCTAATGAGTTCCTCATACTTCAAAACATATGTGTAGACATTTAAAGTGTGTTTTGGGGAAACCTACTTGCAAAGTTATGAGAAAAACAGAAGAGGCGGCCATTTTGGACGCCATCTTGGATTGCGGAAAACGCTCAAGGAGGATTTATGAGGACTTTTAGTATGTTATTCTAGACATATTCCTGGACCTATCCTGAAAAAATCAGCTTGTTACCAAAAATGTCCAGGTTAAGGCCTATTTTGACCTAATGCTCTTGGACTAAGTGTAAAACATTGTGACGTACGTCAGGCCAGGGAGGTGGAAGAGAGACTCTTCTTAGTGCTTACCTGAAGAAAATAATGCACGCACACGTGACTCATTTCAGCGCTTCCAATTGGCTACATTCTTGAACCCATTTTATAAAAATGTATGGCAGCTGCTACACCAGTGTCCGAACGGTTTGATATTTACCAATATTTGCAAATGAAGAGGGCGCTCTGACGAGAGTGGACGTACTTTTAGGATCGCTGCGGCGGCTCATTTTTATCCTAAAATATAATCTTTTTACTCGCACATCTTGTTTGCTTTTTATGGAAATCTTGCCTATTAAATGTTTGTCGTCGAAAATTGCACCGTTTTGATGTCATATTTTTTCACTGGAAGGAGAATTTTAACGTCTGAAAACCACCCTCCGTTTTTACCTCGTGCTGTGTCACCACTATTGCCTACAACGTGTATCGTACATCGAGCACCGCGGGAATTTCAACATCCACAATACACGACAAGCCTACCACTGTATAATGGCGAAATTAATGTTCAGAAGTCCAGGTTTCCATGCACTACTTGGATTACTCCTTATTGCAACACGCATCGTCAGTGGAGATTTACGGGTGAATGAGACAGCCAGCTTTCACGGTAGGAACTTTCCATTTCATACTGATCTTCAGTCGGACACAGCAACTAAATACATTGTCCAAGCCGACATATCTATTCAGACTCGTTTATACCTACAGTATTATATATCGTACCATTGTGCAGCCCACACAGAACGAGCGAGAGGTCTGCAAACTACAGTTGTTATTCCTAAATTACCGAGAGGTTTATACGCCATTGTGCAGATCACTAGCATACTTGCTGGAGATATAGAACTGAACCCTGGCCCCATCATAGGGCCGAAGCGTATGAGTATGAGTAAGAAAAGAGGAAGAAAGCCTAAGTACCCATGCACACTATGCAACTACGCAGTGAAGAATAGGGATAAGGGAATGCTTTGTACAAACTGCAACAAATGGTCACACAATAGCTGTACAGGTGTGACAGATGAGCTGTATGAATACCACATGAGAAATTCCAATGCCATCTGGTACTGCCCAGCATGTGAACTTATGAATATTGTAGCATCGAATTCTGATGACAGTGACTCACATCGAAGTATTAATCAGTTTAGTGTGTTAGATCCAGACTTGAATAATGACAATAGTATTGAACCCCAGGATTCTGAACCACTTTCTTCTTCAAGCCCTAAACGTACTGTTAAACAAAGGAAAGTGGAGAAGAAACGAGAGAGTATCATTACCAGGAAATGCAACACAACTGTTTGTAATCCAGTCAACAGATCAGTGCATTGTAACCCACCCAAGAAATTAAAGAAGAACTGTGTTAAGATAGCTGTAGTTAATTTTCAGAGCATTAAAAACAAAGTATCAGAATTTTATGCATTCTGCTCTGTAACAAATCCTGATATAATACTTGGCTCTGAATCCTGGCTTTACGGGAGCATAACGTCAACGGAGGTTTTCCCTACCAATTTCCAGGTTATTCGAATTGACCGTAAGAATAGTAAGGGAGGAGGAGTTTTCATCGCCGTCGACCAAACAATACCGATAGTTGAGAGACCGGGGGGGCATTTCATGAAGCGTTTTGTCAGATATTTCGTCTGACAAAATGTTAAAAGCTACTGAAATCCTTGCATCTGATTGGTTGAGAGCATTTTTGTCCGACAAGTTGTCGGACGAAAATGCTTCATGAAATGCCCCCCAGATCTTACCGAGAAAGACAGTGAATTAACATGGTGCCAACTCCTCATGAATGACGGGAGCTTTATATATATTGGCTCCTATTACAGACCACCGACTGATAGGAAAGATTTGGATAACCTTAGTGAAAGTTTGAATAAAATTCAACAGGAAACCAAAACGCCTTATATTTTATTGGGAGGGGACTTCAACATCCCAAATATGTCATGGTCTTCATCTACAACCACCACTCCAACCCAACGGGAAATTTTAGGAATTGCTGACGAGCACAGCCTACAACAACTCGTTAATTTCCCAACCCGTCGTGATTCAAGTGGAACTGAGAACATACTAGATCTGTTCTTCACTACCCACCCATCTTTAGTGAAGAGCATCCATCCCCACCCAGGTTTCTCTGACCACAGCATTGTTATGGTGGAAATCAATACTAGAGCACCCTTACCAGCCAGACCCCCAAGACAGATTCATCAGTGGAATAAGATGGATGAAGACAAGCTTAAAGCAGATGCACAAATATTTTGTGAAAATTTTCTGAATTTAAACCCCATCAGTAAAACAGTTGAAGAAAATTGGTGTAACTTCAGAGATAAGATGCATGACCTGATCAACCAGCATGTACCTTCAAAAGTCACGTCCGGTAAACCACATGTTCCTTGGCTTACATTTAAGCTTAAGAGACTGTGTCGTAAAAAGGAGAAATGTTATTTAAAGGCAAAAAATCTTGGAGGGCAAGATAGATGGGACAAATACAAGTAGATTAAGAGGACGGTCAATAAGAAACTCAGAAACGCACAACGGGCATACATATCCAAGCTCTCTGAGGCAGGTAGTAAGCAGTTTTGGAAGTATATTAAAACTAGACGGAAGGATAACATAGGAATCCGAAGTCTTAGATCTGGAAACCGCACTGTCACTGATGATCAAGGGAAAGCGGACATACTGGCCGAACAATTCCAAAGTGTCTTCACTAAGGACAGTAAAGAAGTACCCAATCTTTTACCAAGTAATGTACCAGAGATGCCTGAAGTCGATATTACCGTCAGTGGTATTATCAAGTTGATGAATAAATTGGATGTTTCAAAAGCAGCAGGCCCGGATAATATCCCAAATCGTATTTTGAAACTTACAGCCGAACAAGTAGCCCCAGTCCTCCAGTTTATATTCAAACAATCCTATGATCAAGGACAACTGCCCGAAGACTGGCGTAAAGCCAATATTGCTGCTATCTACAAGAAGGGTGACAAGAACGAACCAGTTAACTACCGTCCTATATCTTTAACTAGTGTATGTTGTAAACTGATGGAACATATACTGGACAGCCAACTGATGAAACACCTTTCTACAAACTCAATCATCACTGATTACCAACATGCCTACAGATCAAGTAGGTCATGTGAAACCCAACTGGTAGCTACTATCCATGATCTTGCCTCAAACTACAACAATAAAGATACATGTGACATTGCCGTCCTTGACTTCAGTAAAGCTTTTGACGTCGTTCCACATCAGAAACTACTACAGAAGCTTCACATGTACGGTATCCGCAACAAGAACCTTGCCTGGATGAAATCCTTCCTGACATGCCGTCACCAAAGGACAGTCGTCAACGGTAAATCATCTGACTGGAAGCCAGTACTGAGTGGTATACCACAAGGCACTGTGCTCGGCCCCCACTTGTTCATCTTATACGTCAACGACCTCCCAGAAGCAGCCAACAGCACAGTGAGGTTGTTTGCAGATGACTGCATAGTCTACCGTACAATATCTAACCCCTCAGACGAAAAATCCTTGCAAGAAGATCTCGACAATCTAGTCACATGGGCAAACACATGGGGAATGAAATTCAATGCAACAAAATGCTCCATCATGAGAATCTTCAGAAAACGCAACCCAGGGCATACCAAGTATACTCTCTTTGGCGAACACCTCCAAGAAGTCGACAATCACCAGTATCTAGGGATCTACATAGAAAATAATCTGAAATGGGATAAACAGACCCAACACTCCGTCAATAAGGGTACAAGGGCTTTAAACTTCATAAGAAGGAATTTCCATCACTGCTCCAAAGCAGTTAAAGAACGACTTTATCACACCTTAGTAAGACCCCATCTTGAGTACGCATCCATAGCATGGCACCCCGGCACCGCCAAGAACACCAAATCACTTGAAATGGTACAGAGGCGTGCAGCCCGTTTCATAACCGGAACCTACTCCAGAGAGTCTAGTGTCACTAACATGATGACCACACTCGGCTGGATCCCCCTGGAAGACAGAAGACAACATCTACGCCTCATCAGCTTTTACAAGCTCATCCACGGTGAACTTGACCTAGATCTCCACAAATACGCCTCAAAGAAAGTAACCAGGCTACGGCGGACACACGACAAGCAGTATGACACCGTATCGACCTTCATTTCCACAAGCCAGCTAGCACACTCATTCTTCCCAGATGTAATTTCCCTTTGGAACAACCTCCCAAAAGAAATAATATTATCCAAGAGCACAGAAGTCTTCAAAACCAAACTAAAAAAGTCAAAGCTCTCATAAAACAAAAGAAATTTGTGTTACCACTCTCGTCAGCCCTGAGTTACCCTTCCTAGCGGAGGTCTTCGGGGATAACAACTACAAGGTACAAGGTACAAGGTACAAGGTACCACAAGATTAACTCTGCCTGTGACTTCGGTGTCTTTAACTTTCTACAGATTCGAAAACGAATTACTGGACGGCCCGTCTAGAACTGGATACGTGGAAGACCTTACCGAGTTTGTCAAGTGCCGTATACAGTACCCTGGCGCGGACATGATCACGCCGCAGTTCCTCGAGACGGCAGTCTACACCTGGGCCCGGGGAGAGCCGGCGAACCCAGTAACTGACGCAACCTCCTGTATCCTTCTCAGGTAAAAGACAGAATTCTTCTTCAAGTAAACATTGGTCAAGTGACATTCGATACATATGTCTTTATTGACGATTCTTTCTTTTACATTTTAATGGTGGACACATTATTAGAAGCATGCATGGATGCGCCAGTTCAGCGGGGCTCTCAATCCTATATAGGCCAATTCGAGGTGCTTGTCCAGTGTTCGAGGTAGATTTGGATGTAGGGTATACGTTTGGATTTTATATGGCCTGCCCAACAGTTATGTTCCGTTGATCAAAACCTGCTCCCGCTATTCTCCGAATGATTGAGATGACTTGTGTAAAAGAATTAAATATCCTTCAAAGATACATCATAAATGTCTTTGCATCTTCCCATAGGAAGACGAAGAGAAGGACCTTATTACAGAGAATTGGTTTTAACGAAATTCATGGACTCAATTAAGAGTACAGACGTCATTATGAATATTGTCTGAATTGCATAATGTCTTACAGCGGCACTGATGGTCGATGGTACAGACCGAATGACTGCAACCAGGAAGTCAATTTTGCTTGCCGCCATGAGGTCGATGTTGATGACTGGGTGGTGAGCGACACGGCCGGCAACTACGACACGAACACTAATGCCTGTCCCGCTGGATACAGATTCGCGCTGCCGCAAAATGGCTACGAGAATCAGAAGGTATGATAACGGCAGTGTCAGAGACACTGTGATAATCATGTGAATGATTATACCCAGGCATGCATAATAATATCACTATAATAAGGGCAGTGTGTGACTCAAAGATATATAGGATGCAGTCACCCCTTTGCAGAAATGTTCGAGTAAGCTGAAAGGGCTATGCCATGCTAACAGAAAAACGGTATAGACAAACATTATATTGACACATTTACATGTTATCTTCAAGAGTTCTAACAGTTCTAAATGAGGACTTAGATAGAATAAATGCATGGCTGTGTAAAAATAAGTTGGCACTAAATGCCCCAAAATGTGAGTTTTTATTGATTGGGTCGAGAAGGAGACTCAAGAGTATTTCAGTTCCTTGTGTAAAGATTAAGGACAGTGTCATTAATCGGGTCATGCTTATCAGATAACTTGGTGTACACATTGACCAGTACTTAGACTGGACAAAACATGTTGAATGTTTGCAGAAAAACTGAACAAGAGTTTGTGTTTACTGAAAAGAATTAGACCCTTTATCATGCAGCAAATGGCAATGATATTCTATAAAACCATTATTCTGAATCAGATAGAGTATTGTAGTCTCATATGGGGGAACATGGCAAAAACATATTGTGAAAAACTACAGAAAACACAATTAAAAACATTGAGCACTCAGTGTGGTTATGCGGGTTGACTGGAAATTTCCAAGTGAAGCCTATGTCAGTTGATCCAAACAAAGTGTAATGATAACGTTGATCGACTTTCGGATAGACGCGATTTGTTATGCATTATGTATAAGATTGTAAACGAAAACATGCCTTCATATATAAATGAATTATTTATGTACAGACAATATTTGTATGGTTTGAGGAAGACAACCCTCCAGCTAGATATATCCAAACTAAGCACAAATTTTAAAAATGCAGTTTTTCATATCGTGGTGCCCTAATGTGGAATAGTTTGCCAAGCGATGTTAAACAAAGTGTTTCTTTAGCTGCATTCAAAAGTGCAATAGATACGTTTCATACAAAGGTAGGATTTTCAAGATAGTTATTGCAGTTTTCTAATGTGTGTGTGTATTAAGAATATTATATTTGAATGGTCCCACTTTATATTTTTCTTTTTTCTTTTCCTTTCTTTTTCATTTATCACATATATATATATATATATATATGCATATTTTTCTTTTAATGCGTAAGTAATTTGATGGAATTATTTCAGTATGAATTGTAGTTGATTTTACAGTGTATAATAATTGTGTTTGTTTTTATCTCTTATGTTTTGTATACTAAGTATAAAATGTTGTGTTATGTTACTTTAAGCTGTTTTTACCTCTGCACGGACTCACTGAAAAACAGCCATTGGCTGAAGTGAGTGACCGTGTAGAAATAAAATAAACTGAAACTGAACTGAACTGAACTGAAGAGATCATTGATCATGGATCAGGGCATTAGGAGTAATGAATAATTATCATCATCATCCTCTATCACACAGCTACTGGATGAGCTCGACGGACGCTCGACCTGGCTCAACGTTGCCCCCTTGCTTCCAAACTACGTGCCCCCTACTAATCTTCCACCAGTGGATCCCACTACTGCCCACGCCACGCCTCTCGTCCGATCCTCATCACTGCTCTTCTGGTCTCTCATTGTCCTCTTTGCTGTGCTGCTTTCATAAATCCCTGAATGAGAATGCAAATCCGCATCTTACTTTCCATTGATGGGAGAGAACAAAATGAAGATAATGATTGATTTAATCAGTTATCACAGACGATACTGGCCAATGGCATCGCTGGGGGATAATTTCACAATTGTCGAAGAATTATTTTCCATATTGACCTTATAATCAGTCATAATACGTCGACAATGTACCGACCAATGAGTAGTTATATTCAGGTCAACGTGACAATCGTTTATCGATCCTGATATTCCTGCGTGGTTATGGTGAAGTTTGAAGAATCGTACTGAAGAGGTTTATGAATGAGTGGACAGTCTTTCATCAATGAACACGAAACTATTTCCTCATCCTCCACTTCAATCCCGATTGGGAGCATATGTATATATTAAGGAGTACCAACTGTTCTGTTCAGTATTGTCTTCTTCAGTTGTGACCATGTTCATTATTTCACCAGATGATTAAACACCAGCCAAACTGGAATTAACTGGAGATAACTCCTTATTAATATGCATCATTCAGCCTCCTGGGACTCCTGCTTATATTATCATTCTGCTCACTATATCACTCCATGCAAACGAGAGTGCATTTGTCTCTAGGATTAGTTTTATATCTTATTGCATTATATGTTTAAATTTAGTCTACCGAGAGATAAGCCCCATGATTAGCTTTTCATACCTTTTCATACACGACACTATAACACTCCTGAGATGGCATCTTTGTCCTTTCTCCTAAAACATTCTACGACGTAATTGATTATTATGGTATGAATTCTATGTTTTGTGTGGAAAAGCATGTGCGTGAGGTAATCTGTCCTGCTTAGATAAATTCGCCTTTATCTACAAAAAATACAGAAGCAAGTTTGTAGCCCAAATGCTCTGGATTCAGTCGATCATCTTAAATACGCTATGTATCATTAATGTAAGTGTTGCAATCTAATTGATTATAGTATATAGTCATACATCTTTGGCATCGTTGTTAATCAGAGTATGAATTGATATAATATGTATTTATTCATTCTGGCTAACAAAATCTGTATACCTTTCGAATGTGCCTGTCTATATGTGTGTCCTTCTGTCTGTGCGTTTTTGTGTAAAGTGGATATGAATAGAGGTTTTGTTTGAGTTCAGATATAAAGATTATCCTCTAAACTTTAGTTCACTTGACCAGTGCTCCCATCCTTATCTTGACAATTATAGGGCCTATATAGACAATCACTGCACTCCACGAATAAACACAATTATCTCTACCATTTGGGGGCACTAGTCTTACAAAATGGTGATCGTAATCACTAATGATTGACTGAGATATCATGTGGCCAGTCTCTGATTTTGTCTCGAGGCCTCCATTTTTCACCAGGTGCTAATAACGAGCTAATGACCGGTGTATACTGTACTTACTACCGCTTTAGTTGGAGTTAATTTTCCTTCATCTGTCTGTGACCTTGGGGTGCTTTTGGACAGTCACCTCAACATGAACAATTACATAAACAACATTTGCCGTCGCGGATCCTCCGCTTTGAGCAAAATAGGGAAAATTCGTTGTCATCTCAGTAAATCCACTACTGAAATAGTGGTCCACGCCCTTGTCTCATCAATCTAGATTCTTGGACTGTTGCAACAGTCTCCTCGTTGGTCTCTGGACAAACAGGTCTCCAAACTTCAAAGAATCCAAAACTCCGCTGCCCGCCTTGTTACACTTGCCAAGAAACGTGAACACATAACCCCAATCCTTCAAGATCTGCACTGGCTTCCTGAAAGGTATCACATCCAATACAAGATTCTCCTCGTCACTTTCAAAGCACTATATGGAACAGCCCCGCACTATTATACATTGCAGAACTCATAACCCAATACAAGCCTTCTAGATGTCTCCGATCCTCTGCTCGAAACTTACTTGTTGTACCTACCATGCGAACAAAGTCTTATGGGGAAAGGGTTTTTTCTTTTACCGCACCTACTTTATGGAATTCTCTGCCAGACCCACTAGAAGTCAGATGCCAACAGACAATTTCAAACAAAATCTCGAAATTTATCTATACAAAGTAGCCTATGATTGTTAAATTTGAAGTCATTAATGTAGTTATCTCAGTAGTACTGGCGACTCTAATATATTGTGCTTAGTATTTTGTGATTTTTGTTATATTTTGTATTATGGTATAATTTGTTAGTATAAGCGCATAGAAATTCTTTTCAAGTTTGAAATGCGCTACATAAGAATTTATTATTATTATAATAATAATAATAATAACAATAATAATTATCATTATCATTATCATCATTATTATTATAATTCAAAGCTCTAGTGTCTGATGTGTATTACAAACGGATTGTAAACTTGCAATAGTTTGTGCACGGTTCAGTCAGCTTGGAGATATTTGCCCTGGGAATTCATGTTATAAAATAAATAATGCACATTACTTGGTCGGACGTCAGTGAAATTATCAATCTTACTTAACTTTTGAACAATCCGAAACGCAATCAGCCTTGTCACGTGTATTTTAGACTGTTCCAAAGATACTATCTGGTGGATATACATGGCTGTATTGCAATTCTTATCTAAGCTCTGTGTACAAAGTGCATTTTTATATAGGTAGGCCTATAGGCCTACAGCTGTACTCATCTATACAAATGTACTGTATACCCCATTTCCTCCATGCATAGCTAATACAAGTACTTTACCGTATAAAAGTACAGTTCAGGCTACTCTCGTTCTAACGTAGTCCTCGGACCGGCAGTTTTTTCGTTATTACGAAATTTCGTTAAAGCCGAACAGTAGTAAAGCATGCATACATGTATAAAGATAAAAAGTGATAATCTGAATCTGAATTTTTACTTTGCTCCATCAAGAATTTCGTTATATCTGTGTTTATTGTAACGGGAGAGCACTGCATTGAATCCGTCCATCCACCGATGTGCTCGACGACGGACAATTAAAGTTGATTATCTGGTGACTGTATTTTCTACCTCTTGGCAATCGTTCTGTATGCAAATTATTAAGATGTTACTCATGTAAATATATTACAGCTGTATTATCTAATTGATGAAAATGATAATTGTTGAAATTATACTACCGTTATTTTGTACTCTGTCAATGAAATTGCAGAAAGTTGATGTACTGTATTTGAAAAAAAAATGGCAAACAGAGAATCAATCAATCAATTTGGCTACAGCGTACTAATGAAGAGACACGTTCCTCCACCTCAATCGCTTCCATCCTCTCGATGTGTTTCTCTCCAGCACAATTCATCCCCCATACAGGTATATCTCTCCTAACCTCTTTCTCATTCTCTTCAAATCTACATGTAACATATTCAAGTCTTATGAAATGAAACTTCTCAAATTACCTGAAGGAATTCTGCAAAGTTGTTAAACACACACACACACACACACACACAAAATGACAAATGCGCAACCCCGAAATTGTCAACAATATTCAAAGAAAGACCCATACAAAAAGCAATGCTACATATACATGTACAATAGTACAGTGCACCACACGTGATGAACGTTAACTTTAATTCATATCATGTGATTGACAATAAAAATACAAATCTGATATTGAAATTAATATATGCTAATAGGATATGCAACAAAGGGGGAAAATGTAGTTGACCACAACTTAAAGACACCAGAAACCAGGAACTTAGTGTATAATGTATATGTATTTAGATTATGGACACCTCTTGAACATCACTAGTATATGTGCACTGTTTATTTTATTAATATGAAAATAAGTCCACTGATATAAATACATTGTAGTCACCATACACATTATACATCTTGTAAACAACAGACATAATGCAAGTCTTTTTTGTCTTGCTTTGTTTGCATTTTTCTTGAAACTTGCTAGGATGGGTATATGGGTAAAACAGTTACAAACAATTACAAAGACATATACGAGTATATGATGACAATAAGACAAAAGTGAAAAAAAATTGAGAGACTCTACTTCATTTGGGATTTAATTTTTGTTTTTCAATCAAGCATTGTGGTAAAAACAGCACACCCACATGACCACATTTAACTGACCACATCAAGTCAATCATAACTATCTTTTAGCAATTTAATTTCTTCTGATGCATAGAAAAGTGTACAACATGCAAGCATTGTATCAATATAACAATCTTAAATTAATATCTCAGCACAGACAAGTAAAAGGAAAATGCATTAGGGCCCACACAAACATACACAATAAAATAAATTGGTAACTTTTAGGCAACACCGGCTTTGCATGTGAGAAATTATTGAAAGACTACGAAAACGCTGCTAGCATGGATATTGCTAATTGTGTCATAAAATTTGATGCAATCTAATACATTAAAAAAATTGCCATCAACCAATGAGTACTGTAGTTACTTCCCCATTTTGATAGATGTGAGCTACAATAATATGTAGGTACATGGTTCAAGTACATGGATAAAGTTCTTTCAGAACTAATGTACAAGTAAGTTAATTATATATGCACATTTTAAGAAATGCAATTCATGCACGAATGCAAAATTTGAAAATTTGAATGTAACAAGGTTTTCTCTTAAGGATATTCCTGAGAAAGAAAAAAATATGACCACCACCAATCTGCTAGTTACAGCTATCCAGACAGTGAAGGTGCGCACGCTGAAGACATTGCAACACATAATACAGTGTGTAACTCTAAAAAATTAATGACTAATTCAAAG
Organism: Diadema antillarum; assembly: GCF_040938485.1. Classification (NCBI taxonomy): domain Eukaryota; kingdom Metazoa; phylum Echinodermata; class Echinoidea; order Diadematoida; family Diadematidae; genus Diadema; species Diadema antillarum. The sequence goes on along the minus strand of NW_027271005.1, from coordinate 1,455,784 downwards.
TGACAAAGTCAAGAGAAGAATACAGCCATTCTTCAGTAAAAATATTTTTGAGCAGTCTTCTTTTGACATACAGGATCTGTAGTGACAATGTAGTATGTACGTATGTTGTACTGACATGTAGACAATGTATTCATGTAAAGATTAAACACAACACAGTACAACCGATGAGCAGAATACACTTTATCACATGATTATAATCAATCTGTTTGTCATTTGCATTCGACAGTAGCAAGAGAACTAGTATTTGCTGGACAGATTAATTATCTCAAGCTTGAACTTCTCACCATGGAATGGTTAGTTTCAGCTTCAAGCCATCATTTGTCTGGAAAAGAAATGAAAAGTTCTCATGCGAGTGTGAATACAAAGATAATGTTATTATAAAGGTAATAATATCAATAGGCACTTCGCACAGCAGGGTCAAAAGGGTGGATGATATGGGCAATTCCGCAGTTAGGTGGACATGACATGGATAAAAGAAATGTGCCTCTTTATCATACTCTTTAATTTAGGTTTCAACTAATGCCATGGATGTTCACCAATCATTAAGGTCTTTCAAATTCAGTAGAGATTATTTTTCATATTTATTGATTTTGCGAGATCTAAAACCATCATTGAAAATGTACATGTCGGACTGGGGACGCTGAAATTCACTTAAATGCAAATTACAGTGGGTTCCTTTGAAATTTTTTCCTCAAAGTTTTGCTAAAGGGTAAAAGATGAATACATTTAAGTACTCCAGAAGTCATGTGACATTTTGTCAATTACAAAAGGGTGAAACGACCTGCGGAATTACTCCGGACAAATGTAACGTTACTAACCGTAACGTTACTAACCATGCTTTTGGGGGTCTAGCTAAGAAATTATTGGTCGCACTGCTAAAAAAATTTGTGTGAACATTTGTCATGATGCGATAATTGAAATTAATGCAACACTTTGTTTGAAGTAACTTTAATTTTTGCACACTTTTCGTTACAAGACATTGATTTTTTTGTCATGTCCTTTTTTCGTAACGTTACTAACCAGCCTTTTAAGTTGCCATAGCAATTCTAATATTTCGTGGATTGTATCCATTTTTTTTCTGTATCATAAACCTGGGAAAGATGAACATGTTTTTGTCATAATTTTGACTTGAAATGAATAAATCGTAATTTAGTAGTAAAAACAAATATCTAAATTTGTTCAAATGTAACGTTACTAACCACGGAATTGCCCATATGGTTATTGTAAAAGTTTTCATTTTTATTATGCCCATGTTTACTTATTATGTAAACTCTCTTTCAACTCTTAAAGATACCCACCCCTCCCTAAACATAGCTGATTCAATTAATGATTCATCTTTTGCATGTTTTGACCAAAAAGTGCCAGAAAGGGTCATCCATTCTTGACACTGAGGAAAATCTGTAAGAACACATCTCAGATTAATATTTCCAGCCAAACAAAATATATTTCACTGAATCATGCAACCAAAAATGACTTAAACTTAAGATTACAATCTCCATGGAAGGACAATCTATTTTGCTGTATTATGGACCCCTTGATGACTCAAACCTCAAGATGAGAATTTCCTCTGAGGTCTCCAAGTCTCCAAGGGTATAACTAAGATCATCCACCTCCCCAGTTGTAAGGTGGTGGCGCCTCTGCAGCTGTGCCATTGGCCTCTTGATACTTTGTGCCTGCATCTAAAAAATAGAAACAAATAGTAATGACTTAAAATAAAAACAGTGCAGTTACACTTAAAAAAAAAGATACATGTAGCTGAAAACTGTTGTCACTGTTAACTAGTGGGACTTCTTGTGAGCAAAATGTGTGGATTCTGATGCAAAAGAGCTAATGAATATGGAAATTTGTGCCCTTCAGTTTAAAAGAAAAACAGCACAAAAACAATAGGAGGAAAAAGCACAACAAACAATAACAATTTACATTTTAATGCTGGTGCCATGTTGTTGTTTCAGGGGGTGGGGAGGGATAAACCAAAATGAACAAACAATAACAACAACTACTAACATCGAATGCAGGGCATATTACAAGTATGTGTTTTGGGTGTTGCTTTTCTTTTGAGGGTGATACAGGTAAGGAATATAATTCATAATGTTAAATTTTTGCCATGATTTTCACTGCAAAAAAGTACATAAGTTTGAGTTAATCTATTTTAAAGTACTGATGTACTGCACATGTACAATACGTATATAAAATTGTACGAATACTGTCTGGGTTGCAAAGTCCTGATACTTTGGAAGCAAAGCGCTTTGCCTTCAGTGGAAAATGCACTTCAAAACTATGTATTGTTCTCATTAGGATGCATGTACAAGTAACTGCATTTACACTGTAAATAGACTCACCCTTATTGTCATTGCCCCTTAGAATACAGTTAGACCTGCCATTGCTGTCTGGTGGACTTCCGGCCTTCTCCCCACTCTCCCCTTCTGCTTGCGAACGAGACTTGAAGCATCCACGGACAGCCCGGCGGATCTGAAAGCCTACGTAGCCGCAGGCTGTGTGGTACAACAAATTGAATGAGTGTGGAAAGTTCAGAACTTCTCTATCAGCTATATCTTAATACATTTATCTGTCTCTGGTCTTTGTAGATTTCTACACAATTACCAGTGCAGTGAAGATATGAGATAGTAAACACATGTCATCTTTAAACATAGAAGAACTAAATAACAAAATAAAAGAGAGAGAGAGAGAGAGAGAGAGAGAGAGAGAAAACACTGTATGTACATTATTGCCTCCACGGGCATATAGAATAAACTTTGTTCAAACATCATTATAAGTTAGGCCCACAACACTTCCCAATATTCTTAACCTGATGCTAAAAAACAAACCATAAATATACAAACAAAGAGTTTAATTTTGAAAGAGATGCATCTATGCATGCACAAGACACGTCCTATCATAGCTGCGTAACATGAAAATGAACCAATTAATGGACGTGTATCTATTTGTTTTGCATTGTAGTGGTTGTATTATAAATGCACACGAGACCTACATGTATTTGACATGTAAACTTGACATCATAGCAATACACTTGTCATACATGAAAACTAAATGTGATTTGCAAGGTTGCTATATACATTGTATAGAAACATGTTTATTAATACGTACATATATACATATATCTTTGTGATTAAAGTGCTGGCAATGACACTGTCTGAATCAGTTTCAACAGTGTAGTGTACACCCGTGATCACAGTCATGAGAGGACTACACAGTACAGGTTATGAGTGACACAATGAGAGTATACTAAACAGAAACATTATATTGATCACTATATACGTAATACACGAATATACTCACACACAGAGAGATATTAAGAGCTACATGTATTACGCATTGTGTGTACAGTGTATGACACATGTACGAAGGTACACATGTACGAGACTACCACTTGTATTATTAGTATACAAAACAGCTTAGTAATACAGGTTGTATTCCGTAAATGAAGTCGGACGACCCAACATGATGTCAAACTTCAATTCCCGTACACTTACCATCAATTATCAATCAGACCATCTTTTGACAGCGTAGCGGTGATCAAATATCGTTAATTTGATGACAACTTTATGTACTTGTATCGTTACACAACCAAGCGGATTCCGCAGGGCTTTCTGTGCTGTATCCGGTACAAGCTCTGTGTACAACGATGTGTTGTCATACAGTACAGTACTTCACCGTAGGCTGTGCTTACATGCGTTCTATCATGACTGCTACCATATGACGATGACAGTGTATTGAGTATTCGTGGCATGTGATGTAATCTCAAAGGCACGGTTGGATGAGCCCGAGATTTAGTACACTTTATGTGTGTATAATACACGCTTATACCGTAGTACACAGTATTTGAAAACAAATCTTGTGGGAAATATGATCAACCACCCCTTTTTACTAAAAGTATCATGGATGAAACATACATGTAGCACAAGAATCGCTGATGAGATCTACAGGATACAGCCTATCATGATAATTACCATAATGTAAGGGCCGGGTTAACGTGGGTGATGACCGGGGGAGGGGTGTAATAGGTTTCTAAATAGTGCGACCAATTTGAAAGTATTGTTGTTGTTGTTGCTGGTTTTTTTTTTTTTTTTTTTTTGAAGTTTACCTTAATCTATTGGAAATATGGCGACGAACTACTACTGCTACTTCATTAGTATCTATACCCACTCGGGACGTCCAAACACCTCAGAAATGGACCCTCACAATGGCGTTCTTCTACGGCGCATCATTAATGTGCACTCCTCATGGCGCCACACCTGTACTATCCGCATGCCCGGATTGGCGCCACCAGGTAGAAGCCTCACATATTCGAAATGGCGCGTATATCATTCCAGTCGTCGCCCTTGGCCTATAAAAATGGCGCGACGAATATACGGATAACGCTTTCATATTCTTTTAAACGTTTTGCAAAAAATCCATCCTCAGCAAAATAAAACCTGCGACTGATTTACAATAATTCGGCGGAAGAATTTCATGGATTTGAAAATTAAACATTTCCACTGACATCTCACTTTAATTGTTGCACAAAAGTAATGAAGGTACATATTCCAGAAATTATGATAAAAATCTCATATTTCCTCATTAGGGCCCTACTTTATTTTAAGCAGGTTAAATCACATCACAAATATCACAGGTTAACAAGTATATATGGAGTTAACTCGCCTTACGATCAAACTCTAGACTGGTTTACAATATCGATTTTTTTTTTGAAGGAAAATAAAAAAAGAGAAGAAATTGCTAGACATTTCAGTCGATCTCCTACATAGTAGTAGGCAAGGTTACCATTTGATGGTGATGATGAAGCACAGCATTTGCATTGCGCCATTATTTGTTACAAAACAAACAAACAATGGTAGAGTGTATTCTTACCGGCTGTTTTGAATCTAGGTCACCATGTACAGTGTATATTATCTTGTTATTATCAAACTATAATTCAATTCAATTCAACTCAATTCAGTTCAATTCAATTCAATTCAATTCAATTCAATTCAATTCAATTCAAATTTCGTCGACTTTGTGCCAAAAGGCCCTTAACAGTGTACGAAGTCTATGTGTTAAGGGCCTTTTAGTATACGGCCGACGATTTTGTTTTCACTATTTTTTCAACGAAGAGTGCAGAGAAATATATGAAATTAATTGACATGCATTCTGTCGAATCTTTTCAGTCTATTCAATATACAAGAAATCAAGAAAGAAATCTCTTATGTACAAAATCTTGTTCTCCTTCCCCCCTCGCCTCCCCCCCCCCCCCTCACTGTCTCCTCCTGTTTCCCTCTCTCTCTCTCCCCCCTTCAATGGGATGGTAGGGCCTATAGTAGTTCTGGTTGAGACGGGAATTAAGGCTTCCAACATAGTCTGCGTGATAAGAGCATACAATTTTAAGAGTAATTAAACGTTTATGTAATGAAAATCAGTTTTGAACAGGCCGAGATACCCCAAAATAAAGTTGCTCTAATAAAAGGTGGGACCCATCTCTTACTATAAGACCACTTTGTTTTACCTTGTTTTTAATATCTCAGCCATTTCAAACCCAATTTTTATTAAATAAACTTTAAATTCCTCTTAGACTTGTATAATTTTTCATATTTCATATTTGTGGTTTCAAATTATCTTGTTCCGTCAATGATAAAAAGCTCAAATGGAAAGAGAATGATGAGTGATATTACTGCTGCTCGCTTTGTTTCTGACCAGGGCCCCGTTTCATAAAGCTGTTCGTAAAGTTACGAACAGCTTACGAGCGACTGGTGATCAGTTCTGATGTGCTATACACTATTGTATTTATCAGAATTTTCATAATTCAGCACAAGAACTGATCACCAGTCGCTCGTAAGTTGTTCGTAACTTTACGAGCAGCTTTATGAAACACCCCCCTGGTGTGATAATGGACGTGAGCCCTTCTCAGAGCACGGGAAAAAAAAAAAACATTTGCAAGGTTCTACATTTAAAAGTCAACTATACCGTACCCCCCCCCCCCCCCCCAAAAAAAAAAAAGAAAAAAAAAGAAAAAGAAAAAAGAAAATACAACGGCTTCCTCTGCAATGATAACTTTAAAAATATTGAATCAATCCAAATACAATTCCAGGGTATGAAATCATAAGTTATTAATTATATACATCTTACAGAAAACCCCATCCAATTTGCTTCAGTGGTCAAAGAGAAATGAGGATCTTTGTAAAACATTTCAGGAATCCCTTCACGCCAAGTTCTATCCATTGTGTTCACACATTAATATGCAGTTCCAAGAGCATCTAAGTGCTGAACTTCGAAGAAACAGACTCATGACATGCTTTACAACGATCCACATTCCTTTTCAACCACATATCAAACCAAATTACATGTGGTTTTTGGCAAAATATAGGTAAGATGTTATATTTTCAGACCCTAAAATGTAGTAATGAAACAGTTTCATCATATTGAAGGTTAAATGAATGCGCAAATCCGGTCGTTTTTGTTTTTGTTTTGTTTTGTTTTGTTTTGTTTTGTTTTGTTTTGTTTTGTTTTGTTTTTTTTTTTTGGGGGGGGGGACATACTGTATATGTGCCAATAATTATTATCAAAGAAGTCGTCACTCATTGAACAGCCAATCTAACATGTCTTCCTCCTCCCCTTCTTCTTCTCTGTATTTGTAGTTCTTGGAATGTTGAGTCACCATGCAGCCACATTTATTTGTGCTTAAAAATGATATCAGGAAAACAGCTCTGATCATGGATGTGTCTCTCAATTATGCCTTCATTTTGGTTTTTGGTTTGAGTGCATAAGCCTATATAGATGTGTGTGTGTGTGTGTGTGTGTGATATGTATGTGTGTGTGTGTGTGCCAGTGTTTGTTTGGTATAAAAGGGACTATGCAATGCACATGCATGTTGGCATGTATTGATTTATAGAACCCTGATAATGTACATACATTGTATTTCATAATAATTTTTCTACCATATCTCTTCTTTTTTTTCCGGGGGGGGGGGGGGGGGGGGAATCACTTGTATACACCCAAAATAAATCTTCCGAAGTAAAATTTTGTCAATGACATCATCTGTCAATCTCTGGTAATCAAAAGTTGGCCTACTTCAGTGGCGGATCTACGCGGGGGCACAGCAGGCGCGCCCCCCCCCCTTTATTCATTGTTAAAACAAACGAAAAAAAAGGGGCACATGCGCCCCCTCTTATTTTGTAAAGGCGCCCCCTCTTTATGGAATTCCTGGATTCGCCCCTGTATTTGCAAAGCAAAATAATGTAAATGGAGTCCATTTCTGATCCCCATGTTCACGTTACAGCTCAGTCTCTTACAGCCACGTGAAGTCTAGAAATATATCAAACACTGACCAATAATTATTATAGAGGGTGTCATGTGAATTTCACGCTTTGGACTAATTTTGCAATGGTTAATGGTGGTGGTGGTGGTTGTGTATGTATGTGTGTATGTGATTTTTTTTTTTTTTTTTGCTGAGGAAAGTGTTGGCATGAGAAAGAGAGAAACAGACAGGCAAACAGACAGGCAGACAGACTAACAAAGAGAGACAGAGACAGAGAGAGAATGTTTGTTCCAGCCGGGGACACAGATTAGAAACACGTGTGGAGATAGATGCACTCTCATTCCATACGTAAAAAAAAAAAATAACACCCAAGGTCGTACCAGAATTGCGCTCTGTTTTTCCACCTCTTGTCTGTTTAATTCATTCATAATAAATGCGTTTACGTAATTATCTGCAGGTACATGATGTATTCACTCTTCCAACATTCTGGAGATTGTCGGACATGTGACACTTTTGACTTACAGGTCCATTTTCCATGGCAAACAGAGAAATCCTCATAAAAAAAAAACTTTTTTTTTTCAATACATGTATTACATCTTTGCAAAATTTGCATATACATCATTAAATGTACATGAGGAACAAGTACAATGAACAAGAAATACAATAACAATGTCTACCAATGTATTAAAAACACTAATGCATTCAAAATTGCATTCAAAATAGTTGGTCTACCTGGTAATCACATTATTATGAACTTGTGATATCAAAAGAAAGCAGCATGGGCTATATGTAAAAACAAAAAGAAAAAAAAAAGAAAGGAAAAAAGAGGAATCCTGCATAGTGGATTACTGGTACTTTGATGTAAATATGACTGTATAGTATTGCTGCCACACACTAGACTAAATACTTGTATTGTGTTTTCTACAATATCCCAACTTCACCACCATAAATATGGAAGCATGGTTGGTTAGACATACATTGTATACAATTCAAAACTAAACATTCATGAGATGACCATTCTTATGTGTGCCTGACAAATTTTACACAAATTACAAAGTGCAAGATAAGTTATATATATTATATTTTTTTGACAGAAAAACATATCATCATCTGTAGTACGGTACACTGACATATAAAGTCACACTATGCATTTCTGAAGAAAAATTTCATTTGAATTGAGCAAGTGTATACTAGTTAATTGAGATGTTTAAGAGGAAAGAAGAGATGAGTTATAAAATGAGTTGGAGTAGACTGAAGATACACAGCCTACACAGGTAGGGGACATTGTATTTGATACAATCTGTGACTTTTATTGTTGGTGTTACTGCTGTACACTGCAGAACTAGACCCCACCACCCCCCCCCCCCCTCCCCCCTCAAAAAAAAAAAAAAAATAGAGAAAGATATATTAGCCATCACATATCTGGGCTGTGCAAAAAGAGGTCTATCTATTGCTAAACCTTAAAAACCTTTAAAAAAAGACCACACACAAAAAAGGAGCTCATTATGACAGTGCAAAAAGGTTTACCTGGTACATAAACAGTTTGTCATGAAATATAAAATTACGACTCACCCATGAATCGAAATGTGTAGATACGATAGCTGCTCAACAATGTCTCAATAGTTAACCCAATGAAGACTAGTCCTGAATATACTCAGCTAGGTGTCTACAGGAAATGTGGGCTATAGCAAAAATCAAATTGTACTAAATGGGTCAAGAGATTATCTTGAAAGTTGATAAAGCCAGACTAAATGCACTGCTTTTGAGCTTTTGATGGCATTATAAGGTACAGTTAAAACACCTGATTGAAGCTGAGAAATAACCACTTTGCTACATCACAGAAACTAATTCATGAATGTGCACTATCATCAACTAAATGAAACATACCAGTGAGTTATCTGTCCAAAGGGAAGACACTGCATAATGACTATGATTTTGAGACCTAAAGAGTATGTTGATAATCAAGGCACCTATTTCGTTTTGTTTCCTATATCCTGACTTTGTCATTGACATTCATAAAGAGTGATTTGCAACTGCACTGACTCACTATGTTTTAGGCATGTGAAACATAGCATGGTATCAAATTTTTGGTAGAACGGGAACAACCACCCCATCCAAACAGCATCCAACAATGACTACCAGTCCCCCGATGTCTCCTTATTGTGCATTCTACATGATCGAGGTTCTTGTTAATACAAGGAGATAATGAGCTATAGTGAATAATGACCTATATAGTGAATGAAGGGGGTCTGGTATCAGCAGACTAAACGTCAATGTAAATTATCCACATAGATAGTCTCCTCCAGGGAGTTTTAACAAATATGATGATACAGTGTAGAATATCAGAACTCAACTACAATAACAAAACCAACAGATTGTAGAAACCTGTGTGGCAAACATGTATTAAATGACAAAACAAAGGCTTAGAGGGGGAAAAAAAAAGGTTATACATGTATTCAATTGAGCATAAAAATCTGCATGAAAGGTGATCTTATCATATCATGTGGGAAGCATGTCATGTAGTCACATCCATGTAATATGCAAAAGTCTGTGGTGATCTAAATTAAGAGGAAAAAAATCAAGAGTTGAAAGTTACATTTTAGGTGGCCTTCTTTGATCTTCTATGGACTAAATGCTCACAAAAAAGGAAGACATTCTAAGGTCAAAGAATGTTCCAATCATTTAACATAGATAGCATGCCTTAATATGTCGTCAATACCATGTTCTTATGTCATCATAGAAGAGGACTTCACATTACACTGTGGGGGAATGTTTTCCTGATAAGAACACATGATTTTTTTGTTTTTGTTTATTACAAAGTGAGTATACTGAAAGCTATAGGTCAGTGTTATTTCTTACAACACAAAAATACGAAAAAAAGAAGAAGCTCTGACTACTTGCTATAAATGATCTAACAAAGCGACTGAAAACCTTTTAAAAACAGGTGTCTCCTTGGCATAGATAAAAACTGCCATCAAAATGGTCACAACTTTGATATTTGGTCCATTTTGTTTATATACTTGCTGATCTGTGGTCTTCACCTGCTATTTTCCTTTAAAAAAAAGAGATACATTTTAACTAGAATAAATTTGCACTTTATACTTTTGTACAAATTTCACAGACACTAGAACCAATAGTCTAACATTAGAAAATGTTTTTTTTTTCTTCTTCTTAAATACATCACACCATAGAAAAAAGTTTATTTACAATCTTGTTTTCTTGACCAGCAATTTCATCTGTATATATAAGTCAATAACAAACAAAATGATGGCACAGCCATAAGCAGACACTTCTGACAAATCATTTCTAATCAGTAGAAAAATTGCACACTTACAACAGTGCTCTTCAACAATAACAAAAGTTGCTGTGCACATGAAACATGACACAGGCTTGTCTCTTATTACTGCATATATCAACTCTCATTCCATCAAATACATAAATTTCAAGTTACACCATGACTTACCAAAAAATGCACTATCACACTGAAACGTTATTGAGATACTTGAAAGCTCCGGTACGCACAACTTGTCTAGTAAAATCCAGCACCACTTCAAATATCATGAGAAACACATCAATGAATTGTGCATGTTGGAGAGACAAACTACACAGTCAATAATGCTGATGCCTGATATTTGCAAGACACGGGTGTGTTCAAGTCGTTCAAGCTTTCCTAAAGCGTACCGAACCATACCGTATCCACTACACAGGAGTGCTCAAATGCTCCTTAAGTGTACCGTACCACGCTGTACCGAGCCAAAAGCGGGCCAATTCCCGATGTGGTCTAAAAGCAGAGCAAAACTGTACCAGAAGTTGGCATGTGAAGAATGCATGTAACATATATACATGCCATAATGGAAAGAGTTCATTTCTTTGTTCGGGACACCTGCAAGTACATTGTAGCTTCAGCGTGCCAGGTGAATGACCCTGTTGCCACAAAATGTGTGACCCCCTCTAAAAATAACTCATGTAACGCTCCACATCTGGCACAGTACACTACAGTTTGCATTGGTTCAGTTCGCTTTGGTTTTCTTTGCTTTCACTTTTGAGCGCTTGAACGCACCCAGAGATCAGTCAGACTTTCACACTTCTTCACTTGAACAGTGACCTGGAAATCTTCATCAACTTTAACAAAGGCAGAGAGGCCCTTGCACATCACACATTTTAGTCTCTGCAGGGACACCACTACAAACCAAAGTGATTTTCTCAAAACACTTGTAAATTTTACCAAATTTAGTTTTGCTCCTCCCACTCAACTGTACACTATTTGAAACTGCTATTTGATACTTGGGCATTGTGACCAGATTTTCTTTTTTTTTTTTTTTTTTTTTTTGGGGGGGGGGGGGAAATAGTCACAAGTTTTGTTTTTGAGCCTGAATATGAAATAAGATTGAAAACACACAAAAGTTAATCCTTAAGAAGGGAAGAACAAGGAGTAGAAAGATTAAGTACGTCCAAAAGGAATTTCCGAGGATAGATCACACATATGAATGTAATTATCACGTAACATGTACTCAGCATTTACTCCTCTGCTACTTGTATGGATGCTATAGGAAGAAAACACTGATAAATAGTAAGTTATTGTCCAATCCACCCACAGCAAGATATACAAGACTGCAGTGTGTGCATTCCACAATGTTGAAAAAAGTCTGCACCAACACTACAAGCTGGGGATCAGTATTCAAGGATTTGTGAGTATAGCTGGCTGTGTATGAAAGACACATAAGCCATTCTTCGATGACATTAAGAGCGAAAAAGAGAGAAAGAGGGAGAGAGAGAAAAAGGAAGAGAGAGAGAGAGAGGGAGAGAGGGAAAGAATCAACAATACTACGGTACAAGAATTGTTGCAATATTTTGGTGGATCTGTCCCTCTAGTGTCAGTTGTGGGTACAATGTTCCCCTCTCTTCTTGGACGTCTTCATTTTTGTCGCTTGAGCGAAGAACACAGTTATAGACAGACTGGGTCTCATAAGTGGACCTGCGCACTGCGAACGTCGCTAGGTCGTAATGCCCATGTCCTGGGAGGAGATCGAGGCCTTCTCGGGTTGGCCACTCGCTTTGGATACCCTGGAATGTGGAGAACGACCAGACGTTTGAGAAGCGTATCAATCAGTGTACTTTTGATAGACTGTGAACTCTCACATTAAACTGAATTTATTGCCACTTCCAGTGAACTAGAAACAGTTCGCTGTTACTTACATAAACAGTTCCCTGTTACTTACATTCATACATGGTGTATCACATACACATATAATGCAATTTTTGCAAAGTGTAGAATTGCACTTGAAGTAACAGGACTGGTGTTTACTATGACTTGAACTATGTTTTGTATCCTTTGGTATCAATGCATCAAATGACATATCAAATATTTCACAATGTTTTTGTTTGTTGCAAAAATACACATAAGATAGCCTCCTGCAAGTTGCACCAAGCTGCATAAAATAATATGATCCAATGAAGGGAAATCACTAACTTTTCTCCCTCTCCCCCCCCCCCCCCAAGGATAATATCTAATTCTCAGTCCGATACTGTGGTTATCAAATGTGAATTCAATCACTTAATATCAATTGCCTAATAATTACCAATTTGAAAAATACATGGCGTATCTATACAGTACCTCATAGCTCTGATGTTGACAAAACTGTTTTTTTTTTTTCAAATTCCTGTGAATTCATGCATAGGTTCTCACAATATTTTGTGATTCTTTTTTTATGACAATTCACATGGAGTCAGACATTAAATGAGACTATCTTTACAGGAGTGAGGTAATTTTCAAAGCATGTTTTAAAAGACTTTCTTCTTGTTTGCCCCATTACAGAAATCAAACAAACTAATCCCCAGTGACACATGCTCAAGTTTGCAACAGGTTTGCAAAAGGAGGTAGACTACCAATTAAAAATTTACCACAGAACAAGAGGACACACATGGAAACAAATAAATGACAAAACCTTTGCAACAACAATTTCATGCTTGGATCATGACTGAAAAACCCCATTAGCACCAATTCCATGGTTTCATGGCAGATCAACGTTATATTCCCAATACAAGCCACATTTGTGACATAAATCTGTTGCATCATAAATGGTTGTAACAGAATCCACTTCTTTATGGACATAATTTGATTTTTTCCCCTTTTTAAAAAACATATTCATGATTGCATTAAATAAAAATAAAGTGGAGGCAAATTACTGCTTCTGAAAAATGTTGCTTGTTTCTTGAGCAACCACAAAAACAATCAGAAAATAACTCAAAAGGCCTGGCGCTAAGGCTATGGTGTCTGCGGCAAAGCGTGAGGGTACTTGCGTGATGAAATGTCATACTTACCTATGTCTTGCTCCTTGTACATTACAGGTGCCTCCTTGTATGTCGGTGGGTAATCTTTGAGTGTTTTCTCTGTTGAGAGGCATTTTGCAGTGTACAACATAATAAAATGTGCTGTGTTAGACTTGGGCATATTTGTGATGGAAGCAGCAAACTTCAAAAACAACATTTAAAAAATGAAGTGAGATGTTCTGTTGCCAATATAAAGATATATAAGGGGAAACATTTAATAGGCCTTAATGCATTAAAAAACAGTGACTGTTAGTGCTGGTGATTATAATGCAGGGTTTGATATTTACCTTGAATTCTTATTTATCAGTTATTAGCTTTTATTTACGTTGCATCTAATGAAACCTTTCAGTTATCCTCATGGTATGAGATATTTCTTTTTTTTGATAATCTGTTACTTTGCTTGAAATTCACACATGCAAATGTTAGCTATGCTACAACCCCCTCCCTCTTTCATCAAATAATCTTGGTAAGTAGCCATATCTGATGCATGCACACTCTTCATTGATCGAGGGATCTGTATGTTAGCAACAATGTTGGATGAATTTAAGAAGGTCAAAAGGACACAGAATCATGAGCAGTGATGTACTCTTGTTACCATAGCAGTACAGTCATTATTGTTTGACTGGGATACCAATAGATAGAAACATTACCTTCCCGTAATTGTATCAAGGTATCGTTTCCACGGCACATCATTTTACTGCTTTGAAGGGAGAACATGTTGGATGAGCAGTGAGTGACAGTGAGTAACTTCAAATTAAAATATTAAAACACAACAAAATTCTTGTCTTGTTTATGAACTTAGTTTTAAGTGAAGTGTCAGCAAAGTGCTATTTGTCAACAAAAGTATTTCAATGAGCATTTGATGTAAAAGTTCTTAACATGAGCTCTCTCTCTAACACTTAACATATATCAGCACAAACACTTACATAGACACACACACCCCACAGGAAAATACAAAGTCTGCTTGTGTACTCACCTAACAGTTCATTGATATTTGTGTGTTTGGCTGTAGTGTCTGCCTCTGATGGGTTGCCATGGCTACCACTTGCCTCAGGTTTCAGTACCTCACCAAGCTAGAAAGAACATGAACAAGAAAAAATCCTCTCAACAACACACACAAAACAATTGTACAACAATAAAAAGAAAAGGGGAAAAAACCACACCAAACAATTAAAATGTAAACCATGCCTCCCCCTCGTCCATATCCTTTGTAAGAATTTGTATCTTTTCTATTACTTACCTTCAAAATCCAACAGATCTTTTGCCTTGTTAAGTTGACCAATATGGTTAACTAAAAATTGTTCAATACAACTATACTTTCTTCTACAGTTTATATTGTAAACTACTGATCAGTGTTGAACCACTACATTATGAATAGATTCATACTATATCAAATATTATTCTCCTCTTTTTTATCTTTCCTTTGTTTAAAAATCTCTCATTTTCACATTAAATAGAATGCACATTTTCTTAGACAACAGCAAAGATTCATGGTCAGCATCTACCATACAAGAAATGACAGTTTGTTTGTTTTTTTCTTACCAGCAGCAGCAATGTAACACTCACAGCAGGGCAATCAATTCTGATACCATATTCATACACATCATGATGAATTGTAAACTATTTTGCAAATGTGATTTCTATATTAGAGAAAATTTGTTTTTTGTTTTTTCAAAGTGATAGAAATGCAATGACAGATAGAAACATGCAGACACATTCACTTAAAAAAAGAAACGTTTACCTGTTGGTATACTAATACATCAATCACTATGATTTTCTCTAGATAGCTATAGATGGCACTCTTGAATAGATGAATAAAAGTTTACATCTTTCACTTATTTCTTATTATCTAGTCCCTAAATATGTACATTACGGTGTAATAATTGTACTTCAAGAGGAAAATTTTTACAACAAGAATACAACTCTGAAACAACATATTCTCAACAATGCATGTATAAGGTGTCTATGCTTGATATTTTCACTTAGAGGTAATGTTGGAAGATATGACAAAGGTCAGGATCAAGTTAGTACTCTCTGTGAATTTCGAAATTATCATAATTTGTCTGAACATTGCATTCGGTTCTTGACTGCGTGTGCCAACCTTCACCTCTGTCTCTGAAAATAGTAGAGAGAAGTGGGAGAGAGTAAACTGAGCGTCAGCATGCAATGTGGCTTTTCTTTTATCTGCACACGCCACCTCAAAAATGTCACTGGTATGATACATGATCAGGTCATCATTGATAATTACAAGATTAATATGGCAGCCGCTGCATTAAAAATTCAGTATATACACGTAATTAGTTGGCCAGCGAGCCAAGCAAATAAGTTACCAACAACTTGCTTATTTCTGCCGATGGATCCCGAAAATTTCATGCCATTAAAGGCAACTACACACAACTTGAATAATTCATGAGAACAAGTAGGATTCTCCACTTTTGCCACACTCGGAAGAAAAAAAAATTGAAGTTTGACCACATCAAAACGAAACCATGGATAAAAGCAAATTTCATGAATATTTTAAGGAAGTGCAATTCTTCGGATTCACTTTCTGATTTTCTTGCATTCATCACATCCATTCAATGTAATTGCAGAAATCAGGGTTCCTCAACCACTTAGTCACCACTTAGTTTGCATGGTACATGAAAGAATTGAATGAAATTGTGTAGTTATAGGAAGAATATATAAAACAGTTGGTGAATAACTTGAAACAGCCATTGCATAGCCCACAGAAAACTGCAATAAATACTCATGAATATGATTAAAAATGCATACTATTAGTTCTACATTATGTGGCATGACTAAATAGAATACATCAGCTATACACATCTAGTGACTGAGATCATACCAAAAAGCACCACATCTTATTAGCAGTGTCCACCTAAAAACAGAGACTCCAACCCCACACAAGCATCTCTGAAGTGGGAGATTCTCCCGCCTGGAATTCCTAGCAAACTGGAACTCTGATCACTAGCACATGCACACAATAACACGTTAGTATGGTACAAGTCATGAGCACAAATTGCAACGTCCCTTGTGGGGAGTTCAGGGCCCTCAAAACTTGGGGCTTTACAGGGGAGATGCTCTCTGGAGTTCTTTTAGCCTTATCTTTTAACATTCATGTATATGACGAAGCTAATTTTTAATGGGAGGAAGCTAAATCTTGAGTGGAGAAAAAAACACATCTTGTAAGACGGGAGACACATGGCCAAAGAGGGGGAAATTCACAATCAGCCAGGAGAGCAGGCTGGAAATTGACAGAAAAATCACCTCAAAGTTGGTGTCTCTGTCCTAAATGATACATGCACTGTGGAATGAATGCAAACTTGGCCACATATTCTGTGTTTAAATCACATGAAGTGGCGGATCCAGAGGGGCCGGGCACACCAGGCGCACGCCCCCGCTTTATTCTTGCTTAAAACAAAAGAAAAAAAAATGAAAAAAAATGGGGGGTGCATGCACCCCCTTTAATTTTGCAAAGGCGCCTCCCCTTTACGGAATTCCTGGATCCACCCCTGACAATGAATACTTTGGCTGGCAGCTTGTGAAATCAGGGGTGGTGATCATTCAAGGTCCCTATATTTGGCTGTATGATACTCCTATGAAACTGGAAATTGTGACATTTTATAGTTTGTGTGGTACACTCAAATTGCTGTCATGTGCAATTGAGTTGAGAGCGCAGTCCTCAGCCAAAGCCATAGAGCTACCAATGCCACAGAAGTGAACCCACCACAGAAATGACTCTTTCATCCTATCTCTCTCCTTTTGAACACAAAGTCATCACTCTGAATGTGTATCTGACATTCCTCACGGAGATGCTGATTTGTAAGTATTGTTTTCTCAGTCTACGTTATTCAATTGTTGTAGCATGCAAATATCCTGGACACATCCCATTTGCCACAAAGGAAATATTCTGAAAATGTCATCAAAGTTGTAAATAACTTTTTGAAAAATGTTGTGAACACAAACTAGTATAAGCCAGGAAAAACATATTATCCTCCTTGGTGGAGGTAGCAAACAAACTCAACAATAAGATTAATCAAAATAGTTACAGAAATTTCAACAATCACCATCAACTGGATGTTTATGTGTGTATATGCCCAACTGACTTCAAATTGCAAGTAATATTCTCACACTGTATAATACAATTTCCATGTGGAAACCACACCTGACTTTCTTTCCTTTTTCTTCTTGCATTACTACGCTTTGCACTTCAGATCCAAACAAAAAATAATAACTTGTATTCATTTTGCATTTCTACATCTATTTTTCTTTTTTAAATTTTGCTGAAGAGATCAGAGCTGACAGGAATTGGCACAGGTAACAGACTTCATCTATCAATTTCAGAAAAATATTTTGCCAAGCCAGCCAGCTTTATCTCAATGACCTTCTAATATCAAACATGAGCACCACACTTTGTTTGTTCAGTGTATGAACCATCTTGGTAACAAGCACACTCTCAGTAGCATATTTTTGCTCGTGAGAAAGAGTCTGCTAATAGGGGTCTGGGCAGCCTAAGTGTATGTCTCCATGCATCTCATTAACAGTCACTAACTACACTTTTTTTTAGATACTTTGATGTCACTATAAAGTTGCTAACATTTCAGAAAAGTTTAACATTTTTAATGCAATTTAAAGGTCCTGTTTACCTTTGGGAACAGTGACTAAAAAAAATGAAGATATGACATTTAATGCATGTGTGTAGGTCTGTTGTACCACAAAACATCCTATCATGTAGAATATTTGCAATAAAGCCTAAAATATAAGGAAATACACTTGTATCTGTATTTTTCTCTATAAACAGTATCTGTATACGGTTTAGTCTGGAAACATTTTAATTATAACTACTGTTCACATTTTGCATATTTAACAATATTTAACATCCATTTTGCCAATTCAAATCTTTACAGTGGTTGTTTCTATCCCTACCTCACATTTCAGAACTATTTTAAAGCACTAATGCTGGGTTTTTGTTTCATCTGCAAATGGCAAATTATGCCTTTAATAGTCCAGAAGTCGGACAATACCAAACAAAGAAGCATGTTGATCTACAGCTAAGTAGGCCTATTGATGTTATTATAATGAACAAACTTTTGCATAAATATGTCAAATCACATGATAAATTATCTTCATTATTGAAATAAAAGTCATTGTATAGCAGTTGAAATGAGCGCAGTATAATAGTGAAGTTGTACATAGCTTCTTCATGACCGATCTTTTCAATCACAAAAAAAAAAACAAAAAAAAAAAAAACCACTGGAATTTCCAAAGACCAGACATGTAACTGGAGTAATGGATAGTCACACATACATGTATGTATGCAGTAGATAGGAAGAATTGATCTATTCACATTTTATACTGGTAGACAAAAAGACAGCAGTTCATGGAATGAAATGACAGTTCAAGAAGTGTAGGATTTCACTGTGACAGAAGCAGGTTTGATAGAGTTTATGATAAGAGCATACTGGAAGTTCATCTCTGCTTGTTTGCTAAAATTGTAGTTCTGTTTGCTTGGCTTTTTTTTTTTTTACTCAATGGCTCTTGATTATTCATACGATGTTGTGTTTTCTTTCTGTCAACTTTAGTGTTTGAGTTATATTACTTTCTTTTACTGTTTCTTTGTTCTTGATGTTGAAATCATACAAGGGGCAACATGTGACCTCTAATCACTTCTGTACAAGTTGGATGTCACACAGACAACAGAGTCTAAATGCAAACTGCACATGAAATCTTATGAGAATAGAGGGAGAGATTACTGGTTATATGATGATACTGTTGGTGAGTCTAGAGGCATTTTTGAGGCAGAAAGTGCATTTTTATACTTGTGGATGGGGTGCAAAAGCCTTGTAAGGAGGTTATTCACCTTTGACCAAGAGAGACGCTGCTCGAACCAAGATGAAGTATGTGTGCGGTACACCTAAATATATTCATGCGACAAGCAGTGATAATGTCTGAAGGTTTGTTAGTAGTACAATGGAGACCTTCTAATGACTTTGAGAGCTACATATGTACAAGCGTAGGTATTATTGTGCACAGGCTATCATTTGTGATAAAATAAGTTTGCTGCTACGTATAAAGTACTCTACAATTGAAAATTCACAGTGATGATACATTCTATGCTGACATGAGAATTAAAAAATGATTGTAAAAGATGGGTTAGTCCATGATATTATGCAATGCATATTAGTGTGTATATGAGTTTACACTAGAAGCTAGTCTCAAGTTAAAGACCCTTTGCATGATTTTGAACATCATGATTCTATATTTCTTCCTTCTGGCCTATAAAAAAAAAACAGAAAAAAAAAACAGTGAATAGTTGATGTATGCATCTGGGACTTTCAATCAACCCTACAAAAAATTACTTAATCACTTCATGGGAAAAATTAAAATGAGATTTCCAAAGAAAAGTACAAAGAGGTATGCTAAGGTAAATATTGGTAAGCAGCCATGTAGTGCTGTTTTGGTAGACAGTGACACCACATTTGCTCCGATGACAATTGCTCGGGTCTTATTTTCTCCAAGGACATAAGGTTAGGGGGTGTGATAGGATTTTACGTTTGGTTTGATGTGAGAATTAGGATAAGGGTTAGGGTTATGCTTGTGGGTAGAAATTACTCTGTATGTTTCGCTTAGCTTGCAGATATTCCATAGGAACGATTATCGTTGGAGCAAATGTCATGGAACTGTGTTAGACAAGAGCTATCTAGTTCCAAGGCACTATTGTGATAAGGTAGGTCTACTATACATGTAAAACTTCTTGCGAACTCAAGCTGGGGAGAAGTCGCATACTACTGTTCAAAATGGGCAGAACTTTGATTAAAAAACTGAAAGTAAAAAAAGACATTTTCCCTTTGCATGCTTTTTTCCTTTTACATCAGTTTTCCCCCTCTAGGATCTGAAAGTGGAGGTGTGGATTACACACATTTGTGGGTTTTGCACCGGCAAATATGGTATGTCAAAAGTCTATGTTTAGTTGTCATATTCTGTCATACCAAGGCAGCAAATCACACAAAGAGCCGCATTTCCCATTAAAACATAGACATATAATTCTCCACCAAACCCAGCCATATAAGGCTCATTACCACCACATCATTAGTACATTAGTATTACACTTTCTAGTACAATCGTTATGTATGTGTTATTTCTGCTCACAGTCTACAGCATCCAGGTGGAATATGACACGAATTTGTAATAGCAACATGCCATGCCTACCCGCATCCATGGTGTATTTCGTATTTAAAATGAAAACCAGCTTCACGTGAGTACAAATACATGGTTAAAAAGATCTACATAGGAGAGATGATATTGTTACTCCGTTTCTACACTTCTTACACCAAAGACAATGGCAATGTAACTAAGCCTTACTCCCACAGAAGAGAAGAATGGTACTGGTCTTTTGTTTCCTCTTTTTTGAATGAATAGCAAGCATTAGAGTGTAATAGTGTGAAGAGCATATGTACTACACCAGTCTCCAGAAAGAGGAAAGATCCAAAAGTGTGTATCAAATAGACTGGGTCTTACGCTCTTCCTGGAATGCCTGTCGGATTGCTTCTTGGCATTCACTTTGACTGATTCGTAAAGAGGGGCGGCCAAGGAGGCCGTGGATGCCCCCTTTTCCTTGTGCTTCTGGAGGGAGGGAAGGAGAGGCGGAGGAAGAAGACATCAACCAGCGGAAGTTTGTCCAGCCAAATGAATCAGACTCACCTATAGCTTTTACACTTACCGAGTTTGCTCAATTTGAAACAAGATTAGAGTGAAGCATCATTAGAATCACGTTTCAAATTAAGCATTCTTGCCGAATGAATGAAAACTGGAATCACCGAGGGTGATTTGAAACTTAATTCCAATCGTGTTTCAAATGACGGTTCTTCAGTCAAGTTTCGCCAGAATTAAGCAACGAAATTAGCCTATGAACATCGATCATACTGATTGATACCGAACTCCAGCTGTGTTTTGGGGGGCAGAGATTACAGTGACCTTCCAATCACTCTCCCAGAAAGGAGGCTCAAGAGTGATTGATGGGAAATTGAAAACCGATTGTGTAAACGGACAATGATTCCAATCGTAATTTCAATCGTGTTTGTAATTCAGCATTCAAATTAAGCACTCTTGGTACGTGTAAAAGCACGGTACGTCACCCAGGACAATTCATATGATCCTCTTTTCTCTTCTTGTGATGTGTGTGTGTGTGTGTGTGTGTGTGCATACTTTTGCTTGAAATTTGCTTCAAATGATTTGGCACTTTCTACATACAACGTTCACCTACATCCGGCCCTACATTACCTACATGAAGTTACATGATGAAACTACATAAAGTAAGCATAAAGAAAATCGATTTTGACCTGCAAATCAAAATGTATCATTCCTTGCTACTGTCTATGCAGCAATGCTCTGTTAGCTTGTCAACCCCAAAATGTCATTCTGATGGCTTCAAGCGACTGGTAAATATAACTAGACTCTTTCATCGATCATACCTGCAAGTTAGCACTGCTGCATCAATTGATCATTGCCAAAGACATTTGTTATGAAGCTAAATCAGCAGCCTAATAACGATACTACCAGAGGAACACAAAAAAACGAAGATGAGATGGTGGTGGTGATGGTGGGGGTGTTTTATTTCTGTTGATGCTGTTGTTGTTAAAAGAAACGAAAAAATAGTTACCCTTTTAAAGAGGCCTCTGGTGTTGGTAGCAATCTTGGCTTGCTGCTGGCCAAAGATGTCCTTTGAGCTGGCTACCGTCTGCTTCAACATGTTCGTCAACTTCCTGTTCGCAGAACATAATGGTGAAAACACACAAAATGCATCAAAACAACAACCAAACCTTATTAAAGCCTACAGCGACAAAGCAAATAACAAGATAATCCAAACATCTGTACATTCATGACAAATATCGAGAACACGTTCATGCACACAAAGAAAACATGACAGAATTGTAAAAAGAGATTCCAGTAAAAATCAGGGGTTGTCTTCACCTCAGCACATTACCTATACTGAAATCTAGCATTGCAATCAAAAACCTACACATCACGGAGCAAGTATGGTGTCAAGTTGGTTTTGGAAGTTCCTCTTCAACACTTACAGTACTTCTTCCATAATATTCTTAACTAATTCATAATTTATGTTTGCATGTCACACACATAGAAGTAATCTTAGGGAGTTTTAAATACCAATGTCCATGTTTGCACAGAGAGATAAGTGTAAACATGTTATTTAATTTCCTGGCTCAATATATATAAATCAGAACAAAGCTAAAATGTCATTCTACTTCCTTGTGTGTTTGGTCTTTTTTCAACTTACTATGATACTCTAGTAGCAAATTACTTGTATCACTCTCATTACTAAACTACCATAGGCTACAATAAGAAATTAGAGCCTCCTCCTTCCCCATTTCAAAGATTTAAAAAAAAAAAATCTTGGTTGTCAGTTTACAGAACTTTGTTCCTGCTTATCGATAAAGTATCATGACTAAAAGCATGTTCTCTCTGATTTCATACACATCGCACAGGTAACATTTCCTTTATATGTGACAAATACCTATTTTAAAAACAACTCTTTAACACAAAATTGGTAAGTGAGAAACCAAGAAACTTTGTAAGTGATTTTATCATAATAATGGCTGTGATAATTCTTCTACGAATATTTTCTAGAATATTGTTCTACTTGGTGTTAAAAAGAAAAAGTGTGTAAAGCAATGGGAAGATGGCAATTAACATTTAACTGACTTGGACAGTCTCTGTCAAAATCGCATACACAACATAGACAAGTAATGATGTCATAGTCAAATGTCTGTTTCAATGACTTTCATATAAAGATAGACCACACAATCATTCTCTTATCAGAGCATCTGCATCTATGACCACCCTCCTCCCATAATCTTAACCAAAGTCATTGTGGTAAATTGTGCATTATAAGTACCCTGTATTATTATTACTATCATTATATTTCTGAAACAATCTGAAGCTAGTGATGCTAACTTTTTGTCCCTTACTTCACAGCAAAAACTGGAAATCAAGTGAAAATTATCCCACCACTGATTCTAGTTTGGACTGATTTTCTGCTTGTAGAAATTTACTTTATTTCTTCAAGGCAACTAGAAAATGTAATGGACTACAGCATTGTATTTGCTACAGAAAATAAAAAGTGGCTTACCCTCCAGCTGATGGAACCTTTTCATCATCTGCCACAAGAGAAACAAAAAGAACGCATGTGTTAGGACATATCTAAAAAACATTTCCTGTCAATATCTGATGTCGTACTACAGACAGCAGACATATTTTGTCTAAAAATCACAATGTTTTACTGAACTTTGAGGAAGCTTGATTCATGCACATGCTGCAATCAGAATTGCTGCAAGGCGACATATATAAACTGCATACATGTACCTGCGCACGCAGGGACTGAAACATCTGTAAACATGCACATGCATGTGAACACACACACACTACCCACGCAATGCTGTCTTTTGGAGTTACATGCAGACTTTGATTTGTAATCTATGGAAACTTATGATTATTCCTTTCAAAACAGCACAGCATGAAATCAAAACTACATGTATGACAGTGTCACTCTTCGTTTGAAAACATTTGTGTACAAACTGTAAGTAGTATATTTAAAGAATTTATATAATTACACTGACTGCTTTAATCCATACAAATATTCAAATACAGAACAACTGCACATATCTTCAGCACTTGTACATTCTGTTGAACTACATATTCCATGAAGAACAAATTTCAAGTGCATCGAGACTTCCTCAAACGCAAGATGATCTTGACATAAAGGGCTTATCTTGTCGCTTTCACAACACGAGGCCACTGGCATAAAATGGTAGGTAAGAATGACATTACACGTATACGTATCATTAAAGAGCATACACACATGGTTACTAGGCATATTAATTCTCCAAACCAGTTGTGTGGTTTGGTGCTGTTTCTTTTTATTGGCATTTCTACTACAGCCGAAGCCACATTACGCAAAACTATGGGTTGTTTGCTTCCCGACAACTTTCAGAAGTTTGAGCATGTGGACCCCAGTACAAACAATACTATGTGTAGTTTCAGTGATACAAAATTGCACAGTGTAATTGTATCTGTAGTTTTGGTCTGATGTCTATAAGGCATGCTCTACACAGGCAAACACTGTGCGCCCTCCCTGGAAGTAAAAAAAGCAATCGCGCAACATCCTACCAAAAAAAAAAAAAAAATGCACAATGTGCATTATCAACAAACAAGGATCTGGTATTCTGTCACACATTTCTAAAAAAAAAAAGTAATAATAATTTTGCAAGAAGTGAGAAATTTCCCTAGTTCATGCAGGAAGATTTGTGGTAAGTTTTGCTGGTGAATTCTTGAGAGGTTTGCGGTCACACTTCCCAAAGTATGTACGTGAGTGATGCAAAATACTGGGTAGTTGCAACTACGCATAATTTGACTGCGCCTCATTCATCACATTGAATAAGGCCACTAGCTAGCTAGGAATGGCATGTCAGAGTATATGGTACAAACGTGGTCAGGTAAATGGCCCATTAACTCTCAAAAAATACAGCTTTGAGGTTTGTTGCTGTCTCTTTTTCTTGTGACTTTACTATTTATTGGCACTTGTTTTTATTTTATGAGATTAATCATTCATTGCCAGTATTTCATAGGGTAGAATTAAAATTCTCTTTTATTTGAGCTCTGTTAAATGGACATTCTGTATTTATGTTGCAGAATTATCAACCTCCTTGAAATGTTTAAATTTGAAAATATATATTGTTTTCCATATGTGACTTCATTAACTGCAGTAGTCTCATCATCTAGCAACGGTGGCACCAAGACTTTAAAGACTGATAACCTTGGACTGGATTGTCCAATTTCCCTCAAACTTTTCACTGATGTGTTCTAGTAATATTGCTGTAATCACTTAATCCACATGTATATCAGGGTTTCACCCCCCCCCCCTTTTGCAATAATGAATTCAACCAGTTCCACCTGGTACTTTTTCAGTACAGTATAGGATTGACAGTAGGATTCAAGGTTGCCAATTTGATGAGGGAGAGACAATGATTTTTGCAGCAAAATAACTGTAGGATCTGATGGGTTAAAGGGATTGTATAGTTTTGGTTCAGACCTAATCTCAGGTTTCTAACATTCTTTTGGTGAGATATTGAGAAACCTCTAGAAATATGAAATATGAAAGAGCATGTAATTCCATTTATGAGGAATTTACATTTATTTGATGAAAATTGGTTTTGAAATGGCTGAGATATCCACAACAGAGCAATTCTAATAAAGTGCGGGACCCACTTTTTATTACGACTGCTTTGTTTTACTTTGTTTTTGGATGTTTCAGTCATTCCAAACCTGATTTTTCATGAAATAAACCTAGAATTCCTCTTAAAATGGTATGCTCTGTATTGTTTCATACATGTTTTCTTGGTATCTCTCCAACATACAAAGGGCTTTGTTTGACAGTTTGAAGGAACAGAAACCAACCGTGTCAATCTGAATTTTATTGAGAGGAAGATGAGACAAAGCCAGAGTTTCACATTTTATACACAGTCTACTTGAAAGACCAAGGCCAAAGGAAATATGCTTTGCACATTTAACAGTAAAACTCAAGACCTTCCTCCACGCTCAATTTCTGGTCTGTGTTGCATTTGGCAGCGGGTGTACAACCAGAGCCACACAGAAAGCGGAAATATTGCATGAACTGGAGGAAATCTCGCTGAACGCTTGAACTCTAGAAACATATTTCCTGCATTATTCTTTTTTTACTTTCTTGAGAAACGGATAAAGCGCAGCGAACAATGGAAAAGAGCAGACAAACGGTTTACTGTCTATGGAGAGCATTTCACACAGTGGCAAAATTGGGCTCACAGCAGCTTTTGCTTTATTCCCAGACAGTGAAATGCAGCCAAGATCGATATACAGCCCCACTAACATTAAGATCAGGAATCCATTAAAGTACTGAAAAGAATCGTTACCAAATGGCGCTAAAAATATCCCTCTTTTACATCAAAATCAAACTACATGTACCTCCAATAATAACTGACATTGATGATGGTTTTACTATGTAGAATATTGTTTCTAAAGATTGAATATTGTGGCAGCATTGGAGAGTCATCAACTTACAAAGAACTTGTTTCTCTTAAATGTATTCTGTGATGATTGCAAACAAGGGTTTATTACTTGGGGAGCATTGCATTCAGATGTTTCCTGGCATGTATGTGTTTGGAGATGCCAACTCTCATTATCTAAGCCTGGCATCAGGAAAGCGTGTTAACAAGCATCAAGGGCCAACTCAAAGAAGAGCCTGGGCCGAACTTTGATTACACTCTTGACAAGTCCATCTAAGGAACACTTCTTGCGGTGATCTGTTAGTCTAGCTTACCGCCTGCCAGCTGGTAGGACTCCGCCGTTCTGACCGGCACCGTGGGTACATCTTCGTCATCGTCATCCATGCCATCTCCTCGTGGGGGTACTGCCAATGATGCAGTGCAGGTTGCCATGGCGAGAGAAATTTGGACAATGACATTAGAATGAGGAAATGGTGGCAAGACTAGTGAAACAAGATGCTTGGCTGAAGTCTGGTCCCTAGCTGAGCACAGCTCAGACAGTAGAATATTGCTTCAGAGTTAATGATTGCTCAGCCTACTGGTTTTATTGGTGACATTAATTTGTGATACGTTCAAGAAAGATTCTAAATTCAGGTATCAAAGCATCTGAATGAATTGTCACCGCATGATCAAACCCAGATGTAAACATTTCACCACGAGAGGGCAGTCTAAGACATTATTTGATTTGTGATGGGAAGAAGTAAAGGTCATTTCTCTTTTTCATGACACCTAATTCTGAATAGAGAACACTACAGTCTGTAATACAAACATGTATGGTACATGGTAAGAAGCTATCATTGTAGCAAACGTCATCCTTATCTGTCTGTTTCCATCCTTTTTTTTTGCCACAAAATTTACTTGCTTATATCATAAATATCATTCATTGTTTCACTGATGATTGTTCCAGTATGACTGTTCCAAATTCCACCCTTCCTTTGTTTTGTTTTTGTTTTGTTTTGTTTTGTTTTTCCTGGCCAGAGAGGGGCAAGCCTTTTGTTGATGACTGAGAGCTAAAAGTTGCAGTCATAATCAAATCAAAATGATGCCTCCTCTTAGTTATTGTTAGGAGCATGGAAAGTTGTTTTTATTGTTGTCAGCCCGTTCCATACTGAATTCTGAAATGCCCATAGACTTAATACGCAAGCCACCAGTTTCCCGTACGGAATGGGTTAACATTAAGTTAGGTACACTTGCTAGCATCAAATCTACAGTTGGGTATAATTTTTCTGCCACACTGCCATGTTTTCAACAAGTTTCAGCCACTTCAGCATAGCCCAGAAGAATGCAGGACTGGTGTAACTATGTCACTGTTTCACTCAAACTGAGGGAATACTTCTATTCATCTTTTCTTTTTTTTTTCTCTCTCTCTCTTACAGATTAAACTTAGGGAAGGGCATGAAAAATGATCAAGATTTTTCAAGGAAATGAATGCCTCTAAAACATCTTGACTTTCAAATTGTAGATGTCGTAAAATGCTTCTCTCCTAAATCAGTTCACCTGACAGTGATTTTACAAGAGGCAAGTTAAGCAATTCATTCAAATGGAAAGGCATTAATTCATTCGCATCACCTGTTACACACGACAAATGACAGCATGTTCAAGGCTTGACTCATTTGACTTGGTGGAAAATTATACGTGCCACACAAGTATGAATAAAAGACGAGGATGAAATAAATAGCTGATGACTTTGCAGATTGGGCAGAAATATTTCCAAGAATTTGAATTAAAAGTATACTAGTCTACTATACAATGTGTTTGCTCCATACCTCCAATGGGACCAACACCACAGTAAGTACCATCTACATCATTGAACGGGTCAATGCCAGGGTCAGGCACTCCGAAACCCACGAGGTCGTAGTCACTGTCGTTGCCTACGTAGCTTTCCCCTCGTTTGGGCTTCTCCGGTGGTTTGTGCTGATCAGAGACGCCTGATGACCTCAAAGCAGCTTTGGGTGGATTGACCGGCGTACCTGTGACCTCCGAGTACGCCTCGGCATATGCCGAAGATTGGGATAACTTCTGATGTCCCTCCTCGCTCTTCAGAAGCTGCTCCAACTTGCTCTGGGGCTGCTGCACGTACGCGTACTCCATAGCGTCTGAGCTGCTCTTGCGCGGCGCCCTGCCATCGGCACCGCCAAATGACTGGACCGAGCCATTTGAGAGTTTTCGGCTAGAGTCCGTCTTCCTGCGCACAATGTTGGTCTCTTTACTACTGTCCATCTGTGAGGTAGGAGAACCCCTGACATTCCTCTCACTGGGCATCTCAAACATGTCCTTTTTGTCCGGCGGTGGACTGAAGTGGACTTGTTCATAGTCGTGGTGGGCTCTGACGATCACTTGCTCGTCGCCGCTGGATTTGGCCAGGGAGGGTTTGGGATTGGCCGGAGGCCTCGGTGGTGGCTGGGAGGGTCGCTCACCCTTCCCTCCTTTGATGATTTTGGCTGCACCGTGACGTATTCCTGGTGAGCTTGAGCTGTCGGCACTCTCAGATTTACTCTTCTCCAGCAGTCTCGCTGGTTTGGTAGGCACCTTCAGGGCCTCCTTCTTCTCTGTGGGCTTCAGGGCCTCTTTGCCCACCCCTCTGGATGCTGGATTGGAGTCCTGCCTGGTGGCAAACATCTTACCCGCGGGGTTTGTCGTCGCACTGGTCCCGTCCACGCTCACCGATCTGTCGGGCGCCGCCCTGTGCCCAACTTCCACCGATGTGGGTTTGATGGGTAGCGACGGCTTCACTTTCCCAGGTTTCCCAGCTATTTGAGGTTTGGACACAGTGGGCTTTGCAGTCTGGGGAAGCTTAGGCTTATTCTGTCCCTGTGTCTGAGAAGCTGGATTTTGTGCGGAGGATGCCGAAGTTGGGGGCGCCGGCTGACCAGCACAGTCGGACTCGATATCCTTGAAGGCTAGCAGGGTGGACTGGAAGCTGTTCTGGTAACGTGCATCAGGGCTCTGGCGAGGCTTGCCCTGGATGCCCTGTTTCCCTACTCCATCTTGCGTTGGTTTGGAAGCTTCTGGAGTAACGGACCCGATATGGTAGTTTGCGTAGGTACTTCCATCAGGGCTGTCGTTGCCTCTTGACGGCCTGGATGGAGCGGACGGTAGTTTTGGCATGGCCGGTGCCTCCGCATCCATTGAAACTACAAACAGAAAATAATGTACAAAATTACAAGAGGAAGGCTGGTTGCTAGCTTCGCCTGAAAAAAAAAAATGCATGTTAGAAATACATTACAAGCTGAAACGGAATTTGTCATTGATCGTGCTAATCATGTGAAACAAGATGTAAATGCAAGGGGTAGGAAGCCTCATTTTGTTTTGTCACTCTGGGCTGTAGTGGATAGTGGTGTGAGAACTTGGTCCCTTGCAATATTTGGGCACTGAAAACAACAAGACTCTCTTGAATAGCAGTATTAACACTGGTGAGGCTCTCTGGCTATACAAGATTGAGGTTGTTGAATTTCTATCAATGTAATTACGATGATTATATTGATGATGGTGATAATGATGGTAATAGAGAAGTAGCAGTAGTAGTAGTAGTAGTAGTAGTAGCAATAATAATAGTAATAACAACTATATGAATAATAATACAAATAATACTGAAAATATAATCATCATTCCTACCAACCTTTATTGTTATTGTCCTTACCTCCTTTCGATGTAATGTTGCAGTTGACATAGTTGTGGCTCTGCGAGTCCCGCTTTTCTCCCGCTGAACTCTGGCTGGGTGGCTTGGGGGGCATCCTCGGCTAAGGGCAGCAGTGAGGGAAAGGAAGACACAGGTCAAGAAATGGATGAGTGATACGGAGCTCCAACACATCTCCCAGCAGAAACCTTTTGATTCTATTATTACACATACAGCCATGAATACACACGTCTTACATGTATACGTATATGTAGACATGATTATGTAAAGCATCAATTTGAGAAGCGTGTGATTTAAAGGGGGCAAAATAGTCATGGCGTCTCATTTAAAAACTTCTGTACTTTTGTCACAAATGCAATGATATTCTTACCGAATTGCACAAATGATGCAGACATACATGTAGACCAACTTCACATTTGCTAAGAAAGTTTGATTTCATGGCTGCATATTCTTTTCATTTCATAGGGTGTATGTATGATAGCAGAGCAAGTGTCACCAGCAGTTGTATTACTGCCTCAGTAAAAAGTCCCTGTTTCCAGGGAATGCACATCAGTGCATGCATCCAAGAAGGCCAGTCTCAGCCACTCCACCTGGACTGTGTCTAGACTGAACAGTTGTAACTCATTTTACATGATATGAATAAAATCTTAGTTTGTGTGCCATGGTGTAATTCTCCCTGTGTGCTACACGCTGTACATTATTCTGTTTAACGCAAAGCATGGGCACTTTTGGAAATCATTCTTCTGTGCTTTTTTTTTTTCAAAGCCATGTAACTCTTTACTGAAGCATTTATGCTACAAAGCACTGTCAGCAATATCATAGAATAAACTTCTGGCTTTGATGTGATGTGAATTTGTTGACAAAGTTATGCTGGCTAAATGGCCAGTGTTCAAAACAAATCAGTTCATGCGTGGTTGTGCAGTTGAGCAAAATATTCAAAGTTGGCAAGCCGTTTACTGAGTTGGGCATGTGAACATGGCACACAAATAGACCAATGGCAAGGTTTTTGGCAACTTCAAATGGAAATGGGTACTAATTCATAACCTGTTTTCAAAGGCAGTGGCTACAGAGTACAAAATTGTGCTCACACAGAAATGCTACTCAATTTCACTGCCTATCAAAATTCAAGTAAAAAAAAAAAAATTACTGGGCACTTGCCAACGCAACACATGAGCACATGAAATGGATTAACTGCTAATCGCGGTGCACACAGCTCGCGAGTGGCAATCAGCACGAACCCATTTGGTGCGAGCTGGGAGTGCAATCCCCAGTGTACACTGTAATGACCCGGGGTCAAGGGTACAGGGCATGGGGGTGAGTGCCAAGTCACCCAATGGCCTGGTTCCGGCTTTGAACCCTTTCTCTATGAAATTTTTCTGTTTTTCTTCTTTTCCCCTCTTCTGTCTGTCTGTCCATCTGTCTGTCTGACCAAAAAAGGTTGTGCTGCCAGAGAGGGGACTAATTACACTGACAGCCAGAAATGAATCATTCTCGACTTGTATTCATTTGACTGCACAGGAAGCAGCATTGCGCTGCTTAACTACAATGTGACATTGACTCCTGTTCACATTCTTTCAACAACACAAGTAATGTAAGCCAGTAATGTCATTCATGATTATTACCACACACAAGGGTATTCAGTGAGGGTGAGAGACATGCCAATATCAATAGCAAAGGCACTGAAATAGATACAAAGTAAATTTAGTGAACTGTCACTCATTACTCTAAACCTGGAATAATTTGAGGTGTGGATTTTTCATTGTGAACCACAATGTATATGATCTACTTAACTTGCACGCCCACCCCCCTTTCAACAACAACAAAAATAAATCAGGTATTTAGGGAGATACTAAGAGGTGTACCAAATACTCTCAGCTACAAAAATAAAGATATAAAGTGAAGTTCACTGAAATAGTCCCAGGGTGAAGAACTGATCACGTGAATCTTTCCTCTTTTTTTGTACATTATCAAAATTACTAGTAACATAATTCAGCTCATAGGACATACTTCTGAACTAAGTACATGATCATACCTTCATTCATAGATTGTCTACTGTCGACAAACCAGATTGGTTTCTCTACCACTATGCTGGCTGTTAGTCATGACTAGAAAAAGTCAGAAATTGTGCAAGTCCCACGCGGCCATATTTGACACAAAATTTGAAGAAGTAATATTATTACCAATAATATCAGCTCTAATAACACTGCCTTTATACATGAGAATAAACTGAACTGAAGGCATGTAAATCAAATATGAGACACGCCTGTACCAAGATTTCATCCTTTGTGCACGTATTGCATTCACTTGCAGCATCTAGTTCACAGAAGGAAACATTGGTTTAGCCTGTCAGGAGTGTTGCAATACCTGTTCAACGTGGTGGTCGTGTCTGAGTTGCACATTTTCGTAGTTGTGGCCGAAGTCGTCCTTGCTCTCTGGCTTGATACCGAGGGCGTTCTGGAACAAAGTGACCACCGCCCTGTGCACCAACTCGTACTGATTCTAAGAAGTCATACAATATCAAGAAAAGGAAAAAAATAACAACAGAGAGAGAAAAAGACAGAGTGTAAGAATGATGATAATTTGTTTTCAATTTTGTTGCTGTTGTTTTTAATCACAGGCTGGAATAGCAAATATTTTCTGCTCTATAGTGAGCAAATACACATATATTTGAATAGGATATAAAAGGCCCCGAGCAATAAAATGAGTTCCGATCTCATTACTGTAAAACATGATATATTCGCGGCATGAATTTTTCTCGAATTGGAGCTGACAGCCTTTTTTGCGGCATGAAATTTTCACAAACTCCCACTGGCATTCAATGCATATAGTGTAGACAAGATTTGCATGCATTTTAATTTTGCAAATCTTGGCGCTCGAGAAATAAAAATGTACGGAACATTCTTCATTTCACAGAAATATTGCAAAATCTGCATTTTAGGGCCATTTTTTTTTCTTATAAATGTGGCATTTAATGGCTACTTTGTTTTAGTATATGGCAAGTAGGTCTGTATGAAATCTAGTGGAATTCGCATCATTGTTATCACTTCTCCATTTATGCACAAAGAGTATGAAATCATTTCTTTACATAAAAATGAATTATACTGCATTGTACATCAAATACCACATACACTGTACCACGGTACACATCATTTTACTGACTCATAAAACATGCATAAAATTCCCTGCACAAATATGCACATACAGTATACATAAAACATACAGTGTACAGTGTATCACAGTTCCAGCAGTAAAAATAGGCATGCAAACAAGAATGGATTCATTTGCACTACACAACAAATGTTCAATCATATATCCAGGCGCACAACTTTCTGGGTTTGTGCAACCCAGGAAATGAGTCTACAAAATGGAGATACACTGTATCACATTCCCCTTCCACATTGCTAATCAATGGTTCCCCATCTGAATATGTGTGGTCCAGCCAACATACCACCACGGATTTCATATATTTTTTTGATTGTTCCTTGGAATCATGCTTAGACCACAATGCAACACATTTACGCACATTTCAGCCTGCGATCAAAATCCAGGAAGGGATTGTAGACACTACAGCCTGTGTACAATTTATTGTACATGACTTCTCACAATCAACTTCTTCTTCTCTTTCCTTTTGACTAAGAAAAAAGTAGAATGAATCGTATGACATCACTTTCTGTTTCCCATGACGGGACAAATGAAACGATATCAAATCATTTTGGCTGATTAGTTATTTCAGCACTTACCAATTCTCATGATTAAACACATTTTTTTGTTCTTATTTTAAATAGAATTTGTCAAAATGCTCATGATAGATTATCACACTGTCGTTGCTTCATCTTTGAGATAAAGTTGTCTCATAACTGCCAGCACTCGTTAATATCATGGTATGACAAGTTAGTGTCTGGTATCTGCCATTATCATGGATGTAGTGATAGATTACATCACTTTGTTACCTTCGTCTGGACAATGGCATGTCTCTGTTTCCTCATATCCAGAATGATGTCATACAGGCTGAAATTCTGGTCGATTCGCTGTAGAAGAAATGAATATGATGTGTACATACATATCATTTACATTGTGCATACATAAGATATACAAGCATAGATACATCACACTGTAAACATTGTATATCCAGTGTTGTTTTCTCTACCATCTTCCTAGATAGTTCAATTCTATCAAATTTCATTTACTAATATTCCATATTTCCTTGTCACTTCATGTTTCTCTTTTCCCTTTCACCTGGGAACCAAGGCAACCACAGAAATCTTTTTGCACAAACTCTTCAGAAGTTCCTACCAGTGAAAGAGCATTGGACGATGATAACACTTCATTCCTTTTTGAAGCAGAGCACTTGTGAACACAGTACTCATTGCTGTTCACCTTATAGCCTCTGCATGTGAAGCTTTCTTAAGGAGCAATTTAAGCAACTCTGCAAGCGATGATGTATAATTTGGCAGTGAGCTTAAACTTACAGCCCACAAGTGATCTGAAATTGATGAGGTTATTATAGTATTGCCCAGTTCAGCCTTAAAAAAAGAACTCATTTATTCCTTTAAAAATGTGGTTTCATAATATTTATTCAATGTTTTGCATCATTAAAAAAATTAAAACAAACATATAAAACAAATGTTGACTACTTTTTCATTTGGACCAGAGTGAAATTCCTAGTCATGTATTGATTCTCATTAAATTGTCAAACATGCCATAACCTGAGGCAGGGCCAAGGGTTGCAGATGTCTTTTAGAGTCAACCATGGTCACTGATTTGCATTATCACCCTGATGGCAGTCACTATATCATACACACTGTGTATGTCCCCCCCCCCCCCCCCCCAAAAAAAAAAAAAAAAAAAAAAAAATACAATGGTACCCTCTGCAATGACAGCTTTGAAAATAGTGAATCAATCCAAATACAATTTCAGGGTATGAAACTATAACTCATTGCCCACATCTTACAGAAAACCCCATTCGATTTGCTTCAGTGGTCAAAGAGAAATGAGGAATTTTGAAGAGCATGTCAGAAATCTCTTCCCTCCAAGTTCTGTCTATTGTGTTCACAAAAAAGAGCTAAGATGTTATATTGTAAGACCCTGAAGTAGCATTTAAACGGTTTAATCATATTGGGTGTTATCAATGCGAAAAGTGGATTGTAATTTTTTTGGGGACATACTGTATACGACAAAAAGGAACATGAGCCAGAGTCTACACCCTGTTGATATTCGAGAAGTACAAGGACCTCAAACTGTCTCACCTCCCAAGCAAGTGCATTCCTGACGTAGTCGATCACACATATTGTGCCTGTCCTTCCGCAGCCAGCACTGTATACAGGGATAAGAGGCAGAAAAGATAGATGGAAGGAGAGAAAAAGAAAGAAAAGGAAAGAGAGAGAGAGAGAGAGAAGGGGGGGGGGGAAGCAGAATAATAAACCTGTTTCTATCACATGTATGATGTTATGTATATACACTTCGTACTAGAACCATCAACCACTTCCTGTTGGGGTTTGGTTTATATTTTCTAGCAACAGTTTCCACTTCAGCAACACTCTAGAGTATAGAAACATGGGATAAAGGTATATGCAGTCCACATGTACAATTTATAATGTACATACAGTGAGCTGTATGATACATATATGTTTTTATTACTCAAGTAGTATGGTAGTACGGTAATGTATTGCATGGAGATTAGTGACCACACCAAAAAAAAAAAAAAAAATGAGGATTTTTCAAGTCAATACAGGGAAAAGAGCTAAGCTAATCCACAAAAATAAAGGGAATAAAGGAGCAAGCAGCTCGGTCTGAATTCACAGAAGTGAAATTTGTCGTCATACTTCCTGGGGCATGTGAATCTGATTTTTTTTTTATTATTATTTCTAGCAATATTGCAAAGTGCAACATAGATAACAATGATTTGTAGTAAAAAATCAATAAATCAATAAATCAATATCAAAGTAAATACCTAATCTACGCCTGTATGATGAGAAATATTTAAAAAAAAACCTTAAAAATCTACATTCTTTCCTAAAATACGAATCTTGCCAAAGGGATGGAAACATTTTGTACCAAAAAAAGAAGTCTAATATTTAAACCACTGAAGACTAGTCCCACGTATACCTGGGCAGTTTTCAGTATAACAAAGTAGCATACATTGTACACGTAAATTTCTTAATACTAAAGACATACTTTCCCTTTAAAGGGCATGCCTCATTTAAAACACAAGTACTCTAATATGCTTGCCCCTAAAAGAGGAAAGGCACTTGAAGTGATTATTAAAAGCTATTATTCCACTTTAATCTCAGGCCTGAAACGAACGACAGATCACATTGCCTTGTTATCTTAATGATAAACACTTGGACAAATATATTTCCCGTGAATAAACATTACAATGATTGTACGGAGGAAGTCATTCTACTTAGACAATGTAAGTGTAACTCTATTCTAAAACATTGCACACGTCCAGCCAAGACTTAAAATAGATGAAGTCTGGTATGATATACTACGATGTCGATGAAACAAACTGATGCCAAAAGTGAATAGTTGTCTTGCATTCACTGTCATTCCATATATGAACATGTGATAAAGGGAAATCTACAGTATCTTTAATTTTAATCTGTTTAATAGTTTTATCTACATGGCCCTTTCAAAATCCATAGGAAGAGAGGATCTTAGAATCACAGATGGTTTAAATACAATCACCATTTTTCTCCAATGATGCCAGCTAACAATAGATATATGATGCGGATCCTGCATTACTCCTTTATCACTGCTAAAACTGGGAGAGGGGGAAAGAAATCTCTCTTGTTATTGGGGAGGGGGGGGGGGGAGGGAGTCATCATTTTCCCAACCTGTTATCAGAGCACATCATAAACTTACCCCCCTTTTCAGATGCATGCCATTTTACACCAAAACTCGATAACGAAACGACGTATAAAGACTCATCGTATAGCCGACAGACCGTTCAGACACTAATTTCGACCATTCTGGGAAACG